>NC_090446.1:1494536509-1495197447 GCF_031143425.1 Pleurodeles waltl
CAACGTAACCAAACTTGAAGTCCCCCCCCCGCGAAGTCCCTGGAGGTGGCCCTCTGGACCCAGTCACGAGCCTGCCGCCCTTGCACAGTGTACTGTGAGACCCCCCCCCCCCCCCCCCCCCACAAAAAACACATATATACCAACACCGAACACCGCGGGGGCTGCGGGGGCCTTTGTTACGACACCGATTCTTTAGACAAAGGGGCGGACCTTGACATATCAAGTATAAAGCAGGAATTCCAAGTCACTCCTAGAAGCTCGAATTTAAAAAGCTGCCCCGGGCTTTAGAGTTTAAAGCAGTCTTCAACTAACGTTAACGGGATAAAAGCATGAAGTGGTGTACTGGGGTTTTTACATTTTTTTGGTGCACAATTACCCATTACAAAAGCATTCTGGTCTGTGCATCATGGCCTCCCTCGAGCTCACTGGATAAAGGTGCCCTAATCTACTCTAATTTTAAGTGCTGGCAACCCACGAAGATTTCAGTATTACAGGTATACAATTTCATAAAGCAAAAATGCATTATCAAAGAAAATCAATTAAACACGTCAGTCAATTTGGGCGGAAAAAGGGAACAAGGAAGGATGCAGATGGTGTCAAACTCAGAGGAAGACATTTTGGCCGCTTTTGCCGCGACCTGCAACCCCCCAGTCCACCTGGACGAGTGTTTTCCACTCTAAAGGAAGTCCGGCAAAAGCGCTCTGACGTGTAGAAAACTTGGCAAGTCTCCATTTCCCTGGGGCTAAGAAACGGCCAGGAGGACCCCCATTTAAAAATAACAATGCCCCCGGGACTCGGCCCACCGGGTCCTTGTTAATAAACAAGCATGGGAGATAGGAGATGCTTTTAAGCCCTGGGGAGGTCCCTCTGGAACCCCAGCACCACAGCTAAGAGGTTAGGGTGACTCTATCCTGGCCCTTCTGTGTTTTTTTTAACTTTTTTGTGGGACTCAGCTGAAGCAGAGTCCCAAGATGGCTGCCAACACTTCCTGGTTTGAAGTGTTGGCAGCCAATCAGATCTCTGCAGAGATCAGGAGTATTCACAAAGCCTTTGCGCCTCCAGATATACAAATTTGGTTTTCTTTTAATATTTCAAAAAGTGCTGAACTGATTTGCACCAAATAACTAAAAGGTTTCTTTCTGGTGCAAAAGCTCATTTTCTGTCAAATTTAGTGTAATTCCATCCAGCAGTTCGGGGGGTAGTCATGTTCAAAATCACTATGGGAATTAAAATGGGAAATGCCTTTTTTTGACCCCCTTTTTTTTTTAGCCCCGCTTGTACTGTTTCCCTACCCCTCTAGCCCTGATGCAAGAGCCTCCCAAGGCTTAAAATCACAGCAAATCCGCAAATCGCACCATGATTTTAAAAAAAAATCACTATGGGAATTAAAATGGGAAATGAGGTTTTTTTTACCCCTTTTTTTTTCAGCCCCGCTTGACGGATCACCCTGAAACTTCCCATGCACAACAAGATTTTCCGGCACACTTTTCTTTGGAAAATTTTGTTAAGATTTATTAATGGCGACCGCCAGTAAGATATCTATCTGTCTATCTATCTATCTATCTATCTATCTATCTATCTATCTATCTATCTATCTATCTATCTATCTATCTATCTATCTATCTATCTATCTATCTATCTATCCATTCATCTATCTACTCATTCTTAAAAAAAGGGAATGGGGTACTGTAACCCTACCCCTCTAGCCTTGATGCAAGAGCCCCCTAAGGCTTAAAACCACAGCAAATCCGCAAATTTCACCATGATTTTTTTTTTTCAAAAATGTGCGGTCACCCGCACTTGCTTTTTTTCAAGGTCCCGGGGCATACCATAGAAATAGGAGGGGAGTGCACAGGGCCCCTCACCTAGGGCTTATGAAAGGCCAGGGGACTGCCACTCCCCTTTATAAATAAATGTAGGAGGGGGTCCAGCACAGTCCCCCCCCCAACCTCGGGGACCCCCACCTCACTCGGTGTTGGAAAAAGAGTTATTGGTAATAAGGCCACTAACCAAATATAGGTTCAGTAAAGGTCTCAGTAAATTATCCCCTTGCTCAACCCTTGGTAGCTGTAACCGAGCAGGCAGGCCTAATTTATGAGACAAGAGTGTAAATTATTCAAAAACACCAATACAGTAAATAAGTGAGATAAAACACATAATACAAATCCCACACCAATCTATAAAAATAGGTTAGATTTGTGTGAGTAAATAGACACCAAAACAACAAAAAATCAATATAGGGAACCGGAGATATGAATTTTTAAAGAATAAACACTTTCTAGTGCTTGGAAACACAAAGCGCTAACTTTATCAAATGTCTCCAAACATCTCCAAACTTCAGGAGCTGTTTCCTGAAGTCCTCCTTGCAGGTACAAAGGGTCCAAAACAGAAATCCAAGGGTCTGAAATCTCCTGGATGGTCCTGGGAAAGTTGGACCACAATTCTCACAATGCACCTAGCCAAATCCTTAAAAGTCCACAGGATGCACTCCAGGCTGGGAATTCTTGCTAGCCATGATGTAGGTGAAGCTCTGGTAGCCTGTAGCTGCAGAGTGTCCACTCCTGAATCCTTCTTGAAGCAAGGCACCGTCCCCAGGGATGTAGTACCAGATTGTGCAGCAGGCGCAGTTCACTTAGAAGTGCAGGCCAAGGGTGCAGATCCAGATTCCAGCAGGGAGGCCTTCTTCCTCTTGTAGTTTCAGGCAGCAGATCTGAGAGGCTATGCACCTCTCACATATATATTCCCAGCTCCTGGGCATCAGGAAGGGGGACACCACTGACCAATAGAATGCAGGGTGACACCAAGATGCATGACCACTTCCTCCAAAGTGTGGCAAATTCCTGTCCCTGAAAGCACCATTCTTCCAAAATCCATGATGGCTAAAATTTCAGCAGAGCAGTCAGAGCTGACTAAACCAACCCCCAGAATGTCTCATTTTCATAGATCTCCTCCTCCTAACATCTGCAAATTCCTTCCTTATGCCTGGTATCTGGTTGAGGGGCCCAGCAGGTGATCTGGCATTCTCTGCCTGTCCTGCTCTCCTTTCAGGCTTGATGTTTTATTGACCTCCCCCCTGATCTGGCATTCCTGTGTAGCTACACAACTACCCTTCACCAAATAGCCTGAACACCAATTATCACCTAATCAAAGCAGCTCTGCTAATCCTGTTAGCACTGATGAATCATAGGGGACCTTCAGAAGGCTGGATTTTGGTTTAAAGAAATTAAAGTCTTACAACTTCTTTTCTATACAACTTATGATAAATTCACCAATCACAAATTGCTGGATTTGTCAAAATAAATATTTTAAGTCATTGAATGACTTCTCTATTCCGTTCCTTACTATATTGACAATAAAATACAATATTGCAATGATAGCCTATGGAGCCCAGTATCTTCAATGGGGGAAAATACATTGAACAGTTTGTTCCTCACCAGGGTTTATAAAAAATCTTTTATAAGGTCCCTGCTTATAGTTACATGTTCCCCACCCTGGGGCACCTAGGGGAGACCCTGGGGGTACCTAATGTGTAAAAATAAGGTAGATCATCACATTTAAAGTGCAGTGCCCATAGCACCAAAGTTGAATTGGAACATCATTTCCATTTTAATGCAGTCTGCAGAGTCAGGCTGCATTTAAAAATGACAGAAAACCTCCAACAGTGCCCTCATGCAAGGGGCAGCAATTCTGTTGGACCTGTCCTTACATGCCCCAATATGTACTAGGGTCTTACAGGTAGTTGGCACCCCCTTGCTATATTGTTTACTAGCGACTTATAGGGCTATCATGCAAATGGTATGAATTTAAATTTAAAGCAGGCAGCAAGGCAGGTCTGCGTTTAAAAGGGAAGAAAGCACACAGCAGTGCACAAATCCAAGTGCAGAAATTCTGCTGGACATGTAATTTCCATGCCCTATTATAACTAGGGGCTTATAGGTAGATGATACTCCCTTGCCTATACACTAGGGCCTTACAGGGTTTGTCAGGCCAATCGGAAGGGTACTCTAATACCTAGTGTACTCTACTACATGTGTGTGTTTTAACATAGCACTGGCCTGGGTCTGGCTAATAGAGCCCAGGGCACAGTCATTTACCATTAGCACCAGTCAGCAACAAAAAAAAATGGGTGTGAACAGGGCAAAAGGATGACTTTTCAACACTGAGGCACTTAAAAATATGTATGAGGGCTGGCCAGCTGGCCATGCCCATGCCCAAGCCCCAGGGCACAGATACATCCGCCACCCTGCGGCAAGTCACCCTAAATTAACACTGGGGGCCTGTGCGGCCCCCACTCAGCCCTGGGGACCGCCACCTCCCCAGGGCCTAACATTTTCTATTAATGCAGGGGTGCATACGGCCCCCCCGGCGCAGCCCGGGTACTGCAACCTCCCCGGGCCTGCACATAAAATTGATGTGTGGGGCCCTTATAAACAAATTCCTTAGTTTGATGAAAGGAAAGACCGCAACCCAAAGGTCTTCATTTTCATGAAAATGAAGACCTTTGGAGTGCGGTCTTTCCTTTCGTCAAACTAAGGAATTTGTTTATATTTCGTAACGGATGTCCTACCGTTAAACCAGTGTAGGAAAGTACCATCTTGCCTGGCATGTTACCCCCATTTTTACTGTATGTATGTTTGTTTTTTCCTATGTGTCACTGGAATCCTGCTAGTTAGGACCCCAGTGCTCATAAAGTATGCCCTGTATGTGTTCCCTGTGTGGTGCCTAACTGTATCACTGAGGCTCTGCTAACCAGAACCTCAGTGTTTATGCTCTCTCTGCTTTTAAAATTGTCACTGCAGGCTAGTGACTAATTATACCAATTCCCATTGGCACACTGGAACACCCTTATAATTCCCTTGTATATGGTACCAAGGTACCCAGGGTATTGGGGTTCCAGGAGATCCCTATGGGCTGCAGCATTTCTTTTACCAACCATAGGGAGCTCAGACAATTCTTACACAGGACTGCCACTGCAGCCTCAGTGAAATAACGTCCACGTTTTTCACAGCCATTTTACACTGCACATAAGTAACTTATAAGTCACCTATACCTCTAACCCTCACTTGATGAAGGTTAGGTGCAAAGTTACTTAGTGTGTGGGCACCCTGGCACTAGCCAAGGTGCCCCCACATTGTGCAGGGCAAATTCCCCGGACTTTGTGAGTGCGGGAACACCATTACACGCGTGCACTACATATTGGTCAATACCTATATCTAGCGTTACAATGGTAACTCCGCACATGGCCATGTAACATGTCTAGGATCATGGAATTGTCACCCCAATACCATTCTGGTATTAGGAGGACAATTCCATGCATCCCCGGGTCTGCAGCACAGAGCCAGGGTACTGCCAAACTAACTTTCCGGGGTCTCCACTGCAGCTACTGCTGCTGCCAACCCCTCAGACAGGTTTCTGCCCCCCTGGGGCCTGGGAATCCTGGTCCCAGGAAGGAAGAACAAAGGATTTCCTCTGAGGGATGGTGTTACACCCTCTCCCTTTGGAAATAGGTGTGAAGGGCCTGGGAGGAGTAGCCTCTCATGGCCTCTGGAAATGCTTTGAAGGGCACAGATGGTGTCTTCTCTGCATAAGCCAGTCTACACTGGTTCAGGGATCCCCCAGCCCTGCTCTGGTGTGAAACTGGACAAAGAAAAGGGGAGTGACCACTCCCCTGACCAGCACCTCCCAGGGGAGGTGCCCAGAGCTCCTCCAGTGTGTCCCAGACCTCTGCCATCTTGGATGCAGAGGTGTGAGGGCACAATGGACAGCACTGAGTGGCCAGTGCCAGCAGGTGACGTCAGAGACCCCTCCTGATAGGTGCTTACCTTTCTCAGCAGCCAATCCTCCTCTGTGGGCTACTTAGGGTCTATCCTGTGGGCATCTCACCAGATAATGAATGCAAGAGCTCACCAGAGTTCCTCTACACTTCCCTCTTCTGCCAAGGATCGACTGCTGACTGCTCCAGGACGCCTGCATAACTGCGACAAAGTAGCAAGAAGAATACCAGCAACATTGTACCGCCTCATCCTGCCGGCTTTCTCAACTGTTTCCTGGTGGTGCATGCTCTGAGGGCTGTCTGCCTTCACCCTGCACTGGAAGCCAAGAAGAAATCTCATGTGGGCCGACGGAATCTTCCCCCTGCCCACGCAGGCACCAAACTTCTGCATCACCGGTCCTCTGGGACCCCTCTCATCCTGACGAGCATGGTTCCTGGAACACAGGAGCTAGGTCCAAGTGTCTTCGACAGTCCAGTGGCCCTTCTGTCCAAATTTGGTGGAGGTAAGTCCTTGCCCCCCCCACGCAAGACAGTAATCCTGTGTACTGCGTGAACTGCAGCTGCTCGGGCTTCTGTGCAATTTTGCAAGACTTCCTTCATACACAGCCTAGCCCAGGTCCCCAGCACTCCGTCCTGCATTGCCCAACTCGCTGAGTTGGACTCTGACGTTGTGGGACCCTTTTTTGCGACTCTGAGTCGACCGCTGTCCTCAGATCTTCTAAGTGCCTGTTCAAGTACTTCTGTGGGTGCTGCCTGCTTCTGCGTGGGCTCTCTGTGTTGCTGAGCGCCCCCTCTGTCTCCTCCTCCAAAGGGCGACCTCCTGGTCCTTCCTGGGCCCCAGCAGCACCCAAAATCCTCAACTGCAACTCTTGCAGCTAGCAAGGCTTGTTTGCGGTCTTTCTACGTGCAAAGAACTCTGCATCCTCCAGCACTCCGTGGGACATCTTCTGACCAAAGGAGAAGTTCCTGGCACCTTCCATTGTTGCAGAATCTTTGGCTTCTTCCACCCAGAGGCAGCCCTTTTGCACCTTCATCCGGGGTTTAGTGGGTTCCTGCCCCCCCCCCTGGAAACATGGACTTGGTCCCCTTCCTTTGCAGGTCCTCAGGTCCAGGAATCCGTCTTCAGTGTTTTGCAATCAGTTGTTGTCCTTGCAGAATGCCCTATCTCGACTTTACTGTCTTTCTGGGGTAGTAGGGTAACTTTACTCCTACTTTTCAGGGTCTAGGGGTGGGGTATCTTGGACACCCTTAGGCCCATATTTATATTATATTTTAGCGCAGCGGTTGCGTCATTTTTTGATGGGAAATCAGCGCTAACTTACAAAATACAATTGTATTTTGTAAGTTAGCGCTGCTTTTGCGTAAAAAAATGAGGCAAATGCGGCGCAAAAAAGTATAAATATGGGCCTCAGTGTTTTCTTACACTCCCAGCGACCCTCTACACACTACACTAGGCCTGGGGTCCATTCGTGGTTCGCATTCCACTTTTGGAGTATATGGTTTGTGTTGCCCCAGGCCTATTTCTCCTTATTGCATTCTATTGTGATTCTACATTGTTTGCACTACTTTTCTAACTATTACTTACCTGATTTTGGTTTGTGTGCATATATTTTGTGTAAAGTACTTACCTCCTAAGGGAATATATCCTCTGAGATACTTTTCGCATATTGTCACTAAAATAAAGTACCTTTATTGTTAGTAACTCTGAGTATTGTGTTTTCTTATGATATAGTGCTATATGATATAAGTGGTATGGTAGGAGCTTTGCATGTCTCCTAGTTCAGCCTAAGCTGCTCTGCTATAGCTACCTCTATCAGCCTACGCTGCTAGAACACCTCTATTCTACTAACAAGGGATAACTGGACCTAGCACAAAGTGTAAGTACCACAAGGTACCCACTATAAGCCAGGCCAGCCTCCTACAACCAGCACCGCCGGAAAACGAAGTGCGCCAGAACACGCCATTAGTAGGACGAACACTGTTTGGACCAATATATATATATATTGGAGACTCTACCCATAAGTAGCTCTCCTATGTGCAGCCTAGCCTACAAAAACTGAAAAGTGTATATTCAAATCAAAAATGTAAACTTGTCTCTTGTGGTCAGTATTAAAATTCTAATAATATTAGTAGCTCTGGATAATTTTCATTGAACATGAGAAGCTTTTACTACAGAAAAAAAAAAAATATATATATATATATATATATATATATATATATATAGAGAGAGAGAGAGACAGACAGACAGACAGAAACAGAGAGAGAGCTTTTGCGGTATCATGGTAGCACAGTGTAGAAAATATTTTACAAAAAAGTTGCTCCCGTCCTTTTCAAATATAATCTCCTAGCGCTGGGGTGGGGTCAGGGCCCGGGGGTTCAGTGCATGGTCCTTTGATTTGAATGTTTGGAGAAGAGGTGTGATTAGGTCCACCCTCCTGAGTTGGAGGAAGCTCTTACAATCCCTCATTGCCCTGGGAGCAGATGCAATAGGTATTAATGTAGAGGGGGCAGACTTGAGACCTATATTTGAAATACTTTGAACCCCTGACGGACCTCATCTCCCCCATGGAGACTGACGCATGTTTAGTGGGGTCCTTGGACCCCATCCCTGGGACCTCGAAGGAAGGGGCTGGTGCTTCCACAGACCCTTGGCATTGTGGAGTGTAACTCCTGCACCCCATGAAGGGGGAGTGGGGTGCACACCACATCTGTACTCCCTGCTCGCCAGGGGTGGGCAGGGTGCAGGAAGCTGTCGGCTTCTGTGCCAGTAAAGCAAGGGGAAAAGAAAGGTCTTAGGTGTCCTGGAAAAAAGAAAAATAGTCACAGCCTCGCCTCTTCAATAATGAAACAGTGAGGCCGATCATAAAATATTCACTGCACCCCTGCTCCACTTTGCACATGCACTATCATGCTTATGTCCAGGGCTTGCTCTATTCCATGCTATGGCTCTAGACATAGACAATCATATGCTAAATGTGACCGTACTACTATCAGTGATGCCATCAGTGATGTAATTTGAGAGTTCATCAGTGATGTCGTCAATTTTGTCATTTAAATGTAATTTAAAATGTCATGAGTGATGTACTGTTTAAGTTCATAAGCAGTGCATGATGGGGGCACATGTTATAATTAATTAAGTACACCATAACTAGTGAATTTCAATATTTTTTTTGTTTAAAAAAATAGTTTTCATATTGTAACAAGTCCTAACTAAAACATGCCTTTAACCTCTCTTTTTGTTTTCAGTTAATTTCTAGGATTTGTTTAATACATGCCCAAATCTTAGTACCTTGCCTAACTATAATGTCACATTTACCTTTGTTTTTTTAGTGAATTTCTAATATTTTTTTTAACATAGAGTAAAATATTATTACCATACCTATCTTGAGATGTCATCAGTGATTTCACTGACCATTTCATGAGTGATTTAATATGTGAGATCATAAGCAGTGCATTGCTGGGGTATAAGTTATTGTTGGCTCCACGTGCCAATAACTGCTGAATGTCTATGGTTTTGTGTGGGTACAATCTGAACCTAACTATAACGGCCTTGTAATGTTTTTTTTTTTCAGTGAATTTCTAATGATTTCTGTGAGAAAGTAGCCTCTTTCTAGCATGGTTACCCCCATTTGTGGCCTATTTGTCAGTGTGTTTGACTGTGTCACTGGGATCCTGCTAGCCAGGAGTCCAGTGCTTATGCTCTCTCCCTTTTAAATTTGGTTGTTGGATACTGTTAACACAGTATTCCATTCATAATTGGCATACTGGTGTCCCCTTATAAGTCCCTAGTACATAGTATCTAGGTATCCAGGGCATTGGGGATCCCTTTGGGCTGCAGCATTACTTTTTCCACCTATAGGGAGCCCATGCAAAGGCTTCTGCAGGACTGCCATTGCAGCTTGAGTGAAATGGTGCATGCACCATTTCACAGCCCTTTACACTGCACCAGGTCACTTATAAGTCACCTATATGTCAGGCCTTCCAACCCTGAAGGCTGGGTGCAAAGTACCTGTGTGTGAGGGCACCCCTGCACTAGCAGAGATGCCCCCACGTCGACCAGGACCATTTTCGCGGACTTTGTGAGTGTGGTACGCCATTTCACGCGTGCACTGGACATAGGTCAATACCTATGTCCAGCTGTCCAATGGTAACTGTGAATAGGCCATGTAAGGTGTCAAACCCCTGGGAATTGCACCACAATTCTGATTCTAGTATTGGTTTTACAATTCCATGCACTCTTGGGGGTTGCCATTCCAGCCTTCTGAGGTTTTCCAGGCAGCCCCAGCTGCTGCCACCTCACAGACAGGTTTCTGCCCTCCTGTGGCTTGAGCAGCTCAAGCCCAGGAATGCAAAACAAAGCATTTCCTTTGGGAGAGGGGTGTGACACCCTCTCCCTTTGGAAATAGGTGTTACAGGCAAGGGACCGTAGCCTCCCAGAGCCTCTGGAAATGATTTGAAGGGCACAGATGGTGCCCTCCTTGCATATTCCAGTCTACACCAGTTCAGGGACCCCCAGTCCCTGATCTGGCACAAAACTGGACAAAGGAAAGCGGAGTGACCACTCCCCTGTCCATCACCACACTAGGGGTGGTGCCCAGAGCTCCTCCAGAGTGTCCCTGGGTTTTGCCATCTTGGATTCCAATGTGGTGGGGCACTCTTGGAGCATCTGACTGGCCAGTGCCAGCAGGTTACGTCGGAGCCCTCCCCTGATAGGTGCTTACCTGTGTAGTTAGCCACACAGGGCTATTTAGGGTCTCTCCTCTGGGTGTTTCCTCAGATTCGGATTGCAAGACTCCAGCAGGAATACCCTGCATCCTTTACTTCACCTTCTACTAACAAAACTGCATCTGAACCCTCCAGGAACTCTACAAACTGCAACAAAGAAGCGAAGATGACTTTTGCAACATTGTATCTTCAGCTCCTGCCACTTCAGCTCCTGCCAGCAACTGCAACTGTTTTCCAGGTCGAGCATCCTCTGAGGACTGCCTGTCTTCAGCCTGCACCAGAAGAACGAAGGAATCTCACTTGAAGTGAAGGAGTCACTTCCCTGCTTCAGCAGGCACCCCTTTGCAGCGAAAACCAATGGGGTGGGTCCCCTCTCCTGATAAAGTGCATGGATCCAGCAACACAAGTGGTGGACTGAAGTTCTCCGGACGGTCCTAAGGTCCAGATGTCCAACTTTGGTGGAGGTAAGAGCTTGCCTCAGCACACAAGACAGTACCCTGGTGCACCGCGTGATTTGCAGTTGCCAAGGCTTGTGTGTGACCTTCCACAAAGTTCTTCGTGCACAGCACAGCTCCGGCCCTCAGCACTCCTTCCTGTGATGCACAGATTCCTGAGTGGTTCTCTGGCGGCGTGGGATCCCTTTGTGTTGTACTGCGTAGGACTCCATTTGCACTTTCTTTGTCCCCATGCTGTGGGAATCCTGTGCACGCTGCCTGGTCTTCAGTTGTCTGTGTCTATGACCCAATTATACCATGTATGTGCAAGCCAAAGCCTTCAGCACCCTGATTTTGTAAAGACCTTGCTTACAATAAATGATCTATCTGTAAGCAAGGAAGAAAATGGAAGGAAAACAGAACACCTGAGGACCTCTTGATACTGAAGTCCCTTCGCACAACACAGACAGCTCATCACATCAGCCAAAGCAAAGTACTATACCATCACCATCGATGAAGCCGCCAACAGAGGTAGGACACTGTTCAAGTCAAACACTGTATCAATCCCCTTCTGTTCTCATCCATTCCTCACTCCACAGACAAGTGCAAAGCCAGCAACCTCTTCATCAGTGAAGAAGTACAGAAGATCCAACAGCACATCAATGGTACTAAGCCTGCTTCATCTCTTACACCCACTGCTTCCTATATAATCTTTCAATACTCAACACCCTCAAAGTCACTTCTTATTAGGATGATGGCTTATTATCATCCTTCATCATATCTCTCTCTTGGGATGCTTTATTAACCCAACCTAACAATGTCAATACCTACCTCACTCAAGGCATCTTCCCAGAAGCATTGAAGACTGGTCTCATCATTCCACTTCTACAAAAACCTATACTAGGTCCTTAGGACCTTACAACTACCAGGCCATCACTCACTTATCATCCATCAGAAAGATAATAGAAAATAACTCAACTTCGAGTCTAGATTCAGACCACGCTGCAGAAAGAAAACCACTCACCACCTTCCACATCAAAGAATATGCCCTCTAGACCACGGATGAAGATGACCCATGCATCCTGATATTGCTGGACATCATCATAGGCACCCTTGATGGATTCACTGGCTATGTCCTTCACTGGCTCTTCTCTACTTTTCCAACCAATACCAGTTTGAGCACATTGTCAGCTTTAAGTAAAAAAAGATGTGTGCTGAATTTGGACTCCCCTAGGGATCCATACTGTCTCATATCATCTTCAACCTTTTCATGGAACCACTTGATGGTCTACTCACAGATAACAGCATCAAGATTCACCAATGTACCAGTGAAATACACAACTCTACTCAAAAGTCTCCTCCTTTTTTAAACATCCAAGACCCCAAACACTGCTTGCACATCAACAAGACTTGGATGTCCATCGCCTTTCAGAAACTCAAGCCAACCAAAACATAGTGCCTATTATTTGCCAAGAACAACAAACAAGACATAGTACAAACCTGGGTCAATGACAAGACTTTGGTATCACCCAGAACACCAACGTCTCCCACGTAGAACACATTGTAAAAAAAACACAAGGACAGGCAGGTATCAGCTCTCTCTTCTAAGGAACATCAAACCATTTATTCCAGAAAGCAAGTTCAGAGCTGCTGTTCAAGACCTTATACTCTCACATCTGGACAGTGGTAATGCCCTACTTCAAATCTTCAGCTATCAAGGTCACCATTATCTTGGAGGTCACTCTAGGTCTGAAACCTTCTTGTAAGTCATCCAACATATGAGAGTCGTCAATAAGTTGCGGTTACTATTGGGTAAGGACACTTTCAAGTAACTTAGATAGAGAAGATTGCTATTAGAAACCAAACATAACCTGTTTAAGAGAGTTTTAAAAGGAGTCCATATCAGAATATGATTGAAAGAAATATTGTCTGGCATAAATAACATGTCCTAAGATTGTTGATGAAAATACATTTTTCTTAGGATCTGACTGCTGGTGCTGACAACAGCTGGAGCTACAAAGCTGCTTATTCTTGATACTACCTCGTGCCCCTTTCTTCTAACACCCAGGTCCTCCAGCCTCTCAGACTCAGTGCTGCAGGTCCTTTCCCATGTTTGCTTTCTTTAGTTTTTCCCATGTCTTTCCCTTCCTCCTTCTTTCTCATGATCGGTGTCAGAGGTGGAAAATAAGTTCCCTTCACTCAAAGGTGCAAGTGCCAAAACCTGCAAACATTGGCGCATACTAACGATAACTTGTTTGCAAAAGGATATTCAGCCTATTTTACTTCCTTAAAGTTTCCTAAAACAAACGCTCCCATTGTCCGTGTGTGTCAGTGGCGGGTTCTCAAGCAGCATAAATTCCAGCTCTTTCTATTTTTGATTGTATCACTGGCCCCAAGTCTTGGGTTCCGGCATCTGACTGGTCTCCTGCTAAGGTAAATAAGAGGATCTTATTTCTTTGTTGTAGGTTCAACAATGCATCAACATTATTTACCTGCAATGTATATTCATGTTCACTGTCCATGACAAACATTGACTCTAGGCGTCTGCGAAGTTGCAAGTTGTTTTAACCTTTGCTGAGATCTATGGGAAGCTTAGCATCTTTGTGAAGGATTCAGATATTTTCACATCAAAACTGGATTAGAAGTGTAACCCATTTCTTTGACATTTACCCCTGGAAAATGTCATCCGTTAAAAACAAGTGGAATTCAGTGAGGGAAAGTCTGCGGAATGAAGGAAGACGGTGCATTCCTCAGTACACAAACACCTATTTCATGACTATTCCTCCTTCCAAGGATCAATATTCCTGATGATGCAGTAATACTGCACATGATAGTTACAGAATTCAGTGGCATTGGTAAATCCAGGTGTGAAAGTACATTGGTTGTATGTCCCAATATTGGGAATAATAATATCAACCTACACAAATATTGCATCCACACTATTAACTACAAACATAGTATTAAGTTAAACATACACAGGGGATGAACAGATTTACAAAGCTAAACTCCACATCTACTTACCTTGACGATAAAAGCCTTCTTTACGAGTTACCCAGAGTGATATCCCTGGGGGGGATACTGCTTTATGCAACTACATGTCTTCTGGTGACTTTGGGTCCAGAAATATCAGGTCCTCAAACTCCAGGCCTAAATGTTCTAGCCCCTGAGACCTCTGGGTTCTTCATAGATAATCCTGAGCACCCCCACCCAGAAGAAGTGAAATGATCCCTGCCCTCCAGCTGCTCCACCAGAGACCACCCCCACAGACAAGAAACAGAACCTCTACAACATTTACCACTTGCTCTAAGCAGGTGGTGAATACCTGGAGACTTGAGCCTTTTATTTCCCCCAGAAGAAATGCAGAGGTAAACCTGGTATTTCCTTATCCACAAGTTTGTGCTTGTCCCCGAGGTAAAAATGTGTAATCCTCGTTATCTCCACACAGAGTTAACGTGGAACTTGTAATAAGGGCCTTAGTGGTAGTCAATGCTGCAGATTAAATATTGTTGACAATTGGTAACAAATTCTCTCTTCCATTGCACTGAGCAAGCATTTCTCCCAACTTTTTGTGTGTTTAATGCAATGTCGTATGTCCAGATGTGGGTCTTATGATCAGTGTGCCACCAAAACTAAACTACACCCAACTGATGAGCCCAAATCAGGGCAAAATTGGTCTTTGATTGCTTGTGTACCAGCTCAAGGACCTTGCCTGGCACTTCATGCTGCACTGTTCCTGTTGGAGCAGGGTCAAGGCTGATTTGCATATGGCTGGCTCAAATCTAAGGTAGCAGGCGGGTAAAAAAACAATGGGTTGGAATTCTACCCCAACCGATTGCTAATTGTTAGACAAATTGCAAGCATTCCTCCCATCACCTTTTGTGTGTCTGATGATGTTTCATATCACCACAATATTTTTGTACCACAATATTTTTATGGTCAATATTATATCCTACAACCATAATAGTTTAGGTTTTTGTGTGACCCGTCGGGTGTAAGGATTGCCTGTATGGAACATGGCACCAACTTCTGGTGTTGAGCTCAGTTTAGGTATTGAAATGTGGGGAGATAGCTATTACTCTAAGGGTCAGATTTAGAGTTTGGCAGAGGGAAACACTCCATCACAAACATGATGGATATCTTGTTTGCCCTATTACAAATCTATTATAGCCTATGGAATTTATAATATGTTGGAAAGGATATCCATCACATTTGTGATGGAGCAACCCCACCACCAAACTCTAAATAAGGCCCTAAGTCTCTTCTCGCCCTGTAATCAGCAGTTACGTTCTCTCTCTCCCTCCAGGGCAGGAACATTAGGTAACCATGCAACTTCTTTGTCAGCCTGTATTTGCACTTGTACATTGGACTGTTGCTGTTCCATTTCACAAAGCAAGCTATACAGGGGACCATGTAACTTTGGCTGATGAATGTCATTGACCACCAGTTTCAGCGTTGAAGCCATGCATCTCACCTGCCCTTTCCTTGTGCAAAAGGGACACTATTGTATTGACTTTAGTCATCTGTCCACATCAGTACTGAAAAGGCACAGAAATTACCTTTATACCCTTGAGTTCTGGTTTGATGGAATGTGGAGAATCCATCCTATCCTGTTAATGTCAATGTCTCTGAATGTAGGGCAACACACAATGTAGGTCTAGCACAATGGACACAATTAGGAGAAGCAACAATCAACAGGGGATGAAAATTACTTGCCGTTCTGAAGGAATTCTGAAAAGAAACAACGGAAATACTAAGCGATGTAGCTACAGTTCAAAGGTGTTAAATCAAGGAAAGTGTAGTCAATCCTATTCTTATATTACTAACTTTAGTAAATTATATGAATCAACAATTGTCTCCACGATCAATGGTAAGTCGTCTTTATAAAACATATGGCATGCTGACTCCACAAGCAACTAAAGTGGTATGCACCAGACACATGAACCTCAGCTGAACACAACACCCTCTGTACTATAAGACCTGAGAAACTACCTCACAACTGAAGGCAACTGACCGTAAGGTTACTATAACTTGCGCCCACACCATGCATAGTATTTTCATCAAAAGTTTTACTGCAAATATTACATTGATATTATCAATGACGTTATCAAATATGTTATGAGTGCCGTAATTTGTGGGTTAATTAGCAGTGCATGGCGAGGGCATGAGGTATTGTTACCTTACGGCACGAGTTATAGTTATTTGAAATAACTATAACAGGTGAATGTCTATGGTTTTGTACGTTTAAAATGTGAGCCTAATTATAACGTCCCTGCAACCTTTGGTTTTTGAGGAAATTTCTATGGCTTTAAAAAAAATTCTATTTCCTAACTATAACGTCCCTGAAACCTTTGTTTTTTTCAGTGAATGTCTATGTTTTTTTCACAGTAAAGTAATTTTTATTACTATACGTTAATCCAACTGTGGCAGTGTGCAGCAGGGGATGGCCGTAGTACCTGGCCTGAAGCCTGATGCTGCGGCCAGCTCCCCTAACTACCCAACCCCATGCTTCACATGGCCTTTGGCCACACACTGTGGGAGCTGCCCACAGCCTGTCTCTCTGAGTGTGACAATAGGTGTGACAGGGTGTGAGAGTGGCTGTGAGAGTGTCTGTCTGGGTATATGAGTGGGTGTGTCAGTGTCTTGGGGGGCTGTGAGTGGGTGTGTGATTGTGTGGGTCTGTGAGTGGATGTGTCAGGGTTTCAGTGGGTCTGTGAGTGGGTGTGTGAAAGCCTGAGTGGGTCTGTGAGTGGGTGCGTGAGTGTCTTAGTGGGTCTGTGAGTGGCTGCGTGAGGGTCTGAGTGAGCCCGTGAGTGGGTGCGTAAATGTCTGAGTGGTTCTGTGAGTGGGTGCATGAGGGTCTGAGTGGGTGTGTCAGTAGGAGAAAGAAATTAAAAAAGAGAGAGAGAGAGCGCGAGAAAGAGAGAGTGAAAGGGAGAGAGATAGAGGGTTTTTTTAGGCTTTGATTAATGTTATACTTAGAATGAGATGTTTCCAGACAAACTGAAAAGAAAACTATATTTGTGGATTAAAAAGAGTGAGTTCACCTTCCAGTATGTATGTTAAATATTTGAATTTGAAAAGAAAATAAATCAGAGAAATAACCTCTAACACTCCTAGACTGAACCTTTGAGGTAGAAGCATGACATTTTAGATGACTCTACTATACACAGTATCCACACATAGCTATGACATTCAAATTGAAATGTGTGATAGGAAAATATGTAAATGTTGCACCAATAGGCATCTTTAATGTAAAAAAAAAAAATTGTAAATGAACAGATGCAGTACCGGGATTAGAACTTTCAATTTACAGGGAAACAGATTACACACTTTGCCCAGCTGGCCATCAGTGACTCTCTTGTGCTGAGTAGCAAAACATGTCTACGACATTCAAACCTAACAGCTGCCCAGTGTGACAATTTCAAGTCATTGCATGGATAGACCATGCAGGACCACGGGGGGCCCCCACGATCCTAGACAGCTCCCCATGTCCGGTGGGAGCTGGCATTGTTCCCACAAGCAGGGAGCTGCTTTAAATAGCACTCAAGAGTTCTTTCAAGTAACTATGGGCCAGATGTATTAAAATGTTTTGCACTCACAAACGTTGCGAATCGGTAAATTTGGCCGTTTGCGAGTGCAAAACAGTAGTCTGCGATGCATGAAATGCATTCGCAGACCACAAATAAGAAATCGCTAAAATTGCGATTTCTTGCATTGCGACCTGGAAATTGCGAGTTGCAAATTGCGATTCGCAATTTCCAGGTCGCAAGGCTATGCTGGAAAAAATCGCAAATTGCAATTTTTCCAAAAATGGCATTTTGCACTTGCAAAATACAATGAAATGCAACCAGGTGGTAACCTGGTGCAAAATTTAAAAATGCAGTAAAACTGCATTTTTAAATTGAACATGTAAAGCACACATGCCCTTTTGGCATGTGTGTACCTTACATGTTAAAAAAATAATTTTGGGGTGCAGGAGAGGGGGCCTTAGGCCCCAGCACCCTGGCCTTTTGCATTTCCAAATTTGCGATTTCTGGTTCAGAAATCACAATTTTGGAAATGCAAAAAATTCGCAGCTATGGGCCAACAGGCCCATAGCTGCGAATGGGGCTGGTATCGTAATTTGCGATTCGGTAATAGCATTTGCGATTTTTAAGAAATCGCTATTACCGATTCGCAAATGTGATACATGGCCCTTTGCGAGTCGGTAATAGCGATTTCTTAAAAATTGCTATTACCGAATCGCAATTGCCCGTGATGGTACATCTGGCCCTATAACTTGCGCACTTCAAGGTAACTATAACTCGCGCCCTCGCAATACACTGCTAATTACCCCACAAATTACAGCACTCATAACATCTTTGATAACATCACTGATGTCACTGTAACATCTGCAGTAAAATTATTGGTCAGATAACTGTGCATGCCGGGGGTGCAATTTATAGTTACCTTAGGGCGCAAGTTATAGTTACTTGAAAGAACTCATAACATAACTGCTGAATTTATGTGGTTTAGTATGAGTAAATTCAGAACATAACTATAACGCCCCTGTAACCTTTGTTTTTTTCACGGGGAATTTCTATGTTTTTTTATTCTATATCCTAACTAAAACATAACTATAACCTTTGTTTTTTTCAATTAATATATATATATATATATATAGTGAGCTGTGTCTTTTATGGTATACTGCTTAAACCAAAACAGCCAGAGGTGAAAGCCAGAACCCTGTATAGGCAGAAGCCAGGAAAAATATTATGAGATTAAAATAAGAAACGATTAACTAAAAATTCAAGCCATGAGAGAGAATCATGGGATTGAAACTAAAATGGTTTTTGGAGAGGTGGCAACTGCAACAGAAAATAATGAAGCTAAAACCAGAACAGATTAACAAGAGATGTAAACCAGGATGGAGGCTCATGAGATTAAATCTAGAACAGATTATCAAAAGATTTATGCCAGGACAGAAGGTTGAGGCTAATAACAGAATAGATTATCCAAAAATAGAAGCCAATACAGAGAATTTATTTATTTACTGTGCAATTTATATAGTGTGAACATGATGTCAGGGTATCAGAACATTGTACATGGTCACAACACGTATAGAACAATAATCCTCAAATTCATGAGAGGGTAGTAGGGGCATGGAGATAAAATCATCAAGACCAAAAAAAGTTACCAAAGAGTTACAGTAGCTTTGGTACATCTGTTATAGCCATATCCGGATATCTATGGAGGAACAATTTCTTTGTGTGGTCTAGTTTGGCAGTTTATTGGGTATGTCTAGATCAGAAGAGTTTTCACGCTTTTCTTGAAGGCTAGATAGGGGATTTGTGGGTATCTCCGGTGGCAGAGAAATCCATGTCCTGGGAGCACTACCAGTGAAAGAGCGAGAGTAGAATCATCCTTCCTTGAATCTGCCAAGCTCTAAGAGTAACGTGCTGAACGGCAGCCTCAGGAGATGATGAGATTGTGGACCAGGTACTTCTGGATTCACGGTGCAGAGCTTTGTAAGCGATGTAAGTCATCCTTAGAATGCTGTGTTCTTCAATAGGAAGCCCCTTGAGCGTGATCAGAGATGGCGTGACGTGCTCAAAGCAAAAGAATTATGAGACTCAAACCAAGTCACAGATGCTAGAGTCAGAAGCAAGTAGAGGGAATAAGATTAAACCAGACGAGGTTATACACTGGTGGAAGTCAGGACAAAATACAATGAGGCTGCAACCGAGGCAGAGCCTTCCAAGGTGGATGTCTTGATAGATAAAAATGAGGCTAAGGTTAGGTCAGAGGCTGGAATTCATGACAGGTCACATGTATCAAGTGTGAACTCCAGTCTCCCATCCCTCACCCACACAATATCTAGATCTGCTTCACCATCTCCAAGGTAGTCCACTCTAGCAGCTCACTGTACCTCGTGGTCAGGGCTAGGAGATCTGGTGGACCACAATGGCATGCAGCAGCATCATCCTCACAACCAGGAGATGCAGGAAGGAGAAGACACCAGAGACTCTCCTCCTCTCCCACAAGGATGCGGAGGACATCCCAGGCAGATCTGCTAGATTCGATCCCTTTCTCCACGTCAGCAAGGAGCTGAACATCCATCCCTTCCGCTTCTTTGCTGTTTTTGTTAAATTGTTTTATTTTATACACTCATGTATTTACATAATTTTGGTAGCGCAGACAACAGCACTACAAAAGTGTGTAGCACTGTATGTAGCACTTTATCCATCAAAAAGTGACATACTAGGGTGAACAGAGGGACAATGTCGAGAGATTTACAGGCGAGAATCTCTTAGATTGTGTATTATTTACATGTGCAATCTACTGAAGGAGAGTGATAGAGCGAACCGTGGTAACAATTTACCTGTGTTCGGACGCTCTTTAGGCCGATGGATCTTTTGACTAGGTGGGAACTCTCTGTACTCTTAATCGATCAGTCGCATCAAATCAATAATCAATAACGTACATAAGCAATACCTTGGTCAACATAACACTTAATGATTAATCCAGAATACATTTCGGCGAACCCTGACCTTTCAGTCAGGAATAACCACACCAGTTTATTGCAAAGTTAGTGAATTTATTTCCCTATATTAACAAAGCTAGCACGATATAGATGTGTCTCAACACCAAATGATAAACATAAATGAACATTAATAGCTGTCCATAGCGACGAAACAAGTGTAATCTATGTAGCATTTGAATCACAAGGCATTCGATAATGGCAATGCAAAGCACTAATACGATAATCTGTAATGGGCTAATTGCGTACATTTAGTCAGCATAACAAGATCTCAAATTGCATCGTGTGACATATGGAATCCTCATCTAACCTCAAATTAGCATCGGCATGTGGGACTTCATGCAAAAATAATTTAGCAACATTAATTTAGAAAACTCCTAGCTAGGGATCTTATAAAAAATCAGCAGTTGGTTACCTAAAAGAAACACAATGCAATTTTACAATTTCCTTTCATATTTACCAATTACGATCAGCATACAAGGAAGTCTTCGTCTCACAGGTACCGTTTCTCGATCAGCATGGGACGGGACAAAGGGGCAGGGGTGAACGGGGCAATTGCCTCACGGCGGCAAGGTAAAACTACTACTTCATGCAAAGGGATCAAAGTTAAAGTCTCTAGGGCAAGAATCATTAAAGTCTCTTTCTCTCGATTAGAGAAAGCATCAAAGTCTCTCAAAATGGCGTCGCAGCAAAGTGGGCCATAATAGCTACGAAGTCAAAATGGCGGGATGTCCGATGATAGAGAGCGAGTTTCCTCTCGTGCACCTGGGTTTTATAGACAACAGTTCGAGTCCAGTAGGGTCTCCATTGGAGGGTTCATAGGTTAGCTTCAAATTGTCCAATCAAAAACAACAGTTCTCAAGCTTTTACTTAAGCATACATTATCCTTGGAGATGGGTACGCAAATCGCAACATTGTCTCCCAATTAGCTCACTTTCAGAGCCTCCATTGTCCGCACCTGCAAGTCGACCTTGAATTAAAGAGAAAATATGCCAGGCTGGCACGAAACTTTAAGATAAGCATGTGAACAGTTTCTGTGGAAAAATACAGCTTCAAGCAGAAATACACGTTTAATAGCACATTGGAAAAATACGAACATCTAAACCGTGAGACCAGGCCACTAGGCCAAAGCCTCCTCTAAAGTAATGCTAAGCTAACGTAGTTCAAACAAGCAAATCGAAGCACACGTTTATGATTATGTCAGATTAGTGCAATACTAATACACTACGTTATATAAAGCACGCGTATAATGTTGGCAAACTACTCTGAGGGCACATTTTGTCCCCGTACAATCTTTATTAGTTTGGTTAAAGTCACGCATGATTATTTCACACTACGTTTATGCGTTAATAAATCAAAACCTTCATTTTCTGCTTCATCAATCCCTCCTCTGATGACTACTTGTCATCACACAAATTAAGCCCACAAATTTTATTCCATTAAAATTCTGTCAGTTCCCTTTTCCTTTTAGTTCCCCTAGTTTGTGCTTTGTATTCTTCTGCCATTCTTTTCATAATTTTCTCCTCCTTTCTTCTTTTAATTCTTTCCATAATCATTATTATTCCCCTTTTTATTCCCCAAATTCCAATTACACAAATTATCACTATTAAAATTCCCTCTATTATTTTTAGCAATATTCCATTCCAAATTCCCCCAATCCAATGTCCCACTGAAGCAAGTCCTTTTCCAACCTTCTCCCACACTCCTGGTTCTTTCAGTTCCTTCAAATCTGCACTTTCTTTTGTTAGATTTGCAAGCATAGTTTTAATTTTCACACTATTGTCAGGTATATAGGTACAACAGTGTCTTGCACCAAGCATTTTGCAAACACCTCCATCCTTTGCTAAAAGAATGTCTAAAGCAAGCCTATTTTGAAGAGTCATAGCTCTTTCCGCTGCAAGTTCAGCATCTATCAGGATTATAGCACCTGAAAACTTTGTCAACATGTTATCCACTATAGTAGACAACTTTCTTATTTTGATGGAATTCAGCACAACTCCCAACGAAGGAATCATGGCTCCAAATATATCACCTACCACAGCAGCTGCGGTCTCTCTTTTCTGGATACGATGGGATCCAGATGTCTTTTGAATCATCGATAGGTCATCCAGTTGATAAACCTTTGGGAACACTATACCCAAATAACATCTTCCCCACCATCCCTTTGGAAGACGATAATAGGCATTATACCCACAAATGTAATATACCCCTGGAATGACAGGGTCAAGTCCGTCCATCATGAATGTCCATTTGGCCTTAAAGATAAACGTGTGTTTACACTCACTCGCCCCTACAAAAATGTTGTCATAATAAGATTCACCTCGATATATACAAAACTTCCCTACATGCCAAGCATCTAAAGCAATTTTCCCTTGTGTTGTTATTGCAGCAAAATCATAATTATCTACTGAAGTCCTCTTATGTAACTCCTTTTCTAATTTCGCCTTCATTTGAGCCCTTCTATCATCTGTGCGATCTAAAAAGCTTATTTCTACTGCAGAGAGTGAGCAGGTAAGGTTTTCCCTATGAGCGTGAGCCGTTTCAAAAGGTAGCATTGGCTCGAAAAATTCCCTCATAATTTTTGCATCCCAATCTTTTGCAGTCTGGCTTAGCTGCGCTATTATAGGAACATAAGCAAAGGTAACATCATAATTCGAGTAAAAATACTGTATGTTAGTTTGACCATAAAACCTAGACATTACTATACTACATGTGATCCCGTATGTAAGAGGCATGTGGTGGTATGTCACCCCCTCCCTTCACTGATGTCGGTATCTGGGTACACACATAACAATCTTTCGCATCCATAGTCTCAACATACTCTGTTAATAAGCGATAGAAAACATTATACGAAAGCTCTTTCCTTTCATGCAAGAGTCTCTCATCCAGTGCTAGCCTTTTCAATGCGGTTAGTTCAGTGACAGTAACAGGAGCAATAGTAGAAGCAGCAATAGTCTCATTCTCACCCTTTCCATGTATTCCAAGCACAATCGCCATTATTATTAGTACACATGTAACTACCAAGCCTATACACACATATTTACAATATTTCTTTCTATTGTTTTGCGTCATGATCTGTATAGAATCAGAGAGCTAGAAGCACTTATAAATGAAACTATTTAGCAATTCAGTTACAAAGCTGAGCGAGCGCAATGTTCACACCGTCTTCTTCAAGAGGCCAAGTCACTTATCGGTTAGCAGCATTTGTCTCAATTCGGCAATAACTCAGTCTTTATCGGTTTAGCAAATGTCTCATCTGGTTGTTTGTTTCACGTTAGATTGTAGCAAGCAATATCATTTATCACCCTTTCAATCAACACTGTCCATAAAACTTTTCTTTTCTATCGGTATTTCTTCCTCTTCTTCGTTCTCGATGCTTAGAGATACAAACTCGTCAGTCCAATCGTCATTGACTGCATATGCCCATTCTGGACCGGAATACCTTCTGTTCGGTATCCTTTTCCTTTTCAATTTTGCTTCTCTTTTCGATTCTGCCTCGCTGGTACTTTCCTCTTTTGTCAAGTCTTTTTCTTCACTCGAGGTTGGTACCACGACAGACACTTCTTTTCTTTTCTCTTTTACTTTTGGCCTTTCTCCGTCGTTCAAACCTTCTCCAGACCTTTGTTTTACTGGTGATATACTTAGTCTCCTCTTTGCACCATGTCCATTTGATGGACCTGCGACCTTTTCTGTAGAAGTTTGAACTTTTTCGTTCTGCTCTGCCTTGTCCCCTCCTTCAGGGGAATCGATCACGTTCTCTTTTTCTTTTTCTGTATCGTCTGTTTCTGGGAAAGCCCCCTTCTGATCAGGCTCTCCTGCCTTTTCACCTTTTTCGAGCCCTTCGTCACCGTTGCTTTCGTCAGGCTCTGTATCACTTTCAGCTGCTTCAGGTTCTTTGTCACCTTCAGCTGCTTCAGGCTTTTTGCTACCCTCAGCTGCTTCAGGCTCTTCGTCACCTGCAGCTTCTTCGTCGCTGTCTGAACTTTCTCCTTGGTCTTCCCCAAGTGAGTCGTACTCTTCGCCCTCCAACAATATCTCTTTCTCTCCTGCTTCTGCTTGTTCGCTTTCAGTTCGCTTTTGTCCTGTCTCAGCACTCGGCACTGTTTTATCAGGCACTGGCAATTTCAGCGCTTCAACTTCCTCATCTGTGGGACACAGCACCTTCTTTGTGTGACTGGCGTGAATCCAGTTGGGAACCCCCGCACACTTCACAGCGGTAGTTGTCGTCAGGATCACTCACTTGGAAAGGGCCTTTCCAACGGGGTTCAAGGCACGACTTCCTCACGTTCTTCTTCACCACGACCCAGTCACCTGCTTTCAGTGCGTGTCCTGGACCTTGGATCGGTGGCAAGGTGGTTGCTTCCACCTGGTGAGAGAAAGAGCGAACCACGTCAGCCAGTCCTTTGCAGTAGTCTAACACCATATCATCTGTAATATTCAAAAGCGCGTTTGCGGGAACTGCAGGAAGTCTCATAGCCCTGCCCATGAGTATTTCGTGCGGAGACAATCCAGTCTTTCTATCAGGAGTGTTTCTCATTGACATTAGCACTAAGGGCAATGCGTCAGGCCATTTCAAATTTGTTGATGCACATATTTTCGACATTCTTGATTTCAGTGTACCATTCATCTGCTCCACCAGTCCTGATGCTTCAGGGCGATAGCTACAATGCAGTTTCTGCTCAATGTTCAGCGCTTCGCAAAGTAACTTTATCACCTCGTGTAGGAAGTTGGCTCTGTATGTGCTATTTCAAAGTAAGGAATAGCATGCACAGAGTCCAAGGGTTCCCCTTAGAGGTAAAATAGTGGTAAAAATAGATAATACTAATGCTCTATTTTGTGGTAGTGTGGTCGAGCAGTAGGCTTATCCAAGGAGTAGTGTTAAGCATTTGTTGTACATACACATAGACAATAAATGAGGTACACACACTCAGAGACAAATCCAGCCAATAGGTTTTGTTATAGAAAAATATCTTTTCTTAGTTTATTTTAAGAACCACAGGTTCAAATTCTACATGTAATATCTCATTCGAAAGGTATTGCAGGTAAGTACTTTAGGAACTTCAAATCATCAAATTTGCATGTATACTTTTCAAGTTATTCACAAATAGCTGTTTTAAAAGTGGACACAGTGCAATTTTCACAGTTCCTAGGGGAGGTAAGTATTTGTTATGTTAACCAGGTAAGTAAGACACTTACAGGGCTTAGTTCTTGGTCCAAGGTAGCCCACCGTTGGGGGTTCAGAGCAACCCCAAAGTCACCACACCAGCAGCTCAGGGCCGGTCAGGTGCAGAGTTCAAAGTGGTGCCCAAAACACATAGGCTAGAATGGAGAGAAGGGGGTGCCCCGGTCTGCTTGCAGGTATGTACCCGCGTCTTCGGAGGGCAGACCAGGGGGGTTTTGTAGGGCCCCGGGGGGGACACGAGTCCACACAGAAATTTCACCCTCAGCAGCGCGGGGGCGGCCGGGTGCAGTGTAGGAACAGGCGTCGGGTTTGCAATGTTAGTCTATGAGAGATCTCGGGATCTCTTCAGCGCTGCAGGCAGGCAAGGGGGGGATTCCTCGGGGAAACCTCCACTTGGGCGAGGGAGAGGGACTCCTGGGGGTCACTCCTCCAGTGAAAGTCCGGTCCTTCGGGTCCTGGGGGCTGCGGGTGCAGGGTCTCTCCCAGGCGTCGGGACTTTAGGTTCAAAGAGTCGCGGTCAGGGGAAGCCTCGGGATTCCCTCTGCAGGCGGCGCTGTGGGGGCTCAGGGGGGACAGGTTTTGGTACTCACAGTATCAGAGTAGTCCTGGGGTCCCTCCTGAGGTGTTGGATCGCCACCAGCCGAGTCGGGGTCGCCGGGTGCAGTGTTGCAAGTCTCACGCTTCTTGCGGGGAGCTTGCAGGGTTCTTTAAAGCTGCTGGAAACAAAGTTGCAGCTTTTCTTGGAGCAGGTCCGCTGTCCTCGGGAGTTTCTTGTCTTTTCGAAGCAGGGGCAGTCCTCAGAGGATGTCGAGGTCGCTGGTCCCTTTGGAAGGCGTCGCTGGAGCAGGATCTTTGGAAGGCAGGAGACAGGCCGGTGAGTTTCTGGAGCCAAGGCAGTTGTCGTCTTCTGGTCTTCCTCTGCAGGGGTTTTCAGCTAGGCAGTCCTTCTTCTTGTAGTTGCAGGAATCTAATTTTCTAGGGTTCAGGGTAGCCCTTAAATACTAAATTTAAGGGCGTGTTTAGGTCTGGGGGGTTAGTAGCCAATGGCTACTAGCCCTGAGGGTGGGTACACCCTCTTTGTGCCTCCTCCCAAGGGGAGGGGGACACAATCCTAACCCTATTGGGGGAATCCCCCATCTGCAAGATGGAGGATTTCTAAAAGTTAGAGTCACCTCAGCTCAGGACACCTTAGGGGCTGTCCTGACTGGCCAGTGACTCCTCCTTGTTGCTTTCTTTGTTCCCTCCAGCCTTGCCGCCAAAAGTGGGGGCCGTGGCCGGAGGGGGCGGGCAACTCCACTAAGCTGGAGTGCCCTGCTGGGCTGTGACAAAGGGGTGAGCCTTTGAGGCTCACCGCCAGGTGTTACAGCTCCTGCCTGGGGGAGGTGTTAGCATCTCCACCCAGTGCAGGCTTTGTTACTGGCCTCAGAGTGACAAAGGCACTCTCCCCATGGGGCCAGCAACATGTCTCTGGTGTGGCAGGCTGCTGGAACTAGTCAGCCTACACAGACAGTCGGTTAAGTTTCAGGGGGCACCTCTAAGGTGCCCTCTGGGGTGTATTTTGCAATAAAATGTACACTGGCATCAGTGTGCATTTATTGTGCTGAGAAGTTTGATACCAAACTTCCCAGTTTTCAGTGTAGCCATTATGGTGCTGTGGAGTTCGTGTTTGACAGACTCCCAGACCATATACTCTTATGGCTACCCTGCACTTACAATGTCTAAGGTTTTGTTTAGACACTGTAGGGGTACCATGCTCATGCACTGGTACCCTCACCTATGGTATAGTGCACCCTGCCTTAGGGCTGTAAGGCCTGCTAGAGGGGTGTCTTACCTATACTGCATAGGCAGTGAGAGGCTGGCATGGCACCCTGAGGGGAGTGCCATGTCGACTTACTCGTTTTGTCCTCACTAGCACACACAAGCTGGCAAGCAGTGTGTCTGTGCTGAGTGAGAGGTCTCCAGGGTGGCATAAGACATGCTGCAGCCCTTAGAGACCTTCCTTGGCATCAGGGCCCTTGGTACTAGAAGTACCAGTTACAAGGGACTTATCTGAATGCCAGGGTGTGCCAATTGTGGATACAATGGTACATTTTAGGTGAAGGAACACTGGTGCTGGGGCCTGGTTAGCAGGGTCCCAGCACTCTTCTTAGTCAAGTCAGCATCAGTATCAGGCAAAAAGTGGGGGGTAACTGCAACAGGGAGCCATTTCTTTACACAAGCCCCCCCCAGCCCACAGGCCAGGAGACTCAGCCCAAGCTGGGAGAGTCTTCCTAGTCTGTCAGGCGAGGAAGAGTAGGAGAAATAGGCTGGTTAGTTGCAGGGCCTACTCTGCCTTACATCCTTCTGTTCAGGTCATTCCCTTTGGGGAACTGACCTACTTCCACAGTGATAGGACCTAGTCTGAATTGCCTCTTGTCTGCCCCTTCAATGTCTCCACCCATTCTTTCTATCTTGGTCTTAGAGGTATCCACCTCTGCTAACCTTATCTTGGCCAGGGTTACCCCTAGCTTACCCAGAGAGGTTACCCAGAGCTGGAGTAACCCCACCCTGACCAATAGGGTCAGGGGGCCTAACTTGCTATTTGGCATGGGGTCAGACCACCATGCTAAGGATAGTGCAGCCATAAAGGCTAACACCCAGCAGAGGCCACTGACAGCTGTCAGTGCCCAGAACCACACCTTTAGCTCTTCACCTAAAAGGGAAGGGGCTAAGTTACAGGCTTCTTTGGGTTCAGGTTGCCTGTCTGCTGTATTGGAGTGGGGGGTTACCACATCTTGTAGTAAACACCCTTCTTCCACTCTTTCTTCTGTTAGCTGAGGAGCCACCCACTCAGGTTTAACAGTTGCCTGACTAGCCAGGACTTCTTGTGGGTCAGGTTGGACTTTATCAGGGCCATTTTTGGAGTTCTCCCCTACTGGAGCAGAATCTCCTTGGCTTGCTGTAACCTTGGCTAAAGGTTGTCCACCCTTCCTACTCTGTTTTCTTTTCTTCTTCTTCTGGGGCCTGCTTGCATTTACTGCAGAGGCAGGACTTCCAGAATCCTTGGGAGAGGACTGGCACTGGACCAGTTCCTCTCTTGAGCTCTGACTAACCTCTGGGTAGTCATTTCCAAGGAGACAATCAAGGGGGAGGTCTGTACTGACTACTACCCTTCTCCAGCTAAGAGTGCCACCCACTTCTATGGGCACTAAAGCCACAGGCCTCTTAGTGACCCTGTCTAGGCTAACTCTTACCCTGGCAGTCTCACCTGGGATGTACTGGTTTGAGAGCACCAGCCGGTCATGCACAATAGTGTGACTGGCACAAGTGTCTCTCAGGGCAGTGGTTGGGATTCCATTCACCAGTAGGTGGTGGAAGTGTCTACTTCCCTCTGGAATCTCCAACTCACCTGTTGGGCCCTGTTTCCAGTGGAAGGCTAGGAAGACCTCCTCATCTGAGGAGTCATCTCCCATGGCTACACTGGTTACCCCTGGAATTTTGTTCTGGGGTTTGTTTTTGGGACAAGAAGTGTCCTTGGTGTGGTGCCCAGACTGTTTACAGTTGTGGCACCATGCCTTAGTGGCATCCCAGTTCTTACCCTGGTACCCACCTTTGTTTTGGGTTGTGTCTTGGGGCCCACCCACCTGTTCTGGTTTTTGGGGGCCTACAGAGGACTCTGTTTCTTTGTTTCTAGTGTCACCCACTTTCTCCGGGGGAGTTTTTGTAACCCCTTTCTTTTGGTCACCCCCAGTGGAAGTTTTGGTTACCCTAGTCTTGACCCAGTGGTCTGCCTTCTTTCCCAATTCTTGGGGAGAAATTGGACCTAGGTCTACCAGATACTGATGCAACTTTTCATTGAAGCAGTTACTTAAAATGTGTTCTTTCATAAACAAGTTATAAAGCCCAACATAGTCACACACTTCATTTCCAGTTAACCAACCATCTAGTGTTTTTACTGAGTAGTCTACAAAATCAACCCAGGTCTGGCTCGAGGATTTTTGAGCCCCCCTGAATCTAATTCTATACTCCTCAGTGGAGAATCCAAAGCCCTCAATCAGGGTACCCTTCATGAGGTCATAAGATTCTGCATCTTTTCCAGAGAGTGTGAGGAGTCTATCCCTACACTTTCCAGTGAACATTTCCCAAAGGAGAGCACCCCAGTGAGATCTGTTCACTTTTCTGGTTACACAAGCCCTCTCAAAAGCTGTGAACCATTTGGTGATGTCATCACCATCTTCATATTTTGTTACAATCCCTTTGGGGATTTTTAGGATGTCAGGAGAATCTCTGACCCTATTTAAGTTGCTGCCACCATTGATGGGACCTAGGCCCATCTCTTTTCTTTCCCTTTCTATGGCTAGGAGCTGCTTTTCCAAAGCCAATCTTTTGACCATCCTGGCTAACAGGGGGTCATCCTCACTGAGAGCATCCTCAGTGATTTCAGAAATGCTGGACCCTCCTGTGAGGGAAGCAACATTTCTGACTATCATTTTTGGAGACAGGGCTTGAGAGGCCCTGGTCTCCCTATTTAGGACTGGAAGGGGGGAATTGCCCTCCAAGTCACTAATTTCTTCCTCTGTGAAGTCATCCTCAGAGGGGTTGGCTTTTTCAAACTCTGCCAACAGCTCCTGGAGCTGAATTTTGGTAGGTCTGGAGCCAATGGTTATTTTCTTTATATTACAGAGAGACCTTAGCTCCCTCATCTTAAGATGGAGGTAAGGTGTGGTGTCGAGTTCCACCACATTCATCTCTGTATCAGACATTATTTTGCTAAGAGTTGGAAGACTTTTTAAAGAATCTAAAACTGTTTCTAGAATCTAATTTCAAACTTTTAACAAACTTTTAAACTCTAAAAGACAATGCTAAACAGGGACTTAACACACAAGGCCCTAGCAGGACTTTTAAGAATTTAGAAAAATTTCAAATTGCAAAAATCAATTTCTAATGACAATTTTGGAATTTGTCGTGTGATCAGGTATTGGCTGAGTAGTCCAGCAAATGCAAAGTCTTGTACCCCACCGCTGATCCACCAATGTAGGAAGTTGGCTCTGTATGTGCTATTTCAAAGTAAGGAATAGCATGCACAGAGTCCAAGGGTTCCCCTTAGAGGTAAAATAGTGGTAAAAATAGATAATACTAATGCTCTATTTTGTGGTAGTGTGGTCGAGCAGTAGGCTTATCCAAGGAGTAGTGTTAAGCATTTGTTGTACATACACATAGACAATAAATGAGGTACACACACTCAGAGACAAATCCAGCCAATAGGTTTTGTTATAGAAAAATATCTTTTCTTAGTTTATTTTAAGAACCACAGGTTCAAATTCTACATGTAATATCTCATTCGAAAGGTATTGCAGGTAAGTACTTTAGGAACTTCAAATCATCAAATTTGCATGTATACTTTTCAAGTTATTCACAAATAGCTGTTTTAAAAGTGGACACAGTGCAATTTTCACAGTTCCTAGGGGAGGTAAGTATTTGTTATGTTAACCAGGTAAGTAAGACACTTACAGGGCTTAGTTCTTGGTCCAAGGTAGCCCACCGTTGGGGGTTCAGAGCAACCCCAAAGTCACCACACCAGCAGCTCAGGGCCGGTCAGGTGCAGAGTTCAAAGTGGTGCCCAAAACACATAGGCTAGAATGGAGAGAAGGGGGTGCCCCGGTCTGCTTGCAGGTATGTACCCGCGTCTTCGGAGGGCAGACCAGGGGGGTTTTGTAGGGCCCCGGGGGGGACACGAGTCCACACAGAAATTTCACCCTCAGCAGCGCGGGGGCGGCCGGGTGCAGTGTAGGAACAGGCGTCGGGTTTGCAATGTTAGTCTATGAGAGATCTCGGGATCTCTTCAGCGCTGCAGGCAGGCAAGGGGGGGATTCCTCGGGGAAACCTCCACTTGGGCGAGGGAGAGGGACTCCTGGGGGTCACTCCTCCAGTGAAAGTCCGGTCCTTCGGGTCCTGGGGGCTGCGGGTGCAGGGTCTCTCCCAGGCGTCGGGACTTTAGGTTCAAAGAGTCGCGGTCAGGGGAAGCCTCGGGATTCCCTCTGCAGGCGGCGCTGTGGGGGCTCAGGGGGGACAGGTTTTGGTACTCACAGTATCAGAGTAGTCCTGGGGTCCCTCCTGAGGTGTTGGATCGCCACCAGCCGAGTCGGGGTCGCCGGGTGCAGTGTTGCAAGTCTCACGCTTCTTGCGGGGAGCTTGCAGGGTTCTTTAAAGCTGCTGGAAACAAAGTTGCAGCTTTTCTTGGAGCAGGTCCGCTGTCCTCGGGAGTTTCTTGTCTTTTCGAAGCAGGGGCAGTCCTCAGAGGATGTCGAGGTCGCTGGTCCCTTTGGAAGGCGTCGCTGGAGCAGGATCTTTGGAAGGCAGGAGACAGGCCGGTGAGTTTCTGGAGCCAAGGCAGTTGTCGTCTTCTGGTCTTCCTCTGCAGGGGTTTTCAGCTAGGCAGTCCTTCTTCTTGTAGTTGCAGGAATCTAATTTTCTAGGGTTCAGGGTAGCCCTTAAATACTAAATTTAAGGGCGTGTTTAGGTCTGGGGGGTTAGTAGCCAATGGCTACTAGCCCTGAGGGTGGGTACACCCTCTTTGTGCCTCCTCCCAAGGGGAGGGGGACACAATCCTAACCCTATTGGGGGAATCCCCCATCTGCAAGATGGAGGATTTCTAAAAGTTAGAGTCACCTCAGCTCAGGACACCTTAGGGGCTGTCCTGACTGGCCAGTGACTCCTCCTTGTTGCTTTCTTTGTTCCCTCCAGCCTTGCCGCCAAAAGTGGGGGCCGTGGCCGGAGGGGGCGGGCAACTCCACTAAGCTGGAGTGCCCTGCTGGGCTGTGACAAAGGGGTGAGCCTTTGAGGCTCACCGCCAGGTGTTACAGCTCCTGCCTGGGGGAGGTGTTAGCATCTCCACCCAGTGCAGGCTTTGTTACTGGCCTCAGAGTGACAAAGGCACTCTCCCCATGGGGCCAGCAACATGTCTCTGGTGTGGCAGGCTGCTGGAACTAGTCAGCCTACACAGACAGTCGGTTAAGTTTCAGGGGGCACCTCTAAGGTGCCCTCTGGGGTGTATTTTGCAATAAAATGTACACTGGCATCAGTGTGCATTTATTGTGCTGAGAAGTTTGATACCAAACTTCCCAGTTTTCAGTGTAGCCATTATGGTGCTGTGGAGTTCGTGTTTGACAGACTCCCAGACCATATACTCTTATGGCTACCCTGCACTTACAATGTCTAAGGTTTTGTTTAGACACTGTAGGGGTACCATGCTCATGCACTGGTACCCTCACCTATGGTATAGTGCACCCTGCCTTAGGGCTGTAAGGCCTGCTAGAGGGGTGTCTTACCTATACTGCATAGGCAGTGAGAGGCTGGCATGGCACCCTGAGGGGAGTGCCATGTCGACTTACTCGTTTTGTCCTCACTAGCACACACAAGCTGGCAAGCAGTGTGTCTGTGCTGAGTGAGAGGTCTCCAGGGTGGCATAAGACATGCTGCAGCCCTTAGAGACCTTCCTTGGCATCAGGGCCCTTGGTACTAGAAGTACCAGTTACAAGGGACTTATCTGAATGCCAGGGTGTGCCAATTGTGGATACAATGGTACATTTTAGGTGAAGGAACACTGGTGCTGGGGCCTGGTTAGCAGGGTCCCAGCACTCTTCTTAGTCAAGTCAGCATCAGTATCAGGCAAAAAGTGGGGGGTAACTGCAACAGGGAGCCATTTCTTTACACCTCGTTATTGAAGTGACTTCCCCTATCTGATTCTAAAGAGATCGGGAATCCGAAACGTGGTATCAACTCTCTCAATAATATCTTGGCAACTGTAAGGCTGTCATTTCTACGTGTGGGGTATGCCTCAATCCAGTGACTAAAAATGCACACAATCACCAACACATATTTCAGACCTCCATGCACAGGCATCTCAATGAAGTCCATCTGCATTCGACTAAAAGGCCCGCTTGCCCTACCAATGTGACTCGCGTTCACAACTGTTCCCTTTCCTGGGTTCATCTGCTGGCAAGTGACACATCGATGGCAAACTGCTTCCGCAGCTTGACGAAATCTGGGGTTAAACCAATCAGTTTTGAACAATCTTATCATGGCATCTCTCCCTAGGTGAGCTTGCCCATGATAGAACCGCGCAAGCTGTGATAAGAGACCATTTGGCAAAACAAATTTTCCCTCATGTGAAACCCATAACTCGTCTTGTCTCTTTATACATTGTGATTTAATCCAGGAATCTCTTTCATCCTCCCTGACATTATTCTGTAGTGCTTTTAGTTCCTCTATTGTATCTACGACCTTCAAGGCAAATGCTTCAGCTGGTTCGAGTTCTGGCTCACTTATTGAGTTCCATTCATCTCTCAGTAATATACAGTTCAAGGCACAAAATCTTGCGACTTGATCTGCATATGCATTTCCCAGAGAAACATAGTCCTGTCCTTTCGTGTGAGCACTGCACTTCACCACTGCAACTTCAGCTGGTACTTGAATGGCATGTAACAATTCCCTTATTCTTTCCCCGTTTTTCACTGGGGATCCTGAAGAAGTCAGGAAACCTCTCTGTGACCATAGTTGTCCAAAGTCATGCACAATCCCAAACCTGTATTGACTATCAGTGTAAATGGTGACTTTCATCAATGCAGACAGTTGACATGCTCTGGTGAGGGCTACAAGTTCTGCTACTTGTGCAGAATAGACTCCTTGAAGCCATCCCGCTTCCAAGACCCCTGTTACAGTACATACAGCGTATCCTGCTTTCAAAATCCCCATCCCGTCTCTTAGACATGAACCATCAACAAAAAGAATTTGGTCATTTTCATCAAGTTTAGTATCCTTGATGTCCGGTCGAGGTTTTGTGCAAAATTCAGTCACCTGAAGGCAGTCATGCTCGACGTCTTCAGCATTCTCAATTTCAGCATTTTCTCCAGGAAGCAAGGTTGCTGGATTCAACGTAGTGCACCTTTTCAGCTGCACGTTCGGTGAGCCCAGAATTATCGTTTCATACCTTGTGAGTCTTGCTCCAGTCATGTGTTGCGTTCGGGAGCGGGTCAAAAGTATCTCAACTGAGTGAGGGACTATGACTGTTACTGGGTGTCCCATCACTATTCCTTCACTCTGAGTGAGGCTGATACCAACTGCTGCTACGGCGCGCAAACACCCTGGGAGTGCTGCTGCGACCGGATCCAAAGTAGCTGAAAAATACGCTACTGGTCTGTTTACGCCACCATGGGCTTGAGTCAAGACAGACAAAGAACATGCATCACGTTCGTGACAAAACAATGTGAAAGGCTTTGTGTAATCAGGCATACCTAAAGCTGGAGCCCTACACATGCATTCTTTCAATTCCACAAAAGCATCCATCTCATCTCCTTTCAGCTCAATTTGATTCAAAGCATCCTTCTGGGTCAGTTTCAGTAAAGGCTTCGCTAGAGTCGAGAAGTTGGGAATCCACTGGCGACAGTAGCCCACCATTCCCAAGAATTTCCTCACCTCCTTTCTCGTCTTGGGCGGACTCATTTGAAGTACACTTGTAATCCTTTCCTTCATTATTCTCCGTGACCCTTTCTCTATCTGGTGACCCAAGTATTTCACTTTCTTCTGACAGAACTGCAATTTGGAAGGAGACACCTTGTGTCCGTTTCTTCCCAAATGGTTCAACAGGGCAATGGTATCGGCTGTGCAGCCACTTTCTGTCTTTGATGCAACCAGTAAGTCGTCAATGTACTGTACTAGGGTTGACTCGAATGGCAACTCTAACTCTTCCAAGTCTTTCTTTAGAATCTGATTAAAGATTGACGGTGACTCAGAAAACCCTTGAGGAATTCGACACCAACTGTATACTCTGTCTAGGAATTTGAAACAAAAGAGACATTGGCTGTCCTCATGAAGAGGCACAGAAAAGAATGCTTGTGACAAATCGATGACTGAGAACCACTCAGCATCGCAAGGGATCTGAAACATTATCACAGCTGGATTCGGTACAACAGGGCAGCATTTGACTATGATGTCATTTATTTTCCTCAGGTCCTGCACGAGTCGGACCTTTCCACTTGGCTTTATTAGTCCCATTATTGGTGAATTACATGGACTGCTTAACACTTCTTTCAGTACCCCCTGTTTCACAAATTCGTCAATGAGTTGGGCAACTTTCATGAGGGTATCTTGTGGCATGTGGTATTGTGGGGTCTGGGGAAAGATCGCATTGGGCTTTACCGTCACTTTCACTGGTTCCACTCCTTTCATCAATCCAACCTCTTTCCCTGTCATGTCCCACACTTCCTTTCCGACTGTTTCTCGTAATTCTGCTGGAATATCTTCTTCAGTTATCATCGGGAAAAGACAAATCAGAGGATACTCTTCATCTACCGTTTCCATTTCATCCCCCTCTACACTGTCCTCTTCTTCCCCATCACTGCTCGTCTGGATTGTTATTCCTTCGTTCGAACACATGATCGAACATCCCAATTTGCACAATAGGTCTCTCCCTAACAGTGCTATTGGGCTTGAGTCACATATCACAAACTGATGTACCCCTTGATAGTTACCGATGCTGACTGGTACCGGATCTGTTATTGGGTTCGTCAGATGCCTGTTTGCTACTCCCACCACTTGAACTGTCCTCCCTGAGAGTGGCAAATTTGGTACTTCACTACTCTTAACAGTTGAACGTGTGGCTCCCGTGTCCACCAAGAATGAAACACGATGACCCATTACTCTTCCCTCTACGTACGGACCCTTTTGATCAACTTCTAAGGATGCTGCAAGCACACAATCTCCTTCTTCTTCTGAGCTTTCACTCTCCCATACATTGTTTATTCCACTCTCACTGTGTAATGGGAACTGTTGTACGGTGCCGTTTGTACTCATTACCTGACCCGAGACCTGTGGAGGAACCATCACTTGCTGCTGACTCATTGGTGCCAAAGGTATTTGCATTTGCTGATTAGGTACCATGGGTAACTGCTGTTGCATCGGCTGCATTTGCATCATCTGCATACGGGGCATCTGCATCTGCTGCGGCTGCATAGGTTGTAATCCCTGCAATTGATTTACGGTCTGAAAATTTGGGTTTGGACCTCTCATTTTCGGTCCCCTCATTGTCTGAAATGCATTGACGTCATTGTTTTGCTGACCAACACCTACACCTGCACCTTCCTGCACCACCATCGGGCACTCGCGTTTCCAATGACCTACAATTCCGCACACGTGACACGGCATCACTTTCTTCATTGCCTGCACACCCGTTACAACAGTGTTCAAATCCGGACCATTATTCACAAAACCTCCTCTGCCTCTGCCTCTCGCCTGTGGCTGAAACGCCATGTTTCCCTGCAACTGCGGCTGCGGCTGCGGTACCTGCTGTTGGAACCCTTGCATCCCTTGCAAACCTTGCAGACCTGTCTGAGCTGCTTTAAGCTGCATCATCATCACCTTCTCTTTCAGCCTTTTCTGTTTTACCTCAATTTCGTCGCTACAATATTTCGCGTAAGTCAAGACCTCATCAATCGGTTTAGACTGCCAACAAATCAAATGCGACTTTATCATCTGACTTATTTCTGGTCTCAGCCCTTCCACGAATCTGAACACAAAATGAAGCATATCTTTCGCCTCGATTGTTTCCGTGCCACTGTAATTCTTGAACGCCTTCAACAACCTCTCATAGTAACTATGAATCGATTCTTTAGCCTCTTGGGCAGTTCGATCAATCTTCTGCCAATCCACATTTTTCGCGGCAACCTTCGTCTTCAAATGCTCAATCACCTTATAGTACAAGCTCATCACCATAGGTGATGGTGCACCAGTCTCCCTGTCTCTTTCTGGTTCACTTGTCGGCCAACCTACAGCTCTTTTGCAATCCTCCCACAAATCTGCCGGAACCACGATCTCAAAGAGAGTATTCAGGTCTTCCCAGAGACATTTTGCAAGCTTCACAAACCTATCAGTCTGTTGATACCATTCAATCGGCTTCTCTCTCAGTTAGGGAAAATCATCCGTAAATGACTGAATGTCGCTTCTGTGCCATGGCACATGTATTAATTTTCCCCCTGCTGTCTCCCTCATTGGTAACATGGTTACTGTCTCGCTGCTCTGCGGTCTTTTCTCGTTGTGCTCTGTAGCACTGTCCCTCCTCTTATCCTTCCTCTTTACCCACCTGCTTTCCCACTTGTCTAAGCACCTCCACACTTGGGCACTCTGCAACAATTCTCTAAGGTGTGCCTTCATGCCTGCTGACCTCATGTGTTCAAAATCTGTGGTCCCAAAATCCAACCTATAGCTCCTGCTCAAGTGTTTCGTCTTGCCTATGTCAATCCCGTTTCTGTCCGCTACTTCCTGCAAACTTTTATGTACCTTGTTCACTTCTTTCGTAATCTTTGGACATAGGTATCTCAGCTCTTCTTCCGTGTAGGACTCTAACCTATTCACACCCATAGTCCCTTCCACCAATTCTTGTGCTTCCATGTTCAGCCTCATCCTATTCAGGTAATCTTCTCCTTTCCCACTGTCTGAACTTTGTGTGGAATTCAGACTGTTGAACCACTGTGTCAGCTGTTGCGCATTTACCCCCATCAGTGTAGCATTCACATCGACTGCCATCGATGGTTGCGGCAACTTTTCAGTATTCGATGTTAAAGGTATTATCAGTGGGGGGCTCGACCACACCAGTGTAGACTGAGCACATATGGGACTAAACTCCATCAAGGATCTAGATCCACTTGGCTGAGCCGCTATCGGAGTTATCCCTGGAGTGTTCTCTATACACCTCCTCTCTGTCCCATTCTGTAGCATTGATCCCTGACTGTTCATGCCTAAGTTAGGCTGGCTATACAGAGGTACCGGTGGACCTACAGTAATGGGTAGTGATATCGCGTCTGGGTTCTGTCCATTTCCCATGTTCTGAGGCATGTTCATCCCCATATTATGGGTCATCATTGTCGGCATGCCCATCTGACTCCCCGTCATCTGACCATATGCGTTTCCTCACTGCATCTGCTTTTGAGGCATCATAAACTGAGTTGATTCAGCCTGTGTCATTGTTGGATTGTGACCATTCTGTACTCCCCTCACTGTTTGTTCTAGAACCATTCCTCCACTATTGTCACTGCTGTAGTACCCTGGCATCTGCGGTTGGTAGTTTTCTGCTGGTTTCATTATGGGCACATCTGGATATATTCTCCTAACCTGCGGTATCTGTGGGGTGAACAGTAAACTCGGGTCCTTAGATCCCGATGACGCTCCTGAACTCTGGGTTTCACTGTTCTGTACCAGTGCCGGAGGGGCAGAACTGGTACTTGGACCTTGTCCATTCTCCGCATAAGGTGGTGGACGGTCGTTCAGCAATTGCATTATCAACTCCTCATCCTCTAACTCCTCTTCTCTTCTCAACTTTTCCTCGTCCTCTCTATCCTTGGAACACCTCCTGTCTGTCTTACAGGTAGCTTTCTTACCTGTCTCCTCTTCCTCCTTAGTAATTGCGGGAAACAATTTTATTCCCTGCAATACATCTGACCTCCACACCTTCTGCGCATTATCCCACCTAGCATCCGCTAGTGTCTTTTCTACCTTCCTCATCCTTGTTTCAAACTTATTCTTCTGTTGCTGTCTAGCCATTAATTCCCAGATTGCTAGAGCCTCAAACTGTGCTGGCCTTGGAGGCACCTTCATGTCATACATCGTGAATCTCAAATTCTCTAGGATCCTTATATTGAATGTCCCATGTATCGGGAACGCTACGCTCCCATGTTTCTCTGTCAACTTGTGCCATTGCTTTAGCCAAAGGCACGGAGCTACCCCCTTCTCTTCCATTACAATGTAAGCTGGTGTGCCCTCGGGCGGCGTCTCCTCTCCTACGCTCGCTTTAATGTAAGACTCCCCCTTCATTGCACTCCTAAATGCTTTAAGGAATTTCATTTTCTCGCCTTTTATTTCACAAAGTTTATAATCAATAGGTCACTTTTTATTCCACAAAATTTGTAATTAATAGGTGACTTTAATTCCCGGAATACTCTTCACTTGCCTTTCCCTTTCCAATCGAGCCCCACGGACTGCGTCCAATCCGTGCGCGACCCTTCTCTCCAACCAACCTATCCCAGCGCGGCTCCTAGTGACGTCACACTCACACACACTGCGGCTGACAAAGCCTCGCGGCTAGTCTTCCTTCACTCAGCTCCTCCCGTAACAACTTCTTGCATGTTTCGCGAGCTACCAAAAACTAAAACAGATCTGTCGGTTTACTACAGGAAGGGTAACACAATCGCTTCAGGACCTTAGGGACCTTTCACTAGCCTCGGCCGCTATTCCGTCTTTCTCAGTCCCCACATTCGCAAGCAAATCTGACCTGCAGACCTACTCTCAACTTGTCAATGATCTATTCTAGTGCACTTAGAATCTTGTCAAAGCCCGAAGTCGAAGTTTCTTTCACTCCCTAACACACGTACCGACTCGTTGACCACGCCCGATCAACCTACTAAACCGCCCAGACCACAACATGGATCAACATACTCCGGAGTCTCTTGACCTCGCAGGGCCCGTCTCAACAACAACAACCACGTGGACCTTTTTATGCACAAAGCGCCACACGCACATGAAGTTCGACGACTTCCCTACTCTCACACTCGGAGCCGCACCTCCGCTATTTCCATGAAGTTCGACGACTTCACTACTACTACACTCGGAGTCGCACCTCCGCTATCCTCTAAAAAGGAAAAATTCCTCGCAACCCTTTCACACACCCTGCGGCAATAAGCTGTGCAAGCGCAAAACCCTAACTTCACTCATACCATCACTAGTACCGCCAACGCTGTTTCCACACCTCCGTTCTCTCCATTCGCAAGCTCCGAGATCCCGGGAAAGTCGCGGTGGACCTAGCCCATCATCATTCTGTCAATCTATTTTATCCAAGAAAAATCTAATTCAACTTCTCGAATGATGCCTCAAAATGCGTAACCGTTAATCCAACACCATGTACTCTAATAGTACAGGGTCCCAAAAGACGTAACCGTCCTCTGCTACCATCTACTGATAGAGCGAACCGTGGTAACAATTTACCTGTGTTCGGACGCTCTTTAGGCCGATGGATCTTTTGACTAGGTGGGAACTCTCTGTACTCTTAATCGATCAGTCGCATCAAATCAATAATCAATAACGTACATAAGCAATACCTTGGTCAACATAACACTTAGGGCCTGATTCTAACTTTGGAGGACGGTGTTAAACCGTCCCAAAAGTGGCGGATATACCACCTACCGTATTACGAGTTCCATAGGATATAATGGACTCGTAATACAGTAGGTGGTATATCCGCCACTTTTGGGACGGTTTAACACCGTCCTCCAAAGTTAGAATCAGGCCCTTAATGATTAATCCAGAATACATTTCGGCGAACCCTGACCTTTCAGTCAGGAATAACCACACCAGTTTATTGCAAAGTTAGTGAATTTATTTCCCTATATTAACAAAGCTAGCACGATATAGATGTGTCTCAACACCAAATGATAAACATAAATGAACATTAATAGCTGTCCATAGCGACGAAACAAGTGTAATCTATGTAGCATTTGAATCACAAGGCATTCGATAATGGCAATGCAAAGCACTAATACGATAATCTGTAGTGGGCTAATTGCGTACATTTAGTCAGCATAACAAGATCTCAAATTGCATCGTGTGACATATGGAATCCTCATCTAACCTCAAATTAGCATCGGCATGTGGGACTTCATGCAAAAATAATTTAGCAACATTAATTTAGAAAACTCCTAGCTAGGGATCTTATCAAAAATCAGCAGTTGGTTACCTAAAAGAAACACAATGCAATTTTACAATTTCCTTTCATATTTACCAATTACGATCAGCATACAAGGAAGTCTTCGTCTCACAGGTACCGTTTCTCGATCAGCATGGGACGGGACAAAGGGGCAGGGGTGAACGGGGCAATTGCCTCACGGCGGCAAGGTAAAACTACTACTTCATGCAAAGGGATCAAAGTTAAAGTCTCTAGGGCAAGAATCATTAAAGTCTCTTTCTCTCGACTAGAGAAAGCATCAAAGTCTCTCAAAATGGCGTCGCAGCAAAGTGGGCCATAATAGCTACGAAGTCAAAATGGCGGGATGTCCGATGATAGAGAGCGAGTTTCCTCTCGTGCACCTGGGTTTTATAGACAACAGTTCGAGTCCAGTAGGGTCTCCATTGGAGGGTTCATAGGTTAGCTTCAAATTGTCCAATCAAAAACGACAGTTCTCAAGCTTTTACTTAAGCATACATTATCCTTGGAGATGGGTACGCAAGTTGCAACATTGTCTACCAATTAGCTCACTTTCAGAGCCTCCATTGTCCGCACCTGCAAGTCGACCTTGAATTAAAGAGAAAATATGCCAGGCTGGCACGAAACTTTAAGATAAGCATGTGAACAGTGCTAAGCTAACGTAGTTCAAACAAGCAAATCGAAGCACACGTTTATGATTATGTCAGATTAGTGCAATACTAATACACTACGTTATATAAAGCACGTGTATAATGTTGGCAAACTACTCTGAGGGCACATTTTGTCCCCGTACAATCTTTATTAGTTCGGTTAAAGTCACGCATGATTATTTCACACTACGTTTATGCGTTAATAAATCAAAACCTTCATTTTCTGCTTCATCAAGAGCGTGCATTCACGTGCTGCGTCACGAGTTGTGAATGAAACGTAAAGCACGCAAGTGTGGGTTACTGGCCTCACTCAAGCCTAGGTCTGGCACAAGCCTCGTGAATCGGCCGCATTGTGTCCTGGTTGCAATGAAACCTGCTGCCCAGGCCTTTCGGATATTTACAGAGGGTTATTTAATATGCTTCAGCACTTCACGCCCCAGCATCCCTGCAGGAATCAAGTCAGCAGATTTTCCGATTAGTTTCTGCAACTCAGGAAACTTGTTGAATGTCATTACTTCCCCCGTCTTTCATGCGCTGCAATTCCCTGGACAACAACCAAATCTGCTCACTTCCTGCCCAAAGACAGCACGTGACCCGGGGCCCACCTGCAACCAGCCATGAGGTCAGCGTCGGAGGTCTCTCCCTCTCTCTGGTACTCTTTCTATCTCTCTCGGCCTCTCTCTCAGGCACACACACACGAAGACAGACACACACACCTGCACACCCGTCCATGTCTAGCACAGACGAACACAGCACGTGACCCGGGGCCCACCTGCAACCAGCAATGAGGTCAGCGTCGGAGGTCTCCCCGGGCTCCCCCCTCTCTTTTACTGTCTCTTTATCGCTCTCTCTCTCACATACACACACACACACACACACACACACGTCCTTTTCTGGCACATATTAGCACAGCACGTGACCCACCTAACACCAGCCTTGATGTCAGCATCTGCGGTCTCTCCCCCTCTCTGTACTGTCTCGTTATCGCTCTTTCCCACACAAACACACACACATCACACGCGCACACCCGCCCTTCTCTGGCACATATAAACACAGCACGTGACCCGTGGCCCACCTAACACCAGAAATGAGATCAGCATCAGCGGTCCCCCCACCTCTCTGTTACTGCCTCTTTAACTCTCTCTGCCTCTCTCTCTCACACACACAACATTTGACTTTAGACTTTGACTTTAGAACAGCTGCAAAGCCCCACATCGCTTCGAAAAGCTCTCTAACCTATTTGCTTTTTCCAAAACAATCACCCTGGACTTTTAGGGGTGGGCGCCTGATGCTAAGCAATGGCGTTGAAGAGAGATCAAACTTTATGGGGGTTTGTTTACCATCACACTGAAAAGGATCAAATAACTTTTACAATGTGGTGACCCATACCATAAATGCTCAAGCTTCACATGCCAAGAACTACCAGCCCTGCCAGTTTTCCCATGCCGATGCGTGATGTGCTTTGCCAATCTAGGTTTTTTTCTTTGAATTCTGGGACTTGTAGTCTTGTTTATTCCATTATAAAACAGAACTACAAGTCCCAGAAGTCAAAGGAAAAAACCTTGACAGGAGCACCATGGACCTGGGTAACATGGCATCTATGAACTATTCCCCAGGCTACAGACATCTAAAGGCTCTGCCTTTAGACTCCAGAGCTGGCTGAACATCGCAGAGCTATTGGCCAGCTCACCAAATACTACAGGCTCACAGCTCCCAGGCCCAGCCTTCCATCAAGTTTTCCAGATCTAGGGTTAGCATTAGGCGGCAAAGCTTGAAACAGCAAATTTCACAAACTGTACAGACCTAGGCCACAGACAGCAGAGCTGTGCCTCAGGTTGCACATACATGACTGCACAAGGTCACGGACAATAAAAGTAGGATGCCCCACTTCCCTGCCATGACTAACAGATCAAGCAAATAAGCTGCCAGGATCACCCCATTTGTCAACATTTAGTTGAGAACTCCCCTATTGAAGTCTGGCACTGAGTGGGGATGGGAGAGAGAGAGAGAGTTCCTGAGATGTGTCAGGGTATATCCTCCCAAGTAACTGATTCATCACTGTAGTACCTGGCACAAGAAACACAATACACCGGGGTCCCTGCTATCTTTAGGGAATTGGCACAAAAATAGGGAGGCCCAGTCTCAGGAGCTTCTCTAAAAAGTGTTTGCACAAATGCATAGGTTTGTCCCTTGACACGGGTAAGATCCTATGACCTGCAGGGGTACATCAAGTGTGCACTCATTTCACTGACAGAGAACTACTGTCCATATTATTGGTTTAGCAGAGGTAGAAGCAGCGTATTGCATTTTGTGCACCAGTAGTGCTGACCAGACCTTTTTATGTGTTTCATTGGAATGGCGGCCTACTTATCGACTCATGGAAAGTTCCGCTTCTAGTCGCTTACCTAGATCCTTGCTCTGTTGTAGGACTCTTACCATGGGAGTAAGACAGCTTGGCTTCGGGCATCAGTACCACCGCATGTGGGTGACTGAGTCAGTCCCACATCGACTGGGAGCTGTCGGCCTAACCTACCTCAGCTAGCTAGCAGCACTGCACCCGAACCTAGAAAGCAAAGGTGATTTGTGGCAGCCTAGAAAACATGACACTGATTCCTCAGGGAAGTCGGGGTCGAAAGATCACACCCTTTTCTCTCAGTTACGCAAAGTCTTACATAAGCGAAGGCTGTCAAAGAGATGCAGGACAGGTTACAATGTATTTATTGAAATTACTGCATTCTATGATAAAAGGCATGAGCTGCGATTATTGGAAGGATGAAACATAACAAAGTATTGATTTTGACCATTAGAGTGAAACATAAACAGTCCCAACATCCTGGCATAATCATAAGATCTAGTAATTCCTAACTACACCCTAATCTTTATCATGAGAGGATAGCAGTGTTAGCCCTTCTGTCCAACACAGTCCTTTGGAAGGAGCCCCAGCCCCATACCTGGAATACAGCAGAGTTCGGCCTGTTATTCTGTTGGCAGTCCTCCCGGTTGGCTGGAAGACAAGGCCAAGATCAGCAAAGCTGTCAACAGAGTGGTGCACAGCATAAGTTAGCTGGCTGAAATGTCCCCTCTACCCTTCTTAGTCCTATGTGGTGCTTATATAATAAAACGTTTGTGTTCTGAGAACAGGCCTGACGTGATGGTTTACCCCGTAAACTATCATATAGAAATGTGACAGCCTTGAGCATGCCACAGTGTGTAATGCGTGCAGGGGACAGATAAATGTGGAACATGAACAGATATGGGTTCTAAGAAAAGCATCTGATAAAATATGAAACATCAAGCTAAAAGCTAGCTATGCAAAAATATAAAACAAAAGCAAATAAAATGTGTGCCAGTCTTAAAGGCATAGGCTATGGGCCTAAACGTTAAAATATGGATGCTCAATCTAGACACTAAAAGGAACCCACAACAGTGCTAACATCTCAAGTGTGTGTCATGCACATGCATTATGCCCTGTGGGATGGATACAGTGTGTGTATCAGTTCTCATTTAGAAATTCAATGTTCTATTCCGGAGAGGGGCTGCTGATTAACCTACCTGTAGCACTTCCATTTGGTAGATGTGGTAGATGGTGTGGGTAAAGACTTAGATTGCAGTTTCTGTTGTTAAGAGAGAGAAAGATCCTTTAGGTGTAGTCAGTCTTTTTTTCTCTTTACGAGTTAAGTGAAGAAAGTTTACACCTCTTTATGTCCCTGTCCTGGGTACTTCAGCCTGGAGACCAATCTTCAGTGAGGAGCATCACTTTGCAGAAAAGCTATGATTGGAGGATAACCTGGAGAGAACAGATGAAAGAGAACTAACGCGGGCCAGTTCTGAAAGTGCAGACAGAGACTCCTTATCCCCTGCCTGCTTAACCAGTATTAAAAAAGTTGGAGCCATCAACCCACCTGTTGCAGTTCCAGTTTCTCTTTAATCAAGGATAGGGGCGCTCCAGAGCGTTCTCATAGGACTACTGTGGTTGGTTTTTGTCTGACAGTCAACTTCCTGAAGACAAGGGGACAACACCTGGAATCTGGCCTTGCTGGATGAAGAGAAGTCTCTGGCCTGAAGCTCTTTGAAGTCAACCTACGGCTGAGAGAGGAAAGGCGCATGCCAACCCATCAGAGATGTGACTGCCCTGAAGCACCAGAGCCGTCTGACCACAGGTGCTGTGTGGCCCTGCTGGCCAACGGAATGCTGGGTAGAGCAATCTATGTGCCCTGAGGCTTGTGCCCAACAGTCTCTGTGTCAACTAAATTCCAGGAGACAAACACGGTCAGTCATCGCTGCCACGGAGGGGTTGTGCAAGAGACCGATCATCTTGCTAACAAAATATTTGGGCCTGAGGAGGAGTGCACTGCTGAAATGTTTTTACCAAAGAAAGAACGCACCACCAAGAAGTTTGTGCCTCAGGTGAAGTGTGCCACTACCCCAACATTGTACCTAGGAAGACCATGCCACCGTCATCCAAGTATGCGTCTGATGTATGCCATGCACATAGGCAACTGAAAATCCAGCTGCATGTACCCTTGTGCTGCTGCGACCTTTAACCTTAGTGGCCTGCCTACTACACCTCACCAGTGACCCAGAAGAAAGTCCATCCTTGCCAGAGTCAAAACTTACCTCAGAGAATGTCTGATGTTTCCTTCTTCAACATATGGTGAAATGTATCTGTTTTTATTCTCATACATCATGTCAGCCTTTACCCCATCATTCATCAGGTAGGTGATTGCTTTTATTTATTTTGTTTTAAGTAAGAGAAGATATTATTTCTGAGAATTTTAAAGGCCTTCACAAAAGAACAGTAGAAAACATAAACATTTATACTGAGCATAGGTTTAATTAAATCTATGATACAACCTTCAAAAACAAGGTGTTAGAAATGGGGTCTCTAGTTGGCAGAGTTATACACCCTTGTCCGAGTAGGGGCCACAATTCTAGTCAGGGTAAGTCACACAAAATCCAAATCATCCTGTGCCCACCCTCTGGTAGCTTGGCACTGAGCAGTCAGGCTTAACTTAGAAGGTAATGTGTAAAGTATTTGTGCAATAAATCATGCAATAACAGTGAAGATAAGATATATGTCCAGTTAAATGAAGGTCAAAACGATAAAGATGCAATAAGCACAAGTTGAAATATCACTTTTGCAGGTTTAAAAAGAGTCTTAAAACTTAGACATCACAGTTGTCTCTTGTTTGCACAAAGTACCTGGTTTGCGTCGAAATTATCACGTATGGAGACCACAGAGGAGGAGATGCGTGGAAAAATAAGGTGTGCATCGGATTTTCTGACACGGCACAGACGATGCTTCGATTTCTGGCACGCAGTCTTGGAACCTCACTGCAATGCTGTGTTCTTTTGATGCCCAGGGACGATGCAGGGAAAAATCTTGGGTGCGCGGGAAGAAGTCACAGGCGTTGCGTCAATCCAGTAGGTGATGCATCGCATTTTCTGTCACACGGCAGGTGCTGCGTCGATTCTTCACTCAGGAAGTCGGGCTGCGTCGTTCTGGTTTGGCTGTGCGACAATTTCCTCATCGCAGGGCAGGCTGTATGTCGTTTCTGGCAGGCTGTGCATTGATTTTTGGCGCACAAGGAGTTTCCTTGAAGAGATGAAGGCCCGTATTTATACTTTTTTTAGCGCCGCATTTGCGCCGCTTTTTGACGCAAAACGGCGCAAACCTACAAAATACAATGGTATTTTGCAAGTTTGCGCCGTTTTTGCATCAAATAACGACGCAAATGCGGGGCAAAAAAAGTATAAATACGGGCTGAAGTTCTTTTGGCCCTGAGACTTCAAAAAACAGGAGGCAAGCTCAATCCAAGCCCTTGGAAAGCACTTCTCAGCAAAGTCAGAGGGCAGCAGGGCAGCAGGGCAACAGCAAGGCAGCAGTCCTTCAGAGGAAAGCAGCCCAGGTCAGTCCTTTTGGCATCCAGGGAGTTCCTCTTGACAGGTTGCAGGATCTGGTCCAGAAGTGTCTGATCTGGTGGGGTCAGGGACCCAGTTTATATACCCAAAAATGCCTTTGAAGGGGGGGGGGGATTAAAGCATGGTTTTGAAGTGCACATGGTCCCCTTTCAGTACAGGTCTGTCTGTGATGGTCCAGTATAGGATTTAGCAGGCCACTGTGTGAGGGAAGGCCACTAGCCTTTGAAATGTAAGAGTCAGGCCCTCCATCCCCATTCAGCATGCAGCTGAGTGCAGGTGTGACTGAGTATCCTGTGTTTGTGGTTGTCTGGGTGAAATGCACAAGGAAGCTGTCAACCAGTCCAGCCTAGCCCAGACGTGGATTGGAGACAGGCTGTAAAGCACAGATGGATTTTAAGTGCAGAGAAATGCTCACTTTCTAGAAGTTGTATTTCTAAAATAGTACAATAAAATTCAACCTCACCAATAAGCAGGATTTTCTACTACCATTCTGGCCCTTTCTGATCAGAATCTACCCCTCAAACAGTATATGAGGGTAGCCCTAATGCTAGCCTATGAAAGGAGCTGGCTTCAAAGTAGTGGAAAAAGAATTTGGGAGTTTTCCACTACCAGGACACATAAAACACACAGGTATATGTCCTGCCTTATGTATATATATTCACTGAAAAAAAAAACAAAGGTTACAGGAACGTTATAGTTAGGTTCTGAATTTACTGGCACAAAACCTTAGAAATTCAGCAGTTATACTTGCACCCTAAGGTAACTATAACTTGCACCCTCGCCATGCAGTTTTCTGATCAATAATTTTTAGATTTTGGTGACAAAGCTTTTGATGTCTCTCTCATTAGAAATCTTATAAAGTGTCCTCATGTTTTAGCGAGACATTTTGGCACTGTTGTAGATGAACTGGGGGCTCGCTCATGCTTAGATTTTGAAGTAGGTTGTCACCGACCTTCATCTGGGCTCTCAAATCCATGATATCCTCTGTTAAATTGTATACAGAGTATGTAATTGTCCCCTCCTAGTTTTTTGAGCCATACAGTAGTTATATATCTGATATTTAATTAACTTTGCCACAGCCACCACCAAATGTAAGAGAGTAAGGAAAACCATAAACGGGTTCAAGAAAGATATCAATTGTATGTTAAAAATTCTAAAACCTCTGAGAAGATATGGAGAAAGACTTGTGTTCTTATTAACCTCCCTCTGCTTAAAGGAAACAGAAAAGCCTATAACTATCCGCCATAGTAAATGTACTTTTCAGCAATACAAAGATAAGTTGACAACGCACCACCTAGGGAAGATTTATCAGATCTTTTAGAACCAGTCCTTTGACCACACCATCCAACCTCTGACCAAATGCAGCCAGTTAGGTCAATATTTCTGCAGCAAGCATATCCAAGAAAACATAGGGCCTGATTTAGAGTTTGGGGCAGGGGATTACTCCATCACAAACATGATGGATAGGGCTTCCACTATATTACAATTCCATTATATCCTTTGGAACATGTAATATGGCGGACGGGATATTAGTCACATTTGTGATGGAGTAATTCCTCCACCAAACTCTAAATCAGGTCCATAGTCATGGAAATCTTTACAATGCAGGACCTAGTTTTCTAATGAGAAAGACCCTCTCAGCTACAGGGACTAACTTCACTTAGCTAAAGGCTGACATTCTGATGAAATTCATTAATAAAACCAAACCCTTAAATTACTCTGCAGACCCCACCCTACATTCACTACCCATAGACCAGGCAGATGCTCTCTCCCTCTGGCTTGAAATGATTTCTTGTCTCTAACTCGTGACCTGCTCCCAGACTCTCTCAAGATATGGCACATACACCCCCCTCTTTGAAAAGCCCATTGTCAGCCCAGAAGTTTTGGAAACGTAATGACTCTTCAGGAGCCTCCAATCTTCTCACCAAAATCCTTAAATGCTGTGATGTTAACCAATTTTATGATTATACCAACAGCAGCAATTTCCTGGAACTGGATTACATACTGAGATCTCTTTGCTTAAAATAGTTTTTGACACATTACGTCTCTTTGATGATGGCTCTTCTTCTCTCCTTGTCCTTCTTGATATTTCAGTGGTCTTTGACATTATTGACCACAATATACTCTGACATATGCTCATACTTTGAATGACAGAAAGGTCATAGGAGGAACAGTGATCAAATTACTGAAGTCTTACCTTTGAAACAGGTTTCAGTGCATCAAACCTGAAAACTCTAATTTTGTCTCTTTTAGTCCCATCCTCGTCCCTACACTCTTTAACCTTTATGTGCATCCACTGGTGAATTTATAAGAAAAAAGGGAATTAACTTTCACCACAATCCTCACAACATCTAGGCTAGTTATATCTCAAAATGTATTCCACAAACTACCTTAACAACTTGTCATTCTGATTGAAGGGAATTCAATGCTAGATTAGACCAATGAGGCTAAAATTCAAGACAACAATGAAAACCACCCTCTAATCCTGGTAGTGCACACCAAGTTTATAATCGAAAAGAGGAATGTGGTAAATCCTGAATGTGTTGATTTGTAGATGACAGTGGATTTCTCACCAGTATGAAATAATCTAGAGAAAATATATCTGTCTGAAAAAATTGGTATTTGTTCAAGCAATGGTGATTTCACATACATAGTATAATGCACTACTGACTAAGACCCCTTCTTCATGCTAACTCTCTTTTAAAGTAACCCATGAAGTAGCAGTCAACATGATCCCAAATATGAAAAGAGTTGAGCCCATCACACCCATCATCTAAAATTGACCTATATTGCATCCTTCATCAGGTACAAATCAACCTACCATAAGACCTCCTTATATCTCTTCCAGAAACCTTGCATCTGTGAGAAAAATATTACTGGTAAGCCTACTGAGAACTGACAAATATAGAAAGTCTGTCAAACTGACTGCACTTTCTCAGGCAATGCTTCCAGGATCTGGAACACATTCTAACTTGCATCATAAAGGCCATTTCTGTCTACTACAAGAATCTACTGAAGCGACACCTCTTTAATCAACCTACTTAAGTCCACATAGATCTTTCTCCTTCACTCTCAGCTCATTTAGGCTCCTCTCAGTGCACAGCTTTATGTTACACATTGTTTTCTTATTAGGATTGTATTACATATGTAAATTCTCCAACTGATTCTCTATTTCGGTTTTCTCATTTCCTCTTTGGTCATGCAACCTCAAGATATCTGTGGCCTATATATGTATAAAATCTATGTAGAGCACTCAGACACCATATAAAGGGGGTTTGATGCGTTTTAATAAAAAAAATATAAAAAGAAAATATAGATGTTCCGCATTGGACCAGGTTATTTGTAATTAAAATTAAATGCATTTATCTACGTTTGTTGGCCTTCTCCCTGGACATAAGCACAAAACTAGCTAGATCAATACCCACTTGATCTACGTGATTGAGGTTGTCTCCCAACTTTGTCCCACCATGTAATGTGCAGCGCTTCTCTGCTTCCTAGCTAGGTTCACACTCTTTAAATTCCCATACATACTCCAAAACAAGCTTTTTGAAATTTGGGCAATTGAAGAAGAAATTGAGATGAGTCAAGTGTTTTGGGTAAATAAAGAGGGATTCTGTGTGACAAGAAATTAGGAGCCACTCCATGAACAGAGCAGCTCGGAATACACAGCGCCCAAAAATACTCCATGAGCAGAGCGGTGTTCAGAGGGATACACAATACAGGGGACCTGAAAATACTCCATGAACAAAGAGGTGCACAATACAGACTACCAGAAAATAGTCCACGATGACAGTGGTGCACAAAAAAGAGTACCTGAAAATACTCAATGAAAAGCGCAGCGCACTGAGGAATGAGCAATACAGAGGAGATGAATGTACAGAGAACCTGAAAATAGTCCATGGAGAGAGTACTGCACAATACAGAGGACATGAATATACTTCATGAACAGAGCGGTGCACAATATAGAGGACCTGAAAATACTCTATGAAGAGAGTGGTGCACAATACAGAGGACCTGAATATACTTCATGAATGGAGCGGTGCACAATACAGAGGACCTGAAAATACTCCATGAACAGAGCGGTGCACAATGCAGAGGACCTGAAAATTCTCCATGATCAGAGTGGTGCACAACACAGAGGGCCTGAATATATTCCACGAACAGAGCAGTGCACAATACAGAGGACCTGAAAATACTCTATGAACAGAGCGGTGCACAATACAGAGGACCATAAAATACTTCATGAACAGAGCGGTGCACAATATAGAGGACCTGAAAATACTCCATGAACAGAGCGGTGCATAGTGCACACAACCTGAAAATACTCTATGAATAGAGCGGTGCTCAATACAGAGGGCCTGAATATATTCCACAAACAGAGCGGTGTACAATACAAAGGATCTGAAAATACTTTGTAGACAGTGAGGTGCACAATACAGAGGACATGAAAATACTCCATGAAAAGAGCAGTGCACAATATACTTCATGAACAGAGCGGTGCACAATACAGAGGGCCTGAAATCTTCTATGACTACAGCAGTGCCGAATACAGAGGACATAAAAATACCAGAGGAACAAAGTGGTGCACAAAACAGAGGGCCTGAATATGCCCTATGAACAGAGTGGTGCACAATACAGAGGACCTGAAAATACTCCATGAACAAAGCGGTGGCAAAATACAGCCAACCTGAATATTCTCCATGAACAGAGCAGTGTACAGTACAGCAATCCTGAATGTACATCATGAACAGAGCGGTGCACAATCCAGAGTAACTGAAAATACTTAATGAATAGAGCTGTGCTCAATGCAGAGGACCTGAAAATACACCATGAACAGAGCAGTGCACAATACAGAGGCCCTGGATATACTCCATGGAAACAGCTGCGCACAATAGAGAGGACCTCAAAATACTCCATGAACAGAGCTTTCACAATACAGAGTACCTGAATATAAGCCATGATCAGACCGGTGCACAGTACAGAGTACCTGAAAATACTCCATGAACGGAGCAGCAAACAATGTAGAGTGCCTAAAAATACTCCATGACAGAGTGGTGTGCAGTACAGAGGACCTGAAAATACTCCATGAACAGAGTGGTGCACAATACAGAGGACCTGAATATACTCCATGGAAACAGCTGTGCACAATAAAGAGGACCTGAAAATACTCCATGAACAGAGCTTTGCACAATACAGAGTACCTCAATATAAGCCATGATCAGACCGGTGCACAGTACAGAGTACCTGAAAATACTCCATGAACGGAGCAGCATACAATGTAGAGTGCCTAATAATACTCCATGACAGAGTGGTGTGCAGTACAGAGGACCTGAAAATACTCCATGAACAGAGTGGTGCTGTAGGAGGCTGGACTGGCTTGTAGTGAGTACCAAGGGGTACTTGCACCTTGCACCAGGCCCAGTTATCCCTTATTAGTGTATAGGGTGTCTAGCAGCTTAGGCTGATAGATAATGGTAGCTTAGCAGAGCAGCTTAGGCTGAACTAGGAGACGTGTGAAGCTACTACAGTACCACTTAGTGTCATATGCACAATATCATAAGAAAACACAATACACAGTTATACTAAAAATAAAGGTACTTTATTTTTATGACAATATGCCAAAGTATCTTAGAGTGTACCCTCAGTGAGAGGATAGGAAATATACACAAGATATATATACACAATACCAAAAATATGCAGTATAGTCTTAGAAAACAGTGCAAACAATGTATAGTTACAATAGGATGCAATGGGGAAACATAGGGATAGGGGCAACACAAACCATGTACTCCAAAAGTGGAATGTGAACCACGAACGGACCCCAAACCTATGTGACCTTGTAGAGGGTCGCTGGGACTATTAGAAAATAGTGAGAGTTAGAAAAATAACCCTCCCCAAGACCCTGAAAAGTGAGTGCAAAGTGCACTAAAGTTCCCCTAAGGACAAAGAAGTCGTGTTAGAGGAATAATGCAGGAAAGACACAAACCAACAATGCAACAACTGTGGATTTCCAATCTAGGGTACCTGTGGAACAAGGGGACCAAGTCCAAAAGTCACAAGCAAGTCGGAGATGGGCAAATGCCCAGGAAATGCCAGCTGTGGGTGCAAAGGAGCTTCTACTGGACAGAAGAAGCGAAGGTTTCTGCAGGAACGAAAAGGGCTAGAGACTTCCCCTTTGGTGGACGGATCCCTCTCGCCGTGGAGAGTCGTGCAGAAGTGTTTTCCCGCCGAAAGAACGCCAACAAGCCTTGCTAGCTGCAAATCGTGCGGTTAGCGTTTTTGGACGCTGCTGTGGCCCTGGAGGGACCAGGAGGTCGCAAATTGGACCAGGAGAGAGAGGGGACATCGAGCAAGACTAAGAGCCCTCTCAGCAGCAGGTAGCACCCGGAGAAGTGCCAGAAACAGGCACTACGAGGATGCGTGAAACGGTGCTCACCCGAAGTCGCACAACGGAGTCCCACGTCGCCGGAGACCAACTTAGAACGTCGGAAGTGCACAGGGGCCGGAGTAGCTGCAAAAGTCGCGGTTCCCAGCAATGCAGCCCAGCGAGGTGAGGCAAGGACTTACCTCCACCAAACTTGGACTGAAGAGTCACTGGACTGTGGGGGTCACTTGGACAGAGTCGCTGGATTCGAGGGACCTCGCTCGTCGTGCTGAGAGGAGACCCAAGGGACCGGTAATGCAGCTTTTTGGTGCCTGCGGTTGCAGGGGGAAGATTCCGTCGACCCACAGGAGATCTCTTCGGAGCTTCTGGTGCAGAGAGGAGGCAGACTACCCCCACAGCATGCACAAGCAGGAAAACAGTCGAGAAGGCAGCAGGATCAGCGTTACAGAGTTGCAGTAGTCGTCTTTGCTACTATGTTGCAGTTTTGCAGGCTTCCAGCGCGGTCAGCAGTCGATTCCTTATCAGAAGGTGAAGAGAGAGATGCAGAGGAACTCGGCTGATCTCATGCATTCGTTATCTAAAGTTTCCCCAGAGACAGAGACCCTAAATAGCCAGAAAAGAGGGTTTGGCTACCTAGGAGAGAGGATAGGCTAGCAACACCTGAAGGAGCCTATCAGAAGGAGTCTCTGACGTCACCTGGTGGCACTGGCCACTCAGAGCAGTCCAGTGTGCCAGCAGCACCTCTGTTTCCAAGATGGCAGAGGTCTGGAGCACACTGGAGGAGCTCTGGACACCTCCCAGGGGAGGTGCAGGTCAGGGGAGTGGTCACTCCCCTTTCCTTTGTCCAGTTTCGCGCCAGAGCAGGGCTAAGGGGTCCCCTGAACCGGTGTAGACTGGTTTATGCAGAATTGGGCACATCTGTGCCTAAGAAAGCATTTCCAGAGGCTGGGGGAGGCTACTCCTCCCCTGCCTTCACACCATTTTCCAAAGGGAGAGGGTGTAACACCCTCTCTCAGAGGAAGTCCTTTGTTCTGCCATCCTGGGACAAGCCTGGCTTGACCCCAGGGGGGCAGAAACCTGTCTGAGGGGTTGGCAGCAGCTGCAGTGAAACCCCAGGAAAGGCAGTTTGGCAGTACCAGGGTCTGTGCTACAGACCACTGGGATCATGGGATTGTGCCAACTATGCCAGGATGGCATAGAGGGGGCAATTCCATGATCATAGACATGTTACATGGCCATGTTCGGAGTTACCATTGTGAAGCTACATATAGGTAGTGACCTATATGTAGTGCACGCGTGTAATGGTGTCCCCGCACTCACAAAGTCCGGGGAATTGGCCCTGAACAATGTGGGGGCACCTTGGCTAGTGCCAGGGTGCCCTCACACTAAGTAACTTTGCACCTAACCTTTACCAGGTAAAGGTTAGACATATAGGTGACTTATAAGTTACTTAAGTGCAGTGTAAAATGGCTGTGAAATAATGTGGACGTTATTTCACTCAGGCTGCAGTGGCAGGTCTGTGTAAGAATTGTCAGAGCTCCCTATGGGTGGCAAAAGAAATGCTGCAGCCCATAGGGATCTCCTGGAACCCCAATACCCTGGGTACCTCAGTTCCATATACTAGGGAATTATAAGGGTGTTCCAGTAAGCCAATGTAAATTGGTAAAATTGGTCACTAGCCTGTTAGTGACAATTTGGAAAGAAATGAGAGAGCATAACCACTGAGGTTCTGGTTAGCAGAGCCTCAGTGAGACAGTTAGGCACTGCACAGGGAACACATACATATAGGCCACAAACTTATGAGCACTGGGGTCCTGACTAGCAAGGTCCCAGTGACACATAACAAACATACTGAAAACATAGGGTTTTCACTATGAGCACTGGCCCTGGCTAGCAGGATCCCAGTGAGACAGTGAAAACACCCTGACATACACTCACAAACAGGCCAAAAGTGGGGGTAACAAGGCTAGAAAGAGGCTACTTTCTCACACAACCCCCCCCCCCCCCCCAAACGAAGGACAATAAGGCTAACCTTGGCCAGTTGAGACTTTATTGTCTAAGTGGTGATAAGTAGAGAGTAGCTCTGCAATAGACTGGTTACTCCCTTTATCATCCACTATATGGTTACTTCCCTGTGGGGATGTAAACCACCCTGTTTGAAGTTGTTTAGCTAAGCAACAATGTGAAGATGTATTTTCAGAGTTTCTATCAGTAAGTTTTAGTTTAGAGCAGTGGGAATTGTCCACTGAACCTATTTGTAGTGATGGAAATGCCAGACAGGGATGCTGTCTCAGTAAAGCCATAGCTGGGCAAAAACTTTGTCCATATGGCTGGAAGAGAGAACAGGGATGCTGTTTCTCTTGAGTTGGAGCAGGGCAGGGATGCTGTCCTATGAGCTCCACACTAGGGCAGGGATGCTGTCCTAAGTGTTGTGAGGCAGTGCAGAGTTTCTGCACTAAAGTTTCTCTGGGAGGGTTGGAGGGATGCTCCATGTGAACTAAAATGGTGCTCTTTTTCTCACCAATGTTAGTTATCCCACAGAGAGGTACTTCTACCTCAGGGAGTCCAGCTTTGCCAGCTGATGATTCCCTTGGAACAGGTGCCACCCCAGGAGAGGTTTCTCCCACCACAGGAATGGTATCCTGAATGGTAGGGTGGTTAGGGGATACTGTGATACCCTTTTTACCTGTTGATGGAGAGGGATCCTGAGTTTTCAGGCCTTCTCTCCTTTGCTTTTTCATTTAATTAGAAATGAGAGGGAACAATTCCTCAGGGATGCCCAGCATGGCTGCATGGGCATAAAACTCTACATCAGCCCAACCTGAGGCCTCTAGGTCATTACCTAAGAGACAGTCTACAGGTAAGCTAGGTGATACCACCACCTGCTTAGGGCCAGTAACTCCACCCCAACTAAACTGAATTATAGCTAAGGGAAGAAACTTAGTGGAGTTATGGACATCAATAATCTTATACTGTTGTCCAATGATGTGTTGATCAGGGTGCACTAGGTTTTCAGTCACCAAAGTGATACTGGCACCTGTGTCCCTGTAGGCCAAGGCCTCAACACCATTTATTGAAACTGTCTGCCTGTACTTATCCATTGTAAGGGGACAAGCAGCCAGTGTGGCAAGGCCAATGCCACTAGGTGTGACAGAAACTGTCTTGGGACTGACTACCCCAGTTTCTATGATGGACCCATAAGTGAACCCAACTACACCCTTTGCTTGACTGTTGCCAGCAGTCCCACCACTAGTACCACTACTGCTAGGGGCACTAGAGCTTGATGTATTAGTGGTGGTAGGCTCAGGGGGTTTACCTGGACAGGACTTATCCCCTGGCCTATGGCCTCTGTTTTTACACACAAAGCACCAAGGCTTATTAATGTGTGCGGGTTGAGAAGAAGAGGAAGAATTTGTTTTATCCCCACCCTCTGAAGAGTGTTTAAGATTTGAAGTGGGATCTTTGGTTTTACCCTTATCCCCATGCTTATCTTGAGATTTTTCACCATCTTTCTTCTTATTGCCATCTTTGTCACCCCCTGTATGAACTTTTCTGTTCACCCTTGTTCTGACCCATTTGTCTGCCTTCTTTCCCAATTCTTGGGGAGAGGTCAGATCAGAGTCCACCAAGTACTGGTGCAACAAATCAGACACACAATTATTAAGAATATGCTCTCTCAGGATCAAGTTATACAGGCTGTCATAATCAGTAACTTTACTGCCATGTAACCACCCCTCCAAGGCCTTCACTGAATGGTCAATGAAATCAACCCAGTCTTGTGAAGACTCCTTTTTGGTCTCTCTGAACTTTATCCTGTATTGTTCAGTGGTTAAGCCATAACCATCCAGGAGTGTATTCTTAAGTACTGTAAAATTATTGGCATCACTTTGTTTCACAGTAAGGAGCCTATCCCTACCTTTTCCACTAAATGATAGCCATATGATAGCAGCCCACTGCCTTTGAGGGACATCCTGTACAACACAGGCCCTCTCAAGTGCAGCAAACCACTTGTTAATGTCATCCCCCTCCTTATAAGGGGGAACTATCTTGTGCAGATTCCTGGAATCATGCTCTTTTGCAGGATGACTATGGGGAATACTGCTGCTGCCACCATGGGTTTCTAAACCCAACTTCTGTCTTTCCTTCTCTAATTCTAAAGACTGTCTATCCAAATCCAGCTGTTGCTTTTTAAGCTTCAGTCTGGTTTGTTCCACCCTCAACTTATTGAGTTCCCTCTCTAACAATCTGTCATCAGGGTTGGTGGGAGGGACATTTCTAGATACAGAGGTGTGATGGGAATGGACAGAAGGAGACCTGTCCCTTACAGAGGACACCCTAACAGCTTGGCTAACAGAAACATCGGTACCACTGTGGTGTGAATAAATGCTTTTGCTATGATGTGAGACAACACTATTTGTATGGTGTGGCTCTCCATCATTACCAACTATGCTAGACTGTCTAGTAATGGGCAGGCTAGGGAGTTTCTTTCCTGAATCTTTTCCTGGGGGAGTCCCTGGATCAGATTGGGAACCATTAGCTACTTTTTCAACAGATGGGGCCCTTTTAGCCTTATCTTGTTCTCTAAGCATGTTAAGTAACAGTTCCAAGGAAGGATTCTTCCCTACACTCAAACCTCTCTCTATGCAGAGACTCCTTGCTCCTTTCCAGCTAAGGTGATCATATGCAATTTTGGACAGATCAACATTTTGGCCTGTGCCAGACATTTTTAGAGAGAGTTAAAGTGATAGAAAAAGAGAAAAAAGTTTGTCAGAGCTTTTTGGAAAGACAGAAAAAAACTTTTTAAACTTTTAAGAACTTTTTGAAAGTTTAGAAGTACATTTCAGCACTTTAGAAAAGAGTGAAAAGAGGAAATGCAAAACTTTTTAGCTATGTGTACACACACTGAACTTGTTTTGTATATTTTTCTCTTATGAAAAGTACAATGACAAGAGTGGTAAGTAGTCTCAAAGCACTTATCCCACCGCTGCACAACCAATGTAGGAGGCTGGACTGGCTTGTAGTGAGTACCAAGGGGTACTTGCACCTTGCACCAGGCCCAGTTATCCCTTATTAGTGTATAGGGTGTCTAGCAGCTTAGGCTGATAGATAATGGTAGCTTAGCAGAGCAGCTTAGGCTGAACTAGGAGACGTGTGAAGCTACTACAGTACCACTTAGTGTCATATGCACAATATCATAAGAAAACACAATACACAGTTATACTAAAAATAAAGGTACTTTATTTTTATGACAATATGCCAAAGTATCTTAGAGAGTACCCTCAGTGAGAGGATAGGAAATATACACAAGATATATATACACAATACCAAAAATATGCAGTATAGTCTTAGAAAACAGTGCAAACCATGTATAGTTACAATAGGATGCAATGGGGAAACATAGGGATAGGGGCAACACAAACCATATACTCCAAAAGTGGAATGTGAACCACGAATGGACCCCAAACCTATGTGACCTTGTAGAGGGTCGCTGGGACTATTAGAAAATAGTGAGAGTTAGAAAAATAACCCTCCCCAAGACCCTGAAAAGTGAGTGCAAAGTGCACTAAAGTTCCCCTAAGGACAAAGAAGTCGTGTTAGAGGAATAATGCAGGAAAGACACAAACCAACAATGCAACAACTGTGGATTTCCAATCTAGGGTACCTGTGGAACAAGGGGACCAAGTCCAAAAGTCACAAGCAAGTCGGAGATGGGCAAATGCCCAGGAAATGCCAGCTGTGGGTGCAAAGGAGCTTCTACTGGACAGAAGAAGCGAAGGTTTCTGCAGGAACGAAAAGGGCTAGAGACTTCCCCTTTGGTGGACGGATCCCTCTCGCCGTGGAGAGTCGTGCAGAAGTGTTTTCCCGCCGAAAGAACGCCAACAAGCCTTGCTAGCTGCAAATCGTGCGGTTAACGTTTTTGGACGCTGCTGTGGCCCTGGAGGGACCAGGAGGTCGCAAATTGGACCAGGAGAGAGAGGGGACGTCGAGCAAGACAAAGAGCCCTCTTAGCAGCAGGTAGCACCCGGAGAAGTGCCAGAAACAGGCACTACAAGGATGCGTGAAACGGTGCTCACCCGAAGTCGCACAACGGAGTCCCACATCGCCGGAGACCAACTTAGAACGTCGTGCAATGCAGGTTAGAGTGCCGTGGACCCAGGCTTGGCTGTGCACAAAGGATTTCCGCCGGAAGTGCACAGGAGCCGGAGTAGCTGCAAAAGTCGCGTTTCCCAGCAATGCAGCCCAGCGAGGTGAGGCAAGGACTTACCTCCACCAAACTTGGACTGAAGAGTCACTGGACTGTGGGGGTCACTTGGACAGAGTCGCTAGATTCGAGGGACCTCGCTCGTCGTGCTGAGAGGAGACCCAAGGGACCGGTAATGCAGCTTTTTGGTGCCTGCGGTTGCAGGGGGAAGATTCCGTCGACCCACAGGAGATTTCTTCGGAGCTTCTGGTGCAGAGAGGAGGCAGACTACCCCCACAGCATGCACAAGCAGGAAAACAGTCGAGAAGGCGGCAGGATCAGCGTTACAGAGTTGCAGTAGTCGTCTTTGCTACTATGTTGCAGTTTTGCAGGCTTCCAGCGCGGTCAGCAGTCGATTCCTTATCAGAAGGTGAAGAGAGAGATGCAGAGGAACTCGGCTGAGCTCATGCATTCTTTATCTAAAGTTTCCCCAGAGACAGAGACCCTAAATAGCCAGAAAAGAGGGTTTGGCTACCTAGGAGAGAGGATAGGCTAGCAACACCTGAAGGAGCCTATCAGAAGGAGTCTCTGACGTCACCTGGTGGCACTGGCCACTCAGAGCAGTCCAGTGTGCCAGCAGCACCTCTGTTTCCAAGATGGCAGAGGTCTGGAGCACACTGGAGGAGCTCTGGACACCTCCCAGGGGAGGTGCAGGTCAGGAGAGTGGTCACTCCCCTTTCCTTTGTCCAGTTTCGCGCCAGAGCAGGGCTAAGGGGTCCCCTGAACCGGTGTAGACTGGTTTATGCAGAATTGGGCACATCGGTGCCTAAGAAAGCATTTCCAGAGGCTGGGGGAGGCTACTCCTCCCCTGCCTTCACACCATTTTCCAAAGGGAGAGGGTGTAACACCCTCTCTCAGAGGAAGTCCTTTGTTCTGCCATCCTGGGACAAGCCTGGCTTGACCCCAGGGGGGCAGAAACCTGTCTGAGGGGTTGGCAGCAGCAGCAGCTGCAGTGAAACCCCAGGAAAGGCAGTTTGGCAGTACCAGGGTCTGTGCTACAGACCACTGGGATCATGGGATTGTGCCAACTATGCCAGGATGGCATAGAGGGGGCAATTCCATGATCATAGACATGTTACATGGCCATATTCGGAGTTACCATTGTGAAGCTACATATAGGTAGTGACCTATATGTAGTGCACGCGTGTAATGGTGTCCCCGCACTCACAAAGTCCGGGGAATTGGCCCTGAACAATGTGGGGGCACCTTGGCTAGTGCCAGGGTGCCCTCACACTAAGTAACTTTGCACCTAACCTTTACCAGTTAAAGGTTAGACATATAGGTGACTTATAAGTTACTTAAGTGCAGTGTAAAATGGCTGTGAAATAACGTGGACGTTATTTCACTCAGGCTGCAGTGGCAGGCCTGTGTAAGAATTGTCAGAGCTCCCTATGGGTGGCAAAAGAAATGCTGCAGCCCATAGGGATCTCCTGGAACCCCAATACCCTGGGTACCTCAGTTCCATATACTAGGGAATTATAAGGGTGTTCCAGTAAGCCAATGTAAATTGGTAAAATTGGTCACTAGCCTGTTAGTGACAATTTGGAAAGAAATGAGAGAGCATAACCACTGAGGTTCTGGTTAGCAGAGCCTCAGTGAGACAGTTAGGCACTGCACAGGGAACACATACATATAAGCCACAAACTTATGAGCACTGGGGTCCTGACTAGCAGGGTCCCAGTGACACATAACAAACATACTGAAAACATAGGGTTTTCACTATGAGCACTGGGCCCTGGCTAGCAGGATCCCAGTGAGACAGTGAAAACACCCTGACATACACTCACAAACAGGCCAAAAGTGGGGGTAACAAGGCTAGAAAGAGGCTACTTTCTCACAGGTGCACAATACAGAGGACCTGAATATACTCCATGGAAACAGCAGTGCACAATAAAGAGGACCTGAAAATACTCCATGAACAGAGCTTTGCACAATGCAGAGTACCTCAATATAAGCCATGATCAGACCGGTGCACAGTACAGAGTACCTGAAAATACTCCATGAACGGAGCAGCATACAATGTAGAGTGCCTAAAAATGCTCCATGACAGAGTGGTGTGCAGTACAGAGGACCTGAAAATACTACATGAACAAAGCAGTGCACAATATAGAGGACCTGGATATACTTCATGAACAGAGCGGTGCATAATACGGAGGACCTGAAAATACTCAATGAAAAGCGCAGTGCACTGAGGAATGTACAATACAGAGGAGATGAATATACAGAGAACCTACAGAGTGGTGCACAATACAGAGTACCTGAAAATACTCAATGAAAAGCGCAGCACACTGAGGAATGCGCAATACAGAGGAGATGAATATACAGAGAACCTGAAAATAGTCCATGAAGAGAGTACTGCACAATACAGAGGACATGAATATACTTCATGAACAGAGCAGTGCACAATATAGAGGACCTGAAAATACTTTATGAACAGAGTGGTGCACAGTACACAGGACCTGAAAACACTCCATGAACAGAGCAGTGCACAATACAAAGGACCTGAAAATACTCCATGAACAGAGTGGTGCACAACACAGAGGACCTGAAAATACTCTATGAACGGAGTGCTGCACAATACAGAGGACCTGAATATACTTCATGAACAGAGCGGTGCGCAATACAGAGGACCTGAAAATACTCTATGAATAGAGTGGTGCACAATACAGAGGACCTGAATATACTTCATGAACAGAGCAGTGCGCAATATAGAGGACCTGAAAATACTCTATGAACAGAGTGGTGTACAGTACACAGGACCTGAAAATACTCCATGAAGAGAGCGGTGCACAATACAGAGGACCTGAAAATACTCCATGAACAGAGTGATGCACAACACAAAGGGCCTGAATATATTCCACGAACAAAGCGGTGCACAATACAGAGGACCTGAAAATACTCTATGAACAGAGTAGTGCACAATACAGAGGACCATAATATACTTCATGAACAGAGCGGTGCACAATATAGAGGACCTGAAAATACTCTATGAACAGAGTAGTGCACAATACAGAGGACCATAATATACTTCATGAACAGAGCGGTGCACAATAAAGGGGACCTGAAAATACTCCATGAACAGAGCGGTGCACAATATAGAGGACCTGAAAATATTCCATGAACAGAGTGGTGCACAACACAGAGGGCCTGAACATATTCCATGAACAGAGTGGTGCACAATACAGAGGTCATGAAAATACTCCATAAACAAAGCAGTGCACAATACAGAGGACCTGAATTTACTTCATGAACAGAACGGTGCCCAATATAGAGGACATGAAAATACTCCATGAACAGAGCGGTGCACAGTACACAGGACCTGAAAATACTCGATGAATAGAGAGGTGCACAATGCAGAGGACCTGAATATATTTCACAAACAGTGCGGTGTACAATACAAAGGATCTGAAAATACTTTGTAGACAGTGAGGTGCACAATACAGATGACCTGAAAATACTCCATGAAAACAGCAGTGCACAATATACTTCATGAACAGAGCGGTGCACAATACAGAGCACCTGAAAATACTTAATGAACAGAGCTGTGCTCCATGCAGAGGACCTGAAAATACTCCATGAACAGAGCAGTGCACAATACAGAGGACCTGAATATACTCCATGGAAACAGCGGTGCACAATAGAGAGGACCTGAAAATACTCCGTGAACAGAGCTTTGCACAATACAGAGTACCTGGAAATACTCCAGGACAGAGTGGTGTACAGTAGAGAGGACCTGAAAATAATCCATGAACAAAGCAGTGCACAATACAGAGGACCTGAATATACTCCATGGAAACAGCGGTGCACAATAGAGAGGACCTGAAAATACTCCGTGAACAGAGCTTTGCACAATACAGAGTACCTGAAAATACTCCAGGACAGAGTGGTGTGCAGTAGAGAGGACCTGAAAATAATCCATGAACAAAGCAGTGCACAATACAGAGGACCTGAATATACTTCATGAACAGAGCGGAGCATAATACAGAGGACCTGAAAATACTCAATGAACAGAGCGGTTGCACCATACAGAGGACCTGAAAATACTCCATGAACAGAGTGGTGCACAATACAGAGGACCTGGATATACTCCATAAACTGAGTGGTGCACAATATAAAGTATCTGAAAATACTGCATGAGCAGAGTGGCGCACAATACAGAGGACCTGAAAATACTCCATGAACAGAGTGGTGCACAAAACAGACGACAGGAATATGCTCCATGAACAGAGAGGTGCACAGTACAGAGGACCTGGAAATACTCCATGAAGAGAGCGGTGCACAGCACAGTGTTTTTGTGTGATGCAGAGCTTTGGTTTTAATGTCACAGGCGCCCCCTCCATCACGGGCTACGGGTACGGTAATTGGTTCCATTTTGTAGTTTTGGAGTTCATCCATGCCTCTCGGATTAATGAGGCCCAGAATATATATTTTTTTGGAGTGATCTCCGTGTTTGGTATTCCGCAGCTTTGTTGCTTCAGTGGAGATGGGTAATATGAGATGATTAGCTGTAGCATCAAAGTTCCCACTTCATAGAAGTGTCACTTTCTGCTAGCACTATATTTGTTGTTGCAGTTGTTTTCCACATGGCTTTTGTTCTCCCCTCCTCCCGCATCCCTCTGCTCTATTTTGCTCATCAGATCTTGATATAAATTGCACGCTGTTGATCTCACAAGATGTTATGTGAGCTAATGTGGAAATGGCTGCCAGTGGAATCCCTATCGCCCTTCTGTTTGATATGTCATGTTTTCCTTCAATGCTGTACTCAGGGTCAGGGTGAATACTTATCCACATAGGGTTTAGCTGTCTCCTGTAGCTGAAGAAATACTAGTCTAGGATTTAATGCGGTGTTAACAGGTCTATTATGTGAATCTCTAATAGTTTGTGTCAGGTCGTTGTCTAACATTTGATTGTTGTCCTATGTGATAATATCTGAAGTTCAATTTGGTGGTTCAGGCTGTTTGATCTTACTTCCGTATTCTAGTGTGTGTTACTTCCGTGAATAGTCAGAGCTCCAATTTATGTTTGGTTCCCCTAGTGTTACATCATTGGGTATTGTGAGAGATGTCCATTAAATGTCCTGCGGTGACAGAACGTGCTGGCTGTCTGTGGACTGGAAAAATGGATCTTTGTTTTGCGTTTCTGTTTTCTTCTTGTTTGTGATGTGTTGTCTTTGCACTGTTGTGAGTGGTTGTCTGTGATTGAGGAATGCGAGGTAGTGTCCTGGTGTTTGTTTGTTCTCTCTCAATAAGAGACTTTCTATTTGGCAGATTCTTGGTGGTGTTTTTATTGGTCAAAGCCTTATATGCGAGAGTCTTTGCCTGTCGTGTGAGTTGGCAGGGCATTCAAGTGCCTATCGTTTCCAAAGTCCCACACAAGAACCCCAAAAAGTCCCATGCAAGCCTAGTCCAGCTGTTGGAGCTCAGATGGGGGGAGAACTGAGGAATACGTTCAGGGAGGATATCTGCACTTGTGAAGTAATATGGTATTTACGCCACATAAACTCTTTGTTGTTCCCTGGCTGCACTAGTGCACTCAGCATCTGCATGAAATGTAAGCATCTCTTATAATTCTGGGCTTTAGAGTCCTCTCCTTTGCCAATCTTATTTCCGGATCTAAAGTCCCAGATCCGGAGAATAAGGACAAGTATAGGGTTATGCTCTGGGGAATTACTTTTTGGGCACCTTGCCACACAAGCATCAAGCACCACAGACAGGACCTTCTTCCACGGTCCCTGGGGGAGTGGTTCTTCTGGGCTGCAGAGTGAAACCCACCAACAATGGGGCACTCAAAGACAGGTTCGGCGGGCTCAGCTCGAATGTAGCGGGTCCAGAAAACTCCAGCCCGACCTCCCCAATCAGTCGAAATACAACAGCCGCTTGTGACTGACAAGGTGATACAACAATACGCGAACAAGGAGGAGAAAGAGCAGGTCCATTTAGACCTTAACATATTGCACTCTTTGACTTTTAGATCCATACGGGAAACCAGCAGTCCAAAACTACTTGTCCCGCGAGGCACAGTGTTTTGGACTAAAACAGCGAACTCCTTGGAGCCATCATGCGTGACATGAAGAACTTTGCATGGTGCAGTCACACAAATTCCCGCAGGCTGAGGCCACATCTTGTGAGATGGGACATCAGGCCACAAAGAACATGCCTAGTTTAATGATATGTAGGGGTTAAATATGGGGACCTCTCCACTTTAAAGGGAGTGCAAAATGCCACAAATGTGTCTCCCCACTCTAGCTTAAATAGAATTTGGCCGAGGGCTGTTGTGCTTCTAGCAAGTAACAAGCACAAGAGTTGCATATGTTTTTTAGAAAAAGAGAGGAATGGCAGTGCTATAATAATACAATCAGCAGCAAAGCAGATATTATGCTCTAGTTTAAATTACTTAGTATCCTCTGTTCATGTGAGGCTAATTCTGAGTGGTGATTTGAACCTCATACCTCATTCCTGCTCCTGGCAGCCCCCGAATTCAGATAATATCCAGAACTCTAGCTCTAGTTGTGTAATGTCAAATGACCCAGCGGGGCATTTATCAGTCAGGACACATCTACACACCAACTTTGGCACTTGATGGAAAGCCCCTGATTTCATAAGATCCTTCTTGATGAAGAGGAAAGAATGTGTCAAATTAGACCAACTCACGTCTAAAAATTCCAAACTCACCCCTGGAGTCCCTCATGCTTCAATATAAAAAAAAAGAGGACCCCTCACCCCAAGGGGACAGGGCTCCACAAAGCCAAAGAGTATTCACCTGAGAATCACTAGGTGGATGTTTGTTTTTTATTTTAGGAATTCATGGAGGGACCAGTAGATGTCCGAAATTTACTGAGGATAACATCACCATGTAGTGAGTTATTTAGGTCTACATGGATTCAGAGTTGTAAATGAGGGAGTGAGTGCTAATTCTGAAAGTGTCATAAGGACTTTCGTACTCAGAGACTGCTGGATTTGGTGTGGCAGCACCTCTGCATTGTAGGTGACTGAGTCACTCCCACACCAGTTGGCAGCTGTCGGCCCAACCCTCCCGGCTCACTAGCAGCACCTCGCCAACACCCAACCAGTTAAACTGATTTGTGACAGTCTTGCATGGAACTCTGAAACCCCTCAGGGAAATTGTGGTGGAAACAAGCCTTACCCTTTTCACTCTACATATAAGTCTCTTACACACACACATAGGCAAGAAAAGAGATTCAGGACAGTTTTCAATACATTTATTGAAATTACTGCAATCTATGATAAAATTCATGAGCTACAGCAATTAGGAGAGTGAGGAATTACAAAATCAGGATTGTGAAAATTAGCGACATAAATAGAAACAACACCAACATATTGTTATGACACAAATAAACAATTCCTACCTAAAAGCCTAATCTCTAGCCCCTTAATGAGAGCATGCCGATATAAGCCAAATCTGTCCACACAGTGTCCATGAGAACCACACGCCATCCCTGTTACCTTGGTACAAGGTCCGGCCGCCAGTCTCCAGATCAGGATCCATGCAGACACAAAAGATGAGGTCAGCCGAAAACCAGTGTGCAATATGGATGGAAATTATGGCTGGAACCCCCTCTAATGCCCTTTGTCCTACAAAATGTTTTTATAGGGGGCATGTTTATGTTCATACCCGGAAGCCTGAGGTGGGTATGTACCTAAGCTCTTGACTGTTTATGCAGTCCTGGGGCCGGCAATACAAAATATTATTCTGTGTGCCTCGCATTCCATTCTTGTGATTCCGAGGAAAGAACACAATGCAAAGTATGTCATCCTTAGCACTGATAATGGTGCTTTTGCAGAATAACAGCTGGTATTACAATAAAACAATGCCACTGAAAGCAGCAATGATAAAATGAATAAAAATGAAGAGCGTAATAACTAGGTAAAAGGACACAGGCCGCAAGCCTAAGCCAAGCTATCAATGTGCCCAAGCAAATAACTACAATGGACCTACGACAAAAGTATGGTTGTTAGATGAAATGTTGGTGAGCATGTATGTGATTAAGTAAAAATGATGGGATATCCAGAGATATAAATTAATACCATGTGGAATTGTGGGAATTCTGTGGTTTTAAGATTGGTGTTTGTGTTTTTTGTATTTTTTACAAAGTAGATGATTTAAATGTACCGTTTTATATTGATGCCATGGGGCATAGATTGTAGGATTATGTGATTTTTCTATTGTGGCTTCATTGTTTTTCTTATAGATCTCGTATCAAAATGTATTGGGGAGGTGACAGGGGATATTTATACAGTCCTGAAGAGGGTGGTTGTTATTTGTAGGGTCTACCAAAACGTGTCAACGGAGTTTAAAAGCACAACCTGCATGGTACTGGGGATCTATATATGTTACTGAATAAATCCATGGATACCTGGTTATGTGAGAAGCAGATGTGCTGATTCATGAGGACTGAATATATTGCCTCAGATAATCTCCCTTAAATTTCATATACTGTATATATATATATATATATATATATATATATATAGAGAGAGAGAGAGAGAGAGAGACAAATATATATCTGTTGGGTTTATATATGTTATTTTGTTTACATGACAGGATTAAAGCCATATATTTTTTTTTAACTTCTGTGGTGTATCAGGCATTTCGATTTCGATCATACGGTAAGTGTGAGTACGCGATGTGAGAAGGGTACTTGGAGGAGTTGAATAATCTTTAGCTTTGTGGGTCCCTCAAGAGTCACCCTTCTGTCTCATACTGTTCTGTATGTATGCCCTTCATCTAGCAGATGTAATCTCTTAATTTGGTCCGACCTTCCATATGTAAATCGATGACCTTCACATCCCAGTTGACTTTCACTAAGAAGTCTCAGATTCATCAAATATTGGCAATTGTTTGGAGGCCACTAAATAGTGCACAAATGAAAATGTTCTCTGGCTGAATATGGACAAAATAGAAGTAATGATATTTGGTGTAAAAGTCTCTGGCAACTTCCTTTCATTAGGCCAAGGAGTTTGAAACCTCCTCATGCTCCCATCACTTGAGCAAAGAATGTGGGGGTTATATTTGATTCAGACCTCTCCTTTTCTTCTCAAGCACAAGAAATCAATGGAAAAGCACATTTACGTCTGTAAAACATGTCTGCTGCCTTATATGAGCAGACCCAAGAATCAGAGGATGCTTTTCATTCAGGAACCCAAGGATTATCCAGATTGCTCTATTGCTCATCCATCATCCTTAACGCACCAGCAAAGATCCTGACTGAACTTCAAACAGTCCAAATCAAAGCAGCAAGATTTATTGTTGGGCGGATAAAGAAGACCACATTTCCCGATGTGGAGCAAAACTAAAATAGCTGCCTCTAGATCAAAAACACATTAAACTAAAATCCCTCAGTGTCACATGGAAAGCACCACGCCTTATCTCCTCCAAATAGCTCTCTGATTGGCTTTTCCTAAAAATGTTGAAAATAAATCTACAACCCAGTAAAGGCTTTAGGCTTCTGATGACCAAATGGAGGAAGGAAGCACAGGTGGTAAACTCCCATCCACAGGAGGAACCAAATTATAGAATCTCCTCCTTTCTTCTACTAAGTTGCCTCTTCACTCAAGAGGTTTCTAACTCAAGCTGAAATTTCACTTCATTCATTACATCTATTAATCGCCCTCCTGTTGCATTCAGTTCTCCTTGGAACTCTACAAGTAGTTGTACAACTCTCTTGTAACCTTCATGGGTATCTCAATACTTTGGGCCTGATTTAGATTTTGGGGGTAGGGTTACTGCGTCACAACGATGGTGGATATCCCGCCCGCCTAGATCTATATCCCATAGGAAACAATGGAATACATTTTGCCGGGTGGGATAACTGTCACCGTTGTGATGGACTAACCCCTCCACTGAATTGTAAATCAGGCCCTTAGTCTCATTTCTCCTTCTGCTCCATTTTACCCTCCCATGCGATAATGACGCTCTCGGTCCCACCTCAATGTACCTTCATCTTCCCTGTTACTGTTTTGCCGCGACCTTTTGCCTATCCCGCTCCATCCTCACTTTACTACACCTGGAAAGTAGATTTGTTTGGTTAGGTTGCACATAATAAATGCATGTATGCAAACCCAGGGCTGGTAGCCTGTCTGTGTGTGATAGGACCCAGCACAGGTGAACAAGAGTTCTCAGGTCGGCTTCCGTCCAAGCCACGGTCAATTCTTCTTTCCCTTAGTTGTTCGAAAATTTTAAACAGCTTTTTATCGAATGGCAATAAGAGGCAGCGGCAGACATTTCCAATTTTGTAGAATACAACATTTCAAGAAAAGGGAACATGAACTGCTCAGTGGTCAAGCAATGGCTTCAGGGTTGGAAGACACTTATCTTGATTGTGTTTCTCTGGGCATGATACCAGTGTGGCGGGAGCAGGCGTTAGGTCGTTTGCTGGTTCAGTTTGAGACCACTTATTCGGAAAAAAGATTAGGTTAGAGTCTAACAACATCTGCCTGATTGTATTTAGTGCTAGTTGTACCTTAGCCTGCCTCTCACCGCATCTCCTGTCATGCTGCTTACTAATACTTTACTCATCCATCTCTAATAGTTTTTTGTCAGTTTTTAGTTTGATTTTTTATTCATACATCATTGCAACCTGAGCAAAACAGACATGACATAACAAAGAGCTCTGAAAGGGACACATGCCCATGGCACAAAGTATTACAGCGAATTGTAGAATAACTTGCAATGCAGTTGTGGCAAGCGGGGTACTCTTTAAGTAACACAAATTGCCCAGTACCTGCTCCCGCCACCCAATCCCACCCTTTGTGACCTGTAAGAATCAGAAAGGAACAAGAGTAACACAGAACAGCTTGTGCCCTCATCAGTTGCTAAGGATGTTGTCACTAGTACTGTGTCTGACCTGGCGTGTTGGTGACAGACGCATCTGTGTACTAGGTGTGGCAGCCCTGGTGGGCAAGCCATGCTTTTTATTTTTACTCCACAGAAGCTGCGGCGTCCGCAGGGGTGCCCAATTCTTGCAACATCTCCCCTGATATTCAACAGTCGTCCTCCACTTTATCGTCAGTTCTCACTTCTCTAATGCGCCTCTCCTCTCCATCATATCCCTCTTCCATGCCTGAAGAGTACAGCCTTCAGGGGCGGCTCCTCCGCTATGCGTTGCCACCCCTGCCAGCAGCAGCAGCTGCAAACCTTTTACAGTAAAAACATAATAAACTATATTTATTACGTTTTTACTGTAAAAGGGGTGGTGCCACGGGTGTGACAGGGACAGAGGGGGAGTGCTCAGTACTCCCCCTCAGTGCGCATGTATGTTTGGCCAGCCGTTTTGGGCCGGCCAAACATAGATGCACCCTGGGGTCTGTCCAACTTGGCAATGCAGTGCCGGTTTGGGGAGAGCAGGCAGAGGCTCCCGCAGCCTTCGAGCACTCTGGCTGGGTGCTCCGTCCAATCCTACCACTGCTTTCATGCTGATGGCAGCATGAAAGCAGCGGTTGTATTGGATGAAGGGCAGGCTGGGAGCCTGTGCCTGCACTGCAAAACTGGAGCAGAGCAGAGTGGAGCGTTGCGGGAAAAAGATACGTGGGTGCCCTGTCCAATCCTACCGCTGCTTTCATGCTGATGGCAGCATGAAAGCAGTGGTTGTATTGGATGAAGGGCAGGCTGGGAGCCTGTGCCTGCACTGCAAAACTGGAGCAGAGCATAGTGGAGCGTTGCGGGAAAAAGATACGTTTAAAATGTATTTATTTTTGTTCCCCCGCCGCATGCCGCCCCGCCCATTCTCCCTGCCGCGAGCCGCAGCTGAAACTTTTGTTCAACAGCGTCTAATGGCTACCCTTCTCTTCACTAGGACCATCACCAGGAGCGCAAACCTATATTGCATCTTACTCTTTTACCCTTTTAACTGCTGCGCAACACTTCTCCAGTATGGTGGTATATTGGCACAGCTCCAGATTATATGTAAAAAGACTCCACCTCCAACACTACATCTGAGGCAGCCATCTGACCTCCCAGGACAATGGAGGGGCCCGCGGAGAGAGAGACCCGGTCTAGTCTCTCCGCGGGCCGTTCGGGACGCAGGAAGTGGCGCAGGAGGCGCCCTATTGGTAGCCAGGTAAGTGGGGGAGGGCTTAGGACAGGGTTTAAAAGGGGGGTGGAGGGGTGGGGTCGGTCTCTGTCCGCGCCAACGGTGGGAGTTAGGCGTAGGCGTTTTTCTTGGGAGTTCGGCGTAGGCGGTGTTCCCGGTAGGCAGAGAGTCCAGTTACGGCAGGAGGTGCGCGAGGCAATTCGGAGGGAAGGTAGGCCAGGCAGGGCAATAGCAACCCCGCGGCCATTGTCGGAAGGCGGCGCCGGCGGATTGAGCCCCCGCGGGGAGCTGCGCGCAGCTCAGGTAGCGGGAAGCCAACAGTTGCGAGCGGCCACGTGGGGCACGCTCGCAAAACGCGGAAGCGCAGTTTTCACGGCAGCAGGGGACCGGGCTCCCGTTCGGTAGGCCGGCGAAGGGGCCGGGGGGGCCCAGGACACGTGCAGCCGGCAACAGGCCAGGGAGGCACAAAAAAAAAAAAAAAAAAAAAAATATATATATATAGATATATAAAGGACAAATTACATATTCATAATAGGGTAACCTGAACAATTCAGGTTGGGATCTAGCGTGAGGCATTGACTACTGGACACAGCACCAATCTCAGGTTATACTTAATAGAGCCAAGGGGCCTTTTAAAAAAATAAATAAATAAATAATAATAAGAATAAAATATAGAACAGGAGAATTCTTGCGATAAGGCTGCCATGGCAACCAGTCATGATGCAGAGGCGGTCAGGGCGGCGCTACGCGTTCTTGGGGAGGCTGGCCGGGCGGACCTGCTTAGGCCAGGGGTTTTAGATCAGGCATGGGTGGGAATGTCACGTCCGACGAGGGCCGCGTCCAGCCGGGTTGCGGCGGCAATTGCGGCATGCGAGTCGCAGGACTCGGACGGGGATCCAGCGGACCCCGGCGACGTGGTAGGTACCCACCAAAAGCTCCGCAGCATGCATAGCCCATTGATGTTTAGTGGGGAGGCGCAAGGCACACAAGATCCACGGCCAGGGGACGCAGAAGCAGGCGGCGCACCATTAGGGGCGGCACTTCAGGGAGAGGCAGGGCTGACCCCCGACAAGGGGGAACAGGGACGCGGGGGAGTAGATTCTGAGCAGCCCCGGCCCGGCCCTAGCGGAGAGGCCGCGCCATTAGATTTGTCATTCCACAAGGATGAGGGCCACAGCTTGGGGGCCTCAGGGGCCCCAGCAAGGAAAAAAGGTAAATACGCGGGAAAGGTAAAAGGGGGGGTGGCCAGAGCCAAGACAGCCACCCGTCAGGCCAGAAGTGCACAAAACACGGCAACAGACGGGGCGGGGCCCACAGGGGCCCCCGACCCACCCTCACAAGGACAATGGGACCAGGCGGAGGCCTGGGACCTGGAGGCCAGGATCCGAGAACAGCGCAGGGCTGTTTTGGAGACAGAGGCCAGGTGGGCACAGCTGTGCAGGGAAAGAGAAGAGGAGAACGCGCGCAGTGAAGCGGGCGTAAGGGCAAAAACATTTAGGGAAGAAAAACGGGCACAACCGCCAGGGGCAGCTGGGGGCACCTGGGTTTGGGTTCCGCAGGTAGAAACGAATCAGAGACAAGAGGCTGGTGCGGCCGAGGGGATAGTTGGCGCGGGGAACCCTGGTGACGCACACGGTCATGGGGACAGCAGAAACACAATGCCAGCGACGGAGGTTGGCAGAAAAAGGGCAATGCCAACTGGGCGCAGCACGGCCCAATCACGTTGGAACGAAGCACTGGAAGGGTCAGCAGCGGCCTTTTCCACCCCGGGGGAGCGCGGGAGACGCGGAATTGGTGTGCGCCATGCGGGCACGGAGGAGTCAGAAACGGCTCCGACCAAAACTAGAGGCTACGCCCAACATTCGGGCTACTGGGGAGGAGATGATTGTTTGGAACTGGATTACGAGGATGAAGGGGATGAATGGGAGGATGGTGAGATTCGGGATACGGTGAGCGCCATCCCGAGAGGGGGAGGGCGAGGGCGCAGAGGCGGCGCAACCTCTTCTTCGTTTTATGCTTTACAGGAGACGATCATAACTGATGGGCCTACGGGAGGTCGACAAGCCGCACCGCGGGGTAGGAACCCAAGGAGAGTTCCGAGGAGCATTGGAGAGAATGCAGGAGGTAAGAAATGGTGGTCAGTATGGGGGGAGGCTGGGGGGACGCCAAAGGAGACAAGTACGAGTAGATCTATTGGCGTAGGGGAAGGTTCAGTTTTAGACACACCACCTCCTATACCAGGTCAAGGAACGGGGGATAGCACAGGAAAAGGAAGCGCTGCGCCAGTTGACACAACAGATAGCAGCAAGACGGCGGGGGCGGAAGCAGCAGCAGAAAAGGAAGGGGGAGGGCTCAAGAAACGCCTTCCATATATGGGGTTAGCTATGCCACTTGGGTCACACATATCCGAAAAAACAAAAACTAAGATATGGAAACACGAATACGTAGACGTTTTCAAACTGCTGCGTAGGGATATACAGGCCAAGGAGGGCTCCAAGGAGGAGGAATGGGAATTGGCGCGCAGGCCCAGGGTCCCCATCACGATGGACAATTGGACGTCCGCCTTTTTGATATTCGCCAGTATTTACTGCGAAAAATACCCGGATAGGGCAATCGCACTTTTTAAGTACATGGACATTATCAGAAAGGCTCAAATGCATTTTGGAGGTTTTGCATGGCTCAGTTACGATGAGGAGTTTAGAGCCCGGGTGAGTGTAAATCCCGAAAAGCCCTGGGGGGATGTAGACTCAGAGCTGTGGATGCAATGGATGGCATCGGCTCAGACGGCGGCTTCCACGCATACGGCGAGCGGTTTACCAGTTCTATATAAACCCTTTCAGGCGCGCCCCGTCCCGGGAGGGGCGGGTGCAAACACAAAACATACAGGTTCAACTTCTGGGGCATGCTGGAATTTCAACAAAGGTTTTTGCTCCAGAGCGCAGTGTAGGTTTAAGCATGACTGCTCCAAGTGTGGGGGCCGTCACCCGGTTATACAATGCTTCACCCTCTCTAGCCCCGCAGAACAGTGGAGAGCGTCAAGAGGCAGGGGATCGCATGGCGCTCCTGCGCCAAAAGGGTCCTACACCAGTTAAACTGGATTTCTTGCTGCCCTGGTTGCGCATATATCCAGACACGGACAAAGCGCGAATATTAGAGTGGGGTTTTAGGGAAGGTTTTAGAGTAGGTTATCAGGTCCTAGAGAAAGAAGGTGGGCAGACAACTTGCGGTCTGCCAGAGAACAGCCTCAGATAGTGCGCGACAAATTGGCGAAAGAGGTAGGCCTGGGTAGAATAGCCGGCCCATTTTTCGAATGGCCAAGCGACTCGCTTATGATATCTCCTTTAGGAGTGGTGCCCAAGAAAGCGCAGGGAGAGTTTCGTCTGATTCACCACCTGTCATGGCCCGAAGGCACGTCAGTTAACTATTTCATTGCACAAGAGGATTCACGGGTAGAATATGCGTCAGTAGACGATGCAGTGAAGTTAGTACTGAAGTGCGGACGAAATGCAGAATTGGGAAAATGCGACATCCAATCAGCTTTCAGACTGCCTCCTATCCACCCAGCGGATTTCGACCTGCTGGGCATGCAGCTTGATGGTGCCATATATGTGGATAGGGTTTTACCCATGGGTTGTGCGATATCCTGCGGGCTTTTTGAGACTTTCAGTACGTTTTTACAATGGGTTTTCGTACGATCAAGTGGGCATCGTTTGGTGACTCACTATTTGGACGATTTTCTATTTGTGGGAACAGCCTCCTCAGGGCAGTGCGAGCAGGCTTTAGGCAGTTTTCAGAAATTGACCCAGCAGGCAGGAGTACCTTTGGCCCCAGAGAAGACTGAAGGTCCGCTGCAGACCTTGACATTTTTGGGCATAGAATTGGATACAAGGGAGTTGGTGGCCAGATTACCTGTATCAAAGGTGAAGGAAATACTGGCTTTCCTAGCTGAGGTGCGGACACTACGTAAGATAGATTTACGGACGGCGCAAAGGCTCCTAGGATATCTCAATTTTGCGTGTAGAGTAGTGAGGGGAGGTAGGACTTTTTGTAGGCGTTTGGGGCTGGCTATGTCTGGTGCAGTGCTTCCACACCATAGAATTCGGGTATCGCTAGCCTTGCGGGAGGACATCAGAATTTGGGAGACATTTTTGAAGGATTTCAATGGGGTGCCAATGTCTTTCGGCGAGCAAGACACGGTGTGGCAGGTGCAAATTTTTTCAGATGCAGCGGGAGCAACAGGTTTCGGGCTATACTGGGATGGGAGGTGGTGTGCGGAGACATGGCCGGTAAGTTGGCTGCAACAAGGGAGAAGTATCGCATTTCTGGAATTCTTTCCTCTGCTAGTGGCACTGGCGGTGTGGGGACAGGAACTAGTCAACAGGACGGTGATATTTCAAATCGACAACATGGCTGTGGTGGAGCTAGTCAACAGACAGAGAGCGAGGGATCTTAGAGTTTTGCGCTTGTTGCGCCAGTTTATGTTGAAATGTTTATCCTTGAATGTTATATTTAAAGCGGTGCATATTCTTGGGGTTCACAACGAGATTGCAGACTCCCTATCTCGTTCACAGTGGCAGCGTTTTCGCGAACTGGCACCTGGAGCGGAACGGAGCAAGACCATGGTCCCGGCAGACATTTGGGAGTGGGGGGCATGATGATCACAGGGCTGGTGGAGATGTCATTAGCGGTGTCCACACGGAGAAGTTACAGGCTGGCATGGTTGGAGTTTCAATCTTTTGAGCCGTGTGGAGTGAATTTCTGGGCGCAGGGTTCGCAGGTTTTAGAAGCAAGGGCGTTACGTTTTGTGCTTTTTCTGATCAAGGAGGGTTTATCTCTGGCTACTATAGGGGGAAAACTAGCAGGCGTTTCTTTTTATGGGAAACTGTTTTTTGGTTTTGATCCTGCAAGGAATGATTTGTTGGGGAAAATGTTGAAAGGTTGGGGCAGGTTTAGGTCCGGCGGGAATAGACCAGCGAGAGCACCCATCACATTCGAAATATTGCTGGAACTGCTACAGGTGCTACCGGTGTGTTGCACGGACGAGTATGAAGGGGGTTTGTTTCGTTTGTGCATGGTGTGGATGTTTTTCGGCGCTTTTCGTGTTTCGGAACTGTTGGCGGTGGGAAAAGAGATTGGAGTGAGAAGGAAGGAGGTGTGCTTGCATAAGGACAGGCTGGGGATATGGCTCAGAAGGTCAAAAACGGATCAGCTTGGCAAGGGCAAGTGGGTATGGCTGGAAAAAGGGGGCGTGGAAGTGGCATGCCCGGTAGTGGAGTGGATCAGTTTCAAGTCAAGATGCCCCGGGGCAGGTGAGTCAGGGGTTTTCAGTCATGCATCAGGGCGGAAGATGACCAGCTATCAGCTGCTGCAAGTGATGAGAATGGCACTTGGACGGATAGGGCGGTGTTCAGGGGAATATGGTACGCATTCATTTAGGATTGGCGCGGCGACGGCGGCAGCTCATTTAGGTTGGGATTGGGCCAAGATTAAGGCAATAGGGAGATGGAAATCTAGGTGCTGTGAGAGGTATGTCAGGCCCTGAAGATAACAGGGCAGAGGGTGGGAGGGGTGTGCTAGCGCAACAATACAGCTTTTACAGTGTTTTTTCCTTGCAGGGTGTGTGGCTGGGCCGCAAGCGGACAAGATGACGACGTGGTTGGTCGGCCATTCGTTCATTCATTGGGCGGCAAAATTTGCGGAGAAGCAAGTTTACGGCAGATCATTGGGACTGCCCAGCAGACAGCATGAAGTGCTTTGGTGGGGCAAGAGTGGTATGAGATGGGGCAGTCTGCTACCATTTATCACAGGTAACTTGCCGCAGTGGGGATGCCCGGACCTTTTGTTGATCCATCTGGGCGAGAATGACTTAGTGAAGCTATCGGGGCTCACTCTGATTCAGATGATGCAGAGAGATTTGGAACTCTTGAAACAGAAACTATGTGGAACATGCTTGGTATGGACGGAATTTGTGCCAAGAAGGGCTTGGAGAGGGGCTATTAACCACGGAGCCATTGAGCGGGCTCGGAAGAAGTTAAATAGAGCCATGAGAGTTTTCTGTTGGGCACAGGGGATAAAGGTTTTAAGGCATGAGGACATAAAAGAGCAAGAGAAGGCCTTGTTTCGTGACGATGGGGTTCATTTATCCCAGATAGGGAATGCTTTCTACATAACAGAGCTGAGGATGATCTTAGAAAGTGTGTGGGGGGTGAATTTGAGCATTAGACAACAAAATTAAGAAATGATGGAAGAAGGAGTTTAAAGGGGGATGTAGAAGTGCATAGGGTAGGGATATAAGTTTTCCTTTGGGGGGGGGGGGAGGGCAGCAAAACGCCTCATGGGTTTTGCTGGGTGGCAGGAGATGGGGGAGGGTGGAGAGCCAGATGCGGGCTTGTCCACCCTTCCAGGGGGAAAAACAAGGAGTTGAAGGATCAGAACGGGGGGGTAGGTTTACAAGCTAGGAAGGATTGGGAGGAATAAGGGAGCGTATACGGTAGGAGAATTGAAGGGAACTATTTGAGGAAAGAATGAAGGGAAAGGAGTACAAGTTAAGGTCTGGTTAAAAGTTTGATGTGCAGTTAAAATGTTAATTGATGTTTGTGTTTAAATCCTGTCCTAAATAAATGACCTTTTACACTAAAAAGGAGTGTCACTGTATGTTTGTCCCGATGGAGGGGCCCGCGGAGAGAGAGACCCGGTCTAGTCTCTCCGCGGGCCGTTCGGGACGCAGGAAGTGGCGCAGGAGGCACCCTATTGGTAGCCAGGTAAGTGGGGGAGGGCTTAGGACAGGGTTTAAAAGGGGGGTGGAGGGGTGGGGTCGGTCTCTGTCCGCGCCAACGGTGGGAGTTAGGCGTAGGCGTTTTTCTTGACCACCCACCCACCCAGCTGAGAAGAAAAGGGGTTTTGGGATGGCATATATTAGCTTCAAGGTAGAATAGGGGGGTAGGTTTGGGTTTTTAGTTGTCATTTAGGGCAGGTGAGGTAGGTTGTTTGGTGGCAGGAGATGGGGGAGGGTGGAGAGCCAGATGCGGGCTTGTCCACCCTTCCAGGGGGAAAAACAAGGAGTTGAAGGATCAGAACGGGGGGGTAGGTTTACAAGCTAGGAAGGATTGGGAGGAATAAGGGAGCGTATACGGTAGGAGAATTGAAGGGAACTATTTGAGGAAAGAATGAAGGGAAAGGAGTACAAGTTAAGGTCTGGTTAAAAGTTTGATGTGCAGTTAAAATGTTAATTGATGTTTGTGTTTAAATCCTGTCCTAAATAAATGACCTTTTACACTAAAAAGGAGTGTCACTGTATGTTTGTCCCGAAAGCTACTTAGCTGTATGGGTGACAGATGTGCGCACTGCAGCACTCAGAAATGAGCCGGTTTGAACCGGGTGTTCCCAGACACCTTTTGTACGATCGCACATGTCCTTTTCCATTCCCCTTTCATGAGGGGCTCTGAGAGGTCTCTCACCCATTGCGATCCTGAGGGCATCGCCACCCCCATCCGATCCTGTTTTAAGGCATCATATGGGCGGGATGTGATGCCCCGGGAGGATCCCATATCCAGTAGTACCTCTAGCATGTGTATCACCCCTGGACTAGCTGGTAAGCATCTTCAGATATCTCTAGCCATCGTGGTTAACCTACCTAACTGCAAAAACTGTCCTGGACCCACCCTTAAGCTCTCCTTAGCCTCCTAAACATGATGCAACTGTCTCCCTCCTACAAGTCTCCCAATCAGGTGCACACTTCCTCCCTCAAAGCCCCCACAAACATATACTGACCAATGTGTAAAAAAAAGTTGCAACCACCACAACGGTGACTTTCTTCATTGCAAGCTCCCATGCTTGCACCATCAGCTGTACAATATTGCTTGTCCTGTCGTGTTACGGCCATCAAACACGTCTGCAGGTTTCGTACAACTGGGGCCCCCACAAGCAGCCTGTTTCTCCCATTTATCACCTTCAGCACACCTTTTGACAGCAGGGTAAGGTTGTCTGCTAGATAGTACATCTCTAATTCAGGGAGACCGATTCCCCCTTCCATTGTATCTAATTTCAAGACGTCCAAGCCAACGCGACTTCTCTTCCCCAACAATATCAGGGAGATTGTCAGGCTGTCAAGCTTTTTGAGTCTGCTCCTGTTGGGCATTGTGTATTTTTAACAACATAGAGACAGCAGACCCTACCCATATTGTAAGCATATTGCTTGTCTGCTGTATGTGCTACCTGGATCCCTAACTATCGGAACCGGTCTAGCTCCCACCATAGTCCCACCTTAAGTAGGAGCCCCAAGACTCAGCATGCAGGCCCAAGACTCAACCGAACCCTCTCATCTCAGCCAACAACTGTGGCACAGATGTTTTCTGCTTCTGCAGGTACAGAAGACGTTTGTCCACATATACAGAGATCAAATGTCCTGCATTACTCACCCGAATGCCCCACTGCTACAAGACATGATGCAAATCAATGGCAAGGGGTCTCCATCACTAAAGCAAGCAGTAGTGGAGAAAGGGCTTAGCTTTGTTCGGTTCCGCTTTCGATATCCCACCTCCTCAAATCATATAATCATGATCTAACCTGGGTCGTGGCTTTGCATAGAGCAGAGAGACATAACGCAGGAATTTAGGGCTAAATCCCATTTTGGAGAGTACTGTCAACCAGTCTGTTTTATCAAACACCTTTTTCGATATCCGGGGCAACCAATAGAGATGCAGTATCAAACCCTGCACTAAATGCATGATGTGGATAAGTCTACAAGTATATCATTTGTGTGCTCCTGGCTGGGATAAAACCACATTTATCCTCATGCACTAAAGATCCAATCACTCTTTGAAATGTATTGGCTAATTATTTGGACAACACCTTAGCATCAACATTGATCTTGGGCAATGGGAAACAAATCTTCATAGGATGCAGCTTGGGCAACATTACTATAGGCACTGCACGCATGGGCCTCTGGAGCTCCCCTAGGCCAACAACTTCTCTAAAGACCTCTAGTAATTTCTCAGAGAGCAGACGCACATATGACTAGTAAAATTCCAATGGTAGGCTATCAGTACCCTGCGTTTTATACCCAGGCATATTCCCAGGCATGTCTTTAAAAGCTTCCATGAGCTACTCTTTAAGAGCCCTTTCCAATATAGTTACTTGCCCACTTCTAACCTTCTGGAGTGTCAACGCATTTAGGAAGTCTATGAGGGCTGTGGCACCAGCACTCTCAGGCCGCTTATATAAATCTGCTAAGAAGCGTTGCAGTGTACTATTAATTGTAGTCTGGGTCAGAACTGTCTTGCTCATCTCACCAATGCCATTATTGTAAATATTGGCCTTTCCTGCATCAAGAGCCAAGCTACTATCCTCCCTGGTCTATCTCCTTCCTTATCGGCTGCTACTGATAGTCACGTAGGGTGAACTTGCCTAGTTTATCTCACAATGCACCTGTACAGCTTTGTACTCACTGCAAGCCTCTTTCTAGATATGTGTCCCAATGGCCTCTTACCTGCAGCTGTGCTAGCCTCTCCTCTTGGTCCTGCAACTCCAGTTGCAACTGGTACTTCATACCAGTTTTATTTAGGCATTCCCCCCTAAAACAACTTTGAGTGGCTGCCAGTTACTTACCCTACTCAAAGAAGTCTCCCAATCTTCTGTGGGGTATCTATCCACTATTGCTCTTAGTTCAGAAAGAAACACTGGGTCTTTCAGTGCCTCTGGACATAAGCACCAGTTGGAGATAGGCAAGACAACCTGATTCCAAATGTAGGTGAGCAATACTGGTGCACAATCTGACAGAAACTTACCTAGGTGTTCTACAAACAAGGTATTTATGCCAAGTGAGCACTATATTAGAATCCTGTCCGGCCTTCTATACATGCGGTGTGTGGATGAGCGAAAGGTGAATTCCACATGCCTGGGGTGTAAAGCCCTCTAAGTGTCCACTAGGGTCATTACATCTGCTATGCTGCCGACATGCGTGCATTAGTATTATGCTTTGGGGAAAATCTATCAAGGTCCCCTTTTTGGATGCAATTAAAATCCCCTGTCCAAATCAGAGGGGTTCACACATGCTGAGCCAGGATATCTAGGACTATCCACAAGTAGGATTTGTTGTCAATATAGGGTGCATACACATTTATGAGACCTATAACTCACCCATCTAATAGGCCAATTATCGGAAGGAGTGTACACTTGACATCCATGTGCGCCTTGCAAAACTGGAATAGTATTCTGGACGAAAACAAGATGCCCTTCACTATGTAGAATATGTTGAGGAAAGGAACTGCTCCCTGCATTTTTCCTTCAATTTCTCAGCTTCTGAGTCTGCTAGATGAGTTTCTTGTGCAAAAGCTACCCCCACTGTAGGAAATTGGGTAACTGGTTGGTGGGGGAACCCCACTCAAGAAGCAATCACAATCCTTGTCAAAGCGAAACACAAGCAAACCCCAAATTAGCTTATGTTTAACCCTCTGGTAACTTGACTCAAAAGCAGTCAGGCTTAACTTAGAGGCAATGTTTAAAGTATTTACGCAGCACTTCAAACAGTAATAAAGTGAAAACATAACACAAGAAAAATATCACACCAAAAAATAGTGTAAAATGTAATACATTATTTGACACCAAAAAAACAAAAATCCAATCAGTAAAACTGTAGATATGCAATTTTAAAGATTTAAGTAAAAATAGTGCTTTAAAACACATTTTTTAGCTGCACCGTACCGGAACACAGTCGCAGGTTTAGACCTGCTATGGAGTGCGGGCTGATTTCAGTGACCAAGTTAGATCTGCTGAATAAGGTACCTTAAATCCTGGTTACGGTCCAGCATTGAGGATGAATTGTGCAGAGGTGAGTCAGGGGTGTAATGCAAGGCTCTGCATCAGTGACATATCAAAACAGCTGCAGTTCTGTGAAGCTGCTGGGCTGCGATGCGAGGTCCTGTGTCCAGGAGGCATCACACAGCAGCGGTTCAGAGGAGTGGGTGGGCTGCAATCCGAGGTCCTGCATTGAGAGTGCATCACACAACGATGGTTCTGAGGACCTGGAGGCCCTGCGTCTGGGATGCTCGAGCAGCATTGCTTCTGATGAGAGGCTGTGAGTTGATGTATCACACTGCATTGGTTCTGCTGGGCCACAGTTGGGCTGGCAGAGCACCTTCATGCCCACTTCCTAGGGTCCAACCCTGTGTGGCACCACTTGGGAGGCAAGACTCACAGCAGGCAGAGTCCAGGTGCTGGGTTCAAGGTGGTTGGAACCTTTTCTGTCAGTGAGGCTCTGACCAGGAGGCAAGCCAACTAGCCGTTGGAGCCACTCTGATGGCCTTTGGTTCATGATGCAGGTCCAGGCCACACTTACACGGCAGGGCAGTAGACTAGCAGGGCAGCAGAGTAGCATTCTGTCTTGCAGCAGAACAGTGCAGCAGTCCTACATCTGAGTCTTCCACAGGTCCAGATATGAACTGAAGAGTTACGTGTCAGCTTTGAAGTAGGAAAAGTTTCTTGAGGTTTCATCTCCCTAACTCCTCCAAAGGTTGGAATTTCCTTCCTCCTGGCTCTAGCCCATTCTTGTTGATGGGTATTAAAGACTATTGCGATACCTTTTGTGAGTGTGCTGAGGCAGAGCCTTTATGATGGGCAAGTGTGGTAGGTGATTGCCCCACACCATATGAAGTCAGAGATGGCCCATCCTGCTAACATCCAGTCCCCCTTTGTCTCACTGTCTGGGAGCAATACACAAAGACTAACTTCCAGCATTACCTATTCATGTGATCCAGGATAGAGGCTGCAGTCCCCAAATGTTTAGGACAATTACATGTCAAGTTTCTAAAAGTGGCATTTTCAGAATTGTGACTTAAAATGTTGCTTTTTCATTAAAGAAGGATTTCAATTAAAATTCCTTAGATACCAAACTCATTATTTCTACCTGCTCCCAACTGAGAGTCATCACTTATTAGATGTGATAAGGTAACCAAATGTTATCCCATGGGGAGGTAGGCCTCACGGTAGTGAAAAACGAATTTAGGAGTTTTTCACTAATAGAAAATTTAAATTTTAAAAGTACATGTCCAACTTTCTAAATACAATGCGCTCTGCTGTATAAGCTGTTTATGGCCTACCCTAGGGATTATTTCTGTTTATTAGAAAGGGAGGTTTAGACTTGGGAAAAGGTCTATTTGCCAGGTCAAAATGGTAGTTTAAAAATGAGAATGCAGACTGCATTGGCAGGCCTGAGACACTTTTAAATGGTTACTTAAGTGGGTGGCACAGCAAGTGCTGCAGGTCCACTAGTAGCATTTAATTTACAGACATTTTTACAAGGACCTTAAAAGTAAGTTAAAATGCCAGTTGGAGTAAGCCAGTATCACCATGTTTAAAGGAGAGAGCACAAGCACTTTAGGACTAGTTTGCGGGGTAAAGTATGCAGAGCCCTGATGCTAACAAAAAATGAATTCAGTAAAAAAAAGAAGGAATAAGGCAAAAGGTTTGGGGAAAGAACCCCCCCCCCCAAGGCTGACAGGCCTAACACACATGTGCCCCCCTCCCAGTTGAAAGTGAAGAAAACTACCTAACCTCCTGCGAGTTCTCATCACTAAGGAGGAAGAACCTGGAGAGATCATCAGCACTGACATGGTCTGACACCTGGTGCTATTCCACTGTAAAGTCCATTCCCTGTCAGGCGATGAACCACCTCAACAACTTGGAATTTTTACCCCTCAAATGCATGAGCCATCTGAGAGGCCTGTGGCAGTCGTGGCTCGTGGGGATCACTGGGGGCGGGGCGGCACGCGGGGAGGAAGGCCAATTAATAACATTAAAAAAAATTTAAAAGAACTTACCTCTGCTCCGCACGCCGCTGATCCTGCGTCGTCTCCGGGACAGGCAGGCAGAGGCTCCCAGCCTGCTCTGCGGCCAGTCTTGACGCTGCTCAGAGCAGGGGGCTCCCAGGCAGACTGGGAGCCTGTGCAGGCTCTCTCCAACCCGGCAACTGTGTTGCTGGGCTGGAGAGAGCCTACTAGGCATGTGTGTTTGGCCAGCCTGAGACGGCTGGCCCAACACACATGCACTCTGAGGGAAGTGCACAGTGCACTCCCCTCTGTTCTTCACCACCAATGCCCCGTCCCTTTCACAAGGAAATTATAATAAACACAGTTCCTTTCCTTGTGAAAGGATTTGCATGGGTTGCTGCTGGCGGGGGGGGAGCGACGCTTCTCCGCCATAGCGAAGGAGCCGCTACTGGCCTGTGGTCTCTCTGAACCCAGAAGTGAGTCTAAAACAGGTATGCTCTCAGCTTCTTCAGTGGCCAGATTTCAGCAAAGGCCTCCCTCTCAATAGCACTCCACCTCTACTACCGCGGAACTGGCTGGCACTGGGGAAGTAATCTACTGGTAATGGAGGCTACAGTTTGGTCTAGGTACTTAACTGTGCCTTGAGCACAGGTGCTGTACACATGGCCTCCTTGAAGGCGTCAAAGGCTCTCTGGCTAGCCTCTGTCCAGATCACCTTTTTGCCCTGATTCTTGCAAGTCAGATCGTTAAAGGAGCAACCATGGTACCATATATCTTAACAACATCCTGTAATATCCAGTGAGTCCCAGAAAGGCCCTCACCTCGGTCTACATTCAGGCGGTTTGCCAGGCCAGGATAGTCTCTATCTTGGCCTGGAGGGGTTGCACCTTCCATTGGGAAAGACCAAGGGGCAGGTGTATGGAGAGTGCACCTCCAGCCCAATCTGAGTACGTAGTCCACCACTGCGGTGCCTACAACATGCCTCAAACAAGCACATGCCACCCTGCATTCCTCCGCAATTTTCCGAGGCAGGTCAGTACAGCACACCACAGCCTCCCCCGGAACAATCGGGGATCCTCTCCTCATGCCTGCCAGTCTATTTCACGACAACCTGGCACCGGTCGGGCTACTGCAAGCCTCTCAGGGGATATCCAGAGCTCCGGATCCTACTCTCCTCCGTGTCCATAGGCAGCCACTATTTTGGTATCCAGAGGGGAGAAATGCCTCTCGCGGCTCCTGTTTCGGTCGATCCTCATGTGCCCAAGTATGCATTAAAGAACTTCCTGCTGTCAGGATGTAGTGGCCGGAGTGGGGTAACAGGATGCCTCAGCAAATTAAAGATGCTTGTGGAGCCTTGGCTCAAAGTATGCTGCTAGCAATCTTGCTTGGCCACACCCCTTCCCAATAGTTAAGTAAAAAAAAAAATAACACCCACATTATTTTGTAGGTATGCATTCCTAATGATGGATATGTGCACATTTATCATTACAATGCACGACTACACCATGACACTGCTGCTGCAGCCATATCATTATAGTTATTTTTCCTTTTTTAAACTTTTGACAATTTTTTGGCTTTTTTATTTTTGTTTGGCCGTTCAGCACAGCATCCTGCAGATGATGTACAGCATTGCTTAAAAGCATTGGCAAAGTTTGCCAAAGGTAAGACCTATTGGCTTTGACAATGCTTGGTTTGTCTCATTTTCCTGGCACAGGCCAGGTGATAGAAGTGGAAGGCAGCACCGCTGAACGCTGCCACACTTTGAGTTAGTAACACAACAAAGATATGCTCTACAAGTCGCTTTCCAAGTTTGCCAGAAGATGAACTTGTATGAACTGTTCTCCTTGTTCAAGCTCACTAAAAAAACAAAGGATTTCCAAAGAAAATGAGTTACATACCAAAAAAAGAGTCAGCAGCAATTGCTGCCAGCCAAGTTGTCTTCTTGTCGTCTGTGGGGAAAGGCAAGGAAATTAAAATATACGTTGAACTAAAGTTGAGTATGGAAAAGCACACGTGTTTGTGTAATTATACTAAAATGTCCAATTATATAGCACGCAATCAAAACTGAATTGTTTTTGAAACTGTAATTGTTTTTAATTACTACCTAACTCAGTTTGTTAACTAAAGAAGAATGAAAATGGAGTTTTAACCTGCAAACATTACATTTAGCATGAGTGACAAGCATGCAGACGTTTGCATCAGGTGCTTATATAACCCAGTCAGCATTTTATCAGTATTGCAAGTTGTGATGTATAAGTTGTGCATAAAACCCACACATTAACACACTGAGCACTTTTCCAGGAAATCATCCTGTGAGTTGTGGATTACAAAGCTGCAGTAACCAGCTGTGGCATGTACATTGGGGCTGAGGGACCACGCCCCCCAACCATTCGCCCCTCAAGGAGAGAGTCTGTCAGGCTGAGCAAAGGTCAGCCTGGCAGACACTCTTCATTTTCAGGTCAATCAACCACAAGCGAGACATGTGCGCAGACTCCTGGCTGCCTGAGCTGAACTTTGCTGTGCTGAAGAGGTCACAGTTCCTGTGGGCGTGACCACCTCAGCTCAGCAACGGTGTCTGAAGGCCCTCCCCCTCGGTGACGAGGGGCAGTGTCACCCATTGACTCTGACCTGGGCGCTTCAGGTTTAAGCCCTGAAATGCCAGGGCGAGTGTCAATCAGTGACACCTCGTCACAGAGTGGGGTGGGGTCAGAAGTCTCACTGACCCCATCTCACTCTGTGACAAGTTGGGACTGCTGCCTTCCCTCATTGCCTGACCTTGGGTTAGCCAGTGAGGGAAGGCAGCAGTCCCAACCCTCCTGGGACCTCTGAGGCAGAGCCAAAGGTAAGTGTGTGTGTTTTTTTAAATGAATGTTTGGTGCGTGCGTGTGTGTACGTTTGCAATATTTGATAATGCGTGCTGTGAATGGATGTGTGTGTGCACGTGTGTGTGTGTGTGAATGAATGAATGAGTGAGTGAGTGTGAGTGTGCATGTGTGTCCCGCCCCCTCCCTCCTAAATTTACTGGCCGCCACTGGCAGTGGATACATTTATCTGTTTTATATTGTTTAATCATTTAGACATGTGACCAGAAGATTACACACAGATATCTGCAGCAAGTGCATTATCCACCTGATCTATCTTACCAGCAACAAACCCTTAAATTGTTTGATAGCCATCGATCTGTGCAATAGGTGCCTTAGTCCCTTAAGCGTTCTATATATTGCAAATTTCTTTGGGGGGAGAGGTTTTTTTTTTTAAATAATGGGAATCTACTGGGAGTCTCTATACTGTCTATGAGTCTGCCTTTCCTTCCTTACTCCACCCACTTTCTGACACCCCACTTATGTGTGACTTCCATGAGTACATTGTTTCCGGTTCTTGCACTGAGTATCCAAGTTTACCCATGCCAAAATCTTGCTAATACACACTTTGGTGATGAAAATCGTTTGAGTCGGGCCCCGTAGTTTGTGTAAAGCTTGAATAATACACACGAGAGGTAGCACATGGGCAGCAGTAGAATGTGCATGCATCCTACATACATGTACAGAGTATGGCATTCTGAGTGGAGTGATAAAGTTAGGACGTGGCATAAGAGAGGCTGCCCGTAACATATGAATTGTAAATAAATTTTTCTGATGATATATGGTATGCTTAAATATACTGCCTCTTCTTGAAAATGTTTCCTAAATTGTTACACTGTGTAAAACACTGAGGGGCGGATTTAAGGAAACTGGCGGTGAACCCAGTGTAGCGCCACTTTCCTTGCACCTCTTAGCGCCCCTCTACCGCCACCATGTGTGCGCTGTATCTAAGATACGGTGCACCATGGCATAGGGTAAGTGGCAATAGCTTCAAATGTTTTGACGTTATCAATGTACTGTTCATGGTTAGTGCCAAAATTCTGGTGCGTACCCTGAACTGTACATAGGGGCTCATTGTAAATAATGGTATGTGCCCCCTCTTAAAGCCTGCTCTGACCAGGCATTAAAAATGCTGGAAAAAATGACGCAAACAAATCTCTTAGATTTCTTTGCAACATATTCTTGGCCTCCTCTAACAGGGGAACTCCCCCTTTGCATACATCATGCCTGGTGCGGGCATAATGTAGCACAAAGGGTCACAAAGTGGTGGTACAATGCATTGCAGCACTTTGTAAATATGGCGCGGGAAAAAGGCCACCTTAGCATCAAAAAAATGATGCTAAGGCAGTGCTAAATTGGCACTAGGGGCTCTTAAATCTGGGCCTGAGCTTCAACAATAGAAAATCTCAGAAGAGGATTTACATTCATACGTAACCATTCAGAAATTGAGAGAATGCATATACTGCTTTCATTTGACTGGCAACTGTTTTTTAAGTCAATGGTTGGCCAGCACCTTTTAATTTTAGTAATTAGATTAGGAATTAGCAAAGATGTTACATGCCATCGAACATATATATATATATATATATATATATATATATATATATATATATTTATGTGCAGGGGCTTTCAGCCAGCCCTCTTCTTCAACCCATTTCAGCCATTGGCTAACTTCACTTGAGAGACAGCATTCCCGTCTTTCACATGGAGCGCTTCTGTTGCCGTGCAAACCTGAATCTCATTGGCTTGCCATGTGTGTGCCAACGGCTCAGACCGGGAGCGGTGTAGTCCCTGTACAGGCTTTGTTGTTCCCTGATGGACCCGTCTCTACTTAGTAAATTACTTTCATTTGCATATAGCAGTAAACATTTGCAATAATAATAACAGACAAAGGTTAAAAGTTAAAAGTTTACTTAAAGAATATCAGTACAGAAATACATATGTAGAACATCAATCAGGTTAGCATATAAACATGTAAATCATAAGTACAAAGAACTCAGTAAAGTACAATAGAAATTCCAGTATGGATTCACCTTCTGAGAAAGGGAAAAAGGGGTCTGCACACTTGGGGGGAAATCACGCTGTTTTATCGGACTTTATTTAGACAAAGGATTTCATATATTCATTATGCAAGATGATGGTTTCCAGGATTTGCACCAATGGGCAACAAGCAAGAAGAAACTATTTACTAGAGAATGCAATTAAATATTCTTTCATAATACTATTACATCAGATTCAGATGTTATCAGAGTCAATTCAGGTGACGTGTTTAGAGACATCCTTCGTAACAGCCTGGGATTGCCACGTTATCCTTGAGTAGGGACATCGCACTCACTGTGATTGGGAAAGAATTAGCCTTTCAGTGCAAGGCTCTTAGTTCTTTAAGGAAAGCAACAGCAGCATTGATCATGTGGTCATTTCAAAATGGAAGAAAGCATGAAATTGGCTTATGTTAGTGTAAGCTCACTTTCTAGTACATTAAACACAACAAAACATGATTCCACACATCTGCACTCAATGTAGTACCCTATAATAGACCAAATAATATATTTTTATTGTTTCTTGTGTTTGTTTTCAATATTATTGAGCACCATGCAGTTCTCCCAAAAATAACATTTTATAAAGACCATGGCAAAACAAGCTTTGACAAAGCAAAAATCCTGGCAGCCAATGCCAGGCCAGTTGGTTTTGCCAGTTCTTATTTTGTGTTAGAGAATCCTGCAGCGCTACTTCCCATCCTATAAGAAACAGTATTATAGGTTAGGAAAGCTTGGGCATACTGGTTCACTTTACAGATGTCAAAATGACTGTCACTAGTATGGTGAGGGGGTGCACATCTAGGATGCTGGTGGACAGAAATGAAGGGTACAAGGTGGCAAAGACACAGCTTCTTCTAAGCTCCCTCCCTTCATTTCCAGTGATGCCTCTGTAGGCTGGTGGTTGAGGGCTCACATGAAAGGTTACACCTACAAAGCTTAGGAACTTAGGGCCAGATGTTTCAAAGGGCTTTACCCATTCTGTGTCACTGGGCAAATGCGTTAATACATTAGGGCCTTGTCCATTTAGGACCAAATCAGGGCCAGAAGGGTGCACAGCCCTCCTGGGGGCAGAGACACCTCAATGAATTTGCGTAGGATTGCAAATGCTTGGTACATGTGATGCTAAGGACCAGTCAGGGCACTGATAGTATTGGGGCTGTAGAGTAAGGGTGGACAAAAAATTCCACTCCGCCAGCGGAGTTCACCGAATTTTGCCCACTCTGTGTTCCGCTTGGAGTGCAGAGTTCCAGCAAAACTCTGCAATCCCTGGGTGGCAGAGTTATTTCTCACACGCAGCTAACCAACATTAAGTTGGTGACTGCAAGCTGGAATTTGCATCCCCTAGAGTGATTTTCGGGTGCGAAAACGCCTTCCAGCAAGATTTCTCAATGTTAGGCGGTCATTCCAGATCTCAGCTGTTCACACTGAGAAATCTGCCGCTCGAGTAGAAAAACTACTCGAGCAGCAGAAAGAAGCAGCGCCCTCTGGTGCACTGCATGGTGCAGCTTGTGCTGATTTTACAGGACAGAGCAAGTTCCCAGGACTAAAAATCAGTGCGACTTGACCTAATTCCGTCCGCTTGCGGAACTCCACAGAATCATGCAGTTTTTATGTAACTCCGCAGAATTCCCTGGAGTGAAACTCCACAAATTCTGCCCACCCTTAATTCAGAGGTCAGTGCGAGGCGTAGAAAGGAGGGAAGAGACCACAGAGACGTGGTAGGAAGAAAGAAAAGTGGACAAGCAAGGGAGGACAACAATAAGATGAAGGAAGAGACGGAGTGGAAGAAAAAGAAGTGAGGAGGAAAAAAAGGAAAAGGTGCAGCTGGTGTAAGGAAAACAAGAGGAGAAGTGAGGGACATTCCAGGAAAGAGGATACTGATTAAGCAGAAGAATGAGGAGGAGAGGATCGTGGTGAAAGGAGCGCCACAAGGGGTGGAGAAGGCAATGGAGAGCGGAGAGGAGAGTGACCTGCAAGGAGGGAGAGGGGGAGAGTAGGGAGAGCAAGGGCTTAGATCTAGAGAGGAGAGCAGAGGAAATTAGGTTACTGAAGAGAGAAACAAGGCGATGGGAGGAAGAAGAAAGGGAAATAGGAGGAAGAAGGAATTCAAAGCCAATCACTGGAACCATTACAATGATAGACCCCACAGCTGCAGGAACCCCTAACACCACACAGGGCTCAGAACAACCACATCCCCAGCGATGGGCCCTTGCATCACAGAGCAATGGTACTTTGGGGCCAGCCAGCATCAGCTGAGGTCCCCACAGGTCTGGAGCCTCCCAAGGACTGGGTCCAACCCTCAGCCCCTCATCTCCCAGCCAGAGTGGCAACTGCCTGACAATGGGGCTCGGCCTCTTTGGCTCATCTCCACTCAAGGGATGTGGAGATGGGCTCTCAGCACCGCCATAAATGACCATGCAACATGGACTCAAGAAGAGAGCCGACTGGAGCCTCAATTCAGTTATCAGCACCAAGATCCTCACAAAGCACCTCTGTTAATGCACCTCACTCTGACTAAGGGAGTGGCCAGAAATTTTTTTAAAAACTCGCTTCGAATCAAAGCTCTTATGGCACCTAGCAAAAGAAGCAAGCCATTATAGCCCTCCCCAGTCTCTTCCATCCAAGCATCTAGTCATTCACCCTTCCATCCACCTTCTGATACCAATCATTTCAGATGTACATTGTGATCCATTCACTCTTTCATTCAGCCTTTCACCGTTCCATCCGTGGCTCATCCATATCCAGAGTTATCATCCATCTCTAAGCCTATCCATTCATTCATCCATCTCCCTATCCATCCTTTCACTCATCCGTTCACCCATCCATCCATCCATAAATCCCTCCAAACATCCATCCTTTGTCATTCATCCATTTATCCTTTCACTCATCCATCTACCCTTTCACTTCATCTATCCATTCACCATTTCACTCAGCCGTCCATCCACTCATTCATCTATCCATCATGCTTCCACGTATCCATCCATCCATTCAGCCTCCCTTTCACTCATCCATCCATTCTTTCACTCGTTTATCCATCCATCCACCCTCCCTTTCGCTCATTCTTTCACACATCCATCCATTCTATATCTCATGCATCCTTTCAGTCATTCATCCATCCTTTGGCTCATCCATCCATCAACACTTTCACTCTACCATCCATGCACTCCATCCGTCTTTCTATTCACTCTTTCAGTCATCCATCCATCCTTTCACTTAGCCATCCATACTTTCACTCACTCATGCATCCATTCATCCTTTCTCTCAGCCATCCTTCCACTCTTTCATTCACCTATTCTCTCTCCTTTTAATTCATACTCTCTTTCTTTTATTTATCTGTACATCTACCCTTTAATCCACCCACCCTCCCTTTCACTCATCTATCCATTCTTTCACTCATCCATCCTTACATCCATACTTTCACTCACCCATCCATCTGTCCATCCTCCCTTTCACTCACACACCCATCCATCCTTTCACTCACTTACCCACCCTTTCTTGTTATTTATGAGCCTTTGTCTGCCTTATCCTGCTTATCATACGGAGCTCTGACAATACACCAGGGATATCAAGGGACTGGGGGATCCACCTCCCCCCCGCCACCCCGCTGTCCTGGCCCGAGATCCTCACAAGTAAAACTACCAACACAGATCGGTCCTGACCGGAAGCTCCTGTACCTGTCATTCCAGCAGCAGGGCCCCTAAGCAGCTCGGCTAATTTAAATCAAGCCCAACCTGCAGGCTCTACACCTGCATCCTCATGTGCACCTAGATCATGAGATGAAGTGCTACACCCGCCATTCCAGTATCAGGACACTATCAGACAGCTCAGGCAAAGCACCTCTGCTGTGGACTGCATCCCACCACCGGCTGTGACAGTGCCCCAGGAGCAGGTCTGCTAAGACCACTCACTCCAGTCCTGCAGCTCCCACCACTGCTGCCCCAGAAGCAGGTTCCTCACGGGCAGCTATAGCATCAACCACAAACCTACCCTTAGTGCATCCCTCTGGTGCACCGGGATGGAGGACCACACAACCAGCGCTGCCATGGACCTCAGCCCCAGCCTCAGTCCATCCCTCTACTGCACCAGGACGGAGGCCCTCACAACCACCGCTGCCATGGACCTCAACCCCAGCCTCAGTCCATCCCTCTACTGCACCAGGACGGAGGCCCTCACAACCACCGCTGCCATGGACCTCAACCCCAGCCTCAGTCCATCCCTCTACTGCACCGGGATGAAGGACCACACAACCACCGCTGCCATGGACCTCAGCCCCAGCCTCGGTCCATCCCTCTACTGCACCAGGACGGGGAACCTCACTAGCGACGCTGCCATGGACCTCAACCCCAGCCTAGGTCCATCCCTCTACTGCACCACGACGGGGAACTTCACGAGCGACACTGCCATGAAGCTCAAACCTAGCCCCGGTTCATCCCTCTGCTGCACCATAATGGAGGCCCTCACAACCAACGCTGCCACGAACGTCAGTCCTGTCCCGCAGCCTCCTGCCGAGCTACTACAGAGCCCGCGGAAAAGCAGCCCTGGAAAGACAGTCCCTCATTCCTGTCCTATTCCTCTCTCACTTCCGCTCCATTTGATTCCCATGTCACACACGCAGCTCTGCTGGGGCATCTTTACCCCCGTCCGCAGGTCATGGCCTCAGGTTTTGCAGTGTCGAGTTTGAGATGGCTTCTCACCATCCCTATATGAACTGGAGACATTCGCTGGGTCTGGATCTGTTTTTGCCCATAGACAATTCTAAACTTTAGAATGACCTGTGTGTCGTCGCATAGTTGTAACGTGAGGTTGAAAGATGTGATCTGGTCTCGTACAGGGGTACGGTAAAGACTGGGTGGTGGGGAGATGACAGATCTTTGTGGGATGCCACAGTGAGGGATTTGAGGTGCACGTGACCCTCTGTGAGAAATCTGGAGATGCTGGCCTATTTATATTGTGAGTAAGTGAAGCTTTGAAAAAAAAATTCAGAATTCAAAATACACAGCTATTGGCTTTGCCAATGTTTCTTTATTCTCTTCCCGGGTTTTAGTAGTCAGTTACAGTCCGGAAGCCTAATTTTGGAGCGCTCGACGCTGGCCAGTGTTACTGAGCATGAATCCTGAATTTGCAGTGAAACCAGTAGGAGAGATAAAGCTCTGGGATTAGAAGTGAGCAGTCACAAGGACGGCCTGCCCGTGCCCTTCAAAACTATCAACAGAAGGATTCCGGGAAGCGCCATAGATACCAGAAAAAGCATATTGGGCGCTCCATGCAAGTATGCTTTCTTGGATTTGTTTACTTTTTTTGGGAAGCGCTATGAGCCCAGGTGGATCAGTATAGGCACTAGCCAGAGGCAATCTTCAGTGGTTATGCAACTTCTTTTTATGTGGTGTTTTACTTTCGTTTTAAAGTGCTGATTCAACTGTGTTTTGTGATAGAAGGAACGAGGTGTGGGGAAGGAAAACACTAGAGAGAGAGAGAGAGAGAGAAAGAGAGAGAGAGAGAGAACGTAGATGATGGGCATTTGCAGGGGGAGAATTACTTAAGGGAGACAGCAAAATGGATCATAGGGGAGAAGAGGAAGCGCAGTGGGGAAAGAGCAACGTGAAGTCTGAGAGGACTTGCAGGGGGAACACACAAGGAGAGAGCAGCAACGAGCCTGGAATGGGGGTGTTTTGCACTTAGGGAGAGCAAGGGGCGAGGGTGGAGAAAGCACATGAGGAAGACAGAAATACAGAGAATGTGGGGTGTTTGCTGGGAGAGAACAAAATGTAGCATGGGATGTTTTTAGGATGGAAGAGAAGCGCACGAGGGAGAGAGCAACACAGATAACGGTAGAGGGTTTGGAAGGGGGAGAAGCAGACAAGGCAGAAAGCAACACTGATCACAGGGGAGGAGGAAAGCAGAGGATGGAGAGAGCAACACAGAGTGCAGGGGGAGGGTAATTTGTAAGAAGGAACACACGAGAGAGAGCAACACAGAGCATGGAATGGGGGTGTTTTGCACTTAGGGAGAGCAGGGGGCGAGGGTGGAGAAAGCACATGAGGGAGACAGAAATACAGAGAATGTGGGATGTTTGCTGGGAGAGAACAAAATGCAGCACAGGTTGTTTTTGGGATGGAAGAGAAGCACACAAGGGAGAGAGCAACGCAGAGCACGGGGAGAGGGTTTGCAAGGGGGAGAAACAGACAAGGCAGAAAGCAACACAGATCACAGGGGAGGAGGAAAGCAGAGGATGGAGAGAGCAACACAGAGTGCAGGGGGAGGGGAATTTGTAAGAAGGAACACACACAAGAGAGAGAGCAACACAGAGCATGGAATGGAGGTGTTGAGCAGGTGGATGAAACACAAAGGTGAGAGCAACTTGGAGTGGGTTTGGGGAAGGCACTCTATGGAGAGAGCAACACAGAGCACGGGGACAGAGTGGTTTGAAGGTGGAGAATCCCATGAGAGAGAGAGCAACATGGAGTGCATGGGACAGAGTGGTTTGGAGGTGGAGAAGCCCATGAGAGAGAGAGCAACATGGAGTGCATGGGACAGAGTGGTTTGGAGGTGGAGAAGCCCATGAGAGAGAGAGCAACATGAAGTGCACAGGACTGAGTGGTTTGGAGGTGGAGAAGCCCATGAGAGAGAGAGCAACATGGAGTGCACGGGGAGGACTGCAGGGGAAGCACGAGTGGGGGGAAGCAACAAGGGTCGCTTTATGATTTGGGGAGAAGCATACAAGGAAGACAGCAACACGCAGCGCGGCGCTGGTGATGCACATGAGGGAGAAAGCAACATGGAGCACAGGAGCAAGGGGTATAGCGGGGGAGGGGACACAAGAGAGACCCCAAAAACCCATGCAATCTCATGGATTGCTGAGCTAAAAAGAAAAGCAGGACTTCCTTAAATGTGAGCAGTGGAAGGCTACAAGTGAGCCAATCAAAAGGATGGTAAAGAGCCTATGCTCCAGGGGAAGGACAAACACAAGGTGGACAAGATGGGACAAGGAAAGCCACTGCATGTTAACCAAGCAAATAAGAATGACATTCAACCAATGATACGCAATGGGAGCACTGTTATCCCACTGTAAGTTCACAATAGCTTGCGCTGTCCGGTAGGTGAGACCTAAAATATTGTCCATTTGTTTATTTTTTGCTACTCTAATAATGCACTTTTTACCTATTTTCCTTATATGTTTGCTGTTCTAGGTTACCAGATTTCAACAATTATCCTAGTCCAAGCTAGTCTGATAAATACAATTGTCCAGGAGTCACCTCTAGTAACAGCAGGGCCCAACTATAGGGTCTTTAAAGGCAGTGACCAGGTGTTTGAGTCCTTCCGTGACAAGATCACTCCCAGAAGAGATGGTAAATGTGCAGTAACCCGAATGGCTTCGCAGGCTATCTCGCTCTTTCAGCATCAGCAAACCTGCTGCCCTCCATTGCATGTTCTATACACTATCACTAATTTGTTACTGTTAACTACTACATAATGAGTCCCTGGAAGAGCTCGTGTTCACTCTCAAGGGGGTCTTTTGACCCTCTTAGTTGAAAACAGTATTTATTTAATGTAACTTGGAAAAAAGAAATCCTGAGTGGGTCCACTAGACTGAAACCTGACAGATCCTCACAGTTTGATGCATTTGTTAAAGAGCCACCTGACTGTATATTAAACGTGCACTGAGAGTGCAAGGCATGATGGCACAGCACAGAGCCCTGCCACTGAGCATGATGTCACTGCAAGGTCACACTCTGAGGGCACAGAGGGCTTTCTTGTTACAACCTAATGCATTCTGGGTACCGTAGTCTTGGTTTATTTCAACTGTCCTAATGACATTAACACACCTGATGTCAATTACTTGTAGGTGAAAAGCCCGGACTGGAAAGAGGGTCCATGATGGCAGAGTCCGAGGAGTATCCAGACGCATGAGAAGTCAATTTAATTCAGACCACCCTACTGGCTGCCTTTTTGTTGGTCTGTGAATCAACTCAAAATTCAATAAACTCTTAATTTTTGTTTTTACCAAGAACAAGATTGTGATGGGACACTTACTGATCACTGGATTGTTACCTAATTGTCATTTATTAATACAGGATGGCGGTGGCTCGAGGACTGAGCACCCTGTTCCTAAGGCGCAGATGTGTACTTTTCTTAAATGGTTCCAAAGAACAGCATTAGACCCCACTGCGAAGCGGTGAGCTCGCAGGTCTCAGCAACCTGGGCTGGCTCCAGGGATTTCTGAGAAATGTCTGGAGGTGCAACAATTGTGTTTGCGTCTGCAAAGTCCCTGCTGCTTCACTTGCAGGAGCTTTGTGTGCCGTGCTGCACGCCTAGCTACGACTCTTCGGGGCACTGTGACCTTGGGCAGACCGTGTTCGTACACTGAGTGATAGCGACGGCTAATTCGGGCTCTGTGGCCAGTGAGCGATAACATGTAAAGGACAATCAGAAACGGGGCGACCCTGGAACTGGTACACACTGGTAAATATTGTATGACATGGTGCCGTGTCCAAGCTCAGGGGGTCAGGTGCTCACGCCGAGGAGACAAACACAAGTCCTACAGTGATATCACAGGAAGTGTTTTCACAGGAAATTATGTCACAGCCTGTCATCTCGCGGACTCTGGTATGCCCAAGACCAGTTACTAAGCTATGAGGAATACCTAAAAACAGTACATAAGATAAATTGTGCTCTATAATATTGAATTTTTTTAATTTCTCACAAGTGTTGGGGCCCAGCTGCTAAATGCAGTGTGCAATATAAGAACACAGATTAAAAAAAACAAGCAGAAAGGATCATAAACCTACAGTAATTTAAGTAGAGAAATACTTAGAAAGACAGACATGATCATCTGGGGGAACAGCACAACTTTCAAGGAAGGGGATGAGGCAGTCTTGTCTTGAAAGGGCAACAAGCAGGAGCGAAGTTGTAGTAAAGACAGTTATTTTGGAGGGAGCTGTGGTTGGCAGCAGTGTTCACCCAGATGTTTACGTTCTCTGATCAAGAAGGTACTGTTTTAGGCTGTTGATCATTCTGAGGCCCCTGGGGAGACTGATCAATATTTTTTATTCCTCCACTTTTTAGTGATGTGCATCCAAATCCGGATAGGTGCCTTCTTGGGATGATTGCAGCTGGCACTGGGCGCAAGGTTGGAGCAGGTTGGCATAACTGAAAGGGTGCTGATAAGGATTGCAAGCTTTTGGGATTGTTGTTTTCCAGGCTGGATAAAGAATATTGACTTCTAGGGGTCTGCGGTTAGCCAGGATAGTTGGGTTCTGATGGTCGATACATGGCTGATGTGGAATGTGTATAGCGCTTCATTCCTCTGTGATGAGGCTTCAAGGCGCTCCAACAGCCCCACGGTTCTTGGAAGCCCTCTGGGAGTGCATAATTGAAAGGGGGTGGGTTTGTAGTCTCATCTGTGAGTGCTTGGTGTGTTACTTGAGCATCAGAAGTGATGCAGCACAATTTTCTATATCTTTGCGCTATGGTGTATTCGTCAAACAGATTGCACCATTTGTATGGACCGTTGGTAAGTTGCTGGATGTATATTCTGGGAGCTAACATCAATGCATCAATTTCAAATTACAATGAAACCTATTTGGCTGAACAAGAATGACAAAAAAAGATAGTTTCAAAACCATGAAGGTTTATTAGCAAATTAATCAAAGTGACAGGCTTTATTCATTTAGTAAATCAATTTATCAGGTAACCACAAAATTCAATATTGTTAATTAATCCAAATATATAAGATAGATGACAATGTAAATTAATATAAGGCACAAAATGCAGAACAAAGGAAGTATTTGTTCAATTAATAAACCTCCATGGGCCACATAAAGCATCTGAGGAGGCAAGGGGGATTCCTAAGCAGAAGGTGTCACTCTGAAGTGAACCAAGTTTACATTCAGGGAATCCATAGGCGAAAAGCAGTCAAGAGTCGAGCTCAAGAACCAAGAGTATGGGATATCAGGAGTTAGGGGAAGGTCTTCCTCCAGTGGGATCCAGGATGGGATTACTAATCACTGTTAAAACAACACACATAGTTAAATACAGGGAATTTGGGATCAGGTTGTGCCATCTCCCTGGAGCAGGTCAATTCCCCTCTTTCCCATCATCTCACAAAGGATCACAAATCTGTACGACCTTGAATGTATCTTTGTCATCCCCACACAGGGTGTAAATCACAACAGACTTCTAATTAAAATGATCAACTCTAACATTTCTAAAGGCAAACAAAGTGGGCTACTCTTCTGGCTAGAGAAGGTTATCTTGCTCCTGTAATAAATAGAAGAAAAAAAACGTGAAAGCACATTTTAAAATTAGCATTATATCAAGCAGTGGAAAACTTTGAGCATTTGAGGTCTATTCGCAGTTACGTCAATGTTAGAATGCACATTTGGTTAACATGCGTACAGTGCTTAATTTGAGCCGGTTGTTTCCGGTGCTGATCACCGCACTTATTTTTGAGGGCCGCTGCTTATTTTTCTGCCTCAAGAATTTATTGCGAGCAAAAGACACATATGGGAAAGAGGGAGGAAGAGAAAAACGAAAAAGGTCCACAATGGGAGAAAGCAGAAAGCTGCAAGATTTAGCTGAAGGGGCAAGGAATGGCTGTAAATGGATTAAAGAGGCCCGAGATGGCTTCAGGGTTACACTGCCTCAGTATTCCGTGCTCATACATTTAATTAGAGCAGCCGCGTGTTTCAGAAGAGGACTTTAGGCACCGGCACGTTTTTATTTACAAATTAAGCAGTGCATGCATATACTATGAACGAATGATTATAATTTAATTATACAAAGTGTAACTTCTTTATACATATACAGCCACACATTAATTCACAGATTAACATATGAATAATTAAGATTATGGAGCATAGCATTTCCCTGCTCCAGGGACGTGTTCATTCATTAGACTTTGCAGAAAGTGTGAGTACACACTCCGTCACACACGCGAGTACCTTCTGTCGTCCATAGCAGTGGCTTGTATCATAGAATTATGTGATGTGAAATAGACAAGTTTTAGGGCTTGTGGAGATCCAAGGTGGTTGTTAATTTGTCTTATCATAACAGGAATCGAGCCAGTGCTTGGCAGTCCTCTTTGGGCGACTGGGTTGCATGCATGAATACATACATTTCTCATAGTCTCTTGAGTAGACCCGTGCATATTAGAGTCAGCCTACACATGTTGACATTTCTCACATTTCACCGAAGATGAAATTAATAAATTTGGTGGATTTCTCGAGTGTAATAACATTTTTTATTGCTGTAATCACTGAAGGATTAATAATGGCAACAGCTACGAAAAAGTGTAAAAGGAAACATGCAGTGTGAAGTAAAATAGATTACATTTTCACATACAGCATATTTTTGTTTTGTTTTAGTCAGAATGCAAAACGTTAAAAAAACAGAGGAAACCTGGAAACAGAAACTCAAAAACATGCTAAATTATCAACATTATAAAAAGGAAACGTATAGATTTTTGTTTATCCATGTGACTAGCTGCCAACTGGCCTTTGTCATGTTTGATGTCTTCAGGCTGATCGTTTTTATATCCAACCATTGTTTGTATTCGGGGAATGTTGGTGTTGCTGGTACCATTGTGTATTGGGTTACAACCTGTGATTGGCCACGCCATCATTTGCATCCTATTGTAAACTTTCAGCTGGCTCCAGTGAGGCTGTTCGCATAGTTCTCCCTGAGGCAAATCATCGGTGCTCCATTGAAGCAGATGTTTCCATAAAATGCACCACCTGGTGCTCTTCTAACTCACAACACCCAATGCTTGCCCGAGGCGCAGCACTAATGTTCACCTGGTCACATTTCCTTGTGCTGCTTTGCTGTGTATCTGTTTGTGCTCCATTGCTGCACATCTACTTATGCTGTTCTGGTGAATATCTGTTTGTGCTCCATTGCTGCACATCTACTTGTGCTGTTATGGTGTGTATCTGTGTGTGCCCCATTGGTGCACATCTACTTGTGCTGTTCTGGTGTGTATCTGTTTGTGCCCCATTGGTGCACATCTACTTGTGCTGTTCTGGTGTGTATCTGTTTGTGCTCCATTGCTGCACATCTCTTGTGCTGCTCTGGTGTGTATCTGTTTGTGCTCCATTGGTGCAAATCTACTTGTGCTGCTCTGGTGTGTATCTGTTTGTGCTCCACTGGTGAACATCTCTTTGTGCGTCCCTGGTGCACTTCATCTTGCAGTCTGCTGATGCGCATGGCCATGTGTTCTTGATACACAGTGTTATGGAGGTCTCTTGGTCTGTATGCATTAATGATTATATATTTGCTGTTTGTGTATGAATCCCTTCATATTTGCTGAAACTTGTGATACTGTGTACCTACATTGGGGTAAGCCTCTGTGCCTGCTCTGTGGTTTGCCTGTGTGCCCATATGTTTTGCTGCTCCATGTGGAGACACAATAATGAAGTCACATCTATTATCTTTGTCAGTGTTTGTCTTCTTATGCCTCTAACTAGGAAGACCTTATAGACTAGCACTGAAACCCAGTATACACATCTCAGTGAAGCTCACTACTGAGTTCTCATTGTACCATGTCGGTCACTGGTTCAGATCCTAGCATTGTCAACTGAGCCTTTCAATCTTCTAATCTTAATGTGTCGAACACCAAATGAGATTTTCTAACCACAGATAGGATAAACTACGGTCTACTGCACGTTATAAGGATATTGTAAGTCACTTAGTATCTCAGCGGCCATAAAGAGGAGAATAACCTTTGGAACACCACAGTGCCCTGCGACCTATTTTTAACATACAGTAAATAATATTTTAGTCCTCATAATATTTGGCACACAACCAATATCTCCCAATCCCCTATTAAATGGTTGGTCTCGTCCTCCCTCTTATGAAAAAGTTGTAGATCTGTCCAGATAAAGTGGACTCCACTGACAAAATAAACACACCAACATGCTGTTTATAACTTGATGGCAATATATTTGCATACAGATTCATGTTCTGCAGTGTTAAACGTCTGCTAATTATTGTATAAACACAACATTTAATGGTTCTTTACCAGTTAGTAGCTGAATATTCAAGGAAAGAAAAATGGAAATGGGGCTGAAAATCTAGCCTTCCTTTCAAATTTTTAAGTTTCGTTTGCAGACACGATTTCTGTTTCTGCTATTGCAATGTCTCAACTCACCTATATTAAATGAGTGCAGTGATGTCATTATTACGCGTTAGTAACGGTGCCACAAATCGACTGCAATAAAAAGATTAGATCAATGCTTTTATACAGAGATTGCAGATTAACCTCAACTATATGCCATATGGATATTATGAGTAACAGAGGAATTCTGAGATTATATTGAGGAATATGGCCAAATGCCAAAGTCCTTTATAAGGTCATGTATGGTAGGGGGTATTATATTCCTTATAACACATGACCACCCGACCACTCTCCCAACAGCCCCATTAAATCCTCAGACCCTTGTTCCTTCTAATCAGAGAAATCATCCGGTTGCAGGTGCTGCGTGTGCACTGGTGGATAACCGGTTCTGACACTTCTCAGGTCTACCACCTCAGAGTTTGAGGATGCTGTTGATGCAAACCTTGGAGCCTCAGCTCTCTGGCCATTGGAACCCCTTTGCAGGGGTCCAGCCGTCAACATTACCTTTGAGCATTGCAAAAACAAACCTCTGCTTTGGGGTGTTGCTTCTGAAAAACAAAAACAAAAAAATCAGGCTGTACTTACCTGCCTCTGGTCAGCCAGCATTCAATTTTTGGCAAAACGTTCTGCCATGTTGGCAGGAGCACATTCTGTGGAACTTTCCTGGCACTTCAGTGGGGAATTTGATCTATGGCAAACTGGCTGCTGCTTGGCCAGAGGAGGCCCTGCTTCTGCCAAACTAGTGGCTTGGTAGCTGGCCCAACAAGAACTACATTTCCTCATTACTCTTAAACCATTCTCATGTAAGTCAATATCAACAAGATGTTGTGCTTTAGATTGTGTGGGTTACGCAGTGGTTGCTAATTGTCAGGTGCTTCTAGATGCAGCCCTACCTCCTGTCATGCTATGTTATACAGATTTGAGTGTACAATCACGCATGAGGGTATCCTGGTACTTAGCAGGTATGAGTTTACGCAAACCGAGGGCCTAGTGGGACTATTCGAAAAGCCAGCTCTTCAGCTTTTGCAGAATTCAATAAGTGAGGAGGAGGCTCTTAAGTGTAGCAGCAGGTCGTTCCACGCTTTCGGAGTGGTGTAGGGGAATGCTCGACACCAGGATCTAGTTTGCCCTGTTAATGAGATGTGTGTAAGTAGGAGTCCGGACAAGGGTAAGTGTCTAGAAAGTTTGTGAAAGCAGATGTGATTTTTGAGGTATACTGGGCTAGTGTTATGTAGTGCCTTGAAAGTGTGGGGGACTAAAATTAGTTGTGCTTGTTTGTATATGAGAAGTCAGTAGAGCGCCTTCAGGTCTGGTGTGATGAGAATGTGGTGTGGGAGGTTGAGAGTGATTCTGGTGAGCTGTGAATGGTCTGTAGCCTTTTTGTGAGTGTTTTGTTGACCCCAGGATAAACTGTGTTCCTGTAGTTCAGTCTGCTTGTGACCAGGGTGTGCGGGACAGTTTCTGGCTGCTGATTGATAATCTTCCTCAGCATCTTCAGAGCATGGAAGCATAGGGTGGTGACGGCGTTGACTCGGGAAGTCATGTAGAGTTTTCAGGGGTAAGGGTGGGTGTCAGTCACCATTTGGAGTTCCACTGGAGTTCCACTGTGAAATGCTGTTCCCAAAGGTCACAATTTTGGTCATTCAATTAATCAATCAATCAATCAATCAACTCGTAGAGGGTATCTTGTCACCTGTGAAGGTATCCATGCACTGGCAGGGTCCAGGGTCTCAGTAGAAGAGCCAGGTTTTCAGCATCCTAAGGAATTCCTGTTGAGTTATGGAGGTCCTGAGGTGCAGGGGGAGGCAGTTCCAGGCTTTGGCTGTGAGAAAGGAGAAGCAGCGTCCTCCTGCTCTGCTGCGATTTATGTGGCAGTTATAGGCCAGTGCAAGGGAGGCAGAGCAGTGGTGTGGAATCTCAGAAGATGGTGGATGCAGGCAGCTTTGGAGCTATACAGGGCCTTGAATGTGTGGGTGAGGAGCCTGAACTGGCATCTCTTCTGAACCGGGAGCCAGTGGAGTTTTTTGAGGTGGGAGGTTATGTGGGTGCGACAAATGAGATCCAGGACGAGTCTTGCTGTGGCATTCTGGATGGTATGAATAGTCTTTGAACTAGTTCGGCCTCGATTCCCACATAGAGGGTATTCCCATAGTCCAATCAACTGGTGATGAAGGCTTGGATGATGGTGCATCTCGCATTTTGGGGAAACCATTTGAAAATTTTACGTAACATTCACAGGATGAAGAAGTAGGAGGGTGACACTGTGTTGACTTGGGATCATCATGGTGAGTTTGCTGTTCAAGGTGAGACCAAGATTTCTGGCATGCTCAGTTGGGGTTGGAATGGCCTCAGTTCTGTGGGCCATCAGGAGGCATCCCAGGGGAACTTGTCCCTGCTGAAGATCTACACTTCTGTCTTGTCTGTGTTAAGTCTGAGGCAGTTACTCCTCATCCAGTTGGTGATTCTGGTCATGCATTGGCGGAAATTGCTTCTGACAGTGGTGGAGTTTTCAGAAAGGAAGAGGATGAGTTGTGTGTCACAGGTGTAGGATATAATGTTGAGTCCGTGGGATCTGACAATGTTGGCAAGGTGCGACATGTAGATGTTGAAGAGTGCAGGGCTAAGTAATGAGTTTTGATGCACTCCACAGATGATTGGTATGAGTTGTAGGTGAGGGATGGAAGGTGGACTCATTGTGTTTTGTCAGTGAGTAAGGTCTGAGGGCAGCTCCTTGGATGCCTATTTTGTGAAGTCTGGCGAAGTGTGTGTGGTGGGAGACGGTGTTGAAGGCTGCTGAGAGACCTAGGAAGATAAGAGCGACTGTCTCTCCTTTATTGAGAAGGGACCAGATGTCATCTGTGGCCATGATCAGGGCTCTCTCAGTGCTGTGGGTGCTGCGAAATCAGGACTGGGAGTCGTTCAAGAGGTGATTGTGTTCCAGGTAGATGGTGAGTTGATGGTTGATGGCTTTTTGAATGAATTTGGCTGGAAAAGGGAGCGGAGAGATGAATCTGTAGTTGCTGGGTTTGTTGGGGCCCAATGAAGGTTCCTTCAGCCGGGGTTTGATTTCTGCATGCTTGTAGTCTTCTGGGAAGGTGGCAAAACCCAGTGAGGTGTTGAGTAGGGTGGAAAGTCTGAGGCCAATCCTGGATGTTCCTTGGTTGAAGATGTGGTGGAGGCATGGATCGGATGGGGTCCCTGAGTGGATGGATTTCATGATGGTGATGGTGTCCTGGCTGGTGAGGGGGTTCCAGGTCGTTAGCCTTGGGATGGTCATTTTTATGGAGGTATGGCAGTTGACAAAGTCTTCAGGCTCGATTTGAGGGTTGAAGTTTGGGTAGATATGGGTGATTTTGATGTGGAAGAAATCTGCAAGGCTGTCGCATAGGTCCTGAGAGGAAGAGATGTTGCTTGTCACCGTTGCGGGGTTAGTGAATTCCTTGACTATGCAGAAGAGCTCCTTACTGTTGCTGGGGTTAGCTTTGATGCGTGATGTCAGGGCTTTTATTTTTGTTTCACGTAGGTGGTGGTGGTATAGGTTGAGTGCTCATTTTTTAGGCGGTTCTGTCAGCTGGGTCTTGTTGATGTTCAGCATTGGACAGTTGGTTTTCATTCAGTGGGTAATTTCAATAATGCAAGCATTGAACTTAATCCAGGTACTAGGCATCTTGTCTATGAGGGACAGAATGAAAAGTGTGCCGTCAGCGTAGGAGAGGACATTGATGTCATGAAAGCAGATGATGCGGGCAAGAGGGATCATGTATGCATTGAAGAGGGTCGGGTGATGAAGTCCTTGATGGTGTTGGTGACCTTCGTGCATGATCCCAGGGAATGTAGGTGAGAGTGCTACTTAGGGTGAAGTTTATTGTGGCGTGGAAGTTTTTAGTGAGTGAGTGAAAGTTGAGGAGCATGGATGGGAGTGCAAAGTGTTGTGTGTGGGTGGTTGCCAGACTGTGTACGAGAGTGGAGTGTTGGGAGCTGTCAGTGTGGGTGCGATGATTGTTGGGTGTGAGTAAGTGGAAGAAAACTTGTAGGAAAAGCAGGTGAATGCTCCCTCTGTTTTGTGTGGTGCAGCGAGGCAGAAGCGTGTGGTGCAGCCGCAGAGGTTGGGAGCACAGAGATTCGCAGCAGGATAAATGCACTACTAAGGAGGACTTAGTAGGGAGCAGTGATATCCCTTCCTGTTGCAGATGGATGATGGAGATATGGTGATGTCACTTCCTGTGCAGATTGATGATGGGGGGGCCCCAAATTCTGCCCCTTGCCTCTCTCAACACTGCATATTATTTAATTTAGCAGTGTTCATGAAAACACAAATTACGTGTTTTCATGAACCCTGCCAGTGCGCAGGTCAGTCCTCTCAGACTCGTCTCCAGGCTTCTGATGGCACAAGGAGAAGGAGGAAGAGGCTGAACAACAATCCATCTATAGAGTATTGTTTAATAACACAACACTCTGCAGGTGACTGTCTGACTTGTGCATGTAAGGGGCACAGTTTAACTACAATCTCCTCACACCGGCACAATCCATTTTATTTAGCAGCCATACTGTGCATGTCTCAGGCAGCATGATATATCCGCTAAAATGTGCTGTCAGAGTGCACATCAGTGCATCCCTGAGGACAATGAGAAGCCACACCAAGCAGGATTCCCAGCAAAGTACTGACTTCTTATAGGGCTGTGCTTCCAGGCCTATCCAGAAGCTGGGAAAGGGATTGATGTGGGCCTTCACCTGTTCAAACCTGGCCTTGATGCTCTCTAGCTCCTTGTTAGGAATCATGGCTTGATGGTTCCAATGTCCAGCACCAGTTTACTGCTCAGGCATGCACCGATATGTGCCCACACAGTCCTGTGCTTCTCTTTGTGGAAAAGACAAGTACTTTATTACACAAAAACATAGAATTCTACTACACATTCAATCATGTACAAATACCCCATTCATGCATTCACGTCTTTGTGCTCTCAGGGCACTCTGCTGACTAAGCCTTCACCTGTTTCTAGTGGGTCCCACCCCTCACACTGTGTCCTCCTGTTGCAGGTTTGGATCTAAAAGTAAGCTATATGATGGGTTCAGCTCATGCATCTCCCTCCAGTCTACTGTTGATGTCATTCATCAGGCTCCAGGCTCTTTCAGTGTCTCACCAAGTTCGTAGTAGCATTGCAGGGCCAGTTCAGTCCTCCTTCAGCTGCAGGATCTCACCAGCAGCAAGCGGGAGCCTCCAAGTAGCACATGGCAGTCCACAAGCAGTGCAGGGGCCGTGTTCTGCCCTCACGCATTAGGGGGATCTTCCCAGCAGCAGGCAGAATCTTCCAGAGAGCACACAGTAGTCCTCTCAAGGGCTGCGCCCCAACAGACCACCCAGTGCGTTGCTTGAAAGGGGTCACAGAAGGAACAGAGGATTTTGTTGGTGGTCCTCTTCTGGGTGGCAGAGGAGGATCACAGCTTGCTCTGGCACTCCGTGGATATTTGCTTCACATACTGGCTCACTCTGGTGCTCTGGTGAGTACTTGGTGCTTTCTTCTTGGGCACGCTAGCCACAACCCTGCAGAACGCAGTTCCTCGGGGGACAACAGGGGCTACCTTTGGCACACAGTGCCTCATGGCAACAAACTCGATTCTTCATGAAGCACCGGAAGGATAACGTTTGAATCACTTAGGCCTGATTTAGAATTTGGCGGATGGGGTTACATCCGCCGTATTATGACCCCATTATATCCTATGGGAATTGTAATAAGGAGGACGGGATATTCGTCATGTTTGTGACAGAGTAACCCATCTGACAAACTCTAAATCAGGCCCCTAGTCTTTAGGACTAGTCTCGGCCGAAAGTCACACTTGGCAGTGATGTGGCCACACAGTCTACTTACAGGTCACACGGGCAGCAATTGTTCCTTCAGATCACACTCCAGGTGATGTTTCTTCATCTCTGGGAGTTGGCTGTCAGTTTGGCGCCAAACTTTTGCTACCTAGTGGTCCCTGGGTATTCTCACCCTCTTGCTAGTACAGGCACAACAATGAATGACAATGGGCCTTGAGATCCCAATCTTTACTGATTTCACAGACAAAGAATGTGTATTCTAGGTCCGCTTCCTTGAAACCAGTTTGGGTCAGTTCCCCTTTCGTGTGTTCTGGATGGGCCACCTTCTAGGCTAGCCATTGTCTGGAAGAATGCTTTACCCTACTGTGTCCAGGTGGAATGCCCACCAAATAAGCATGAAGAAGTGAGAGTTGACAAGTATCTGTGCATCTTCAAAGGACTCCTCTTCCTAACAACAGATACTGTATGTAGCCCATCTCCCATCTACCTAATGGAAATTGCAGTCCAAGTCATTTACAGTCCCATGTATCAGGAAGGGCCCTGGCACTTGTATGAAAAGCTTGTCTCCTTTTTACTCACCATAGCATCTGGTGCTTCCCCTCCCATCTAGGAGATGCCTGCAATACACATATGATGTCTGGAGAAAGCCACCTTCCCTCCATCTTGGACTCTGTTCCCCGCTGTGGGGTTCCACATTCAAACCTGCAAGCCTCAGTCATACACAACATACTACTTACTCTAGCACACATGCATACATACAACACGCGGGATGTTGTGTTCCGGATTCTAGATTTATCCTGATAACTGAACCTTCTTAGATGAATTGGCCAGTACACAAGCATTCATGTCTCACAGGTATAAGGTCTGTCACTATAAATCACATGGTATGCTGTCCCCACCATGCATGAAACCCAAGACAGGGACAGTAGCCCCGGTGTCACTATGAGGGTATGCTTGGTGGACCTCTCCTGGTTCACAACCAGGTCATCATACCAGGCCAGGGTCAATGCACACATATAGGATTAGTGTATGGCATAAACAAATAAAAAGAAACACAGGATCACAAGTATGCAGTTTGGGCACGCAGGCAGGGAGCATGACTATCATAGTGCAGGGAACATCCCATCCCAACAATGTCCCATCAGAGATCTTCACAAATCCACCAGGATCACACCAACCGACCCTCAGGAACATTCACTGCCTCTCAGTGCCTGCTTGCATGACATTTAATGTGTGCTGCACTATCACCAAGGTGGTCAGCCCTGGCAGTCAGCAGCACCCGGTGACTACCATTATGGCTTTTGATGGAACATGCATTGCCACTCTGTAAATCAAGGAAACAATGAGCCCTCATGTGTTCTCCTGCTATCTTTCAAACATTGGAACATCACATCACGGCAGATCCATTAGGTTCCCCCATACCCCATCACCAGTTCAAAATTGATCTGAAAGCTTACCATTTCATGTAACACGCGGTTTGTGGACCACTGATGAAGAATTCCTCTCTCACCACACCCCTCTCCACTCTCAACCACGCTTACTCCTCTTTCCTCACTTCACATGCTTCTCATATAAACTTCATCTCAGTACCCTTTCATTTTCTATTGTAAACCACCACAATTGCTGCTGAATTCCTTCCTTCTCTCTCAACCACTGTACTTGGTGTAGAGCACATTGTAAGCAGATTTTAAGTACTTCCCTGCTTTGCTTTGTAGGTAGGTTTGCACTATATAAATCACATAATACATACATTATGGGGGTCATTATGACCCTGGCGGAAGGCGGAGAAGCGGCGGTGTAGGAGGTTGGCTCTGTATGCACTATTTTAAAGTAAGGAATAGTATGCACAGAGTCCAAGGGTTCCCCTTAGAGGTAAGATAGTGGCAAAAATAGATAATACTAATGCTCTATTTTGTGGTAGTGTGGTCGAGCAGTAGGCTTATCAAAGGAGTAGTTTTAAGCATTTGTTGTACACACACAGGCAATAAATGAGGAACACACACTCAGAGACAATTCCAGGCCAATAGGTTTTTGTATAGAAAACTATCTTTTCTTAGTTTATTTTAAGAACCACAGGTTCAAATTTTACATGTAATACTTCAAATGAAAGGTATTGCAGGTAGGTACTTTAGGAACTTTGAATAATCAAAATAGCATATACACTTTTCACATAAATCACATATAGCTATTTTAAAACTAGACACTGCAATTTTCAACAGTTCCTGGGGGGAGTAAGAGTTTGTTAGTTTTTGCAGGTAAGTAAACCACCTACGGGGTTCAAGTTTGGGTCCAAGGTAGCCCACCGTTGGGGGTTCAGAGCAACCCCAAAGTTACCACACCAGCAGCTCAGGGCCGGTCAGGTGCAGAGTTCAAAGTGGTGCCCAAAACGCATAGGCTTCAATGGAGAAGGGGGTGCCCCGGTTCCAGTCTGCCAGCAGGTAAGTACCTGCGTCTTCGGAGGGCAGACCAGGGGGGTTTTGTAGGGCACCGGGTGGGACACAAGTTAGCACAGAAAGTACACCCTCAGCGGCACAGGGGCGGCAGGGTGCAGTGTGCAAACACACGTCGGGTTTCCAATAGAAATCAATGGGAGACCAAGGGGTCTCTTCAGCGATGCAGGCAGGCAAGGGGGGGGGGGCTCCTCGGGGTAGCCACCACCTGGGCAAGGGAGAGGGCCTCCTGGGGGTCACTCCTGCACTGGAGTTTGGATCTTTCAGGTCCTGGGGGCTGGGGGTGCAGAGTCTTTACCAGGCGTCGGGATCTGGGAGTCAGGCAGTCGCAGTCAGGGGGAGCCTCGGGATTCCCTCTGCAGGCGTCGCTGTGGGGGCTCAGGGGGGACAACTCTGGCTACTCACGGTCTCGCAGTCGCCGGGGAGTCCTCCCTGAAGTGTTGTTTCTCCACAAGTCGAGCCGGGGGCGTCGGGTGCAGAGTAGCAAGTCTCACGCTTCCGGCGGGAAACGCAGTTGTGTTAAAGTTGCTCCTTTGAAACAAAGTTGCAGTCTTGGGTGAACAGGGCCGCTGTCCTCGGGAGTTTCTTGGTCTGTCTGAGCAGGGCAGTCCTCTGAGGATTCAGAGGTCGCTGGTCCCTGGGGAAAGCGTCGCTGGAGCAGTGTCTTTAGAAGGGGGGAGACAGGCCGGTAGAGCTGGGGCCAAAGCAGTTGGTGTCTCCGTCTTCTCTGCAGGGTTTTTCAGCTTAGCAGTCCTCTTCTTCTTAGGTTGCAGGAATCGGAGTTCCAAGGTTCAGGGGAGCCCCTAAATAAAGAATTTAGGGGTGTGTTTAGGTCTGGGAGGGCAGTAGCCAATGGCTACTAGCCCTGAGGGTGGCTACACCCTCTTTGTGCCTCCTCCCAAGGGGAGGGGGTCACATTCCTATCCCTATTGGGGGAATCCTCCATCTGCAAGATGGAGGATTTCTAAAAGTCAGAGTCACCTCAGCTCAGGTTGCCTTAGGGGCTGTCCTGACTGCCCAGTGACTCCTCCTTGTTTTTCTCATTATCTCCTCCGGCCTTGCCGCCAAAATTGGGGCCGTGGCCGGAGGGGGCGGGCAACTCCACTAGCTGGAATGCCCTGGGGTGCTGTAACAAAGGGGGTGAGCCTTTGAGGCTCACCGCCAGGTGTTACAGTTCCTGCAAGGGGGAGGTGATAAGCATCTCCACCCAGTACAGGCTTCGTTACTAGCCACAGAGTGACAAAGGCACTCTCCCCATGTGGCCAGCAACATGTCTCGAGTGTGGCAGGCTGCTAAAACCAGTCAGCCTACACGGGTAGTTGGTTAAGGTTTCAGTGGGCACCTCTAAGGTGCCCTCTGGGGTGTATGTTACAATAAAATGTACACTGGCATCAGTGTGCATTTATTGTGCTGAGAAGTTTGATACCAAACTTCCCAGTTTTCAGTGTAGCCATTATGGTGCTGTGGAGTTCGTGTTTGACAGACTCCCAGACCATATACTCTTATGGCTACCCTGCACTTACAATGTCTAAGGTTTTGCTTAGACACTGTAGGGGCACAGTGCTCATGCACTGGTGCCCTCACCTATGGTATAGTGCACCCTGCCTTAGGGATGTAAGGCCTGCTAGAGGGGTGACTTATCTATACTGCATAGGCAGTGTGAGGCTGGCATGGCACCCTGAGGGGAGTGCCATGTCGACTTACTCGTTTTGTCTTCACCAGCACACACAAGCTGGCAAGCAGTGTGTCTGTGCTGAGTGAGGGGTCCCCAGGGTGGCATAAGATATGCTGCAGCCCTTAGAGACCTTCCCTGGCATCAGGGCCCTTGGTACCAGGGGTACCAGTTACAAGGGACTTACCTGGATGCCAGGGTGTGCCAATTGTGAAAACAAAAGTACAGGTTGGAAAAGAACACTGGTGCTGGGGCCTGGTTAGCAGGCCTCAGCACACTTTCAAATCAAAACTTAGCATCAGCATCAGCAAAGGCAAAAAGTCAGGGGGTAACCATGCCAAGGAGGCATTTCCTTACAGGCGGTAAGACCGCCAACAGGCTGGCGGTTTTTTATTTGTGTATTATGACCATGGCGGTTACCGCCATGGTCATCTGCCGGTTCTCCGTTCCGCCCGCCAGGGCGAAGACGACCGCCGGGCTGGAGACCAGGGTCTCCAGCCCGGCGGCCGTCACTATTCCGCCGGCGGTATTTGGACCCGGCTGACCGCCATGGATTTCATGCGGTTTGAAACCGCCATTAAATCCATGGCGGTAAGCACTATCAGTGCCAGGGCACCACCAACACACATACACGCACACACACCGACATACATGCCAACATCCACACACACAGTCAGACATGCACACCCACATTCAAACATACACGTACACATCCATACAGACATACCCACAGACATACACGCACTCATTCCCATACACACAACACCCCTGCAAGCATACTCACACACCCCCTCTACATACACACACACCCCCATGCACGCACGCAACACACAACACCCCCCCAACCCCCTCCCCTCACGGACGATCGACTTACCTGGTCCGACGATCCTCCTGGAGGGGACGGGAGCCATGGGGGCTGCTCCACCGACACCACACCGCCAACAGAGCTCCGCCACGCCGATCACAGGACGTGATTCGCTGGGCGGTGTTCTGTTGGCGTGGCGGTGGAGGTGGAGCAACCTCCACTTCCCCGCCGCCCGCCAGTATGGCTGTTGGCGGCTCTCTGTCCGTAAAAGGATGGAGAGCTGCCAACGGTCGTAATAGGCCGAGCGGCAAACCGCCAGTTCTGGTGGTCTTCCGCACGGCGGTCCCTCGACGGTCTTGGAAAAAGACCGCCGAGGTCAAAATGACCCCCCAAATTTAGATGTAATCCACACTGCCTCACACATCCAGCACCAAGGTGAGGGTGGCACAGTCTTCTTTGGTACCACTGTACTTCGAGTTCCTTTCTGCAGAAATTTAAGTCAATCCCTCTTATTCCTTAGCTTTGACTGATAAGATGGCATGCTAGAGACTCCTGCTTGAACTAAGTGTAAGATTATCTGAAACCCTCCCCACACAACCCACAACTATGCATAGAATTATAGCTTCTGAGAGGCATCTTTGTCAACTTGAGCTTCGCTCTTTTTTGTCAATTTTCTCTATTTGATGTCACTCATAAATCCTTTGTGAAAAATATCCCCATTACCCATCTACAGTTTCAAGCTATGTATGTCCTCACACACCTCATTTCCTTTTCCACAATAATAAACAAAACATCTCTACCAGTCAACCTGCTCCCCCTCACCCTTTTGCCCAAATAAAAGAAAACCCCTCTCAGGCACCTATCACCTTTCCACATACACCTTCTGCTTCCATTCCCAGTGCGACTGGTGCTTAGGTAAAGCATTCTAATAACTTTGGGTCAAGTTTGTGCTATGCAGGCCAGGGTGCCTCTGTGAGTTCCATTTGTCATCAGCATCCATGTCTCCATCTGCGGTGGTCTGCAGAGACCCACACTATTACAGGAGATAAGGGTTGGTGGGACGAGAGGCCCCTGCATTCCTGTGACTCCCTTGGGCCATTGAGACCTCAGAGAGGCAGACGATCACCAGCAAGCAGAGGTGGACGAGCCACTGAAAGCTTGAGCCAGGCTCGAACCTGAAGCCTGACTTTGGCTTAGCTCAAAGCCTTGTTGGAACCTCGATCCCATAACAAGCCAAGCTTTCATTTAGTTTCTGCCTTTCGTCCTTCCTCTACCCCCGTTGTGGCATTATGGCCAGAGCTGCCCACTTTGGAACTTGAGAATCAGGTCTCAGCATTGACTCAACATCTTGTGATGCTAGACAAGTCACTAAATGTTCCTGTGCATTCAAAATATGAATGTGACATATTAATGTCAAAGCTTTCACATGCCAATAAACCTTTTTGAATTTTGAAGAGACTTTGTTGCATTTTGTGTGATGTTTGTTGATGGATTTGCATAGCAAACATTTTTAGAGCTGGGCTGGGCTTTAACCTTTTTTGTGCGGGCGTCGGCCACTGGCCGACGCCCACACACCCTCCCTGGTGCGGGTCACGACCAGTGGCCGACACCAGGAAGGGTATTAATAAATCCTCGGGTGCGTTTTTTATTTTTTTTTCCCTTTCCCCGGGAGACACGGAAGCTTCCGTGTCTCCCCCCCGCCCCCCACCCGCCCCTTTGTGACATCAGAGCGCCGTGAGGCGCGCTGACGTTACAAAGGTGTTTTTACCCATCAAAGCAGGAAGCAGCCTTGCGGCCGCTTCCTGCTTCAATGGGGAAAACGGCCTTCCCCACGTTCTGAAAGGCCTCGTAAGAAAGGGGAGACTCTCCCCTTTCTTACGAGGCCTTCCTGAAAGTGTTTCCTGGCCCCCGCTCGCAGCTGTGCTGCGATCGGGGGCCAGGAAACACTTTCAGGTTTCCTGGCCCCCCGATCGCAGGCCAGGAAAACTTTCAAAAGGCCTCGTAAGAAAGGGGAGACTCTCCCCTTTCTTACGAGGCCTTCTGAAACTGTTTCCTGGCCCCCGATCGCGAAAGGGGAGAGTCTCCCCTTTCTTACGAGGCCTTCTGAAAGTGTTTCCTGGCCCCCGATCGCAGCTGTGCTGCGATCGGGGGCCAGGAAACACCACTAGACGCCAGGGATTTCACTTGGGGGGGTCGGCCCCCTCAGAAAACGGGCCGCCCCCCCCCACGGGGCATATTTTATAAAATTTTATTTAAAAAAATGAATAAAATAAAAAGACAGTGGGTCGCCCGTGGGCAGGGTGACCCCCTGTGGGGGCAATATTTTTTTTTTTAGATGTTGTAGGGTTTCCCTGGGGGCCATTTTGGCCCCCAAGGAACCATACAACAACTAAAAAAAAAATAGAACTATATGTAGATCTATATATATAGATATATCTATGTAGATATATCTATGTACATGGATATATCTATAGATATATCTATGTAGATATATATATATATAGATAGATCTATATATATCAATCAAAGAGATTTATAAAGCGCGCTACTCACCCGTGAGGGTCTCAAGGCGCTTGGAGGGGGGGGAGGGAAAGGGGCTGGGAGGTTCACTGTTCGAAAAGCCAGGTTTTGAGGCCCTTCCTGAAAAGAAGTAGGTTTTGGGTCTTGCGAAGGTGGGTTGGGAGGGCGTTCCAGGTTTTGGGTGCAAGGTAGGAAAAGGATCTGCCCCCGGTGGTGGTGTGTTTGATGCAGGGACAGAGGCGAGAGAGAGGTCAGCTGAGCGGAGGTTTCGTGTAGGGGTGTGGAAGGTGACTCTCGTTGAGGTAGGCAGGGCCTGTGTTGTGGAGTGATTTGTGTGCGAGGATGAGGATCTTGAAGGTGATCCTTTTGTCAATGGGGAGCCAGTGGAGGGATTTTAGGTGTGGAGAGATGTGTCCGGGGAGGTCGAGGATGAGTCGTGCTGCTGAGTTCTGGATGCGTGTAGTTTGCGCTTGAGTTTTAGAGTGGTGCCGGCGTAGAGGGCGTTTCCGTAATCAAGTCTGCTGCTGATGAGTGTGTGAGTGACAGTTTTTCTGGTCTCTGTGGGGATCCATTTGAATGTTTTTTTCAGTATACGGAGTGTGTTGAAGCATGAGGAGGTGAGAGCGTTGATTTGTTGGGTCATCGAGAGGGAGGAGTCTAGGATGATGCCGAGGTTGCGTGCGTGGTTGGCGGGGGTGGGTGCAGGGCCTAGCGTGGTGGGCCACCATGAGGGGTCCCAGGTGTTTTTGTGTGGGCCAAAGAGGATTATTTCGGTTTTGCTTGAGTTGAGTTTCAGGTGGTTGGCTGTCATATATATATCACTTTTGTCAATATGTGTGTGGTTTCCCTGGGGGGAAAAGGGTCAGACTTGTCTAGTGGCAGTTTTAGTGCCATAAAGAAGCGCAGAAGGTTTATATGCCTACTGCAAAGAGCAAATCTGTATTTTATGTAAATAGCTGAGTACATTAGCAAAGTCAGCCATTACCTGCGCTATAATACCAATGAAATGTATGTGCGGGTGGAGGGCGGCTATGGAGAGATGAAGGGCACTTTTGCTGGGTGGTAATAAGGGAATCCTAGGAGGAGGGAGTGGGAGCACCAATAATGATTGTTGGACTGGGCGCAGGAGGTGCTAAAGACTGTGACGAATGGTATGTGACAAGGTGTTTTTTGAGTGTCTTGAAAGAACGTGCTGATTGAGGGAAGAAGCCCAGGTAAGGTGGCCTCTACTGTTGCACGTATCTCACACACACCATTGATTTTGTGACTGTCTACGTAGGCTAGTGTTTTAGAGCAACAGTTTAGCCAATAGCAGAGATGGCATCTTGATGGATGACTGCTGCCTGCACTCGGGTTATAGAGGACCGCTCTGACATAGGATCGGAGAATGAGATATCAGATACTGAGACAGCATCTGAGGGATAGGACAATGGCGCAGACTCTGGGAGTGATTTTTCAGTCGGAGGAGTCCCATTCGATAACTCCTCTTCCAGTACATTATGAGGAAGGTGATGAGGACAGTCCTGCTGTCCCTTCGCAAGCTGTTTGTGCAACTGGGTAATAGTGGGTTAGCCCAACCCAGAGAGCAGGTGAATGCGGCGGCAAGCAGAGAGAGAGAGAGTGCTCTCTTGGGAGCTCCCCAATTTAGTTCAGCTCCAAATTCCACCACCCAAATCGTAATGTGGAGACATCAACATTATCTATGGCAAAACAAACTGGTTTTGTAAGGCAGGCACCTGTGTTTTTGGTCCTGGATTCGGCGGCCATATAGAGAAACACACTAAACCCAAACATTTCTGGAAACTAGACATTCGGGGGAGTCCACAGAGGTGTGACTTGTGTGGATTCCCCAAAGTCTTCTTACCCAGAATACCCTGCAAAGCTGAATAGGTGAATAAAAACTCTATTTTTCTCACATTTCTGTCACACAAACTACAGGAATATGCTGGGATCCACAAAATTCCTACCACCCAGTGACTCCTCACCTGTCCTGATAAAAACACTACCCCTTGAGTGCCTACACCTAGTGCCTGCGTCAGGAATGGATCACCCCAGGGTCAACAGCTGCCTCACGTAAGAACCAACATTGACCGTTGTGTGATCTATTCCTGTCGCGGGCACCAGGCCTACCCACACAAGTGAAGTATCATATTTATCGGGAGACTTGGGGGAACTCTGGGTGGAAGGAAATTTGTGGCTCCTCTCAGATTCCAGAACTTTCTGTCACCATAATGTGAGGAAAACTTGTTTTATTAGCCACTTTTGGAGGTTTGCAAAGGATTCTGGGTAACAGAACCTAGTCAGAGCCCCACAAGTCACCCCATCTTAGATTCCCCTAGGTCTCTAGTTTTCAAAAATGCACAGGTTTGGTAGATTTCCCTATGTGCCGGCTGAGCTAGAGGCCAAAATCTACATGTAGGCACTTTGCAAAAAACAGCTCTGTATTCTGTCAAAAAATGTGATGTGTCCACGTTGTGTTTTGGGGCATTTCCTGTCGCGGGCGCTAGGCCTACCCACACAAGTGAGGTATCAGTTTTATCGGGAGACTTGGGGGAATGCTGGGTGGAAGGAAATTTGTGTCTCCTCTCAGATTCCAGAATTTTGTGTCACCGAAATGTGAGGAAAACTTGTTTTTTTAGCCACTTTTTGAGGTTTGCAAAGGATTCTGGGTAGCAGAACCTGGTCAGAGCCCCACAAGTCACCCCATCTTGGATTCCCCTAGGTCTCTAGTTTTCAAAAGTGCATAGGGTTGGTAGGTTTCCCTAGGTGCCGGTTGAGCTAGAGGCCAAAATCCACAGCTAGGCACTTTGCAAAAAACAGCTCTGTATTCTGTCAAAAAATGGGATGTGTCCACGGTGTGTTTTGGGGCATTTCCTGTCGCGGGCGCTAGGCCTACCCACACAAGTGAGGTATCATTTTTATCGGGAGGCTTGGGGGAACGCTGGGTGGAAGGAAATTTGTGACTCATCTCAGATTCCAGAACTTTCTGTCACCGAAATGTGAGGAAAATGTGTTTTTTTAGCCAAATTTGGAGGTTTGCAAAGGATTCTGGGTAACAGAACCTGGTCAGAGCCCCACAAGTCACACCATCTTGGATTCCCCTAGGTCTCTAGTTTTCAAAAATGCACAGGTTTGGTAGGTTTCCCTAGGTGCCGGCTGAGCTAGAGGCCAAAATCTACAGCTAGGCACTTTGGAAAAACAGCTCTGTTTTCTGTCAAAAAAATGGGATGTGTCCACGTTGTGTTTTGGGGCATTTCCTGTTGCGGGCGCTAGGCCTACCCACACAAGTGAGGTATCATTTTTATCGGGAGACTTGGGGGAACATAGAATAGCAAAACAAGTGTTATTGCCCCTTATCTTTCTCTACATTTTTTCCTTCCAATTATAAGAGAGTGTGTAAAAAAGACGTCTATTTGAGAAATGCCCTGCAATTCACATGCTAGTATGGGCACCACGGAATTCAGAGATGTGCAAATAACCACTGCTCCTCAAAACCTTATCTTGAGCCCATTTTGGAAATGCAAAGGTTTTCTTGATACCTATTTTTCACTCTTCATATTTCAGCAAATGTATACCCAGTATAGAATGAAAACCAACTGCAGGGTGCAGCTCATTTATTGGCTCTGGGTACCTAGGGTTCTTGATGAACCTACAAGCCCTTTATATCCCCGCAACCAGAAGAGTCCAGCAGACAAAACGGTATATTGCTTTTGGAAATCTGACATCACAGGAAAAAGTTACAGAGTAAAACATAAAGAAAAATGGCTGTTGTTTTCAGCTCAATTTCAATATTTCTTTATTTCAGCTGTTATTTTCTGTAGGAAAACCTTGTAGGATCTACACAAATGAACCCTTGCTGAATTCAGAATTTTGTCTAGTTTTCAGAAATGTTTAGCATTCTGGGATCCAGCATTGGTTTCACACCCATTCCTGTCACTAACTGGAAGGAGGCTAAAAGCACCAAAAATAGTAAAAATGGGGTATGTCCCAGTAAAATGCCAAATTTGTGTTGAAAACTGTGGTTTTCTGATTCATGTCTGTCCGTTCCTGAAAGGTGGGAAGATAGTGATTTCAGCACCAGAAACCCTTTGTTGATGGCATTTTCAGGGAAAAAACCACAAGCCTTCTTCGGCAGCCCTTTTTTCCCATTTTTTGGGAAAAAACGAAATTTTCAGTGCATTTTGGCTATTTTCCTGGTCTCCTCCAGGGGAAAGCACAAACTCTGGGTACCATTAGAATCCCTAGGATGTTGTAAAAAAAGGACGCAAATTTGGCGTGGTTAGCTTATGTGGACAAAAAGTTATGAAGGCCTAAGCGCGAACTACCCCAAATAGCCAAAAAAGGGCTCAGCACTGGGGGGGAAAAGGCCCAGCAGCTAAGGGGCTAAGATCCAAGCCAGACCTTTGACTCGGCTCTCTCTGTTAATTTGTAGGTTTGCTCACCTCTACCAGAAAAGGCATAGTATGGGCTCAGGACTGGTTCTTCACAGCCCTGAAGTTAGAGAAGTGAAAAACAAAACTCGTTTTTAGGTCTCGACCATACAAGGCATGCGCTGTCTCCTCTGGACATGTCGTTTGCACACAGTGGGCTTGCAGCCTGCCCATAGTTTATCACTGGTTTGCTTCAGCATCCCTCTCACTTCCTTTGTTGTGGTTTGTCAAGGCATGCCTGTGTCATATCCTCTTCTTGTGTTTGGCCCTCCTCTAGAGCACGAACCACGTACTTGTGTCCTTCCCCTGCTCCCATTTTTTTAGCTACTTTTTTGTGTTTCAGCACTCCATGATTGCTTGCGTTTTCCTCTCTGCCCCAATCCATTACTTCTCAACTCCCAAGCACGCTCTCCCTTTTTCATAACTACCCCCACCCACCTTCATCTGTGCTATATCTGTAAGCAATGATCATTGCAGATTTGCGGATTGTTTTCTTTTTATATATAATACCATAAGTGGACTTGTCACCTCCATGCCCTCGCTACACAAGCTCCTCCCCCGAGTTGAGAAATCTTCTCCACATGTCTGGTTTTAGCCTCTCCCGCCCAAAACACACTGAGGCCTCAAGAATTATGCGCCTGGTGCTTTTTTCATTTTATAAATGACACGAGCTGCTTGAAGCTGTTTCGTAAGGAGTGCACAGCAACACCTAGGCCGTAGATTAGACAACTGTAAAACAATATTTACACATCTGTGTCAAAGAATTGTCTTAGAAGCATTTCAAACCTTGGCTAAATGAGGCTTCCCATCTCTTTCTTCTACTCTAAGATGAGGTGTTGCTAGGGATCCGGATTCAGCTGTAGAGCCCAGTTTATAGAGATAACCATCGTTGACGGGCTGCTGGGAACAGTAGGTGGTAACATGGTTTTCAAACCAAATGCAAGGAATGCAGCTTTACTAGAGAAAGGAAAGGTTAAGAAGGGCGACGGACATAAACCAAACATTTACCCAAGTACAGTGTTTAATATACTGCTTAACATGTGAATAAATAAATAAATACATACATACAAAATAATAATTAGAGGGGCAATTTTTTTCCCAGAAGGCCCTTGCTTCCGCTGCAGAATTCTAGTGTGCCAGATGCTAAGGACGCCTACATTTATTCTCTTTTCATGTCTCTTTCTTCCACCTCCACATGTCCTTCCTCTTTATCTTAGGCTCTAGGATCTTTTTCATCTCTGCTTTCTCCCTTGGTCACTGTTTTTCTGTCTTTCTCTTTAGATGACTCGCTGCTGCTTTGTATCAATGTTTGATGATGAACAATAAGCCCCAGTCCTCACCAAACACTGGCAAAGCCAAAAGGTCTCGCTTATGAGAGCTATTGGGTTTGGCAATATTTCATAGCCATGCTGTACAGCAGCGCAGATGTTTTGCCGTGTGGCTAAAACTCATTTAAAAATGTGCAATGCGAGGTAATAGGCTTTGTCAATGTCATTTAGCCATGTTGTATAGCCGCATGGCTGCTGTTCAGCATGGCTGAAAGTCAGGCAAAGATACGCCATGACACTGCTATACAGCTTGACTGTACAACATTGACATTGACAAAAACAGTAGCTCTTGCATTGCCGAGACCTGTTGGCTTTGCCAAAGCTTGTTTTCAGTGTTTTGCCGTCAAAGCAAGAATATCTGACTAGTGTTCGAGCCCAGTGTTCTCAAAAATACTTACTGCTGAGCTGCAAGGCTGACGTCATTCTGGCTCTGCCCTGCCGGTCCCCACTGACAGAAAGACGCCCTGTATCCCCATCTGCAACATAAGCAGGAGGGTGCAGCTGTGAAAGGGCCCAGGCAGCTGGACTGGATTAGGCATCGACGGGGGAGGGCAGAAAAACAAGGAAATGTGAAAAATGGAAGCATTGGCTCGGGCTGTGAACGGCTGCAGAGTCCAGCCAGGGGAGAGTGGCTGATAACGCTAAAGGATGAGGGATCTACAGTTAAGAGGGGGTGGGACGGAAGTGACAAGATGAAGGTGAGAAAGAGGCCACTGGAGGGCAAGGCGAGCGGAGGCTGCAGTACAGACCAGCGCCTGCAGGAGGCGCCAGAGGAATCAAGTACAGGGGCTGGAAAAGACGAACAGCCAAGAGGGTCTTAGACGTCACACGGTGCCCACGTGCCTAGACCGCATCTAAGGAGAATCGTAGAAGAAATGGAAAGAGGACTGACAATGGGGAAAGATGAGGACTTTATAGTGCACAAGTGCACGGAAGTGAAAGAGCGAGCGACCACGCTACGGCAATCCTACAAACAGCAAATTGGTGAGACCCCGCTCACTGATCATGATTCACTCACTGGTGGCCTAAGTCTGCCAAGAGCAAGTAGAGACTCTTGTTGCAGTCACACTCATTCCCACATAAGTGGTCTCATACACTTGCATTTAGGCCCAGATTCTGGTACGTGTCATGCAGCGCTGTGCAGCATCCAAAGAAGCTGCACTGCGCTGCGTGACAAGGAGAGCGCAGGACAGCACCATATTCACATAGACATGCCTCTCTCCTACCTGCTCCCTGCGTTGGCACTGGCTTCAGCTGCCCTGCGCCACGCACACACCTCAGCGCCGTAGTGCGAGGGTGTGTGCGTGAGTCTAGCATAGGTTTTGTACGGGAAGGGTATCTTCCCTGTACAAAATACTATGCCTAGAGAAGCGCAAAGTCTCCTGCAGCCTCGGATGGCTGCCCACTGGGGATGATAGCCATGTCAGCTGTGGTGGCACTGTCTGAGCACGTCGCGGGGCTGGTGTCGGTGTCTGTGGCGGAGGTGCTGGCGGTGGTGCAAGTGTCAGCACCTGTGGACGGACACAGCAGGACGCCTCCTGCAGCTTCGGATGGCTGCCCACTGGGGATGATGCTGGGGACTGTTGCTGAGGCAGCAGACGTGCAGGTGGTGGTGCAGGTGGCGGTGTCCACCGCCATACAGGCTGATGTTCTGGTTGACAGAAGGGGTGACTCTGGTCCCTCAGCCGGAGCCCCCGTGCCCTGTCCTGACTTGCTCTTCGCCTTGTGTCCCTTCCCCACCTTTGATGTTGCTGCTGGTCCCTTGGCACTGTCCCCTTTTGGCTTGGAGGAGCCCTTGCTTGGTGGTTGGTGCGTCTTCTCCCTCCAGCATGTGGCCACCTTCTTCACCTTGGCAGGTGGTGGAATGGCCTGCTCCTTGGCCTCGCTAGGTGGCACACTGGCAGCCCTCTTGGGTGCTGTCCGTGATGTGACCGGACTTGCTGAGTCCACTGTGCTGGATGATTTGGTGGCTGAGGTGCTGGGCTGGGACCTGGTAGCCTGGCCCTAGGGGAAGGACGGGGGGAGGTGTAGGGAAGAGGTCAATGTTAGCCAGGAAGAGTTTCTTAGACACACTGGGACGGGAAGATGGAGGGGGTTTGGGAGTGGAGGAAGAGGTAGTGGTTGTAGGAGGTGTACGTCTGCTGAATTTGGGTGAAGGTGCATGGGCCGGAGGCTGTTGTGAGGTGGATGGCTGTTGGGTGGGTGTGTGCCTGCGTTTGTGTCCTTTGGGAGGAGGGCTCACAGACACACTGTGAGAGGACACAGGGGATGTGTGCATGGTAGTGGGGTGGTGATTGCACATGAGCGGTGTGTGGTGATGGGCGTGCTGGTGATGGAGGTAGTGGATGAAGATGTAGTGCATGCAGGTGTGAGTGTAGACAAGACAGGGAGGGAGGAGGAGGACGTGGAGGAGGGGGACACAGTGGAGGCAGGGGATTTGGTGTGTCTGCATGGGGATGGTGCTTGTGTGAGTGCCTGTGGGATATGTGGTGCTTATATTTGCCATGTCCACTCTTGTGTGTTGAGCATTGTGCATGCTGGTCTGATGGTGTGCTTGGGATAGGCTGAGGTACAGGGGATTGCGTCTGGGTAGAGGAAGTTGGAGGGGTGAGGCTGGGCACAGGGACAATGGCTGCCATCAGTGCTGAGGCCAGAGCCTGAAATACTCTCTGTTGGGCCGCCAAGCCAGAATGAATGCCCTCCAGGAATGCATTTGTTTGCTGCAAATGCCTCTCAACACCCTGGATGGCATTCAAAATGGTTGATTGCCCAACAGTGAGGGATCTCAGATGGTCAATAACCTCCTCAATGAGGGCAGCAGGGCTGACTGGGGCAGGGCCTGAGGTGCCTGGGGTGAAGGAGATGCCCACCCTCCTGGGTGAGCGGGCACGTGAAACTCGATGAGGGGCTGCTGGGAGGGCGGTGCTGGTAGGGGGGGGTGGCGGCTGTACCTGTTGATGCGGTGGGCACAGAGGTGCCCACCACTGCAAGGGAGCTCCCATCAGAGGAGGAGTCGCTGTTGCTGGTGTACCTGTCCCCGTCGTGGAGCTACCCTCGCCCTCTGTCCCACTGGTGCCTTCGGACTCTGTTCCTTCACCCTCCAGGGCCATGTGGGAATGCAGCTCCCTCCTGCTCTGTTGCTACTGCTCCTCCGCCAGATGATGCTATTGCACACAAGGACAGAGTGACAAAACAAAAAGGGGGGGGAGACAGAAGAGACAAATGCTCAGTGCCTGCAACACCACTACTGCTGGCGGACACAACAAACAGGGAGCAGCCCTATGCACTAAGCCATGCACTAACAGGGTAGGGGAAAAGCACATGCCCATGGGGGACTCTGTCTAGACCCATTTCATGTATCTGAATCAATAAGGGGAATGGACTGGGAGATTACTGGTCCAGTGTATGGTCTCCCAAAATAATAGTCATGCAAAGTCAAAGAGTACACTGTTCCAAAAATAGAAAACCAGGAAACCTGCTACTACAGGAGTGTGAACCCTCATGCATCACAATGGATGACTAGCTTCATCATCGGGAACGCTCCTCGCCAGGCCGGTACTGCAACGCCTGACCAGCTCCCCTGAGGGGGCTATTAACCGTATTGCTCTCTTAGTAGCTTATAAATCCAGGTCATGTGGATGGGGCACCCTCTTATAGGTCCCAAAGCAAACCGGAGAGAGTAGAACAAAAATAAAATTGGTTATCCATCTCAAAAGAACATCATGAATTTAATCAGTATAGGTGAGATGGAGACCAAGGTTAAAAACCAAGATGAAAGTAAAAATGATGAGTGGCAATGCTCAATTACTTTCAACACAATAAATGTAAACATGAGAGGACTAAGACTATCACCCACGAGTAGAGGTTCTTGATAGTCTTAGTCCTCTTGTGTTTACAAGGGCAGAGGAACGCTACAATGAGGCACATGGGCGAACTAGGAGGATAATAGGGCGCACCTTCGGCCTTCTGAAGGCCAGATTCCGGTGCCTCCATCTGACAGGTGGATCCCTATACTACTCACCGAAGAAGGTGTGCCAGATCACCGTGGCCTGCTGTATGTTGCACAACCTGGCTTTGCGACACCAGGTGCCTTTTCTGCAGTAGGATGGACCAGATAGTGGTCTTGTGGCAGCTGTGGAGCCTGTGGACAGTAAAGAAGAGGAGGCAGAAGAAGAAGATGTAGACAACCGTAACAACATCATCATGCAATACTTCCAGTGAGACACGGGTAAGAGGATGGCACTGCTTCCCACATCTCATACTATTGTAGGACCTAGCATTAATGTGCCTTTTTACCTCTGTGTGTGGACCCTGACTTGCCACTTTGGCTTTCCATTTCACAGATCTGGGTCCCACTTTGTGCCCTCTGCTATGTTTAGTGCTGGCCAACAACTGTGTAACATTGGTATGTGAACAAGTACATTGACATTACTATATTTCAGAGAGGTTGCAATTACACATTTGTGAAAGCACAGACTAACTCCAGATTGATTTGTGATTCAAGGGTGTTCATTTCTGTGCTAATAAGTGGAGGAGGTGTGCAATGGGCTGGGGTGATGGTGGAGGAATGTCCAGGGTTGAGTCCAGTCTCTTGGGCTCACAGGTGCATTGTCCAATGGGGCTTAGGAAGGTGAGCAATGGCAGTTTAAGGTGGACAGGGTGACAAAGTGGGACAGAAGGGTGACATTCAGGAGGGTCTTAATTCCTGGTTCTCCTTCTGCAGGGGGTGGGGTGCTGGTGGCCTGTTGTTCATGCGGCGGTGCCTCCTGTCCACCAGCGCCGGCAGAGGTCGAGGGCTGTTCATCGTCCAGGCTAGTGTCAGGGGCCCGTTTGTGTGCCACTGTGTCCGTCATGCTGTTGACAAGGTCTGCCAGCACCCCTGCAATGGTGACCAGGGTGGTGTTAATGGACTTCAAGTCCTCCCTGATCCAAGGTAGTGTTCCTCCTGCAGCTGCTGGGTCTCCTGAAACTTGGCCAGTACCATGCCCATGGTCTCCTGGGAATGGTGGTATGCTCTCATGATGTTGGAGAGTGCCTCGTGGAGGGTTGGTTCCCTGGGCCTGTCCTTCCCCTGTCGCACAGCAGTCCTCCTAGCTTCCCTGTTATCCTGTGCCTTTGTCCCCTGAACTGTGTGCCCACTGCCACTAACCCCAGGTCCCTGATTGTCTTGGGTTGGTGGGTTTGCCTGGGGTCCCTGTAGTGGTGGACACACTGCTGATTGGCGTGTCCTGGGGACAGAGGGATGGGCCCGGTGGGTGGGTGCTGTGGTGATGTTTCCTGAGGGGGGAGGGTCTGTGGTGGCTTGTGACAGTGGCAGGGGAACAGACTGTCCATAGGTCCCTGATGGGCCGGGCTGGTCATCTTGATCCAGGCGTGCAGAGCTGCTGTCATCACTGTGGGCCTCTTCTGTGGGGGGACTGGATATGTGTGGCACCTCCTGTCCAGTGACGTTGGGTATGGGTCCTGTTGGGGTGTAAATGCATAGTTTTAGTATCTGTGTGTGCCATCTTATGCATTGGGTGAGGTACCCTCTACTCCTGTGCTTGCATTATTGTGTTTGCCCTTTTGTGATAGTTGTTTTGGGGTTTGTGTGGGTATCTGTACTAGACATGCTTTGATGATGAGGGTCCATGCATAGGTGTTGCATGCAGGGACTTGGTATTGGGATGTGTGGGTTGTGATAGTGGGGCATATATGAGGTGTTGGAGTGATGGGGGTGAGGGTGAGGGCGGGGGTATGCGATGGCATGCAGGTGGGGTGGGGGGATATGGTAAATAAGATATGGCTTACCAGAGTCAGTCCTCCTGCTACTCCTGCGAGGCCCTCAGGATGCAGTATTGCCAAGACTTGCTCCTCCCATGTTGTTAGTTGTGGGGGAGGAGGTGGGGGTCCACCGCCAGTCCTCTGTACAGCAATCTGGTGTCTGGATACCACTGAACGCACCTTCCTACATAGGTCATTCCACCTCTTCCTGGTGTCATCCCATGTTCTTGGATGCTGTCCCACTGCGTTGACCCTGTTGACTATTCTCTGCCATAGCTCCATCTTCCTAGCAATGGAGGTCTGCTGCACCTGTGATCCGAAAAGCTGTGGCTATACCCGGATGATTTCCTCCACCATGACCCTGAGCTCCTCCTCAGAAAACCTGGGGTGTCTTTGAGGTGCCATGATGTTGTGTGGGTGATGTGTGAGATGCTGTTTATTGTGCTGTGTGATGTGTTGTGTTGGTGTGTATTCTTTGAGGTGCGTGGATGTTGTATGAGTGATGGTGTTGTGTGCCTGTGGATGCTGGTGTTGTGTTTCCTATTCTCTCTCTCTCAGCTTTTTCAAACAAATGTTGTTGTAAGGGTTTGTGGGTAATGTGGGTGTGTGTTTTATGGTGGTGTGAGTGTGTGGGTGTGGTGTGTGTATGTGTATTAGGTGTGTGTATTTTGAATTGTCCAATGTAGTTGTGTTTTGTAAATGTGTGTGTATTTTGAGCGCAGCGGTGTGTACCGCCAATGGATTACCGCGATTGAAAGACCGCCACGTTGATTTGTGGGTCGTGATAGTGTGGGCGTATTTTTGTTGGCATGACGGTGTAGGTTTTGGTATCGCCAGTTTATCACTGACCTTTGGTGTGGTGGACTTGTGTGGGTGTCTGTATTGTGGCGGATTCCAAGATGTGGGTCGTAATACCTGTAGCGGAATTCTGCCGCCGCCGCGGTATGTTGGCGGCCTTCAGCACGGCGAAAAGTGGGATTTACCGCCAGGGTTGTAATGAGGGCCTAAGTCTCAACCAGTTTAGTAAAGGTTCACTCATTCTCACCAGTGGCCTCATTCCCTCCTGTAGAATTTCACCCTACGGTTGATCTCGGAGTCTCACTCATTCACACATTACTGAGCTCAACCACTTTAATAAAGCCTCACTCATTCTCGCCACTGGTCTCATAGTCTCCCATAGAGTGTCACCCTTCGTAGACCCTGACCTCATAGACGTCAATAGAGTCTCACTCTTTCACACATTACTGGGATCAACCACACCAATAAAGTCTCACTCATTCTCGCCACTGGCCTCATAGCTTCCATTAGAGTTTCACCCTTCATCAACCCTGGCCTTATAGACGTCAATAGAGTCTCCCTTATTCACTCATTCCTGAGCTCAGTCACTTTAATAAAGCCTCACTCATTCTCGCCAGTGTCCTCATAGGCTCCAGTAGAGTTTCACCCGTCATCAATCTTGTCCTTGTGCTCTTCAAGTGTCTCACTCTTTCACACATTACTGGGCTCAACCACTTTAACAAAGTCTCACTCATTCTCGCCAGTGTCCTCATAGGCTCCAGTAGAGTTTCATGCATAATCAATCCTGACCTTGTAGACGTCAATAGAGTCTCCCTTATTCACTCATTACTGAGCTCAGTCACTTTAATAAAGCCTCACTCATTCTCGCCAGTGTCCTCATAGGCTCCAGTAGAGTTTCACCCGTCATCAATCTTGTCCTTGTGCTCTTCAAGTGTCTCACTCTTTCACACATTACTGGGCTCAACCACTTTAACAAAGTCTCACTCATTCTCGCCACTCGTCCGCTAGCCTCCCGTTGAGTTTGTCCATTCATCCACCCTGACCTCGTAGACTTTGAAAGCGCCTCACTCATGCACTCATTACTGGGCTCAACTACTGTAATAAAGTCTCACTCATTCTTGAACTGGCCTCATAGCCTCCAGTAGAGTTTCACCCGTCATCAATCTTGTCCTTGTGCTCTTCAAGTGTCTCACTCTTTCACACATTACTGGGCTCAACCACTTTAACAAAGTCTCACTCATTCTCGCCAGTGGCCTCACAGCTTTCATCTGAGCTTCACCCTTTATCAACCCTGACCATAGAGTGTCACCCTTCATCAACCCTGACCTTATAGGTGTCAATAAAGTCTCACTTATTCACTCATTACTGAGCTCAGTCACTTCAATAAAGTTTCACACATTCTCACCAGTGGCCTCATACCTTCCATTAGAGTTTCATGCATGATCAATCCTGACCTTGTAGACGTCAATAGAGTCTCCCTTATTCACTCATTACTGGGCTCAACCACTTTAACAAAGTCTCACTCATTCTCGCCACTCGTCCGCTAGCCTCCCGTTGAGTTTGTCCATTCATCCACCCTGACCTCGTAGACTTTGAAAGCGCCTCACTCATGCACTCATTACTGGGCTCAACTACTGTAATAAGGTCTCACTCATTCTTGAACTGGCCTCACAGCCTCCAGAGGGTTTCACCCTTCATCAATTGTGTCCCTGAGCACTTCAAGAGTCTCACTCGTTCACAGATTACCGGGCTCAACCACTTTCATAAAGCCTCACTCATTCTCGCCAGTGGTCTCATAGCCTTCCTGGTGTACAGCTCGTGGACCTCTCGGGAGACTCACTCACGCACAGACACGGTTTCTCACACACTCCAATCAGAGACTCATTACCCCAGAGCTTCAAACTCTCCACTGGGGCCCGGGGGTGCAGAGAATAATGTTCCACATGGCCTGCTCTATTTTTAAAGCACTGCAGGGCCGTGGCCCAGAATACCTAGGGAAACTGACTCTGCCTTTCATGCTCACTAGGAAGATGAGATGACGTAAGCTAACTTGATTTATCAAACCAGATCCATGAAGGGACATCCGGCTGAGTTAGAGCACAAAACTGTTTAATTACCTAACCTAGATTTCAGAAGTCAACTATTTCTTTATTCGAAAGAACCAACAAATCGACCTTTTCAAACAAGTTCGTCCACACCAATCGCACCACTTCCGGATTACCCTGGCTACTAAGGTCATCATTACGAGTGGGTGAAATTCCACCCCCCGCAATTCGCTCTGGCCTGAATGATAGGGTCGTCAAACTCAAAGTCCGGGCCAGTAGACATTGGACCTGTCTTTACTGCTGCAGGGGTTGAGGACAGCGTCACTCTCCGACCTACGCCCGCCTTCTGCAGACATCCAGGCATCACCCAATACTCCTTCCGGGCAGATCTTCCCTGACCTCATGCCACACCCAATCGCCATCGTGCCTTTTACAGGCATTTTCGGCCAGCAGAGAGGATTTGCAGTCTATATATGTTTTTCTCCCTGGAATTGTGGTAAAACCTAATGGAAAAGGACCGAGCATCTTCACGTCTGTGTGGTTATTCCTCATTCCGGGTAATAAATGTGTGATTGCCGGAATCTGGTGCAGTGAAACCAGCTGGAAGGGCCTGAGACGGTAGAAGATCCCAGTAACAGCATCATTTGTTGAGTGGCATGAAACTATAACTACGAACTAGTGTTCACAGCCCTGGCAGTGCTATGAAGTGGCTTCAATTCACAAGCCAGAGCTATATAAAAAATCTAAATAAACATTGTGCTTGACCAATCCATTCACATTTAAATATATTCACTCTTCAGCATGCCCCCCTTGGTTCCTCCATGTAAATGCCACACATCTGATTCATGGCTTCTCTCCTACCCAGGAGAGAAGTCTCCAGCAAGCACCTGTTCGGTCTTCGTCACGCGCCACACGCAGTAGATCCACACTGGCTGCTATTTCTGATGCACATCTTGGAAAACATCCCAAACAATCAAGAGCGTCAAAGACACCAACGCCTCTGCAGGTCATGGTCCAGCCAATGGCTGTCCAGATCCTGCCGGGTCCAAGATACAGCCAGGTGCTCAATGGTGTTCAATGCCCAGGCACACAGCGCTGGAAGCTAGACCAGGATGTTGTGAAGGTGAGCTACCCTTCAGCCAACAGAGGTTTGGTAGACCGAAACACTTGCACGCATGCGATGAAGAGAATGAACAAAATCCAGGAGTCTAAACTAGGTTAGGACTCTTCTTTCAAGCCAAAGATCCAGGACATCAGTTTCTGTTCAGCTTCTGATGGTCCATATCTAGGCCTCCAGCTGCTATGAGTTTGGATTCTACCTCAACTAAAAGAAATGGACTGTCTTCCATTCCCAGCCCTATCAACTTCAAGGCAAGCTACACCACCTGGACCCTATCCATTCCTGAAGCTAAAAGATGTAACATCTCAGGTTTCCAGCACAACACATGAAGCCTTGACTTCCCAAGACTGGAAACTAAAGGATGTGAAAAGGAGACCAGAAAAGAACTTTGACAATCCATGACCTGAAACAGCAACCTACCAAGGTGAATCCGTCCATTGCTGCTCTCAAACAGCCTCAGAAACTTATGAGAACTATTTTCACCGTCTATAAAATCAACAAGAACCCACCTTCGGGCAAGAGTTCTTAATTGTTCATCTTAAACTACACTCATCGTTTTGTAAAGGAGACAGGGTGAGGGCATCACAGCCTTGGGTGGGGGCTTGGAACACAGGCCCGGGAGCCCAGGCTACAGTATAACCATTTCCTTCTACGAATGTACCAGATGAATTTTCTGGCAAGTACATTTTGGGTCTGGTTGTCCTGCACCAGTGAAATCCCGGCGCGGATAGACCTGATCCCTTATAATTGTGCGGAGGCTAAAGCTGTAAAGGTCTGAAGGTGTCCAACAATGGAAACCTCTTTCAGCTGTCGTGAGCGAACATGCTAAACGTTGTGCATTTTTTTAAATAATTTCCAAAACGGACTCATAGCAAGCAGTCCTGCCAAGTACCAGGCATCTCTGTTCGCCCGAGCACATTTTAGTCATGTTCTCGCATCCCTAGGCCCCGACGTTGTCACGCGGCGGGTGGGACTTGGCAGTGTTGCAAAGGATGAGCAATTCACTGAATCTGAGCATGTATTACATTTTGCATTTTTACATACGGATAACGTGGCCCTGAGGGAATTCGTGCGCTTTAGAGGAGAGCCAGAGAAATGATACATAATTTCAAGGGACCCGGAGATACAGTGATCTGTGCAGAGCGGCAGGATGCTGACCCAGCGGGATTCTAACCTGATTCCCCGGTTTCCAGATGTGCAGCTCCAGCTGCTAGGCCACACTCTCCTCCCATCCGGGGCCGGACTGGCCTTTATCCATCGGGCATTTCACCGATGGGTTGATCCGTTGAGGGCTGGTTATGAAAGCCCACGGACTGCTGGTGCCCCTGCCACTTTCACCAGCTCCCTGAGGTTCCTTGAAGCAGGCCCAATTCAGGTTCAATTCAACGGTCTTTCACTTCCTTTCTGCCTTTGTCTCTTTATTTCCTACTTTCATTTCTTTTCAAAGTCCCGCTTTCTTTCATCCTTTTGCCTTGTCTTCCTTTTCTCACTCCAGAACTCCCCTTCCCTCTTCTATTCACTGGTGCCTCCTTCAATGCATTCCTTCCATCCATCATCCCTCCAGTTATTTCCTTTTAAACAAGGTCAGCGTCTGGACATTGACTGTAATTTGCATGGCTGCCTCGTGTCCTCAAATAACGTTCCCTGTATCTGTATTTTGAGATGCACGTCCGTTCTTGGATTCCAGGTGCCTTTGAGTTGTCCTGTGTTGTCCTCTCCGCAGTCACACGCGATGCTTCTGATGTTTTCGTCTAACCCTGAGCGACGGTGTGCAAGTCCAGGATCTCAGGATGGGAGAAGTTTCTTTTCAGTGTCTCTGAATTTTCTCTGCTTATATCTATTGTTAATCCTCTCTGAAGATGGAACTTCCAGGTTTTTTCAAAGTGCTTTATTTCAGTTCATGAGAAGGCCACTCATTGTTCAGGGAGGCAGGGGTGAATGTCTCTTCTGTCCTTGGAAATTGAAAGTGCATCCAATAATTGCAAACTTTGTAAAAGAAATCTTAAATTAAGAGCACCTGTTTGTCACTCACACTGACTTTAGAAGATGGATGCAAAAGGCATGTTGTGGAAGTGGGTACGCATGGTGCGCATGTGCATGTAAATACGTGGATGTGTGTGTGGAAAACAGAATAAGACTGGAACCTTTGAAGGTTCAACAGATAAATTGCATTCGAAGTATTTGTAGCTAGTATGGAAATATGAAAATAATAATTAGCTAAAAAAAAACATTAGAATGTTTGAGCATCACACATGATGTAGGCCACATGGCACCAATGAATTAAACATCAAAGAGGACTGGTGGGTGCCATGGGTGACTCCTGCTTCTTCCATTGGGAGAACGAGGCTCTGACTCTATCCAGTGGGTATCAAGACTTCACTGTTGCCTGTTATGACTGACAGTAGAAAATGAGGTCATTGATGGGGGGGAGGGGTGGGGGTGGGTAGCAGTTGGTCTTTGTGTATTACTCCAGGACAGTGAGACAAAGGGGGAAAAGATGTTTGCAGGATGGGCCATCTCTGACTTGATAGGAGGAGGGAGCTGTCACGCACTACACATGCATGTTGCAAAGACCCTGTCTCAGCACACTCACAAAGGGGTTCACACCAGTCTAATGTACCCCTAGACAAGCTGGGGCCAGGGAAAAGAGGTAGAAAATCCCAAGCGCCTCTGGGGGTGGAAACTTCTAGAAGCTTATCCTACTTCAAAACTGGTACCAAGTATAAATATTAGACCCTCAGACCCACCCCTTCAGTACACCGGAAGACTCAGAAGTACTGCTGTGCTGCTGTGCTGCTGTGCTGCTCTGCTGCAAGAAGGACTGCTACTTTGCTGTCTGTGTGAGAAGGAATGGACCTACATCTTGAACCCAGGACCACCAGAGTAACTCCAAGGTCAGTTGACTGCCTCCTGATCAGAGCCTCAGGGACAGAAACAGCTTCAATCACCTTGAACGCAGCACCTGGACTCTCTTATGAGCCTTGCCCCCGAAGTGGTGCCACCCAGTCCTGGACCCTTTGAAGTGGGCCTGAAAGTGCTCTATAAGCTCAGCTGAGGTCCAAGCAGTGCCAACACAGTGTGATGCATCACCCAGCAGCTCCTCGTAACCGCTGCTGCATGACGCATCTCGATGCAGGGCCTTGTATCTCAACACAGGACACTGCATTACAGCTCCACACCTCCTCAGAACCACCGCTGCTTGACGCATCTCTGAAGCGGAAATTTGCAATGCTTCACAACCAGGATTTAAGGTACGTTGTTCAGCGGGCCTAACTAGCTCCTTGTATCTGGCCTGTGCTCCATTGCACTCAACGTCAACTTGTGACTTTGTCACAGTCCAGTGAAACTAGATACCCATAATTGGCACTTTGCGCATTCTTTTTACCTAAATCTTTACTATTGAATATCTCTGATTCTGTTGCTTGGAGTTTTATTATTTTGGTGTCAAATTATTCATTACATTCTATTCTATTTTACTAAATTGTTGTGGGATTTTACTTGTGTTGCATTGTCACTTTATTAATGTTTGAAGTGCTGAATAAATATCATTTATTAAATTTAGTAAGGTAACTCGATGTAATTATATGGGAGAAGTAGGCCTTGCAGTAGTGAAAAAATTAATTTTGGGGTTTTTCACTATCAGGACATATAAAACTTAAAAGTACATGCCCAATTTTTTTTAATACAGTGCACCTTGCCTTTTGGGCTGTGTAGGGCTACCCCACAGGTGACATACATATTAAAAATGAAGGTTTAAGCTTGCCAAATGGGTTTGTTGCCCGGTGAAATGGCAGTTTAAAACTGCACACATAGGCTACAATCTCAGCCCTGATATGTTTAAAGGGCTACTTAGATGGACAGCACAATAAGTGCTGCAGGCCCACAAGTAGCATTTCACGTACAGGCCTTGGGTATAGGCAGTACCCCTTTACTAGGAACTTAAAATCAAATTCAACAAGCCAATTGGGTGTAAGAAAATTGTACCATGTTGAAAGGAGAGAGCACAAGGACTTTTGCACTGGGTGGCAGTGGTAAATTGGGCAAAATACTAAAGCCAACAGAAACAAAGTCAGCACAAACAGGAGGAGTAAAGCAAGAGGTCTGATGGAAGACCACCCTGAGGCTGATAGGTCTAACTCTAACGTGTTCCCAGAGGTCTTTTAACATATTTAGATACTGCTTATAAATGTGACTTTCAGGGTACATGGCTGAAAAGGAGCTGGTAAGTAACACATACGTTTTAATTGTTCAACTACAGGACCAGCAGGCAAGAAGGTTCTTGGCAGTGCTTAATTTGTAAATAAAGGGGTGCTGGTGCTTAAAGCCCTTCTCTTAAATACAAGACTGCTGTAATTAAATCTGCCAACACTGAATACTGAGGCAGCGTAATCCTGAAGCCATCTCGGGTCTCTTCAATCCATTTACGGCCACCCCTGCCCCTTCAGCTCATCCTGCAACTTTCCACTTTCTCCCTTTATAACGCTTTTTAGTTTTTCCTTCTTCCGTCTTTCTCATATGTGTCTTTTGCTCGCAGCAAATGCTTGTGGCATAAGATTGAGCGCCGGCCCTCACAAATAAGTGCCGGTGCTCAGCACCGGAAACAACAAGCACAAATTAAGCACTGGTTCTTGGTAACTCCTCCCCATTCAAACATCTACATTCCGTTCTCCACTTTCAGAATTATTACAACACAGTCTCGAGGCTACCCAACAGTAGTTCCTTTATCTGCAAAAGGAAAGTGGTCAAAGGTGGTTGGATATTAACTGCGGGGCCGGTGGGAGTGGGCTCCTGTGTGACAAGATGAAGGACCCATCCTGAAAATTGTGGGGCATGACGATCGCTGTCCAGCTTTCTCCGCTAGTCCTGCATGAGCAGGTGTGTCACACCCGGGAGGAAAGGTAATTCTCCTTGTAGTAAGAAGACAATGTTTTGGTCTATGCAGTACTGTACGAGGCTGCTGAACCCTCCCCTCTTATCTGTTCTGGTAATATTGTATACATGATGTTCATGTTAGGAAAGGAAAGTAGATTTTGACATCACATAAAGAACAGGTGCTTTGTGCTGTCTTTAAGCAATGCCCAGATCATTAAATTACAGAAAAGGGAGTCATTTCTGAGATGTATCACTTTTAGTGGGCATCGTGGTATTTTCTACCCCTAAAAAAGTGTCACTCAAAGTCTCACACAAAAGTTAAGTGCCACACATAGAGCCATATGTACAAATATATTTTCCTATAGACACAGAATGGACGAAACCCTTTGATACATGTGGCCCATAAGCTCACCCCGAAATCATGCAATTGTAACACACAGGGCTGGCTTTAGGGCAATCGGGAGCTGTGTTTAAAAATAACTTTTGGTTTAAAAGCAGATGGACTTCCCTTGTGCCTGCAGGAGTTTTCAGGCAACAATTAAAATGTCAAGATAACTCTGGTGATTAGAGCTGCTACTGGTGAAAGATCTTTTGTCTGATGGAAATGTTGGCTCATCATAAAGTAATGCAGGGGGTTAATGTGCCTGCTGCAAAGAACATGTACCATGCAGAGCACAGAACTGAGTGTGAGTAAGCTGTGAGTAGCGCTATAAAAAATGAAATATGTCAGAGATAGGCTATGGAGAGATGAGGTGCATTGTTGAAGAGTGGAAGTGAGGGAATTTATGGATAAGGAGGTCATGTGGGGTGAGGGGGGCGGGAGGGGCAAAAAAGACTGTTGCACCGGGCGCCACCAGCTGTGAAGCAGGCCCTTGGAACACATAAGAACAGTGAAAAGTTAGCATCGAGGGGACAGGGCCCTTCCCACGCGGACCTCCGGTGTATGACAGCATCCCACGGTTTCTGTAACACTTTCCTTGGAAGAGTTAGTTTCTGTCCCGGCTGCACCCACAGATCCTGTGTTCCCCTCCCACTCAGCTGGAGTTTAACAAAGGAGCCGGCGAGGCGCTTCAGCGGAACGTTGCCACAGAACACATGCATTGTTCCCGTCGGAACAGAGTGATTCGCTCACTCAGACTTCCGGGTGCGGCAGTATTGGCGCCAAACCCGGCCCCACCGCGTGCATCGTAACTGGCTGCGTCGAGGAAACATGTTCTCAATCACTCACGGCGCTCCTAGACACCAGTGCCTCACTAGTGAGCACTGCTGCGTCAGCTCCACACCACTAGTGGGCGCTATCCAGGGCACAGCTGCCAAGAATTTATATTTACATCTACACTGCCTACTCTTCCCATTTCAAGGTCGTTACATTGCATGGCAGGAGATATATTATAAAAAAATTATTCACAGCTACTCATTCAAGAGCCCTAGTCTCACTGCACCATCTGCACGCCTGGTCATCCTCGCCACTGCACCTGCTGCACATCAAAGCCACCACAACTCCTGCTTCTCAAGTCATGGTGCTGCTGCACATCAAAGCCACCCCAACTCCTGCTTCTTAAGTCATCGGTGCCACTGCACCTGCTGCACATCAAAGCCACCACAACTCCTGCTTCTCAAGTCATCGGTGCTGCTGCACATCAAAGCCACCACAACTCCTGCTTCTTAAGTCATCGATGCCACTGCACCTGCTGCACATCAAAGCCACCACAACTCCTGCTTCTTAAGTCATCAGTGCCACTGCACCTGCTGCACATCAAACCCACCACAACTCCTGCTTCTCAAGTCATTGGCGCCACTGCACCTGTTGCACATCAAAGCCACCACAACTCCTGCTTCTCAAGTCATCGGTGCTGCTGCACATCAAAGCCACCACAACTCCTGCTTCTTAAGTCATCGATGCCACTGCACCTGCTGCACATCAAAGCCACCACAACTCCTGCTTCTCTAGTCATCGGTGACACTGCACTTGCTGCACATCAAAGCCACCACAATTCCTGCTTCTCAAGTCATTGGTGCCACTGCACCTGCTGCACATCAAACCCACAACTCTTGCATCTCAAGTCATCGGTGCCACTGCACCTACTGCATTTTAAAGCCACCACAACTCCTGCTTCTCTAGTCATCAGCGCCACTGCACCTGCTGCACATCAAAGCCACCACAACTCCTGCTTCTGTAGTCATCTGCACCACTGCACCTGCTGCACATCAAAGCCACCACAACTCTTGCTTCTCTAGTCATCGGTGACACTGCACTTGCTGCACATCAAAGCCACCACAACTCCTGCTTCTCAAGTCATTGGTGCCACTGCACCTGCTGCACATTAAAGCAATCACAACTCCTGCTTCTCTAGTCATCAGCACCACTGCACATGCTGCATATCAAAGCCACCACAACTCCTGCTTCTCTAGTCATCGGTGACACTGCACTTGCTGCACATCAAAGCCACCACAACTCCTGCTTCTCAAGTCATTGGTGCCACTGCACCTGCTGCACATCAAACCCACCACAACTCTTGCATCTCAAGTCATCGGTGCCACTGCACCTACTGCATTTTAAAGCCACCACAACTCCTGCTTCTCTAGTCATCAGCGCCACTGCACCTGCTGCACATCAAAGCCACCCCAACTCCTGCTTCTGTAGTCATCTGCACCACTGCACCTGCTGCACATCAAAGCCACCACAACTCTTGCTTCTCTAGTCATCGGTGACACTGCACTTGCTGCACATCAAGGCCACCACAACTCCTGCTTCTCAAGTCATTGGTGCCACTGCACCTGCTGCACATCAAAGCCACCACAACTCCTGCTTCTCTAGTCATCGGCGCTACTGCACCTGCTGCTTATCAAGGCTACGACAACTTCTGCTTTTTAGTCATCGGTGCCACTGCACCTCCTGCAGCCAGATGGTTTTCAACTGCTCTTCTTGAGGCAGAAACTGGTTCAGTAATGGCTCCAGCTGATTGTCCTGGGACAACATGGCAGCCTAGGGACACATGAAGTGCCAGACCCATTGGGCCAGTCACAGCTCCCCCGCGCTCCATGTCCTTCCTGCTTTCGGCAGACAGCTCCGCCTGCATTCCTCAGCCTGATTATGACATGTCTGCCTGCATTCCTGAACCTGATTGCAACAGCCCGCCCACATTCCTGAGCCTAATTGAGTCTACTCCTGCTCCTACCGACCCCTTCTTTGCTCCTCTGCTGCTCGCACCCTCCTGCCATCACGTCTTGCATCTTGGTCTTTGCACCTCCCAGGATATATAATGGAGGCTACAGTCCGAGCATGCCTGTCCGCGCCTGTCTGCGCCTGGACTGCGCCCAGCCCCAGGACCCCTGGTCTCCCCCCACCGCTACACCACCAAGGAGCTCCAGGGCCTGACGTCAGACAACCGATCAAAAGCTGTTTCACGGCCTACCCACACTCAGCCAAAGGCCCCTACACCTGCCTACAATGCCGTTTCTCCTGCAATGCAGGCCCAGCTGCACACACTAATGCCCGCATTGCACCCACACAGAAGACTACGAATAGCCAAGCACCACTACGGTGCATCCTGCTAGACGCTAATTCTTTATGCAAACCCGCCACAGAAATCTGGGACACCATCACCACCGCAACTTGGATGTTGCCTTCATCACCGAAACATGGCAAACACCCTCTTCAAACTCTGACATCGCCATGGCCACCCCTAATGGCTGTAAGATGATACACTGAAACCGCACCAACAAACATGGCAGGAGCATTGCCATCATCTTCAAGGACACCACCCAAAGCGCCATCACAGACGACACGACACCCCTCGTGGAGCACATCAACTTCCGACTCCAGAACGATGCCAAAACCACAATGCAAGGCACCCACACATACATAGCTTCGGGACCATGCCCAACTTTCTGCAACACCATTGCCAACCTCATTGTCCCCTCGCCATGGACTCCCTCCACTACGTCCAACTCATCAACCTCAATTTCCACCTTAATGACCCAAACAATACCAACTCCACTTCCCTCATAGAGAACCTCAGCAACATCGGCCTCACCCAACTGGTCATCAAACCCACGCACAAAGCTGGACACACACTAGTGACTTCTAGTGACAGAATCAGTTTCACCCATGTGACTGAACGTGCCTGGACCAACCATGTCATCATCCACTTTACCATCTTGAATTCCCAACACTCCACCTCCAAGCACCTCAGCACCCCCCACCGAAGCTATGACAAGGTAACTGAGACCCTCAGGGCACAGGCTTTAAGCACTGCACAACCAGAGCCCACTGCAGACCTCGACCTAAACCAGGCCGTCCAAAACTTCAGCACCTGGATCACCAAATCCGCAAACAGAATTGCCCTGCTGAAACCAGCTAAAACCAACAACACCTGCAAGCCAGCGCGATGGTACACTCCGGAGCTCAGAAAATCCAAACACGACTGCCACCGACTCGAGAAACAACGATGCATGACCAAGGACCCCTACAACAGAGCCGCCTACAAGACAGCCCTCAACAACTACCACCACAGCATCAAGGCAGAAAAAATAGCAGCAATCACTGCCCATATTGACACTGCAGCCAACCACACAAAATAACTCTTCAATATCATCAAGGAATTCTCTAACTCTATAGCCACAGAGACCACCATCCACCCATCCCAGGAGCTCTACGACACCCTCTCAGGCTACTTCCATAACAAGATCACCACCACATACAACAATTGCAACCCCCAAACGTCCAGCCTAGAAAACATCTCTCAAGCAGCTAATAAAAACCTTGTGGTCCCTGGTTACCACACAGACCACCACAGAAATCATGACATCCATCCACTCCTGGGCACCAACTAGCTTTTCAACATTGGAGCCAACATTTTTAGCATGGAACTAACCCACATTCTCAACTCCTCCATCTCCACAGCAAACTTTCCGGATGAATGGAAGCATGTAGAGGTCAGACCCCTCCTAAAGAAACCCTATGCCAATCCTGCTGACCTCAAAAACTACAGACCGATCTCCCTGCTCCCCTTCTCGGACAAAGTATTTGAGAAAGCCATCAACCAACAGCTCACCAACCACCTTCTCGACACCTCGCAATCAGGATTCCGGGCCAACCACGGTATGGAGACTGCACTGATCACCACCACAGACGACATCAGGACCCTCCTTGACTGAGGAGAGTCGGCAGCTCTGATTCTTCTGAACCACTCCACAGTTTGATACAGTCTCCCACCACACTCTCCTCAACAAACTCCACAACATATGCATTCAACAAAATACTCTTAAGTGGATCACCTCTTTCCTCTCAGGCCGCACACACTGCATCCGCCTACCTCTTTCACCTCTACACCCAAGAACATCACCTGCAGTGTGCCCCAAGGGATGTCCCTCACCCAACACTGTTTAACATCTACATGACCCCCCCCCCCGTAGACATCGTCAGATCCTACGGACTCAATATAGTCTCCTACGCCGATGACACTCAACAAATCCTCTCACTCACCAAAGACCCCCACCACGCCAAAGCCAACTACTGCAACATCATGACCAACATAGCAACATGGATGAAAAACAGCTGCCTCAAAGTAAACACCGACAAAACGGAAGTCCTGATCTTCTGGAAGAACACCTCCATATGGGACCACAGCTGATGGCCAGCGGAACTCGGACCAATGCCCTCTCCATCAGTCCACGCATGAAACCTTGGCATCATCCTCGACTGCCAACTATCTATGAATTGACAAGTAAACTCAGTGGCCTTCTCTTGCTTTTACATCCACTGTCCTCTGCCAAATCTTCAACTGCATCCCTACCGACTCCAGAAAGACAGTCACACACATCTTGGACACCAGCCGCTTCGACTCCAGCAACGCTCTCTATGCCAGAGCGTCCTCCCATGTACTTAAAATACTTCAGAATCTACAGAACACCCCAGCCAAACTCATCCTCAACCTCCCCAAGTGCTCAAGCATCACCCCACACCTCAGGAACCTCCACTGGCTCCCAGTTCAGAAGAGATGCCAAATTAAAATCCTCACACTTGCATAGTAGGCTCTCCACAACCTAGGGCCGTCGTACATCAACCATCGACTGAGCTTCTTCATCCCAGCAAGACAACTACACTCAGCCTCGCTACCTTGCACACACAACCTTCATCAATCACAGCTGCAGCAGAAGCCGCACCTTCTCCTACACAGTAGCCAAGTCCTGGAACTGCCTACCCTTCCCCCTCCGAACAGATCTCTCCATAGCGGAGTTCAGAAGAAGACTCAAGATGTGCCTTTTCGGCAGAGACACAGCACCTTCAGCGCCCAGATACCCTTAGGGGTGATAGTTCTGTGCTTTATAAATATGATTGCTTGATTGATTGAAAAGGTGGCCAAACTCATGGGGGGTCATCAGGTCAGCAGTCTGCAAGAAGCCATGAAAACAGGGAAAGGGCTCTTCTTTTTTATTATGCAAGACGTAAGTGCTTCTGAGTTATAATTTGTGCAAAGACATTTTGGAATGATGAATGATCAACAAATAAATGAGACCTGTGCAAAATTTGAATACTTTTTTCCTCAAAATTTTGCACAATTCAAGGTTAATTTTGCGAAATTACACAAACAGCTGAGATGCGTAAAAAGTTTTGGCTCGATATCTAGTGTGCTTTTCCCAGGCGAGGGCACTTCACGTAGAAAAATTAATCGAGGAACCACAGGAGCCAGGTTTGAGGAGAACCCGTCTTGCAACAATACATTAATGCTCGAACCACTCGCCTGCTGGTAAACAGCATGCACAATTTCATACTAGAGAAAATGGCTAGAATCGTGCATATTATATTGCATAAAGCAAGGAAGGACAATTATGGAGTATAAAGCCCATGTAGTGATATTTATGCATGACCTGAGCACTGATGACATGAACTGAGGAGCCAAGTATTCAATCAGGAGTAAACACGCTCACTCTTTCCACTAGTGTCTCTTCTCGGCACACAGACCGGCATGGGCTTCAGAACATTTTACAGTATAAGACTGTTGGACACAGATTGGGAGTCGTGCTGCGAGACTTCAGAGTCTACAAACATGGGAAGATTGTTGGACTGTGGACACACCGACTGGGAGCCATGCAATGAGATTTTAGAGTCTATTCACTTAGTACGTCTAGACAGATACTCACTGTTGAGAAATATCACCTTGCAGGAAGTTATATCAGTAGATTAATGTGTATTTCCCTAAACACAAGATCAGAAACAAAGGGCAGATTTATGCGCTACTTTCCCTGCGCCCCATAGCACCACCCTACCGCGACCATGTGTGCGCCGTATTTAAAATACGGTGCACCATGGCGCAGGGTAGGGGGCAATAGCGTAATTTCTCATGACGTTATTCATGTACTCTGCAGGAGTAGCCCTAAAATATTGGTGCTACACCTGCAGAGTACATAGGGCCCCATTCTAAAGAATGGAAGCCCCCTTTTAACGCCTGCTCTTGAGTGCCGTAAAAAAGTAGCTCAAGGAAATCTTATAGATTTCCTTACATCATTTTTCCGGCTCCCCAAACGGGGGAATGCCCCCTTTGCATACATTATGCCTGACGCAGACATAATGTAGCGCAAAGGGTTACAGAGCGGTGCAATCATCCATTGCTCCACCCTGTAAATACGGTGTGGTGATTTTGGCCTTGTTGGGTCACATTAACGTAAAAAATAATGACGTTAATGTGGCAAAAGGTGACGTTAGGGCATTATAAATATGCCCCAAAGTATGCTTACACACACACCCACAGGGAAATCTTGCTTAACGCATAATATGCAAATTATCCAGGAGCCTTATGGGAAATTATGCATAGAATATAGTCATGGTGCAGGCAAGTAAGGTGTCACAAATAGTAGCAGAGACAATGACAGTCTGTCGATTACTTTTACAAACTGCGCCTCAAAACAAATTGTCAGAAAGAGCAAGGGAAGCAGTTTGTAAAGCTGTTCTAGCTGTCTCTGTTGGCTACAGCAGCAGGTATGTATATTCAACAAGAGTATACAGTGCCAACCTTGCTTGGGTAGCTAGCAAACTTGATGGAGATATCCTTGTGGATATTGGTGAATACATAGGAAGGTTATGCATTTTTAGTAAAATTCCTGAAATTACAACATAACACCACGTTGCATAATTATGCACCATTCTCAGTCAACAATTACCGCAAATGCATGCAGGGAATAGAGCGATAGCGACTGTCGTTCACTGTGCTTTTGTGTTTTGCACTACGAAATGCCTTTTTGCGTCAAAAACTGATGCATGGATGCATTTAAGGCTAAAATATAGTGCTAATTAACAGATTTGTATTTTGCATAATTGCGTGCAATTTCACATAGGTTTGCTGAAATTTCCCATAATTGCATAAAACCACATTACACATACTTCTCACACCCCTAAATTTGGAGTTCCTTTTGACTTCTCAATCATTGCAGCCTATATGCTGGTCTAGGTCCTAGCCTGTTCAGCTCCATTGAGTGAAGAGGCTCCAGGAAGCTGTAACACCACAACCGAGCCACTCATATAGCCCTCTGCTGTAAGGGAGGGGCAGCTTTGGATGCCTTGCAGTCCTGCTCCAGTACCTTTGAAACCCAAGAGACTACTGTTGTGAGCCTTCAGTGATATTTCATTTATTTCACATCACTTCTGATTTATAATTTCATTAATGCCACCTGTTGCATTGTCTTCTAAGTCAGTGTTTGTGTGGTATCACATCTTGCTATGTTGTTAAATATGTTAATTAGGGCCATATGTACGAACACATTTTCCCATAGACACAGAATGGGCAAAACTGCTTGCTACATCTGGCCCTTAGTTCTTTCGCCTAAGAATTTCCTGCTCTTGGGAAGTTAGCATTTGAGATGAAGCATTGGCCACCTCGTAGTGCTGCTCCACAACTTATGTAAAACACATGACTGCTCTCTAGTGAATCATCTGCATTATTTAACTTAGTTGGCTTCTGAATGCAGTCTTCATTCAAATAATGGCGCTTCTGATGCTGTCTTCTATGGTTCTGTGACATCACTTCCTGTCTCCTTTCAAGACTGGTAAATTGAGAAACAAAAATGTGGGTAACAACAGTACCCGATGTTAGACATGTCAGCCTTAGGGTGGTCTTCCCCCAAACTTTTTGCCTTCCTCCTCTATATTTTTCTGATCTTGATTTTGTTGTCCTTAGGATTCTGCACATTTTACCACTGCTAACTAGTGCTAAAGTATTGTGCTTACTCTTTAAACATGGTAACATTGACGTGCCCCCATTTGGTCTATCAATTTTACTTATAAGTCCCAAGTAAAATTATGGTACTTACTAAATGTGTCCAGGGCCTGTAAAACAAATGCTACTGATGGGCCTGCAGCACTGTGTGTGCCACTCACATGAGTACCCCTGCAAACCTGTCCCAGGCCTTCCATTGTAACTAGTGTAACTAGTGCGTGCAGTTTTGATGTAGGTCGTGTTTGGTGTCTTTGGAATTGAATTGAAAAAACACTCTTTTTCACGCAGTCGAATTTTAGATTACACTGTTGAAAATGCCACTTTTAGAAAGTTGGCATTTTCCTGTCTTAGCTATTTTGTGCCTGTAGTCTGTCTCTGGGTCACACAATTGTGTGTAGCTGACAGTTGAGCTTTGTGTATTCCTTCTAGACAGCCACACACAATAGAGAACATAAGTGTGCATGGATGGACCATCACTTGCAGGATGGGAGGGCGGAGTTAACACAACTGTGTTTACATTTGAATAGGCTGTGTCCTTCCGCCTCACAAGGTGATCCATACCTCCAATAGTTAGTCTGGTGCCAGCACAGAAAAGGCAGATGACAAAGGACTGCGCAGCACAAGACCCACAGCTTATTTGCAAATAGCTGGTGCGCGACACCTCCTCAATGCAGGACTTCGCATCTCCCCCCAATGACCTCCTCAACACAGCAGCCATTCAGCTCCCCTGAGCTGATTCTGTGTGACATATGCTTGACTCGGACCTCGCTCCACCTCTGCTGTGCGACACGTCCTCAACGCAGAACCTCTCAACACTCCGCAATCAGGATTTAAAGTCCAAGCGCAAGAGTTCAGCTGGCCTAATTGGGTTCTTGTAGCCAGCCCATGCTCCATTGTGGTCAGCCTGAACTTGTGACTTTGCACAACCACATATCCACAGTCAATGTGACGGTTTGTACTTTTTGGCGCTATTTTCCCTGAAAACCTTTAAACCTACATATCTCTGATCCTACTAATTGGATCTTTGTTGTTTTGGTCTTGTTTTATTTAATAACAATTATTCTGTTTATCTAGTATGGTGTGGGAATCCATCTTGTGTTGTGTTGTCATGTTATTACTGTTAGTTGCACTTACAGTCCACCACTCAATTCAGCAGAGACCACCAACACAGTCCAGTCCAGGTCCACCTGCCACTGGTCAAAAGGTAAGGCATTTTGCAGATTTTGAAGTCCCTTTGTGCAAACAGGTGGTCAGCCAGCTGATCACCTTACAGTCCTCAGTGGGATCTGGTCCAGAGCTTCTGATGTCCACACAGGTAACAGACTTCAGGTCCAGTTCACGTCTCTTCTTCCACAGGTCCAGATGTGTTCTGGGGATCAGAGGGTGAGGGGCCAGCAAGAGGGCTGGTGTAACTCCTGGACACCTCCCTGACCAATGGTTAAAAAGCTTAAAGGCAATCCTTTTCCATTTTTCAGTACATCCTTTTTACCTTTTAGTAAAATATCCCACAGTACACTCTTCTCAGGGAAAAAACAAGATGCAGAAATTTTGTGCCCTAAAGGAGGCTTGTGGCCCACCCAGTGACGTTTCTAGGGAAATGAACAGTCACCTCCTCCTCATCCATGCCAAACTAGTTTTGGATCCAGCTTTCCTCCCACTGGAATCGAGTCAGGCTGGTTAAAGTTGGCCTTGGGATCAAAAGATATCTGTTCTGCGGGACTAACTTTGCACTTTATTATGAATGGATAGGCTGCCAGTTGGTTCCTTTCAAGTTATTTAAGTTCCTGAGCCCTCCCCAAGTGCTCTTCCTGAAAGAGGATGAGCCACCTACCAGAGACACAGGCCTTCCTGCCAAAAACTCAAGCCATTAGTTTGGCTCTTTGGGAGGTTTTCAGGCCTTATCAAGGAAAAAGCACCGACAGGGAGGACAGGTGCAGTCAGGTTAATGCTAATAAGACTACTGGAGCTTCAGACAGGCAACGCCTACAATTTTAAAAGTAACTTTTCATGTATATTTATCAAAAATCGAACGTCATCATTGTACTGCATTTTAATATATATTAAAAATTGTGATTATTTCAATTATGTAGTTTATTCGAAACCAGAGTTACCAAAAATAATATTTAACTGTGCTTTACATTTTCTCATAGAAACAGCTACAGCCCGACACAGTGAAATCAATGTTTGGGGGATGGTCACAGTAGGAACATGTCAATCCTAATTTTTTACACGTTTCACATTCAAATACTAGTCACCCTATGTTGTAGGCACCCTCCGTTGTAGGGTACAAGGCCTCCTTAGTTGTGACATACCTAATACTTAAAGAGTAGTATTCTTGTCTTTCAACAAAGAGGTATTTTAACAGTTTGACGTGCGGGTTTAAAAGCTGAAGCAGCCCAGTCACACATGTAGGTATGAAGCCATCTTTTCCTTGCCAGCCTAAGGGATGGTACAACATGTCCTTCAGTCAATGGGTGGCATTTAACTTTCATGCCTTGTATTTTACTGCAGCATATCCTATGGCCTTACTGGAAGTTAAATATGCTAATTAAGAGTTAGCCAGTCTTACCATATGTTAGGTGTCAGAGCACATACACTGGGCCCGGAAAACAGTACCCGAATTTGTAGAGTTCAAAAACCAGCAATACCAATCAGCAAAAATGGGGGTGACAACACACAAAGAGGGATTTTCTCACAGTATCTATACTTTGGAAGTTAGACAGTAATGCATGATGTACATGGCCTCTAAATGACACAGCTTAAATATGCAAGTTTATTAGGGGAAATACCTGATAATCTCCTCCCATCACAATCATCTGGTGGTTGTATCAATAGGAGAAATGTTTCTGAAAAGTTGAGAATCACTGATTTTCAGTGGTAATTCACCAGTGGCACAGTCTCCTGTGTGTGTAGGACAGGACACTTTCAACCTCACAGGATAATAATGGGAACAAGTATAAGTAAAGCCAACATGCTTTGCCTATGCAAGAACTATTGGTGTTGTCACTGTTGTTTAGACAATTTGCACAGCAGCGCAGGCTGCTGTGCAACATGGCTTAAAGTAAATAAAAAGAAAGCACTATGGTGCGGCCAGCGTTGACTGTGTTATAGCGCTTCTTCTGTTTACTTTAAGCAATGTTGCACAGAAGCAAAACATTAACAAAGCCAAATATCTCCGCAAGAGAGTTGGCTTTCTTAATGTTAGTATGAGAACCAACAATGGATAGCAAGAGGGGATTCGGGAAGGAGAACCAACAACGGACAGTGGGAGGAAGGGGGTAGGGTGGGGAAAGCTACACAAGGGAGTTGGAGGAGGGAGGGACTTGCACTGCAGAGACATGCATTCTTCAAGAGTGCATGCCCAAACTAAAAAAAAAGGACCCGCAGGAGCCTACAACCAGTGAAAGGACAGTGGCTGCAGATAGGAAACTGTAGTTGGTCCATGCTCCTATGCAGTGACTTAAACATTAAACCCAGGAGGAAGCAGGAAGCCGCTGACCAATAAGAAGTAAAGAAAAGAGAGCAAAACACAAGCCAACCAATGGTAAGTAATGGACGGGCTCTAAGACACTTTTAAGCTTTTTTTTGTTTACAAGAGGTTTCACAAAGACAACGTATGTGCTGTATGCACTGTTCATGCGAAACCTAAAAAGATAGGCATTGTACTTGGATCCAGGAGAAACGTGGGGACAAATGTACTTCTATTCCATTGGTGACGAGTTGAAGTCATGCCTCTTTAGATCACCTCTCACATCCATAACTCAACCAAAGCAGAGGACTTTTCCACTTAGATCGAGAGGGCTAGGGTGAGACATGCAAAAGGTGACAACTACCACAGTACTTGGATGTGACCATCTCAATGGAGGTCATCTCCATAGAACCCTCAAGGGTAAAACTGTGGGCCAGAGAAGAATCACATTTCTTTGAATTAAAATTGTCATTTAGGGGTGGGGGGGGGGTTATGTCGGCTTGTCTGCTATAGCCAGCCCCTTGACTACCGGCATTCCACAAAAATTAGAATAAGGGCCTCATTTAGATATTGGCGGACGGGTTACTGATATCTGTCCGCTGAAATCTAAATCCTATTATGTCCTATGGGATGTAGAGTTTAGGAGGACGGGATATCCATCACCATTGTCACGGAGTAACCCGTCCGCCAATATCTAAATCCAGCCCCAAATCACTAAAGTAGACAGCAACAACATTTAGCAAAGTAAAATTACTAAAAAAAAATATTTTGAGTTACAAAAGTGATACAAATGATACATTTTAGCTTCTTTTTACGGTGCAGTTGAGCTCTTACAGTTATTAGTAACACCTAGAAGAGATAGAAATGAAGTAGTGTTTGAAATTATTATTTTTAGTAGTAGTAGTAGTATTACTATTGTTATTATTATTAATATTTTTATTAGTGGTAGTAGTGGTATTATCATTATTGTTGTTGATATTATTTTTATTGTGTTATTATTATTATTAGTAGTAGTAGTAGTATTACTATCATTATTATTCTTGTTGTTAGTATTATTATTGTTATAATTATTATTAGTAGTAGTATTACTATTATTATTATTCTTTTGTTTTGTTAGTTTTATTATTGTTATAATTATTATTAGTAGTAGTAGCAGTGGTATTCTCTTTGTTGTTGTTGTATATTTATTATTATATCATCATTATTCACTCTCCCGTGAAAGATGCAGTGGGGGCCACACCTGGGGAGAGCGGTTTGTGAGATGAGAGGACAGTGTGTTTTGTGCCAGTTCACAGAGTCTTTCATATAGTGTTCAGGGCAGGGGCTATGTCGCGATAGTCACGAGTCTGGCAGCGCCAGGCAGCACAGCGCACATGTTCACAGGAGGGATGGGAGCCTCCCTGGCTGGCTGCATGAGGCTGCTGCACAGACGTGTGTGCCGCTGCTGGACCACAAGCTCAAACCCCTGCCAGCCTGACTCACCCCTTCATGCCTCTGAGGTCGATAACAATTTCCTCTGAGTTAGAGTTATAAGTACATCCCTTGAAGCTGCCACATAGACGGTAAGTGACAGTGATGTGTGTCTGTTGCCACACTGCTGCTCGCATCGCGTGCCCTGAAGCCCTGGTCGGGAGGGTCTCAGTGCCACCCACGGAATTTCTTCATTTCCTGGAATGTCCTCCATCATTTCGAAGAAGCACCTCGATGCCAGCCAGGGCATTAGTTCACCACATACACCGAGCATTCTTGCAGCTCAGCCACGGAAGACCAGTCATATTAACAGAGCGAATCAACGCTGCGGCCTGGTAACTGGAATTACAGTTCGTTGTGTAGGGGCCGGGGCGACGCGGAGTGGGCACGGGCTGGAATTACAGACCAGGGGGGAAGGGGGGGTGCCACGCAGAGTGGGCACGGGCTGAAATTACAGTCCGAGGGTCCGGGGCAGAGTGGGCAAGGGCTGGGATTACAGTCCGAGGGTCTGGGGCAGAGTGGGCACGGGCTGGAGGTATAGTCCAGGGGGGCCGGGGCCACACCGAGTGGGCACGGGCTGCAGTTACACTCCAGGGGGGCGGTGCCACGCAGAGTGGGCACGGGCGAGAATGGACTTGTTGACATTCCTGGCCCTTGGTGCGCCTGGCAGGCTCCATGTTCATTCTTCACTGCTCATCTCTGGTGGAGCGGGGCTGTGCCAGCCTGACCCTTGGCACACTCCTGACATTTTGGACAGTGTGTTTCTGCCCGCTCTTTAATCTGACGTAAAAGAAAGTGCGCCATTTGCACCAGGCCGCACTGACCAGAGACTGGCGGGTTCGCCTGATAGGAATTCTGGTCCCGCCTACCTCATACAACGCACCCCATGAGGTCTTGTGTGAGGTCTGGAGCAGGAAAGGGCGCAGTTTAACTCTCGCCCTAGTGCACAAAGCCTCGCCCCACTCGGATAGAGATGTTTAGGGTGCCCCCCTACTTCACATCATTATGAGCACTTCAATTGTGAACTTTTCACCTACAAACCATTCATTTCAGGTTTGATAGTCTAATTTATTCAATGGACGCAAAGCAAAATTACAGGACCCACAAATCATTGTTTTGGCCTTCATAAAGTTGGCTTCAGGTTGATGAGTCAGCTACGGGTTCATGAGTCAACTACAGGTTCATGAGTCTGCTACAGGCTCATGAGTCAACTACAGGTTCATGAGTCGGCTGCTACGGGTTCATGAGTCGGCTGCTACGGGTTCATGAGTCCGCTATGGGTTCATGAGTCGGCTACGGGTTCATGAGTCGGCTACAGGCACATGAGTCAACTACAGGTTCATGAGTCAGATACAGGTATATGAGTCAACTACAGGTTCATGAGCCGGATACAGGTTCATGTGTCAACTACAGGTTCATGAGTCGGATACAGGTTCATGAGTCAACTACAGGTTCATGAGCCGGATACAGGTTCATGAGTCAACTACAGGTTCATGAGTCAACTACAGGTTCATGAGTCGGCTGCTACGGGTTCATGAGTCAACTACAGGTTCATGAGTCGGATACAGGTTCATGAGTCAACTACAGGTTCATGAGTCGGCTACAGGCTCATGAGTCAACTACAGGTTCATGAATCGGCTGCTACGGGTTCATGAGTCAACTACAGGTTCATGAGCCGGATACAGGTTCATGAGTCAACTACAGGTTCATGAGTCAGCTACAGGTTCATGACCCAAATCACTGCGAGGCATTGTGAAGACTTTGGCCCGCCTCCCTCTGATGGCACCTTGAAGGACATCCTGCTGCCGGCAGTTATCCCGTGGTCAGCACTTGTCCTCTTCATGCCTTTGTTTCTTTGCCTGTAACTGCTTAGAAGTGGTTGTGAAGCACTATATAAAATCACAAATAAACACAGAGAAGCGATGCCTCTGAAGGGTAGATAGGCTGGGACAGTGCCATTCATATTTAAGGGTATGGTGGTGCGGGGCAGTCTTATTAAGCACGACTCTGCCTGGCAGCGCTTAACAGGTTTCTCTGAGGTGGATATGGCCCCTTTGGGGTTCCTCCTGGGACATCTCATACCAAGTGCTTAGCTGGAGAGACAACCTGTGTGCTAAAAAGAGCCTGCAGAGCAACCTAGGCCAGAATGGCCTGATGATCATGGCGTCTAAGACCAGCTGAAGATGGAGTCACAGGCTTTCTTTGAGGAAGGCGTGCATCAACTTCCTGTGACACTGCTCTGCAACCTCTACCTTGACCCTACCCGGGATGGGTACCCGCGGTGATCAAAAAGGGGAGAGGGTCTGTCTCAGGATCCCAGGGTGGGCTTCCACTTCCCACACAATAGTATTCTCATAACAAACCTCCTCTTGTTCGAGATCACAATACTCAGATTTTGGGCCAGATTTATCAAACTTTCACGCAGAGCAACGCAGCAAGACAATTTGCTCCCCTGCGTCAAAAGGAGAGGGGAGGAATGTGACATATTTACCAATATATGCTGCATTTTTGATTTATGCCTGAGCACAATCTGCTGCCTAGCGCCTATACAGTCATCCTTGCATCATGGTGCAAGGGTGCTTGCGTTGCAGGCAGAATTGTTTTTCTGCAGGAAGGAACACCTTCCTGGACAAAAACAATCCTTAGAGACTTCTTCCTCTTTCTACATGTGTTGCAGAATGCAGAAAGAGGAAACAATGCCGAGATATAAAGATATTTATCTTTTTTACACCTTCACTGGGAAGGCCAATCATTTTGAAACATTCCAAGATTTACTAGTTTTGGTAAACATGGAATGCACCAAATTTCATAGGGGGATGCATAGGAATACCAACAACACACTCAAGGAAGGCCTTCCCAGGACAGAGTAATGGAAGGCAGTGAATTGTGTTCCTTGCATTGCTCCATATTTACAAGCAGCGCAGGGCCGCACAAGATGGCCTTGCGTTACTAGATAAATCTGACTTTAGTATTGCAAAGCCCTTGCAACATCTTGCTCGATGCAAGGGCAAAGCAATCCTATGATAAATCTGGACCTTGGTGTTGATAAAACGCCACGTTCACTCAGTTGAACCCTCTTGGCTCTGAAGTCTGATATGGGAAACAGAAAGACCTTATTTCATAAATACCCTGAAGGTCCCTGTAGGAAAGTAGCCTCTTTCTAGCTTGGTTACCCCCATTTTTTGCCTGTTTGTCTGTGTGTTTGACTGTGTTCACTTGGATCCTGCTAACCAGGACCCCAGTGATTATGCTCTCTCCTTGTAAACCTGGTTGCTGGAACTTTTTTCACCACACATTTGGATTTGGCATACTGGTGCCCCCATGTATGTCCCTAGTATATGGTACCTAGGTACCCAGGGCTTTGAGGTACCAGGGGATCCCTATGTGCTGCAGCATGTATTAAGCCACCCATAGTGAGCCCATGAAGAGTGTTCTGCACGGCCTGCCATTGCCGCCTGCGTGAAAGGGTGCATGCACCATTTCACTACCAGGTCACTGCACCAGGTCACTATAAGTCACCCTCATGGTAGGCCCTCTCAGCCCAGAGGACAAGGTGCAGGTACCTGTGTGTGAGGACACCCCTGCACTAGCAGAGGTGCCCTCACAAACTCTAGGACCATTTTCGTGGACTTTGTGAGTGCGGGGACGCCATTTTATGCATGTACTGGACATAGGTCACTACCTATGTCCAGCTACAAATGGTAACACCGAACCTAGGCATGTTTGGTATCAAACATGTCGGAATCATACCCCAATACTGTTGCAAGTATTGGAAGTATGATTCCATGCACTCTGGGGGGTCCTTAGAGGACCCACAGCATTGCTACCACCAGTCTTACAGGGTTTTCCAGGCAGCCCAGCTGCTGCTACCCCTCAGACAGGCTTCTGCCCTCCTGCTGCTTGATCTGATCAAGCCCAGGAAGGCAGAACAAAGGATTTCCTTTGGGAGAGGGAGGTAACACCCTCTCCTTTTGTAAATAGGTGTGACTGGCTTGGGAGGGGTAGCCTCCCCAAGCCACTGGTTTGTTTTGAAGGGCACATTTGTTGTCCTCCATGCATAAACCAGTCCACACCAGTTCAGGGACCCCCAGTACCACCTCTGGTGTGAAACTGGACAATGGAAAGGGGAGTGACCATCACCGCCCCAGGGGTGGTGCTCAGAGCTCCTCCAGAGAGTCCCTGGGTTCTGCCATCTTGTTTCCAAGGTTGGTAGTGAACTCTGGAAGCATATGAGTGGCCAGACCAGGCATGTGACTTCAGAGCCCACTCCTTATAGGTGCTTACCTGGTTAGGTGACCAATCCCCCTTTCAGGGCTATTTGGGGTCTCTTTCTTTGGTGGGTCCTCAGATTTGGCTTGCAAGACTTCAGCAGGATTCCTCTGCAGCCTCCATTTCGACTTCTGGCCACTGGAACTGCGACTAGACCCGCCAGGAACAGACAATGATGTAATCAACAAAGAAGACTCTTCTGCAACTCTGTTTCCATGACTCCTACCAGCTTTGCAACATTTCCCCGGCTGTGCATCCTCAGAAGACAGCAACTCTTCAGCCTGAACAACAAGAAGAAGGAATCTCCCTTGGAGTGAAGGAGTCACTCCCCTGCAACCGCAGGAACCGACAGCAAGCAACAACTGGCTTTGTGGATCTTCCCTCATCTTGAGCTGGGTGGATCCTGCATCACAGGTAGTGGTCCAGAGTAGTCCTCTTGGTCCTCTCTGTCAGCTGTCCAACTTTGGTGGAGGTAAGCCTTTGTCTTCCCAAGCAGGACAGTACCCCCATGCACCGCGTCTTTTGCAGCTGCCAAGGCGTGTTTGCGTCTCCTCCAATGGATCGTCAGGCAACATGTAGCTCCATCCCCCACCACTCCTTCCTGCAGAGCACAGCCTCCTGCATGGTTCTCTGGCGGCGTGGGATCCTCTTTTGTAGTGCTGCACGTGCCCCTCCTGTGATTCCTGTGTCCCCGTCCTGTGGGACTCCTGTGGGTGCTGCCTCTGCTCCTGTGGACTCTCTGCAATGCTGAGGGTCCCTGTGACTCCCTCTCCTGGGTTGAGTCCTCCTGGGCCTTGCTGGTCCCCAGCAGCACCACTTTTCCTTTGCCAAGGCTTGTTGGTGGAATTCCTGCACCAACACCCATCTGCAATCTTCACTCCAGCACAAGACATCTTCTGCATCTATCAGGAACTCTCCTCCAGCTCCAGGGGCTGCAGTGCTGACCTGTTCATCCTCACCATTGACCAACTCCTGCAAGTACAGCTGGGTGGGTAGTGGCTCCTACTCCTCCTGGACTCCACTGTGACTCTTGGACTTGGTCCCCTCTCTCCACGGGTTTTCTTTCTTCAGGAATCCACAGCTGGTTTTCTTGCAGTCTTCTCTGGGTGTCTTCTTTTTCTTCTTTTCCTCCTTTTGGGTGGTTTGGGGAAATTCTAGTGATTTACTTCTGCTTTCCTTGTCGCTGGGCGGTACTGCGTTACTTACATCTGTGATTTTCTGGTACTCCCCGCTACACATTCTACGTAGCTAGGTTGGGCCTCTGTGTTCGCATTCCATGTTTTTTAGTATATTGTTCGTGCCCCCCCAGGGTCACTATTGGTTATTGCTATTTGCACTGTTTTCTAATCTTTTCTATGCCTATTTCTGATTACTAGTGTATATATTTAGTGTATTACTTACCTCCTTTTGGAGGATTGTGATTTTAGTATTTTGTGGTGATTTGTTCCAAAAATAAGGTACCTTTATTTTTGTACATCTGAGTGTTTTCTTTCATTTGTGTAAGTGCTGTGTGACTACAGTTTTATTGCATGAGCTTTCCATGCCTCCTAGATAAGCATTGGCTGCTCATCCACAGGTACCTCTAAAGATCCTGGCTTCTAGAACCTGCCTACATTTCACAAAGAGGAGATACCTGGACCGGTACAAGGTGTAAGTACCTTAGGTACCAATCACACACCAGGCCAGCTTCCTACAGTCCCCTGAGGAACAATATCTGAACATCATTTATCACTAACTGAACATTATCACTAGCCCAGATATGTCACTTACCTTTAACTGTTGTTTTTAAGCATGAACAATCTTTAGATCCTAAACGGAGCCTAAGGCCTGCCAAAGACAACCTGAATCTGGGTGATCTGGGATACATAGAACAAAAATTCCAGCTGGGTATCTTGGTTAAATCTAAGAACATCTGCAGTACCTGCAGCTTTAGGCATTATCAAGCAGGGTTCAAGCTTCTAGGAGGGTCTGAGCTCAATGAGGAGACAACATGATCCTGATTAAGTTTGAGAATAACATTCCACCAAAAAGTGAAATCTGCTGAACCCATTGAATTTCTCTTATTTCTCTTATCAGTCAACTGTGCTGCACTTCAGATCCTTCCCTGCCAGATGCAGAGAGTGACGATTTTGGCCAGTGCGCCAAGCCTGTATGTCTGCCAATAAGGGTTGCTAAATGCCAAAATCGTCAAATAATCTGCTATGGGAAACAAGAGCCAAGTATGAAAGTTGCTGTATTCTTCTGGAAAAAGCACCCTCAAGCCACAGGCATTTTCACTCCTTGACCCTTTGGGGTGCTGGATTTGACTGGTTTCTCCTCTGCCTCCAATTCACTACAAGCTGGGAGAAAGGGGTGGGGTTCTAGTGAGGGTGGGGATCCATAGGAGCTAATGGAATCATTAAAACACATGAATAGGTCTGAGTGGAATTGAAGGAATTTGGCGACTCCGCGTTATTCTTTTAAAGCAGAATTCTGGCCAATTTACGCCAACCATTGCGTGTCGGAATTTCTTTTTCATTTGAGTCATGCTGTGACAACGGGAACAATGCAGGGCTCCAGTAAGGGGGCTGGTGGGCACGAGCGAGATTTGGCATCCTCTAGGGCAAATTCCAGTCGCTAGGAAGCCTTCCAACATGACTTTCTAAATCGAGCAGTTGCAGGAGCAGTCAGGGGCTGCTTGTAGAGTAGACTTTCTACTTGAACGGCAGCACAATCAACTTGAATGGCTGCACACTCTTGCACACTGTGGCCCTCATTCCAATGTTGGCGGGCGGCGGAGGCCGCCCGCCAGAATTCCCCCCTCCGAAATACAGCGCCGCGGTCAAAAGACTGCGGCGGGTATTACAAGTTTTCCCCTGGGCTGGCGGGCGGTTGCTGAAAAACCGCCCGCCAGCCCAGGGGAATACGACCTTCCCACGAGGATGCCGGCTCGTAATCGAGCCGGCGGAGTGGGAAGGTGCGACGGGTGCAGTGGCACCCGTCGCGTATTTCAGTGTCTGCAAGGCAGACACTGAAATACTTTGCTGGGCCCTCTTACGGGGGCCCCTGCAGTGCCCATGCCATTGGCATGGGCACAGCAGGGGCCCCCAGGGGCCCCGCGACCCCCCCTACCGCCATCCTGTTCATGGCGGCTTTCCCGCCATGAACAGGATGGCGGTAGGGGGGGGTCGGAATCCTCATGGCTGCGGAGCGTGCTCCGCAGCCATGGAGGATTCACCCGAGCAGCGGAAAGTCGGCGGGAGACCGCTGACTTTCCGCTTCTGACAGCGGCTGAACCGCCGCGGTCAGAATGCTCGTTGGAGCACCGCCTGCCTGTTGGCGGTGCTCCCGTGGTCGGTGGCCCTGGCGGCCCCCGGCCGCCAGGGTCAGAATGACCCTCTGTGTGTTGCCATTCATACTGATTTTTCAATGCAGAATACACTCCCAGCACTAAATCGCAGTACGAGCAGTGCGATGTGCATCTTTTCCACCATTTGCAGAACTCCGCAGAATCTCACAGAGTTTTTACATAACTCAGCAGAATTCCGTGGAGTGAATTTCTACAAGTTCTGCCCACCCCTACACATGAGAACCTTTATAATGGGTCCTACCTGGCTACTGCAGAGAAACACTATGGATGTTAAAACTGCTTCTCACCCTTCCTGTTTTATGAAGAGACATTTTCAATTACTTAGTTTTGATCATCTGCCTGAAGGCTTCAAAACATCAGTCGGTGTCTAAGGGACTATATGATCTGTACTGGCTCCCAATAAAAAAGTGCATTATGTTCAAGGCATGTGCCTAGTGCACAAGGCTCTTTACCAGGTCAGCCATGTTGGAATTATGGCAATGTTCCACAGGTATATCCAGGGAAGAAATCTTCGATCAGCTCATCTTAGTCTGGTGACAGTGCCTAGAGTCCAGAAGAAGGGGAGGCAGAGTTTTCTCAGTTGCGGTGGCAAGATCATGGAACCCACTTCCTCATCATCTGACCTGTATCAAATGTCCTTCTCCCTTTAGAAAAGCCTGAAAGACAAGGTTCTTCACCGTATAGGAATATTTCTTAGCTTTCTCTGCAATTCTGCTAATTTGTTTCGTGTCTCTGTCGGACTACCAAGACTATGGTGCCTTGATGCCTACAGGTATTTGCTGCACTTTATAACTCTTGTTCAAATAAAATCAAGATTCACTGACACACAGAATATGTTTGCAGTGATGAGACAGTGGAGGGCAAGGCTAAGACCAGTGGTCTTCTGAGCATTAGGCACTTCTTCTGCTTCTCTGGATTCAAAAAGCAGGACAAAAGTTCTTATAATCCCTCATGTTATTTCTATGTTTTTATGGAATGGGAATTAGAATGTCCTTAGGTCTTTTCATAAATGTGTTCATAAATCCCAGCTGACTATTATGCCTTGTAGATGTATAAATGTCAGTCACTATTAAATATGCCACTGTGTATGCATTTTACTTATTTTTACTGCTCATAAATACATTCTACTGAATATTGGAAGGCAAGTTTTTAGGCATATAGAACCAGCTTTAGGTGATGACACCTGGGGACCTAGCCTGCCACTGGCCTGTGGCCTCCAGTTCGTGCTTGTTGCAGCCTGATGCAGTTGCTGCAGTTTGACCAAGTGACATCGCTGCTGCCCGGGTTTTCCCATCTGGGTTTTCCAGCTAGCCATTCTTCCCAGCCAATAGAAGCCCTGCCAATAGAAGTAATACCCATCGGCAACAACACCCATAGAAGGTCCACCAAGCAGTCTAGCTGGTACACTGAAGGTCTCTAAATTACTAAACAACACTGTAAACAACTGGAAAGGAGATGGGGCACCAGCAAGGACATGACTAACAAGACTGTCTTCAAAGCAGCCCTCAAACTCTACCACAGACAGTTGAGAGAATCAAAGAGGCATTAGCCTCAAACATCGTATCAAGCTCCAATAACAGCAAAGAACTCTTCAACATTGTCAAGGAATCCTCCAACCCCTCGGCTGCAACAAACATTACCCCTCACAGGAACTCTGCAACAACTCTCCTCTTCTCTGGAATGGACCCTCCTACTCAACTCCTCTCAATCTGGATTCTGCAGCAACCACATCACTGAGCAGCCCTCATCGTGGCTACCTTTGACAATCAACCCCCCTCGACTGAGGAGAGACTGCAGCTCTGATCCTCCTAGGCCTCTCTGAAGCCCTCAAAATGGTTTCACACCACACACACATCACAAGGCTGCACACATAGGCATCCAAGGAGCCGTTCTCAGAATGACTGCCTCTTTCCTCATCAAAAGATCACAAAAAGTCTGCCTTCCCCAATTCACCTCAAAACCCAAGGAAATCATCTGTGGAGTACCCCAAGGTTCCTCGCTCTGCCCCATCCTCTTCAACACTTCTATGACACCTCTGGCCAGCGTCGCCAACACCCACAGACTCAAAATCATATCCTATGCCGATGACACACAACTCATCCTTGTCCTCTCCAAAGACACTACCAAACACAAAGACCAACTGCTACATCTGCATGACAGACGTCATCAACTGAATGAAGGACAACTGCCTGCAGTTCAACACGCACAGAGGTACTGATCTTCAGAAACAAAAGCTCCCCATGAAACGCATCATGGTAGCCCTACTCCTACCCCAATTGACCACCCTAGGAAACTAGGCATCATTCTGGACAACAAGCTAACCATGATGACGCAAGTCAACTCTGTCCTTCTGCTTCTTCATCCTCCGCATGCTTTGTAAGATATTCAAATGGCTATCCCAAAGTTCAAGATGCACCATTACCCAGGCCCTTACCTCCAGCCGACTTTACTACTAATCAGGGATTGTAGCTTGCCTCCTTCAATGACTACAGACCATACTGAATACCGCAGCCAGATTTATCCTGGATCTCTCTAGATCAGGTGTCTCCAACCAGTTGATTGTGAGCTACCAGTTGCTCACAGACACCTTCAGAGTGGCTCACAACTTAGAGTTTATTTTTAAATAAGCACAAGGTCACATTTTTCTTTTAATGTTAAGGGAAGGCTGTGTTTATTTAACATTATTATCTTCAGGCTGCAGATAGCAGGGGGATATAGAGCAGTGATGGAGTCAGATTTATGACCCAGGGCACAGAGGTGAAGAACTGAAGCTAGGTATTTAACTCTTAAATAAAGGTCCTTGTCTACTAGTGTGAGAACGTTTCTGAATGCTCTTAAATAGGAGAAAATTTAAATGAAGAGTTAAGTTAATGACTAAGTTAACTCTTCATTTTAATGTTCTCCCATTTTAAAGTGTCACATTTGCAAGCAGCAGGCCTCTTTCTCCCAGTGGCCAGTACATACTCTGCCATATTTATTACTGAAAAATACAGTCACTTTTTAAAATGGGAGAAATTTAAAGTAAAGAAACATATTTATATGAAACAGTGAGTCAATTATGTCTTGTTTGTGAAACCTGTTTCTTCACATTAAATTACTTCCATTTATATAAATGGCTGTATTTTTTTGTTATAAATATGGTACCGTGTCTACAGCCCACTTAGAGCAAGATGCCTGCTATCGGTAAATGCAACACTTTGAAATGGGAGAAAATGTAAGTGATGAGTTATATGAAATCCATATAAACATAAAGTTAACTCTTAAGTTTAATTTCAAAGTTTCATATTTACACACAGCAGATATGTTGCACCCAGTGGCAGATAGACACAATTCCATATCTATAACTGAAAAATATAGCCATTGTTTTAAGTGTGAGGAGTTTAAAGTGCAGAAAAATGTTCAATATTAAAAAATATTTTTGCAGAACATTATTATGCACTTTAAATTTCTCCCATTTAAAAAAATTATTGTATGTTTGTTTTATATATTTGACGGTTCCACATATGGAGAAAGGCATGTCCTGTGCCACAAGTACATAGGACAGGCTCTCATTCATGCATACACACATATCCCATTTACACACACACACAACCATGCTCTCACTGGCACACATGGCAGCCCTATCATAGTGCCACTAGTCAAAAAGTATTTTGTTCAAACCATAGTTTCTAGCTCTATGGTCATTAGGCCTAAAGTCAGTGAAGCTGGGCATGGGGATGCCATGTAACACATCATGAGTGCCTTGGCCTTCAGTAGCTCACAATGATTTTCACTGATCAAAAGTAACTTTCACTACAGAAAAAGTTGGAGACCCTGGTTCTAAATGAACCCACATCACATAATTCAGGAGGGGTTTGGTTTTCATTGTATACATTTGTAATGTTATACTGAATTTTAAGCTGAGTGTGAATTCGATTACATTTTGTTGAATAGTAGCACTGATTGCTCCTTGATGTATGATGTGCTGTGTGTGATTTTAAGAGTTCCAAACTACTGCATCTGAACTGAGCATGTCGTAGGTTCAGGGTCAAGTGGTCAAGGGGTGTACTGTGTGCTGACTTTGGGTCCAATAATAAGGTCGCCTCTAGACACCAACGCCGTCACGCCCTCACAGGATTTGTGCGAATCCCTCGCCACTTTCTTCCATCGCAAGATCAGCGACCTCCACGACAGCTTCGGACACCAGACCCAACCATACACCACTGAACCCGCTTCCCCGGACATCACCCTCAACAACTGGACCCACATCAACACGGAAGAAACCAAATCCATCATGAACTCTATCCACTCCGGCGCCCCTTCGGACCCCTGCCCGCACTTCATCTTTAACAAAGCCGACGACATCATCGCCCCGCACCTCCAGACCGTCATCAACTCTTCTTTTTCTTCTGCTACCTTCCCCGAATGCTGGAAGCACGCTGAAGTAAACGCCCTACTAAAGAAACCTACGGCTGACCCAAGCGACCTGAAAAACTTCCGCCCCATCTCTCTTCTACCTTTCCCAGCCAAGGTAATAGAAAAGACCGTCAACAAACAGCTGACCACCTTCCTGGAAGACAACAACCTGCTCGACCCTTCACAAACCGGATTCCGAACCAACCACAGCACGGAAACCGCCCTCATCTCAGTCACAGACGACATCAGAACCCTGATGGACAACGGTGAAACAGTCGCCCTCATTCTCCTCGACCTCTCGGCTGCCTTTGACACCGTCTGTCACCGCACCCTAATCACCCGCCTACGCTCCACCGGGATCCAAGGCCAGGCCCTGGACTGGATCGCCTCCTTCCTCGCTAACCGCTCCCAAAGAGTTTACCTCCCTCCGTTTCGCTCAGAACCCACCAAGATCATCTGCGGCGTACCTCAAGGCTCATCGCTCAGCCCGACACTCTTCAATGTCTACATGAGCCCCCTCGCCGACATCGTACGCAAGCACGACATCATCATCACCTCCTACGCCGACGACACCCAACTTGTACTCTCCCTCACCAAGGACCCCGCCAGCGCCAAGACCAACCTACAAGAGGGTATGAAGGACGTCGCAGATTGGATGAGGCTCAGCCGCCTAAAGCTGAACTCTGAAAAAACGGAAGTCCTCATCCTCGGCAACACCCCGTCCGCCTGGGACGACTCCTGGTGGCCCACGGCCCTCGGCACCGCACCGACCCCCGCAGACCACGCCCGCAACCTCGGCTTCATCTTGGACCCTCTTCTCACCATGACCAAGCAAGTCAACGCCGTGTCCTCCGCCTGCTTCCTCACTCTCCGCATGCTCCGTAAGATCTTCCGCTGGATCCCCGCCGACACCAGAAAAACCGTGACCCACGCCCTCGTCACGAGCCGCCTGGACTACGGCAACACCCTCTACGCCGGGACCACAGCCAAACTCCAAAACCGCCTGCAACGCATCCAAAACGCCTCGGCCCGCCTCATCCTCGACGTACCCCGCAACAGCCACATCTCCGCACACCTGAGACACCTGCATTGGCTCCCAGTCAGCAAAAGGATCACCTTCCGTCTTCTCACCCACGCACACAAAGCCCTCCACAACAAGGGACCGGAATACCTCAACAGACGCCTCAGCTTCTACGTCCCCACCCGCCCCCTCCGCTCCGCTGGCCTCGCACTTGCTGCCGTCCCTCGCACCCGCCGCTCCACGGCGGGTGGGAGATCTTTCTCCTTCCTGGCGGCCAAGACCTGGAACTCCCTCCCCACCAGCCTCAGGACCACCCAGGACCACTCCGCTTTCCGGAGACTCCTAAAGACTTGGCTGTTCGAGCAGCGATAACCCCCCCTTTCCCCCCTAGCGCCTTGAGACCCGCACGGGTGAGTAGCGTGCTTTATAAATGTTAATGATTTGATTTGATTTGATTTGATTAGACACTAGAGCTAAAGTGTCTCAATTGAACCCTTAATTGCCATGGACTACTTCAAACCAGCTTCACATTCCTACATGACCTGCAGTGTTGGGGTCTTGGTATTGCCCATTGCCCTGGAGGAGACCAGCTCTGCTACTATCCATCTCCTTCAGGACACCCTGCAAGCCCCAACATATACAGTGCTGCTTACCGCATCATTTCAAGTGTACCAGCAGCAGAGCTGTTAAAATGGTGGATGATGTGGTGTTGATGCTCTTCTCCCTGTCCCTATATTCAAATGTAATAATGCAGGCGCTTATTGATGGGCTGATGAGGCATTCCGCAGTAAAGAAACAAACTGCTAAACCACTGTAATACACTACCTGCCTTTCTCCAAGCTGTGATTTTGTGAAGAAATGCTTTGCACACTAGTTGGGTTGGGTTGCCCCAAAGTATTCCACCAAAATATATATACAAAATATTCCAGGGCCAAAATATTGAGACAATCATTAAGGCACATATATGTGAAGTATAGTAAACCTATAATTACCTACATATACTTACACTCACAATATTTTGTTCCTGAATATTTAGGCCTCGATATTTTGGCCCTAAAATATTTGTGTCCTCAATATTCTGACATACAACCTCTCCCTGATCCGCAGCCCCGCCACACTAGTTGGTGATGACAGCAGTTGGTGGCATTTACTCCGTGTTGTGCCGGTTTGCATAGTGCGTGAGTGGGGATCGCTTTGGTTCATGCAAATATGCTCATGCATTCTCAGGATAGAGATCGTGGCTCGTGGTACCGTCAAACTCACTGTACTTCACATAGACCCAATGCCTGAAGGGTATCCATCTGCACTTGCTCTCTATCTGTGTATGCATGCAGAGAAGCAATTGTGACTTTGGGGTTAGTCCACAGGGATTGACATCAGCTAGGGAAACTAACAAATGCATCCCTAATCATTGAGTCTAATTCCCTACCTAAGTTCTGACTAGCTGATTAGAAGTATAGTTGTATTAATATATATATATATATAGCTGATTAGAAGTATAGGTGTATTAATATATATTATTATATCTTATGTTGAGCCCTATAAAGTGTCCCTGCTTACTTTTCATGCCATCAGGACTAAATTAAAAAACCCTAATTCAGCATCCCTGCAGCACACAGTCTGTTACAATTTGTTTTGCATAGTCAACCCACCAGATTATTTTGTGCTTTTTTGGGACCCTATTTTTGCTGGCTTTAGGATTCTGTGCACTTTGGTACTGTTTAGTAGTTGCACAGTGACAAAGTGCCTGAGTTTCCCCTTTAAAATATGTGCTGTATATTGGAACTCCCTACTTTGCCTGTATAATTTTACTATAGGTCCATTGTAAATGGTGCCTAAAGTGAACCTGTGTCAGGGGAAGCTAAATGTCATATGTGGGCTGAAATATGTATTTATACCACCCACATATATGACAAAACTATATTTCTGTCAGGGGCACAACTCTGTTCTGGCTGACCCCCAGTTAAATGCAATGACACAGGTAAGAAAGTATTTGCCATGTAGGTAATTTATACTCATAATTCATTCCTAATGTGTGCCCTTTAAATCTACAAGTCAGGATACTAATATATGAAAATAGGATTCACAACAACTTGTTGAGGTTAGTGTGCCCTCACAGTGAAATAAAAGCCAAAATCTATTTCACTGTGTAGGCCCTGTGGACGTTTCCTTAAGTAAGCTTTGATGGAATTAAACTCTTAACTCCTATCACTGGTGAGGGAAAGTCTAGAAAAATATTAAAAAGTTATTTTCTTCATTTTCGAAATATGATTCAATGGTAAATCAGATTTTTTTATAAGTAAGCAGGAAAATCTACCTGAGCCAGAACCTGCTTAAAAACAGTTCTACCACTCATCACACCGCAGTAGCTGTGATACACATGCTTTACTGGGGCAGTTAACAACCCTGCCTCAGAAGACAATGGCCTGTCTTTGAGCCAGGAAGGGCCAACGGTTGTTACCTACGCATCACTTAGCAGGGATTATCTAGCTAGGAGTGAGCAGGAACAGTGGGCAGAATGAAAGGAAGCTTTAGCACTACCTCTTTTGCCTTGATTGCACCAAGGAGGGCTTCTCCTATCAATTCCCAGAACCCTACCAGACAGACCCCAGTCACAATAGAAGGGAAAATCACTTTTGACCCTGTCAGATGGGAGGATCATCTGATCAGGGAGGTGTCTTAGGAGCTGAAGGCACATATCCCTGGTGGCAGCTGGCTATTACCACCTTGAAACTGGACCTCCTATGTAATTTTACAGTAAAGTAAAGAGGAAGTGCTGCAAAAGGAGATGGAAGTTGTGGGGAAATAGTTAGGATTGGGTGGTAGAACTGATCCAGTCTGTGGCTACTGCACAGGCTAAATCTAGCACATTTACCACCAACCCCTTAGAATATTCCTGGGCCTGTAAAGACTCCATTCGAAGAAGTTGGCCATTCTGGAACAAGATGTTCACTCCTACAGGGAGAAGAGGAATCTCAAAAGGACTCAAGGACTCCTAACTTCTGGACTGAACAGGACAGGAATTTCTCTCCAGGGGTCAAGTGGTTGCCCTTCTGTTTTTCTGTGTCATGGACACATAAAGCAGAAGGACTCCTGATCTCAAAAAGGACCAGCTGACCAGTGAGAACTGGCACCCTGAAAGAGACCTGGCAGGACAGAAACCGTCTCTGAGTAGCTGAGGGCTGCAGAATAGACTAAAAGGGACTTTCCCAAAACTATGGTAATCTTGGGTTTACACCGGTGGAGCACTGGGAATTTCCCACTAGGTTCCACACAAGACGTTTAAGAAATCCAGGTTTGTCCTCGTGTGAGCGTTTTGCCTCACTGAAAACTGGTTGAGCTGGACTTTGTGGTGAAGGTATGAGGCCTCATGGAATCAAGACTGGCTATGGTTTCCAGGGTTTCTTTGCTGGATGATTACAACTTCTAATGAAAGTTACTAAGTCTGAAGGTAAATCTTTGGACCAGGGTGAGGCAACAAATCTGATAGGCGACATACTCTATGAAATCCAGGTTTGTCCCACTCTGAGCTTTGTGCACCAAGGCCAATTTCTACAGCAGGAGCTCATCGATGACATAGGTGAGTCTGAGGGACCTTCACTGGCCACAGCCTTGGACTTGCTCCACTGAAGATTTCAACTTCCATAAAAAAGACTAATGTCCTGAATTAGAGTTTGGCAGAGAGGGTACTCCATCACAAACGTGACCGAGTATACTGTTTGAGAAAAACCCACAGTTTACGCACTCTTTTATGAGTAGGGTGGACCATCAGCTTCCTAAAAGTATTGCCCTAGCTGACTCCACCATGGGAAAGCTTATTTCAATGTCCCAACAGGGTAGGGCCCATTAGAGTAAAAACATTAGAGGTCCTATCCTATTTGGAGTTGCTAGTCTGATGTCATTTTTGTTCTGTCCTTCACAGACAAATAAAAAATAACAACTAATGAGGGTCATTAGTTTTTTATTTTTTCAGACACAAACAGCTGCTTTTGGAGTTGGTCAACTGCTACCTAATAGATGGTGGCTGTCCACCAGACTTGTAGTATCCACCCTGACTGCAGTTCCTCTGAAGGCATAGGAAGCACCACTGGGCCGGTTGCGAGCTCCAAATTTGGTGGGCAGTAGTCTGTCAGAGTGGGGGACGTAATGTCCTCTGCCACGCTAATGGGGAGACAGGAGAGTGGACCACATGCCAACCTCTAAATCTGTCCCTTATTCAGAAGGTAAAAACTTTGACTAGGATGACCGGCTTGGTGGATCTGCCCTCTTCTCTATTGCAGTCAGCATGAAATCACTCCGCAGTCCCAGTCAACTGCAAACCTTTGGTTGTCACTTTACCTTTTCATAGCACGTTTTTGCCCTAAATCTTGCCGTGTGTGACATTATTAAAAACAAATAAAGACCACGCCTCATGTCAGGTAAGCAAGATACTCCTCCTCTCTGCTAATGGGAGTGCCCTGAGAAGAGGCTGAACCGATGAGCTGACAGGAAGTGCAACAGACCAGAAAGTGCCAAACGCTGAGTTGCATTTTTCTCAGCATTCATCTGACCAGTAGTCTTCAAGCTGAAATAACAGCGACAAAGATAAGGTACAGAATAACAACCAAAGCACAAATGTCATTTCTCAAGGCTCCAGTACCTAAACTAACAGTATCTCAAGGCAAGAGGCAACAGAAAGCACAACAACCATTTCCAGAAAGGGGAAGGGAAAGGAAGTACCACTATATTAACTAATCTGTAATATTAGTCCCTAAATAATGTACCTTATGGAGGCTAAGCCTTAGACACGGTCCCATGAAAGGGACACCTTACTAAGTCTAAACTATTGTTCCAGAAAATAATTCAAGTAGTAACGACCCTACTGAATCATAACCAACCAAAGTAAGCAGGTACACAATAAGAGGAGAAAAAAAAAACTGTTGTGTCAGACTTCAAGACCTATCAGCTGAAGAGAAGCCGAGGCAGACACAGAGGACTGGATAACTCAGGAATCAGCCAGACGCATGAGGCCCAGGATGCAATGTTTCACCAAGCAGTCTTAAAAATTGTTAAGTGAAGTACAATAAAAGCTTCCTCATTCTATAGGCTGACATAGAAGAAGGTCACATGGAAGAGAAAGGGGCCAATAGTGATGTCACAGGAAGAGGTGGGTTAAGGTTGCTTTAATAACATGGAAGGGCGCATGTGCAATCACATGAACTGTGGATGGTCTGCTCATCAGGGCTCATCCAAGTAACTGTACGGAACAAGGCTAGGCCCTGCTTTGTGGATGAGCTGTGGCAAGGAGTGGGTACATGATACCTGGCCTTGTGGTGGTGCCTGAGATGCAACTGCTGGCAGAGATGGAGCACAACAAATTCATAGAGGTCAAGGCCCAGCAATGCTGTGATCCTGTACCGCGTGAGGAGGAAAGGCGCTAAGGTACAGAGTCGTACCAGGTACAGTGATGGATGCAGTGCGGAGGGAAGAGGTCAAGCATTGCAGTGACGTGTGTCTGCAGGGACTTACATATCTGAGACTCTTTTCTCTGGGTAGCTAGTGCTTGGTGACATCAGTAAGCACAAGTGGTTTTGCTCATGATGTGGGGGTCAGTGAGCCACGCAGGGTGTTGCTGGCTGGGGGCGACCAGCCAGCAGTCACTGGGGAAGGGTTCTTAAAAGTAAATACATGTTTTTTTTTTTTTTCTGGATCAGTAATGCCCTTCCCCAATATCTCAGGCACCTCATTAGAGAAAGCATACCATCAAGGCTCACAAGCAAAGGAAAATGACTCAGTTTAGGAATAAATGCTGCAGCAGCCCTTCAACACTAAGGCCCTCATTATAACAGTGGAGGTAAAAACTGCCTACCGCCACAGCGACGGCCACCAAAAGACCGTTGCCGCGGCTACCAGCCGTCTGCCAAATTATGACCGTAACCGGAATTCCGCCAGAACGATGGCGTAATTCTGGCTGCGGTCATGGCGGCAGATGGCAGTAAGGTGGCGCTGCTGCCAGCAGCAAAGCCACGCCAGTAGACCACTGCAGACCGTATCATGACACATGATACAGCCTGGCGGTGTTCTGCTGGTGGACGCTGCTGCTGGCAGCAGCGCCCAGTCCCGTCTCCTGCCAGAGGAGCCCCTGAAATCAGGTAAGTCAGGTGCTCCGACAGGGGGGGGGTGAGGGGTGTTGTGTGGGGCTGCGGGGGGGGGGTGAATGTTTTTGTGTGCGTGAATGAGGGTGTGTGTTGCATGTTATATGTGTGTGCATGTATGGATGTGTGAGTGTGTGTATGTTGTGTTGTGTGAATGCGTGTGTGCCTGTATGTATGTCAGTGTGTGTGGATGTGTGTGTGAATGGATGTATGCATGAGTGGTTGAATGTGGGTATGAATGTGTATATGAGTGTGTACGATGGTGCGTGAAGGTGCGTGTATGTTGGGGTGGTGGGTCTGGAGTGGGAGGGAGGGTGGGGGCAAACCTGGGCAGGGGGGGGAGACCCCTATCAGTGACAGGGAAGGAATGCCCTGTCACTGACAGTGTCTACCACCATGGTTTTCGTGGCGGTAAGGAAGCCACGAAAACCATTGTGGTAGGCGGGGTCATAATCCTGCGGGCAGGCTAGTGACGGCCGCCTGGCTGGAGACTGAAGTCTGCAGCCCGGCGGCTGTTACGGCTGTGGCGGACAGAGTGGTACATTGGCGGTTTGGCTTGAGCCAAACCGCCAATGTCATATAATGGGGAAAAGTACCGCCAGCCTGCTGGCAGTGCTTTTCTCCATTTTACCACCATCCGCCGTGGTTGTAATGAGAGCCTAAGATTTGTCCATCACTAAATAACTGCTTAGGTTTTCAGCCATGGCCTCAACAAAAATACAAAGGGAACTGCAAACCCCACAATGTAGAAGTCTGATGCAGCAGTCTGCTCACACTCCTCAGAGACGAGTAGTCACATTGTATAAGAAACTCACTCACATTTGTTACACTCACTCCCAGAATCATTCTCACAGGTCTCACAAATAGGCAGCAAAACTAATAGGTCCGGCTGAAACCTTCTACTTAGCGAGTGCATGTGTGGTATTGGGGATGGGTAAGTTGATGAATGCATGGTTAAGCCAATGGGTAGATGAATAGATGCATGAGTGCGAAGATGAGTGACTGGGAGCTTGGGTGAGGAGTGAATGAGAAGAAGGAAGGCTGGATCAGTGACTACTTAGATGGAAGCATCCAGTCACTTTCCCTTATAAACCATATAAAAGGTTTGACAAGACTTTTATTTGTTTCTTAGCTAATGAAATATTAAAATAGGCAGCATTTTAATTACCTAGAGGCTCATTCCTCTCCAATTGGAGAGGAGTTTTCATTATCAACATAGTTAAATGTTCTGATTTTTGCAACTTTTCAACCTGAAGTGTAGTGATTTTGAAATACTTTGTACGTTTCTCTATCCGTTAAAATTGTAATTTATGTGTAATGGGAAAATATATATGCAGCATAAAAAGTCACCATGCAGTGTGCTGTGTACACCTGCCCCAGTTCCTTAGTTATTTCAAAGAGGTGCAGAGCAGGGCCCTATAGACCCTTTAGTTACTTCAGAGCACTGAAGACCATTGCAAATAAATCAATGACAGAAGAACTAGAGGGGGAGGTGAAGCCTGATTGGATAGTTGTGTAGCCCCGCCCAAGGCTGTACATTTGCAGCCCTTGCTCTGTGCAGAGGTCAGCAGGGCCGCAACAAGGGGGTGTAACCGGGGCTAAGTGCCTGGGCGGGCATTTGCTTGTGGGCCATCGAAGGGCCTGTTTTTCATGGCAGTGGCAGCTCCTGGCTCCCCAAGGTTAACTGCAGAAGATATGGAGAGAGAGAGAGAGAGAGAGAGCAGAAGAGAGAGAGAGAGAGAACTTTTTGTTTTACTTCTATTTCTCTTGCTAAACCTCCCCCCTCCCTCTAACTCTACCTCCTACTCTGTTTATTCACCAAGTGTAATGTTTAAGATTTTTGGTGTCCTGGAGGCATAGCTTGCGCTCAAGAGCAATGGCCGCCTGATTCTCCTGCTTTGTACTCCGACACCAGCAATCTCACGCCCAGCCTGCCACCTTTGACAAAAAAACAAAAAATGCACACCAGCATAGGTAGATAACCCCAAGACACCGAACATACCATGAGCAAGCCGATCCGACACCAGGATCAGCAGTGTCCCTGAACTCTGTTCCCCAAGAGCCGAGACAGCGTGAGGCCTAAAATGGCGACCACCACTCCATCGATAGTCCGAGGACTACAAATTCACCCTGCGCCACACCGGAGCATTAGCCCATCTAAATCGACATGCCATCAAAGAGACAAGGAGACATGGTAATCAAGGACGCTCCACCAAGTTGACGCGTGCGAACCCACAGGCCATTGGCCACCAGACTCATTCCGTTCAGCTCCCAGGCACAAATTAATAAATAAAATCCCTACATGCCACATGCTTCCATGAGCCCTGTCAGAACGAACACTGGTGTGGCCTAAACCCGACCTCGTGGGCCCCCGTCTTCCTGCTACAGCACGGCACAGTGCCGAGTCAGACCTCGAGATCAGTATCCGCCTACTGGACCCAGCACACCAGAGTACCCACTGGTTGGGGGGTGCATATAATCAGGACCTCACAAGGGCTTAAATCCTACTTGGAGATCTTAAATCAGGATGCTACTTTGCACACCGTTCTCCAGCACCAAAGCCTGACTTCAATATGGCAGCCGCCATACCGATCACCCTTTAAAAAGGTTAAACACCATGGTCCTCCTATTTTGCTCGCCCTGGTGACCATTGATAACGCATCCAGCCCTTATAAATTACCTGTACCTGGACACGTTGGAGGTCGGTGAACCTTTTAGCCGAGTTGGGCTCTCCTCATCTTAGAATAGTCGGATTGCTTAAATCAATAATCAATAACTATTGTAATCGATACCCAATACTCAATTAATAGATCAAAATAACACATTAAAAATCAATAACAGTTGGTATTTCGATGCACCATGACCTTTCAGTCATGAATAACCACACCAGTTTATTTAAAGTTAGTGAATTGATTTCCCTATATTAACAAAGCTAGCACAATATATATAAGTCTCAAAACCAAATGATATATGTATACGAACATTACTAGCTGTCCATAACGGTGGAAGAAATGCAATCTACGCAAAATCTGAACTATAATACACTCGGTTATGGCAATGCAAATCACTAACACGAGTAATTGAATTTGACTGATTGCATACATTGGTCAGCATAACAAGATTTCAATTCAACATGGTGCATCAAATGAATACCTTAACTAACCTCTAATTAGCATTGGCATGTGGGACTTCATGCGAAATGAATTTAGTCAACACAAATTTGGAAAACTTCTAGCTTGGGCCCTATAAAATAGCAGTTGGTACCTAAAAGGAAAAACACAATGCATAATACAGTTATCCTTTCATAATTACCAAATACAATCAGCATACAAGGAAAGTCTTCGTCCTTCAGGTACCGGTTCGGTCAGCATGGGGCGGATCTCATGGGGGCAGAATTAAGGGCAAGTTTCCTTGCAGCAGCAAGGAAAATGGGGCAAAGTTACTGCATGGGCAAAACAGGGCAACATTAAAGTTAAAGTCTCTAGGGTGAGAATTCTTAAAGTCTCTTTCTCTGGAATAGAGAAAAGAGCAGCAAGATGTCGTCTAACATGGCGTCTGGCATTAGGCTTCAAGGAAAATGGCTGAGTTCTCTTTGTCCAGTGGGTTTAAGTAAGAAACATTCCAAATTCTGCAGAGTCTTTCATTGGAGGGTTCATAGGGTGACTTCAATTTAACCAATGAATAGTGTCTTTCTCCTAGTACTCATTTATGCATACATTGTCCTTGGAGCCTTGGAACACAAGTTACAACGATTTTACCAATTCATTTTATCACAGTGCTTTTATTGTCCGCACCTGCAGGAGTTGACCTTGCATCAAAAGGGATGCAACCATTCCTAGCACGAAACCTTGAGATAAGTGTATTAGTCATTTCTACTGGAAAAATACAACCTTTAAATGAAATAATATGCTTTTGTTAGTGCAAGTGAAAACCACGCAGTTGAATTTGAGACAGGCGACTAGGCCAAAGCCTCTACTAAATTTAAGCTAGCATAAAACAGTTTCCTTCAAGAAAATCATAAAACACATTTGCAATTATGACGGATTACTACATTTGTCAATTCTTCATGATTAATTAGGCTTGTTTATAATAATGGCGAACTACTCCGTGGGCACAATTTCCCACGTACATTATTTTTCTTTGCTAAAATCACACTACCGTATACGATTTTGTTACATGATATGAATATATGTTAGTCCTTCTTTTTCTGCGTCATCAATCCCTCCTCTGATGACTAATTATGTCATCACATCAAATCTACCCACAAATTTTATTCCAATTAAAATTCTGTTTTAGTAATTCGGCACTTCAGTCAATTCCCTCTTTCTTTTGGTTCTCTTTGATTTTTCTCTGTATATTTCTACCATTTTGTTTTCTATTTTCTCTTCTCTTCTTCTTTTGTTTCTTGCTTTCAATATTTTAATAGCTTTCCATATTCCCCAAATGCCTAATAAGCAAATTAACACTATTAATATTCCTTTTACTATTTTCAGTAATAGTCCGTTCCAAATGTTGCTGAGCCAATTTCCCACGGAAGCAAATCCTTTTCCAACCTTCTCCCATACTCCTGGTTCTTTCAATTCTTTCAAGTCTGTACTTTTGTTAGTTAAGTTTGTAAGCATTTTTCTAATTTGCCCACTGTTGTCCGGAATATAAGTACAACAGTGACGTGTACCAAGCATTTTGCAAACGCCGCCATCCTTTGCTAAAAGAATGTCTAAGGCAAGCCGATTTTGAAGAGTCATAGCTCTTTCTGCAGCAAGTTCAGCATCCATCAGGATTATAGCTCCTGAGAATTTTGTCAGCATGTTATCCACAATAGTAGACAACTTTCGTATTTGAATTGAATTCAATATGACTCCTACTGAAGGAATCACTGCTCCAAATATATCTGCTACCACACCAGAAGCTGTCTCTCTTTTCTGAACATGATGTGATTCAGACAGCTTTGGAAAATTCTTTAAGTCGTCCAGTTGATAAACCTTTGGAAATACTATTTCCAAATAACATCTCCCATACCATCCTTTAGGAAGGCGATAATAGGCATTAAGTCCACAGATATAATGTACCCCTGCAATATCTGGGTCTTGTCCATTCAGCATGAACGTCCATTTAGGTTGAAACAAAAATGTATGCTTACATTCACTCGTTCCCACAAAAACTGTGTCATAATATGATTTATGTCTATGTACACAAAATCGCCCTACGTGTAATGTATCTAAAGCTATTTTCCCTTGTGTCTTTATTGCGGCAAAAGCATAGTTATCTACAGATGTCCTCTTGTGTAATTCCCTTTCTAATTTCTCCTTCACCTCTTTCCTCCTATCGTCAGTGTGATCTAAAAAGCTTATCTCGATTGGTGAAAGCAAGCATGTAAGGTTTTCTCTGTGGGCGTGAGCTGTGTGAAAAGGTGACAATGGCTCAAAGAAACCCCTCATCAATTTTATATAATAATCTCTTGCTACTTTACTCAGGTACTCGATTATGGGGATATATGCAAATGTAACATCCTGATTGGAATAAAAGTAGTGAATATACTCCTGGCCATAAAATCTGGTCATTATTAAACTACATGTAATTCCATACGTAAGAGGCATGCTATGATTTGTCACCCCTTCCACTACTGAGGTAGGTATGTGTGTGCATACATAACAATCTTTCGCATCCATTGTCTCAACATACTCACTCAACAAGCAATAGAAAACATTGGACGAAAGTTCCTTCTTATCATGCAAATGTCTTTCGTCTTGTTTGAGTTTCTTCAAAGGAGTTAGTTCAGTAATAGGTTTAGAAGTAGAAGCATCATTAGTCTCTCTCTCATTCTTTCCATGCATTCCAAGAATTATTGCTACAATGATTAGTACACATGCAGTTATTAGACCTATACACACGTATTTACAACACTTCATCTTATGTCCCTGTGTAGTGTAGCCTGTCATGATCTATATAGAATCAGAAAGTTGAAGACACTCTTTCAAATCAGATTTGCATATATATATAAAGCTGAACGAGTTCAATGTTCACACCGTTTTCTTTAGCAGCTTAGTCTCTTATCGGTTAGCAGCTTTGTCTCAAAATCGGTTTCAAAGTCAATCAAGTTAGCAATGTCTTAGCCGGTTCAAAAGTCAATCAGATTGTTAATGTCTTATTCAGTAATGTTCATGGGATTTCGCTTCTCAGGTGCCAAAGTGAAGTTCTGCTTCTTCGTTCTCAAGACTGAGAGATAGGAATTCGTCTGACCAATCGTTAGTGGCTATGTATGCCCACTCCGGACCAAAATATCTTCTGCTCGGTATTCTTTTCCTTTTCAATTTTGCATCTCGTTTTGATTCTCTCTCACTGGTACTTTCTTCCTTGGCCAGGTCTTTCTCTTCACTTGGTGTTGCTATTGCGAAAGGCACCTCTTTTCTTTTCTCTTTCAACTTTGGCCCTTCACCTTCATTTGATAATTCTTTAGTCCTTAGTTTCACTGGCGATATGCTTTGTCCCCGTTTCGCACTGTTTTCACCTGAGGGCCCTGCAACCGGTTCTGGATGAGGTTGAACGACTTCACCCTGTCCCGCCTCCTTTTCTTCCCCTAGGAGGTCAATCAGGTTTTCCTTTTCTTTTCCTGTATCGGCTGCTTCTGAGAAAGCCCTCCTCTGATCAGGCTCTCCTGCTCCTTCACCTGTCACAGGCTCTTCTGTACCTTCAGGATCTTTGTCACTTTCTGAGGTTTCTCCTCCGAACTCCTCAAATGGGTTTGTTGTTTCTTCCTCAGAAAATATCTCTTCCTCCTCTATTTCTGCTTGTTCGCCTCCAGGTTCTCTTTGTTCTGTCTCAGTGCCTGGTACTTTCTTGTCAGTCACTGGCGATTTCAGCGCTTCAACTTTCTCTTCTGTGGGGCACGTCACCCTTTTCGTGTGACTGGCGTGAATCCAGTTGGGAACTCCCGCACACTTCACAGCGGTGGTAGTTGTCAGAATCACATGAAAAGGTCCTTTCCAACGGGGTTCCAAACACAACTTCCTCACGTGCTTCTTTATCACGACCCAGTCACCTGCTTTCAGGGCGTGTCCTGGACCTTTGATCGGTGGCAAGGTGGTTGCCTCCACCTGGTGAGAAAAAGAGCGTACCACATCAGCTAGACCTTTGCAATAGTCCAACACCATATCATCTGTAATATTCAAAAGAGCATTTGCAGGAACTGCTGGAAGCCTCATGGCTCTGCCCATGAGGATCTCGTGTGGGGACAGTCCAGTCTTTCTATCAGGGGTGTTTTCATTGACATTAATGCCAAGGGCAACGCGTCAGGCCATTTCAAGTTTGTTGATGCACATATTTTCGCCATCCTCGATTTCAAAGTGCCATTCATTTGCTCCACTAGTCCTGATGCTTCAGGGCGGTAGCTACAATGCAATTTTTGTTCAATGTTCAATGCTGCACACAGTAATTTTATTACTTCGTTATTGAAGTGACTTGCCCTATCTGATTCTAAGGAGATCGGAAAATCGAAACGTGGTATTAGTTCTCTCAAGAGTCGTTTTGCAACTGTAAGGCTATCATTTCTACGTGTGGGGTATGCTTCAATCCAGTGACTAAAAATACACACAATCACCAACACATATTTCAAGCCTCCATGCACAGGCATCTCAATAAAATCCATTTGCATCCTGCTGAAGGGACCTCCCGCTCTTCCAATGTGGCTAAAATTTACTACTGTTCCCTTCCCTGCGTTCATTTGCTGGCAAACGACGCAACAATGGCAAACTGCTTCAGCAACTTGACTGAATTTGGGATTAAACCAATCAATTTTGAATAGTCTAACCATGGCATCCCTTCCAAGATGGGCTTGTCCATGGTACAATCTGGCCAACTGCGTCAAAAGACTGTTTGGTAGAACCAACCTCCCTTCACTTGAAACCCACAAATCATCTGGTTTCTTTACACATTGTAATTTGCTCCATGAGAGTTTCTCAACTTCACTGACGTCGTTCTGTAAGGATTTCAATTCATCAATTGTATCTACAACCTTTAGAGCAAAAGCTTCACTTGGTTCAAGTTCTGGCTCATTTATCAAGTTCCATTCGTCTCTGAGCAATATTCAGTTCAATGCGCAAAACCTTGCGACTTGATCTGCATATCCATTTCCCAAAGAAACATAGGGGGTCATTCCGACCCTGGTGGTCAAAGACCGCCAGGCTCGCGAATGGAGGAAGCACCGCCAACAGGCTGGCGGTGCTTCCCTGCCCATTCTGACCGCGGCGGTAAAGCCGCGGTCAGAAAACCGGGTCCGGCGGTTTCCCGCCAGATTTCCCCCGGCTGGGCAAATCCGCCAGGGCAGCGCTGCAAGCAGCGCTGCCCAGGGGATTCTGACCCCCTTCCCGCCAGCCTGTTTCTAGCGGTTTACACCGCCAGGAAGAGGCTGGCGGGAACGGGTGTCCTGAGGCCCCTGGGGGCCCCTGCACTGCCCATGCCACTGGCATGGGCAGTGCAGGCACCCCCTAACAGGGCCCCAGCCTGCATTTCACTGTCTGCCTAGCAGACAGTGAAAAGCGCGACGGGTACAACTGCACCCGTCGCACACCTGCAACACCGCCGGCTCCATTCGGAGCCGGCTTCAATGTTGCAGGCCCCCTTCCCACTGGGCCGGCGGGCGCTAACATTGTTAGCGCCCGCCGGCCCAGCGGGAAGGTCGGAATGCCTCCAGCGGTCTTTTGACCGCAGGGCGGTCAAATGGCGTTTCCCTCCAGGCGGGCAGCGCCCGCTGCCAGCCGGGGTCAGAATGACCCCCATAGTCTTGTAATTTTGAATGTGCACTGCATTTTACCACTGCTACTTCTCCTGGTAACTGGATGGCATGTAATAATTCTCTTATTCTTTCACCATTTTTCACCGGTGATCCTGAAGAGGTCATGAAGCCTCTTTGTGACCACAACTGTCCAAAATCATGCACTATTCCAAATCCGTACTGACTGTCAGTGTAAATGGTGACTTTCATTAAGGCAGAAAGTTGGCAAGCTCTAGTAAGTGCCACCAGTTCCGCTACTTGTGCAGAGTACACTCCTTGAAGCCAAGATGCTTCCAGAACACCTGTTATTGTACATACAGCATATCCCGCTTTCAGTATTCCTAGTGCATCTCTTAAACATGAACCATCAACCAAAATAACTTGATCATTTTATTCCAATCAAGTGTCTTTGATGTCAGGTCTTGGTTTTGTGCAAAATTCAGCCACCTTAAGACAGTCGTGCTCGACGTCTTCAGCGTTCTCAATTTCGACATTTTCACTGGGAAACAATGTTGCTGGATTCAACGTAGTGCACCTTTTCAGCTGCATGTTAGGTGAACCCAAAATTATTGTCTCGTACCTTGTAAGCCTAGCACCGGTCATGTGCTGTTTTCGGGAGCGTGTCAAAAGTATCTCGACTGAGTGAGGGACCATGACTGTCAAAGGATGTCCCATCACTATTCCTTCACTCTGATTTAGGCTGATACCAACTGCTGCTACGGCACGCAAGCACCCTGGCAGGGCTGCTTCGACCGGATCCAAAGTAGCTGAAAAATATGCTACTGGTCTGTTTACGCCACCATGGGCTTGAGTCAAGACAGACAAGGAACATGCATCACATTCATGACAAAACAATGTAAAAGGCTTTGTGTAATCAGGCATACCTAAAGCTAGAGCCCTGCACATGCATTCCTTTAATTCAATAAAAGCATCCATCTCATCTCTTTTCAGCACTATTTCATCCAGCGCATCTTTCTGGGTCAGTTTCAGCAAAGGTTTTGCTAGAGTTGAGAAATTGGGAATCCATTTGCGACAATAGCTCACCATTCCCAAAAACTTTCTCACCTCTCTTCTCGTCTTCGGTGGACTCATTTGAAGTACACTTGTTATTCTCTCTTTCTTAATTCTTCTCAACCCTTTCTCTATTTGGTGACCCAAATATTTACTTTCTTCTGACAGAACTGTAATTTCGAAGGGGACACTTTATGTCCATTCCTTCCCAAATGATTCAATAGGGCAATGGTGTCAGCTGTACAGTCACTTTCTGTCTTGGACGCGATCAACAAATCGTCAATATACTGTACCAAGGTTGATTCAAATGGTAATTCCAATGATTCCAAATCTTTCTTTAGAATCTGATTGAAAAATTTATGGTGACTCCGAAAACCCATGAGGAATTCGACACCAACTGTAGACTCTGTCTAGGAATTTGAAACAAAAGAGAAATTGGCTGTCTTCATGAAGAGGCACAGAAAAGAATGCTTGTGTTGAGTCGATGACTGAGAACCATTCAGCATCACAGGGAACTTGAAACATTATCACAGCTGGATTTGGTACTACAGGACAACACTTAACTATTATGTCATTTATTTACCTCAAATCCTGAACAATCCGGACCTTTCCACTCTGTTTTATTAGTCCCATGATTGGTGAATTACATGGCCTACTTAACACTTCTTTCAGTACTCCCTGTTTCACAAACTCATCAATGAGTTGGGCGACTTTCATGAGGGTGTCTTGTGCCATATGGTATTGTGGGGTCTGGGGAAAATTTACATTGGGTTTTACTGTCACTTTCACTGGTTCTACACCTTTGACCAATCCTACTTCCTTTCCTGTCATATCCCACACTTCCTTTCCAACTGTTTCCTGTAACTCAGCAGGAATATCTGCTTCAGTGAGCATTGGGTAAAGAGTAATCAGGGGATACTCTTCGTCGACAGTTTCCACTACGTCTCCTCCTAAACTGTCCTCTTCTTCCTCATCACTGTTTGTCTGAATTTCAATTCCATCATTTGAACACATAATCGAGCATCCCAATTTACACAATAAATCTCTCCCTAACAATGATATCGGGCTTGAGTCACACATCACAAATGTATGTGACCCTTGATAGTTACCAATTCTGACCTGCACTGGATCTGTGATTGGGTTTGTCAGATACCTATTTGCCACTCCCACTACTTGAACTGTTCTCCCTGAAAGTGGCAAGTTTGGTACTTCGATGCTTCTAACTGTAGAGCGTGTAGCTCCGGTGTCAACCAAGAATGAAACGCGGTGACCCATAACTCTTCCTTCCACATGCGGACCCTTTTGATCAACTTCCACGGATGCTGCAAGCATACAATTTCCCTCCTCTTCTGAACTTTCACTCTCCCATGCATCGTTTATTCCGTGCTCACTGTGTAATGGGAATTGGTGTACTGTGTCATTTTGATTCATTCCTTGACCCGTGACCTGTTGAGGAAGCATTACTTGTTGCTGATTCATTGGTGCAAAGGGTATTTGCATTTGCTGATTAGCTACCATAGGAAACTGCTGTTGCATTGGCTGCAACTGTGCCATTTGTGCACGGGGCATTTGGACCTGCTGCGGTTGTATGGGTTGTAAACCCTGCATTTGATTTATATTATTTTGAAAATTTAGATTTGGACCTCTCAATTTCGGTCCTCTCATATTCTGAAATGCATTGACATCATTGTTTTGCTGACCTACACCTTCCTGCACCAACATTGGGCACTCCCGTTTCCAATGCCCGACGATTCCGCACGTGTGACATGGCATTACCTTCTTCATTGCCTGTATACCATTCGGAATCATAACAGTATTTATATCAGGACCATTATTCATAAAACCTCCTCGGCCTCTGACTCTCATTTGTGGCTGAAACATAGCATTTCCCTGCTGTTGCTGCTGCGGCAACTGCTGTTGAAAACCTTGTAAACCTTGCAAACCTGTCTGAGCTGCTCTAAGCTGCATCACCATCACCTTTTCTTTCAACCTTTTCTGCTTCGTCTCAATCTCATCACTACAGTATTTTGCATAGTTCAACACTTTGTCGATCGATTTTGACTGCCAACAAATTAAATGCATTTTAATCATCTGGCTGATTTCGGGTCTCAATCCTTCCACAAATCTGAACACAAAATGGAGCATGTCCTTTGCCTCAATCGTCTCCGTGCCACTGTAATTTTTAAACGCTTTCAACAATCTCTCATAATACGCATGTATTGACTCTTTAGCTTCTTGTTCCGTTCTGTCAATCCTCTGCCAATCCACATTTTTCGACGCAACCTTTGTTTTCAAGTGCTCAATCACCTTATGGTATAAACTCATTACCGTAGGTGATGGTGCACCTGTGTCCCTGTCCCTTTCTGGTTCACTTGTCGGCCAACCTACAGCCCTCTTACAATCTTCCCACAAATCTGCCGGAACCACAATCTCAAATAAAGTATTCAGGTCTTCCCAAAGACATTTTGCGAGTTTTACGAATCTATCTGTTTGTTGATACCATTCAATCGGTTTCTCTCTTAATTTAGGGAAATCATCCGTAAAGGATTGAATATCGCACCTGTGCCACGGTACATGTGCAAGTTTTCCCACTGCTGTTTCTCTCATTGGCAACATGGTTATCAGGTCGTCATTCTGTTGTACTTTTTCATTCCGATATGGGGTACTTTCCTTATTTTTGTCCTTTTTCTTAACCCATCTACTTTCCCACTTGTCTAAGCATCTCCAGACCGGCGCGCTCTGCAGTATCTCCTTAAGGTGTGTTTTCATCCCTGCAGATCTCATGTGTTCAAAGTCTTTTGTCTCAAAGTCTAGCCTGTAACTTCTGCTCAAGTGTTTAGTCTTACCTATATCGATCCCGTTTCTGTCTGCAATCTCTTGTAATTTCTTATGTATGTTGCTCACTTCTCTTGTAATCCTAGGGCACATGTACCTCAGCTCTTCTTCTGTGTATGATTCTAACCTGTTTAGACCCATCGTTCCCTCTACTAGTTCATCTGCTTCCATGCCCAATCTTATTTTATTCAGGTATTCTTCTCCCTTCCCGCTGGATGTACTCTGTGGGGAGTTCAAACTGTTGAACCATTGTGTTAGCTGTTGTGCGTTCAGTCCCATCAATGTAGCACTTACATCAACTGCTACTGATGGTTGCGGCAACGTTTCAGTTTTTGAAGTTAGCGGTACTATTAGTGGTGGATTCGACCTTACCACAGTTGACGGAGCACAAATTGGAATTGGACTAAATTCTGACAAAGACCCAGATCTATTTGGCAGTGTTCCTACCGGGGTTGTTTCTGGAGTGTTTTCTATGCATCTCCTCCCTGTCTCATTTCATATCATTACCCCTTGGTCGCATGCATTCGGCTTTGCCTGTATATACAATGGTACTGGCGGACCTACAGTGATAGGCAGAGATATTGCGTCTGGATTCCGTCCGTTCCCCGAATTCTGTGGCATGTTAATTCCCACATTATGGTTCATCATTGTTGGCATACCCAACTGGCTCTCTGTTACTCGAGTGTACCTCAGCACTTCTTGTACCTGCTCTTGAGGTATCAAAATTTATGTTGATTCAGCTTGAATCAATGTCGGTCTTTGATAGTTCTGTCCTCCCTGCGCCATTAAATCAGAAGTCATTCCCATATTATGCTCATCACAGCAGCGCCTTTGAACCTGCGGCTGATAATTATCGTCAGGATTCACTTTAGGCACGTCAGGATATATCCTCTGAATTTGTGGTATTTGTGGTGCAAAGGGCATATCGGAACTGCTCTGTCTCTGTGATATTCTCAAATTCGGTGTCACATTACCTTGTATTGGTTCTGGAGGGGCAGTGCTAATGCTTGAGCCTTTTTCGCTTTCCACGTATGGTGGCGGGCGATCATTTAACAATTGTATAATGAATTCCTCATTGTCTGACTCGTCTGATCTTTTCGAATTTCTGTTGTTTTCTCTATCTCTGGACTGACTCCTGTTTGTTTTATAGGTAACTTTCCTTCCTTCCGTCTCTGCTTCATCAGTAATTGCTGGGAACAATTTAATTCCCTGCAATACATCTGATATCCGAACCTTTTGTGTGCTATCCCATCTAGCGTCCGCTGGTGTCTTTTCTACTTTTCTTATTCTTGTCTCAAATTTCTTTTGTTGTTGGTTCCTAGCTATTAGTTCCCAAATTGCTAATGCCTCAAACTGCGCTGGTCTTGGAGGTACTTTCATGTCGTATAGCGCGAATCTCAGATTCTCCAAAACTCTTAGATTAAATGACCCATGGATAGGGAACGCTACACTTCCATGCTTTTCTGTTAATTTGCACCATTGCTTTAGCCAAAGACATGGTGCGACACCCTTTTCTTCGATCACGATGTAAGCTGGTGTACCCTCAGGCGGTGTTTCTTCTCCTACATTTGCTTTTATATACACATCTCCCCTCAATGCACTCTTAAATGCTTTGAAAAATTTCATCTTTCCGTCTTTTATTTTTCTAAAATCTGTGATCAATAAGTGACTTTAATTCCCGGAATACTCTTCGCTTGCCTTTCCCCACCAATTGTGCTTCACGGACTGCGTCCAATCCGTGTGCGACCTTTCTCACCAACCAACCTATCCCAACGCGGCTCCTAGTGACGTCACACTCACACACTGCAGCTGACAAAGTCCCGCGGCTTGTCCTCCTTCATTCAGCTTCACTCAAAACTAATTTCTGCAATATATCGCGAGCACTAACCAAAAAGAAGAAAACAAATCTGTTGGTTTACTACGGGAAGGGTAATACAATCGCTTCAGAAACCTTAGGGATTTTTCAAAAGCCTCAGCAGTTATTCCATCTTTCTCGGTTTCCCGCTCTCGCAAGCAAAATTTGACCCGCAAACTTTACTCTCAACTGATCAATGAACTATTCTGGTGCACCTTAGAATTCGTCAAATCTCAAAGTCGAAAATTTTCTTTCATTCCTCAATATTCATACTGACTCGTTGACCACGCCCGATCAACCTATTAAACCGAACAGATTACAACGAAATCAAGTGTCTCATACACTTTTCAACATACTCCGGAGTCTCTTGACCTCGCAGGGCGCGTCTCAACATCAACAACCATGTGGACAATTTTACTGCACAAAGCGCTACACACATGTGAAGTTCGACGACTTCCCTACTCTCACACTTTGGAGTAACACTCCTCTAAAATCTTTTAATTGGAGTTCATAACCCTCTAGAATCCTCACAAACTTCTCAATTAATCTGCAGCAATAAGCTGTGCAAGCGCACAACCCTAACTTCTCTCACACCGTCACTAGAAACGCCGGTAACATTTTCACACCTCAATTTCCTCCATTCGCAAGCTCCGAGATTCCGGGAAAGTCATTGAGGATTTAGGGCATCTTCATCTCTCCAACTTGTTTTATCAAAGAAAATTCTAACTTGACTCCGTCTATTGTTCGGATGGGGTCCCAAAGGGCGTAACCATCAATCTCTGCTACCATCTACTGATAACGCGTCCAGCCCTTATAAATTACCTGTACCTGGACACGTTGGAGGTCGGTGAACCTTTTAGCCGAGTTGGGCTCTCCTCTTCTTAGAATAGTCGGATTGCTTAAATCAATAATCAATAACTATTGTAATCGATACCCAATACTCAATTAATAGATCAAAATAACACATTAAAAATCAATAACAGTTGGTATTTCGACGCACCATGACCTTTCAGTCATGAATAACCACACCAGTTTATTTAAAGTTAGTGAATTTATTTCCCTATATTAACAAAGCTAGCACAATATATATACAGTAAGTCTCAAAACCAAATGATATATGTATACGAATATTACTAGCTGTCCATAACGGCGGAAGAAACGCAATCTACGCAAAATCTGAACTATAATACACTCGGTTATGGCAATGCAAATCACTAACACGAGTAATTGAATTTGACTAATTGCATACATTGGTCAGCATAACAAGATTTCAATTCAACATGGTGCATCAAATGAATACCTTATCTAACCTTTAATTAGCATTGGCATGTGGGACTTCATGCGAAATGAATTTAGTCAACACAAATTTGGAAAACTTCTAGCTTGGGCCCTATAAAATAGCAGTTGGTACCTAAAAGGAAAAACACAATGCATAATACAGTTATCCTTTCATAATTACCAAATACAATCAGCATACAAGGAAAGTCTTCGTCCTTCAGGTACCGGTTCGGTCAGCATGGGGCGGATCTGATGGGGGCAGAATTAAAGGCAAGTTTCCTTGCAGCAGCAAGGAAAATGGAGCAAAGTTACTGCATGGGCAAGACGGGGCAACATTAAAGTTAAAGTCTCTAGGGTGAGAATTCTTAAAGTCTCTTTCTCTGGAATAGCGAAAAGGGCATCAAGATGTCGTCTAAGATGGCGTCTGGCATTCGGCTTCAAAGATGGCATCAAGGAAAATGGCTGACTTCTCTTTGTCCAGTGGGTTTAAGTAAGAAACATTCCAAATTCTGCAGAGTCTTCCATTGGAGGGTTCATAGGGTGGCTTCAATTTAACCAATGAATAGTGTCTTTCTCCTAGTACTCATTTATGCATACATTGTCCTTGGAGCCTTGGAACACAAGTTACAACGATTTTGCCAATTAATTTTATCACAGTGCTTTTATTGTCCGCACCTGCAGGAGTTGACCTTGAATCAAAAGGGATGCAACCATCCTAGCACGAAACCTTGAGATAAGTGTATTAGTCATTTCTACTGGAAAAATATAACCTTTAAATGAAATAATATGGCTTTTGTTAGTGCAAGTGAAAACCACGCAGTTGAATTTGAGACCAGGCGACTAGGCCAAAGCCTCTACTAAATTTAAGCTAAGCATAAAACAGTTTCAGTCAAGAAAATCATAAAACACATTTGCAATTATGACGGATTACTACATTTGTCAATTCTTCATGATTAATTAGGCTTGTTTATAATAATGCCGAACTACTCCGTGGGCACAATTTCCCACGTACATTATTTTTCTTTGCTAAAATCACACTACCGTATACGATTTTGTTACATGATATATGAATATATGTTGGTCCTTCTTTTTCTGCGTCATCACCATCCAACTCTACAAGAACTACTTCCCAGTGGCACTCAAAGAGAGTGCCACAACCTCGTTTAAGGGCTTTAGACCCATCTACAAAACAACCACCAGACCTCCAGATCACCAGGCTTGGCATCTGATTTCAAATTGGCAGTTATACCGCTACTTCTCTACTCTATGTTGGCTGTACCCTAATGCAGTAGCTGCCCCATGCGGTAACAGACTGCCTACTTTACCATCCTGCCAGTTTGTCACTCTGCTGCCAGACAAACGCACCTCAGACCGCCTTTGCTCATTATCCTACTCACTTCCAATTGGATAATTGACTCATAACTCACCGTCGCAATGGCGTATCACAAAGAAAGGGAACCAAAAGAGCATAAAGAAAATAAAGCTTCACACAAACGACCCGAATCTGATTGCCCATTCCAGAATCCCCGCCCAAAAACAAAGGAGACATGTCTGCTAACATTCAGGTCATCATAAGGCACCTTGAGGACCTATGCGACCTATCACAAGAAACCAAACGAAACACAGATGCCACGCACCACGACATTCAAGCACTCTTGAATCATGGATCCCTCATACATTGGGCATCACCTTTGATAAAGACTTTCAAATCGAAAGGGCACACAGAATCCCCTCAAGCAAACCTGGGTTCTCATCACCTGGAAGCTCCACTCGTCCAAGAACAATGATTTTCCGACCTCTACGTTACTGCCACATTGAGGCAATCCTTGCCCATATGAGGAAAGTTCAACAAATTAATTGGAACAGATCACACATCTCGATTTCTCAAGACTACTCTAAAAAAGGTATACCCACAAGAAGATGATTTCTAGCTCTTTGACAAGCCCTAAGAGACCGGAACATACCCTCTTCATTTGTAGGTCCAGCCAAATTCTGTATCACTGCTAAAGGGAAAGCATTATACCTCAGCTCCCCTATGGCTCTCAAGGCCTTCCTGGACAAAGATGGTCATCTAGACTTCACTAATGACTCTTCCACCTTGACCACAATCCTCGGTTGGAAACAGTCACTACCCCCATAAGACTCTGGTTTATCCTGTACCACACCTGGAGACAATGTTACAACTTCTTGTTAGCCCCATTGACTAAATGGAACTACTTATACAACCTGAAAAGAACACACTACAGGACTAGAACAGACTCTCACGTAATACCGATAGAAGAGCATATCATTTAACAATCAATTTACAGCGTGTCTCTGATGTTAGCAATTATTAACAATGTTTGCAATATTTTCAATGTTAGCTATATTTCTCAACAACAGGGTTGGCCTAACTGTACTTGGTCAGCAATTGTTTATCATCATGTATTAACATGACTCAACATGTAGTAGACCTAGGAGTCGTGCCTCAAAGGTCACCTCCTCCCTTATTTCCCCTAAACAGTTCTACCATAGATTGCACTTTTCGTTGAGTTAGTTGTACTCATAGGTGGTCATTCTGACCCTGGCGGTCTTTGACCGCCAGGGCGGAGGACCGCGGGAGCACCGCCGACAGGCCGGCGGTGCTCCAATGGGGATTCCGACCGCGGCGGTAAAGCCGCGGTCGGACCGGCACCACTGGCGGGGTCCCGCCAGTGTACCGCCGCCCCATTGAATCCTCCGCGGCGGCGCAGCTTGCTGCACCGCCGCGGGGATTCCGACCCCCCCTACCGCCATCCAGATCCCGGCGGTCGGACCGCCGGGATCCGGATGGCGGTAGGGGGGGTCGCGGGGCCCCTGGGGGCCCCTGCAGTGCCCATGCCACTGGCATGGGCATTGCAGGGGCCCCCGTAAGAGGGCCCCTACATGTATTTCACTGTCTGCTGCGCAGACAGTGAAATACGCGACGGGTGCAACTGCACCCGTCGCACAGCTTCCACTCCGCCGGCTCGATTCCGAGCCGGCTTCATCGTGGAAGCCTCTTTCCCGCTGGGCTGGCGGGCGGTCTGAAGGCGACCGCCCGCCAGCCCAGCGGGAAAGTCAGAATTACCGCCGCGGTCTTTCGACCGCGGAACGGTAATCTGACGGCGGGACTTTGGCGGGCGGCCTCCGCCGCCCGCCAAGGTCAGAATGAGGGCCATAATGTTGATACTCATTATGTCTCACCAATGTCATAGTATGTAGCGAGTCATTATGACCCCGGCTGTGAGTGATAATGTGGCGATAGTACCGCCAACAGGCTGGCGGTACATACCGCCACATTATGAGAATGGCGGGTTGGCTGCAGCCAACCCGCCACTTCTCCACTCATACCGCCATAGCGGTATCAGCCGCCAGGCCGGAGATGTCAATCTCCAGCCCAGCGGCCAGCATAGTATCGCCGGCGGCACTTTGAGCCTGCCTACCACCATGGTTTTCGTGGCATTAGCAACGCCATGAAAACCATGGTGGTAAGCCCTATCGGTGACAGGGAATTCCTTCCCTGTCACCGGCAGGCGGCTCCCCCACACCCCCTAACACTCACCAGATGCCCCCCTCCATCCAAACTCCCAACACCCCTTCCGATCCTCTCACTCCCACCCTCCCCCCATACACGCACACACCTGCAGACACGCACCACGCATACACCCAATCACTCACACAGGCATACACACATTCGCACATGCATACTTCCAGACATGCTCGCACACATTCATACACAATCACTCACAAGCATACAACGACTCAAACAACACAACACAGACGCATTCACACACTCCCTCACACATTCATGCACACACTCAGACACACACACACACACACACACACAACCGTCAACAGCGCCCGCCAGCAGAACACCGCCAGACCATATCACATGGCTGGCGGCGTTCAACTGGTGTGGCGATGCTGGTGGTAGCAGCGCCACCTTACCACCATCCGCCAGTATGATCACTGCTGGATTTCCGCCCTTCTTGTGGCGGAAGTCCGGCAGTGATCATAATATGGCGGATGGATGGTAGCCGTGGTGACGGTATTTTGGCGGCCGTCACCGCGGTGGTAGGCGGTTTTTACCGCCAATGACAAAATGAGGGCCATAGTGTCTTTATGGAACTTGTCTTACATAATTTTCCTCCTAGATTACATCAGGGCTTCCCATTTAAATACGTATTTATAATTATTACATACTCGCAACAACCACTTCCTATTTCTAATCTTAATGTATCCTTCAACAAATAAAGGTGTTTAACTGCCTCTATCCAACCTCATAGACCGCTCCAGAAGTTGAGCTCCTACTACAGTGCTCCCGCCTACTCATCACATGATACCATCAATCGCTACCCACCTGCTTGCTTACTCAGACCAACTCATATTCTACCAACTTAACTGGGCACTCAAGCTCAGTATACAGATGGATTGCGATAGCTGCCCTTAGGGTTCTACCCTCTCGTGACTTCCCTCGCTCCAATTCTACAGAGGTTCCACGCTTCAGGGAATGGGTGGTGGGTGGGTTTTTATACAGGGACTCTTTTCTTTTTTTTCTATTTCTTTCACCCTCTTCCCTCTGTTTTTTCTCCCTTAAGTTCCACCTACACCCTGCTCGACACCATTAATCCTTCCTCCCAACAACAGGTCTGCTAAAATCCAATATAGGTCACATATTTGCTTAACTCATTGCTTTCAGTATGTATTTGGGAGTGTCTCCCTGAGATCAGGTCCCCATACTATCATAAGCTCTTGTTACAGTGCCCACAATCCACAATTGGCAACAGTTCTAACTCATGTCAATGTTTGGTACTCCCTTATACCATAAGCCAAAACACCGCACACCGACCACACATTAATGATACCCTAAATCTGCACACTGTTCAGTCGGTATAAATTAGCCCTGCTCCCAATCTATCCCCTTCCTCACACTCATATCTACTCACATACACCCTCGCCCCAGCAACAAGCCATATGACTGACCTAAGGATTATCTCATTAAGCACAAAAGGCCTCTTGCACCTGTTAAAACACAAAACAAATCGCAGAGTACTGCAACAAATTGAATGGAGACATAATATTACTGCAAGAAACCCATATTGAATCTACAAAAGATGCCCTTATGGACATTCCACCGCACAACTTTTTTACTAACAGACTTAATGCTAGCTCTTGCAACCAAAACGGTCCTAATGGAGTGGAAGACGCAAACAGTAATACCGTTCAATAAATAGTGGAGCATCCTTTGCTTCACTAGAGGTGCGGATAACATAATTTACATACACCTGCACAACACAGCTCAGACACCCTCCCTATGGAACACTCTATCAGTGGTTCCCAACCTGTGGTCCGGGGACCCCTGGAGGCCCGTGAAGCCTCCTCAGGGGGTCCGCGACTGCTTAGAAAGTTAAAGAGTATTAACAGGTCCCCAGCTTTCAGTAATGACTCAGTGGGGGTTTCCCCAGATTCCATTGATGATTCAATGGGGGTCCAGTACTGATTAAGTAGTGATCCACAAGGGTTAAAAGGTTGGGAACCACTGCTCTAGATTCATATCTCCAAAAAGTGGACCCTCCTTAACCACCTTCTACTTACCGACTCAATTATACACCCTCCAATAAGCTCTTAGCAGAGCCACCTCCACCTTTCGATGTACACGGACTAAGCCCACAGTCCTTACCCTCCCCCATACACCTCCTCTTATTTACCTTTTTAATCTCTACCTCTCTACCTTCTTTCTACATTTGCACCCCGAGTACAGACGGGGCCCTCAGATATGACACCCTAGGGCATCGTATGCGTGGCTACTCTCTAAATGAATACAAACCACCCAGTAGATAAGACATTGGTACTCTTGGAAACTCTTCGAAACTGCTTTTGTATCTGAGCAAAGCCTCGCATGTTTGATGCATTTCTGTACTTTGACCCAACAAGCTGCCCACTGATGAAACACACTGTGCCCTGCTGTGCACCCTCACCATGTACCCTGCATTTGATTATCTTTTTTTTTTTTTCTTTTTTTTTTTTTCCATTTTTGTTTGAACTAAAAAAAAAAGATTTTGGGGGATTTTTGGAAAGACATATTTCAGCTATTTTTGTGTGACCCTGTTAAAGTTTAATATATGGGCCTCATTTGTTCTACTCATGGGCATCATTTATTCTTGAATTACCATTTATCGGGTAATAGAATTCAGATTTGTTATATAAACGGGCCTCTGAAATATGTCTTACCTAGAGCCTCCCAAAATCTTTAAGGTAACACTATCTGGAGATGAAAGGAGCAGGGTGGGTTGAGCATTTGGGCCAGGATTGCTTTGGTACCCCAGTCCGGCCCTGTCTGGACCCCACTCTAGACTGGGACCCACTTGAGTACACAACTTCCCAGAATATTAAAGGCTTGTTAGAAATGGGGTCTTTGGTTGACAGTCAGGTTACCCCCTGTTCAAACAAGGACCCTCACTCTAGTCAGGGTAAAAGAGAATTACCCTCAGATAACCCCTGCTTACCCCCTTGGTGGATTGGCATGAGCAGTAGGCTTAACTTCAGAGTGCTAGGTGTAAAGTATTTGTACTAACACACACAGTAACCTAATGAAAACACTACAAAATGACACAACACAGTTTTAGAAAAATAGGAAACATTTATCTAAAAAAAACAAGACTAAAAGGACAAAAATCCACAATACACAAGTCAAGTAATTAAAAAGCAAAAAGAGTCTTCATGTAGTTTTAAACACACACTAACACTGTTAGCGTGAAAATGTACCTTGGGTGCGTCAAAAATAACCTCGCACGGGCGAGTTTGCATCAGAAAGGGCTTGCGATGCGTCGATTTCACTCACAAGCGAGAACATTCGTCGTGTCTCCTTTCGTCGGGTTGGGCATGTTGTTTCTTCTCTCCGCAGGAGGTCCATGAGTCGATCCGGTCAGCACTCTCAGGTCCAGGCAGGCCTTGCATTGTTTTTACATGCCCAGAGGTACTTGCATCGGAAATCCAGCCGCACAATGATCCAAAAACCCTGCAGCGTGGGTTGCAATCCCACCAGCCTCCGTCAGCGATGCTGTGCGTCGTTTCTCCAGCTCTGTGCATCGATTCTTTGGTCACGTTACAAGCGAGTGTCGATTTTCAGCTGTGATAGTTGGAGGCACGTCGAATTCCCACCCGCAGATTGGAGTTGCATCGATTTTTTCCCCAAACAGCGTTCTATGCGTGGATTTCTTCCTCTTAGGCTGCCAGCTTCTCCTTTCAGGGTCCCAGGAACTGGATGGGCACCACAGGGCAGAGTAGGAGTCTCTCCAGAGACTCCAGGTGCTGTCAGAAAGAAGTCTTTGCTGTCCCTGAGACTTCAAACAACAGGAGGCAAGCTCTAAGTCAAGCCCTTGGAGATCTTCACAAGATGGAAGGCACACAAATTCCAGTCTTTGCCGTCTTACTCTGGCAGAAGCAGCAACTGCAGGATAGCTCCACAAAGCACAGTCACAGGTAGGGCAGCTCTTCTTCCTCAGCTCTTCAGTTCTACTCCAGGCAGAGGTTCCTTTTGGTTTCCAGAAGTGTTCTAAAGTCTGTGGTTTTGGGTGCCCTTCTTATACCCAATTTCTCCTTTGAAGTAGGCCTACTTCAAAGCAAAGTCTCTCTTGAATGTGAAATCCGGCCTTGTCCAGGCCAGGCCCCAGACATTCACCAGGGGGTTGGAGAATGCATTGTGTGAGGGCAGTCACAGCCCTTTCAGGTGTGAGTGACCACTCCTCCCCTCCCTCCTAGCACACATGACTCATCAGGAAATGCAGACTACACCCCATCTCCCTTTGTGTCACTCATCCAGGGTGAGGTGCAACCAACCCAACTGTCAAACTGACCCAGACAGGGAATCCACAATCAGGCAGAGTACAGAAATGGTATAGGCAAGAAAATGCTCACTTTCTAAAAGTGGCATTTTCAAACACACAACCTCAAAATCAACTTTAATAAAAGATGTATTTTTAAATTGTGAGCTCAGAGACCCCAAACTCCACATGTGCATCCGCTCCCAAAAGCAATCTACATTTTAATCAGATTTAAAGCTAGCCCCCATATTAACCTATGAGAGGGACAGGCCTTGCAACAGTGAAAAACGAATTTAGCAATATTTCACTGTCAGGACATATAAAACACATTACTATATGTCCTACCTTAACCATACACTGCACCCTGCCCTTGGGGCTACCTAGGGCCTACCTTAAGGGTGACTGACATGTAACAAAAGGGAAGGTTTAGGCCTGGCAAGTGGGTACACTTGCCAAGTCGAATTTACAGTGTAAAAATACACACACAGACACTGCGGTGGCAGGTCTGAGACATGATTACAGAGCTACTTATGTGGGTGGCACAACCAGTGCTGCAGGCCCACTAGTAGCATTTGATTTACAAGCCCTGGCACCTCTAGTGCACTTTACCAGGGCTTACTAGTAAATCAAATATGCCAATCATGGATAAACCAATTACATACACTTTGCACAGAGAGCATATGCACTTTAGCACTGGTTAGCAGTGGTAAAATGCTCAGAGTTCAAAAGCCAACAGTAACAGGTCAGAAAAAATAGGAGGCAGGAGGCAAAAAGATTGGGGATGACCCTGCATAAGGAAAAAACTCCAACACGGCTTATATTGAAACATCTTTAAACATGAACTTGTCACAGCAGCTTTTCAGGAAACGGCCCATAGTTTCTGTCAGGGATTGCAGGAAGACAGGAGATGGGGGCAGCTCTTTTTACAACAGCAATAAGTACTTCATGAGAAAACTGTTCCATGGACCATTCTGGGGAGTGGGTTTCCCCCTCCACATCAATAAATCTTAACAAAACCAATCGTTTCATGCACCAAAAACACAAATCTGATCTTCACACAAACCGACATAGGCCCAAAATGAAGCGGGGTTGACTGAAAGAAATAGGACAGAGATGGTGCAGAGCTTGTTTTTGGAGGGTAGAGGCAATGCCACTTCAACACACATTGTTTATTTGTAGTTTCCACCAAATCATTTTGAAGGTGCTAAATAGTGAGTTAAAATAAAAATATAGTTCCACGTTTCTAAGCAGATTATTTCTATATGTGTGCAATTGGTATATGTGTCTCCTGTATATTTGTGTGCCAGTATCAGTAAATATCAGAATTGAATCCTGACAGAACCACTTGGCTTTTCATCCTTCTAAGGTCGATAAAATGTTTAAGTTACGGCCTTTGCCCCAATCAAAGCTTGAGTCAGCACTGAAACTCAGCGGAAAAGTTTAAAAATGTAAGTTTGATATTTCAGAAGGCTTTATGCCACCCCAACCTGCTGATCGAAATAAGGTTATTAGATATTAGTGCAGTCACTGAAATGATAATAGTGGCACAGTTAATGGGATTTTTCACCTTTACTGACCATCAACTGAGAAGTCAGTGGAAAGGAGGGGCACAAGAATGCACTAATAGTATTATTTACCATGGAGAAAGTGGAGGTCTTCGTGGACCTCTTCTGTCTTTATCTCGGCAGACAAAATCTCATAATTAACACTTTTAAAGAATACAGCCTCATCACAAGAGCAAGCAGGAGCAAGAAAAAAAAACAAAGCTTGGTAAATCGAAAAGGAAAGAAAGAAGGAGGGATAAGTAAGTGGATTAATGAGTGGATGGATACATAAGTGGGTGGATGAATGTGTGAGTAGATGGATGAATGGGTAAAAGAAAGAGTAAGTAGATAGGTGGATAGACAAGTGAAAGTATTGCTGGATGGATGGACAAGTTAAAGGACAGCAGAGTAAAGAGATGGTCAGGCGGACGGACAGTGAAAGGATGGTAAAGGGATGAATGCATGAGTGGGTGAAAGGATGAGCAAATGGATGGCAGATTGGATGGATGAGTGAAAGGATGGCATAGTGGACGGATTGATGGATGGCACATAGGGAGCATCGATGGATAAATTGATGGATGGATGGCAGAGTGGATGGATGGCAAAGTGAATGGATTGATCGATAGATGGCAGAGTGAATGGATTGATGGAATGGGGAAAGATTAATACATGAAACAATGAATGGATGTAAGAATGTAAAGGTGAAATAGTGGATATCAGCAGGTGAATGGAAGGGTCAAAAGATGAAAAAATAGATGCCTGCATGAAAGAGAGAGCGGAGCTCTTCTAGGAAGGGGTCGGCTCACTTGCTTCACTTGGTTTGTGCCATCAGAGCTTTTATGTCAAAGTAGGGGAGGTTCTTTAATTTTCTGGCTAATCCATTGAGCAAGTCAATAATGTTATTTGTTGTTTCTTACAATGCTTATGCTCAGTTGCCTACCGGCCTAAAGACGTTTTAAGGGTTAAGGCATGAGTAAAGTGGACAATTGCCCAGATCTCCCACCTTCCAAGCCCCACTGCCCACCCCAGTAAATAAACTTTCTATCTCTTTATCTCATTTTTGTCTACTTCTTATCTCAATCTCTCTTCTTCTCTTTGCCAACCTACCTCTATATCTCTGTGCCCTGTGTCATCCTAAAGATTTGTGAGGTTCTTGGAAAAACATATTTCAACTGTTTCAATGTGAAATTCATTTCTGAAAGCTTTTTTGACATCATGTGTGCGACAACTAGCTTAAAAGGTGGAAATAAAATGTGAAGTTGTTAGGAACGGGGGGCACAAAAATATGGCTTGTCTGGGGCCCCAAAACTTCTTAAGATAATAGGCTAATAACTGGGTGATGGTTATTGATTAGTGTTAGTGACTGGCTGAGATGTTATTTAATATTAGAGTCATAGTTGTGGGTTTACTTAAAGAGTTGTGTATTATTCCATTAATTAATAATACCAAGGGAGGGATTTACATATATATTCTTGTGGGCAGATATGACTTACTCGTGATGTAATCTTTCAGGTAGGGGTGGCTCCTTCGCAATGGTAGAGGAGCGTCACACCCCTGGCTGAGCCAGCAGCTGAAAAATAAAACAATATTTTACTACTGTTTTTTTTTTCTGCTGCTAGAACAGCCAGCATGTGCAGGGAGGGGCGGGCTGTGCCATGGAATGGGTGAGGGGAGGAGGAGTGGAGTGCACCTAAGTGCGCATGTTAGTTTGCTGGGCTCGGAGTGTTACAAGTTGTTTTTCTTCGAAGAAGCTTTTTCGAGTCAGGAGATCCAGTGACTCCTCCTCTCGGTGATAGTGCACATGGGCAATGAGTCCTTTGTTAGATTGTTTTCCCACAGGAGGGTGAAGTAAGGAGTGAAGAATTGTATATGTACATATATATGGTAAGTAAAGAAGATGTTCATGCAATGTATATACATATTTACATAAGAAAGTGCAACAGTGGCCAAGCTGACATGCGCACTTAGGTTTCTCCAACCCAGCTGTGTTGCACAGCCAGGTTGGAGAAGCCCCACATACTCCCATGCATTGTCTGAGCGGCAGACCAAGCCGCTCACACCAATCATGACACTGCTTTCATGCTAGGTATAGCATGAATGCTGCACCAGGATTGCATGGGAAGGTTATACTGGTGTCCCAGGGACTGCTAGCACATCAACATCATTGTAGGAAAAGGAGCGAGGCGGCGACAGCAGCAAAGGTATGTTTTTTTTTTAACCATTACTTTGTTTCCCCCGTTCCATCCAACTTGCCCCTGCCCACCCCTCCCCTTGAGATTTGCAGCAGCCGCTGCTGTTTTTAGGAGCAAGTCACACCTACTTGTGCAGGAAAGCTTCATGTACTGGGCTGCAAAATGTGTTCCCGAACTCTCTTCTAGCCCTACCCCGTACCCCTCCACTCCACAAGCACCACACCTTTCCATGCTCACTGCATAGACTGTGTAGGTGGGTAATGCTGATATTGTCTGGTGTCATCCGACTCAGCAGCCTACTCCCAACCTCAGTAAAATATGCCTGTGGTCTCACGTGGCAGCCGAAACAACATATTACACCTCTTTCTTCATTCTGATTGGCTAAGATAGGCAAAGCTTTAAACAGTCCTGGTCAAGTGCAGTTATTTTAATGAACATTTATACAGTGTATATAATGTATGCTGCTACATTGGATTTGAAGTGCTTTTGGTACTCCAGCGGGGTGACCTCTGAAGTTTTGGTCTAGAATGGCAACCAAGCCTCATCTTCCCTCCAGGGGTCCAGAGAAATTAGCCATAATGTTAAATGTGAGTACAGAACCATCATTGAGTTTGTGAAACTTAATTGATCCAAAGGAATGTTGACACTACTCAATGGTTTTCCAGGTTATTATACTAGACTACACTACACTTTGAGGCTGTGCCTCTGAAATCAATCCTGGGTGTGTTGTCCAGTATTACATCAGAGGTTTTAATAATGTAATTGATCAATCTAAAAGTACAGCTCAGCCTGTTCCGTGACACCATCCCTTAGGAGTAGCATGAAAAGATGGGCAGAAGCTACGATTTATTTATTACCAAAGCCTACCACTGGTCAAGCTTTCTACCAGGCAATTCCGCAGTACAGCACGTGGCCAAAATTTGTGACCACTCCCTATGGTTCAACAAAGACCTACTTCTCCTTTGACTCTTACCAGGAAAATGAGGGCCACCAATCAGCGGTTGAGGGGTCACACTTTCTCACTGCAGCTCCAAAAATTAGCAATCCGAACAACATCGTCCTGCTACAAAAAATCCAAAATCTGGATTAGCACCAAACTCATTGCCCAGAACATGTATGTCGCTTTAACTGGAAGCACGCCACTGGCTGCCAATAAAACAGAGGGCACTTCCTGATTCTAAACATTTTAGTTATGCACAAGAATTCAAAAATGTTTTGCTAATCACATTTCTGGCAATATTATGAGGGGTGGGCGTAACTTGCGTAATTTGCTGTAGTGTAACAACGTGAAGTTACAGCATAACACAGCATTTAGTGCTATTTTCTTAGCACAAAATGCACCCCCAAATCCAAATTTAACCCAAGGACGCATTTTGCCTTAAGGAATATAGCCAAATGCAATAGAATAGGAACAGCAGCAGTAGCTTGCAGTCTGTTTCTGTGCTCTTGGGTAGGCATTTTTGTACCAAACTATGGAAACAGGCATAAGTGCATAGTTTTCTGTAATTTCACGTCACAAGAGTTACAGAAATGTCTCCAGTTACTCTATGTAACTGAAATTTCACCCAGGCCCAAATATTACCCTCTCTGGAGAAGAAGAAACATCTCCGGAAATCACCGGGAGATGTCTGTGTAATACTATAGACTTAATTCATTTTTGGCAGTGGTTTTGCAAGATTTTACTATCTGCCTGACCAAATATTCTAGCTAAAATATAAACTCGTAGAATATCTTGAAGGTAAATATACTTAGGTAAGTTTGGATTTACAGTACTCAACTGCACTTATATTCACATTGAAAATAATTATATCTAACCTACAACCTCTCATAGCTTTCAGCTTTCAGCGGAAGTGAAAAAATAATGCTTTATCTGGTTCTTCGCAAAAACTCCACAAATGTTTAAAAGCTTGCCCAAAGTGGCAACCGGTAATTGTTACACCAATCCACTCAATTCTGTAACATTGTATGTCATGTTTTAATATTGTTACTTTAACTTCTCATTCATTACTATACTTGTAACATGGTAAATGCCTCACACTTAGCATAGCAAATGTGATGTCTTCCACCTACAGCCCACTAAACTAATTTTTGGGAAAATCTACATGAAGGCCTACGTAGGAAACATATAACACCTTGAACCCTCACTATGGCCTCTCCTAAGTCAGAAGCTAGGGCCACATGTTTTTGTGTTTCCAAACGAGCTGATTCAAAGAATTGGCCTGTTTGTGAATGCAAAAAAGCTTTTTTAAACGTACAAAGCCCTATTTGGTAACCTATAACCAAATCTCAAATTGGGTTTGCAAGTCAGTATTAGAAATGGCTGTGCTAAGGGCGTCCCTTCCTAATATTGCATCGCAGTGGTATGTAAGAATGTTTTGCAACCGAAATGCAGTCACACAACATTCACATTTTACCGCCTACTTCAAGTAGGTGGTAACCCATTCGCAAATGGGAAGGGGTCCCCAAGAGACTCCTTCCCCTTGGTAAGTGTTTGTAAAAACATTTTTTAAGAGTGGGCAGTGGTCTCATGGACCAGTGCCCACTCTCAAAAATAAAAATAAAACTTTTTTTTTTTTTTTTTTAAACGCATCCTGTTTTCCTTAGAGGAAACCACGTTGCATTTTTAAAAAATATAGTTTATTGAAAATCAGTCACAAACATGGTGGTCTGCTGACCCCAGCAAGTCACCATCCCTGTGATTTTTGCAATTCCCAATGGGGAACCGCAAACCAAGACTTGCCTCATTAATATTCATGAGGTAGGGCTATTTGCGACCCATTGAAACTTACAAATATGTAAAAGACACATTTGTACGTGGGTCTTTGAGATTACCGAATAGCGAATCGCAAAAATGTGCTATTTGGTGATGACAAACACTTACCTTTGCACATGTGTCCCTAATGCTTATCCCGAAGGTCGCAGTGCAATGTTCCTGGGCATCTAAACATTCCCGTCTCGATTTTGACATAAATTATATGTATGTACTGTGCACTCCGTATGCACCTGCAGTCTTTGGGTCTTTCTTAACTGGATGAGAGCCATCTCTGGTCTGTTTGGCTTGCCCGGCCGGGACGCTGTTGCCGTGAGACCAGAAATACATGGATTAAAATCCAAATAAACAGATCAGAGTCACCTCAGGCCCAGGGCCAGAAACACTGAGCCCGGAGCGGGAAGTAAACAAGTTACCGCAAGCCTGAGCCTCTGTGTTCATTAAAAAGATATATATAAAGAGCTGCCTTCCCTAAATCTGCAACTGATAAGTCTCCTTTCTGCCTCTACACTTCTGTTAATTTAAATACAAACTCTTTCTATGTGTTTGAAAAATGTCCTGCAGTTTGGCTGTCACGGTTCCTGAGCAATGTGTTGTGTGTCATAGAAGAGCTCTGTGGGCTTTAAGGCCATCGTGGGATGAGAAAAGGACAGCTTTCTTTATTCAGTCCTACCTCACTGTCAATGACAAACTATAGGCATTCTAGAATGCTCCTTTGTTTCATGATTTCATCTTGGGTTTGGAGACATATTGGGACATCCTTCACTGGATGGCCCCTTTCTAAGGCCCAATTTACAAAGGACATTTTCTGGTTTAAGACCGGCTTATGCCAGTAAACAGACTCATTTATGCATACGTAAGTTACTCCACATGTACCAAAGTTCACAAAATGGAGTAAGTCACTGACATAGCATGCTCGACTTATATGTCCTTAGCGTATGAACCCTAAACTGGTGTATTTACTCAATATCTGAATTACAGAAACTTACAGCTTTGAAAAATGACATTACCATATTCTTCAGTGAATATCATATACTAAAGTCTGTTCCTTATGACAGGAGTTAGTCATGAACGGAGAGTGTAGTAAAGTGTAACTTTAAAACAGAAGTAGATGTAACTTACACAAGTCATAGATTAAATCCATTTTAGTAAAGCAGGTCATATCTTCAACTTGCAGTTTCAGTTTAATCAATGGTAGGTAAAAAAAAAATCAGGGGCCAAATTATGCACAGTGCTCCAGGTGAGCAATGAACATTTCCGTCTACTTTTTCCACCCCTGAGGCATGACAGTATTGCAGAAGGGATGTCAAACGTCTGAGTGGACCCTGCTTTAAAATGGATTGCGCCAGAAAGAATTATGCGCCAAGTGAGCCCAAGGGGGCGTGCCGTCATTTGCATGAAGGGGTGGTCACATGCAAATGAAAAAATCCTTTACATTTGCGCCCACACCGCATTACAGAAGAGGAGGTAAGAGCAAAGTGACCTTCAGGGGATGTAGTCATTGTAAGCCACATAGAGTTGGTGCACAGTTAGGGAGAGGACCACTGGGGTCACAGAGACTCCCATCCAACCCCCTGCAGGTAAGTGCAGTTATTCATTGGATCCCTCCCCACCCCCACCTCACCCCGTGAAATGGAGACAGGTCACAGCCTCAAGTGAAAGGAGGACTTGTGACTTCAGACAGTGGGTCCACCTTTCACTCATACGCTGTTCCCAGTTAAGACACAGGTTCGCGCCTGCCCTGGAAACAGCATATTTACTATAATAGGGCGCGCAGCCCAGGTTTGTGCCTGGTACACATCGTTAGCTAAAGGGGAGCCAGAAGCAGACTGGGAGAATGTGCCCAGTATTTAGTGCAGCCCCTGGAGTTTTGGGCTCTTGAAACTGAACTAACAAAGAGGTGAACTGTAAGAAACTGGTCTCTTTGCAAATGCCCCCCACCTTTTGCCCCCATTTAGACTACTTAATGCTGTCGTTTTTGATCTGAAGGTGCACTGAGGCCTGCTAATCAGACACCAGTGCCAGTGCTCATTCCCTTAAATTGTACTGTGAATGTTAAACCCAATTGGCAAGGACATTACCACCACTGTAAGGCCCTAGTAAATGGTACCAGTGGTACCCAGGGCAGGAATGGTAAAGGGGTCCCGAGGGCTGAAGCTCTGAATGTGCCACCCTGCTGACCCGAGTAAAAGCAAAATCTGCAGAGTTGCTGTGTCAGCCTGCATGAGCAGCTTGCCTGCCCGAGTTCGACTCTGTCCACACCAAGTGCAGGCAGAGTCCATTCACTTCCCATAGCCCAGGTCACTCACCCCTAAGGCAGGCCTCCTATAGCCCAGGAGGGAGGGTCACTGTGTTGTGAGTGTGGACATATATGCACAGCCATATATGACCCTGTGATAGCATTTAAAACTTAATGCTACCAGAAGTGACCGGCAGTCCATAGGATAACGTGGGCTGGTACCCGGGCAAACCTCAGATGTCCAGCTCTATGATGTCCGACTGATTTCCCCCATGTTTGGTGTCAAACACCGTGCTTTTTAACCCTGAACATGATTCTCATGCCCAGGGTTACCTAACATGTACCCTGGGGGAGTCCTTAGACTTAGAGGATGCCCACCAATTTGCCAGCTTTCTCTTGCCTTGGCAGGCTCTCCTGAGCCGTTTTCCACCAAGACAAGAGTCTGCCACCTGCTGGTTGTGCTAGCACTTCCCCCAGGATGGAGACAAAGGACCTGTGCAGGGAGGAGGTCACACTTCCGCCTTCCCAGGATGGCTAGTGTTTACAATGATCAAAGCGGTAAGCCACAAAGGCTTTCACCACCCTTGATATGTAATCTTTTGTCCCCCACTGGAGGACAAAGCTCTTCCCGCCCTGTCCAGACTGACAGGTGGGAAAATTAGTTATTCAGGAGGCGCACAACTACAAGAGGCTTGCCACAGGTTTAGGGTAGGCTAGGAAGTCTTTACAGCTGAGGGAAGGTTCTGCCATGTTGGCAAACCTAGGAAATTAGAGGATTCTAGGTATTCGTCACTTTAGTGGCAGACTAGCTGCAGGGACAAGTAACCCATTGGCAAATGTACCTCACACCCTTAACACCCCCTAAACTAGGATTTAAGCGACTCCCCTGCCACGAGAACCTCAGTTCTGACTTTGAATCCGAGAAGAGGCACAGAGAAGATGTCATCACCGACAATAGGAGTTTGGACTCTGCTGAAATGCAAAGAGAGGACACTTAAGAGCCTTGATTAGACCATATACTGGAACTGTGTGTTTGGCGTGTGCCCGTAGCAAAAGCTCGTTGCCACCAGCAAGAGGCTCTCCAGTGGACGCAAGAATTTGAAGTAGACTCCCCTGACTGGTGGAATCAGTCACCTTCAACCTGTGTCACAAGAAGTGCAATCCATCAGGCCCGTCTTGATTGAGCCAAAAGAAAAGTGGTAACTTGCACCCCAGGAGTTGTAGTGAGGCTCACACCAGGTTTTGAGCCACTACACCACTCCTGACGACCTTCAGCCAATGAAGTATCAGTGGATTACTTTTGCCACTGCCAAGGCTTGTTGGTCACCAGCCCGGTACCCAACCTATCCCCAGATGTCACCAAGTCCAGAGCAACTCCTAGTAATAGTGACTGAAGTCGGCAATGACCCCACTGCTGAGATCCTGCATCCTGAAGAAGGCGACTTTGACTAAGTAGCAAAGCATCTTTGGTGCGTCCCTCCCGTGATTGACAACTGCAAGGCAACTCTGCACCCAGAGCCACTGGACGTGGTGGCAAACTGCCAGCTGTGGAATCCAGGTCCTGGGACCCCAAAAGCCTCTACTCTCCGAGGGTATAGTGTGACTCCATCTCCAAGTGTGGTTTTGCAGATTGCTGCATCTTTGATTGACAGCACTCTTTGTTCCCAGTCTTTTCTAAGGACAGCAAGACTACCTTTGCACCCAGACTCCCTGGGCAAGGTAAAAAGATACTGTCTATAGCAATTTGGTCTAGGGACCTCTCAGACATTAACTCCACGTGAGTTCCACGGAACTCACCCCACAAGTGACCGATTGCACACTGTGCTTTCCCTGATTGACTTCAATAGTATTCTTTTGGCAACTAAAAGTGCATCTATTTCTAAATGCGTTAAAAATCCACAGTTCTGGTTGTATGTAAGATAAAAAGTTCATTTAGGTGTTTAAATTAAGATAAAAATCTGCTTGATTTGTCTAAATTGATGTTGGATTTCTTTTGAGTCGTGTCAAGTACTTATCGTCTATGTTGGTTTTGTGAAATGCTTTACACATGTTCCTCTAAGTAGCCTGACTGTTCTTTGCCACTATACCAGGACTGAGCTAAGGTTTACTGGTGTGAACCCGAGGTCTACCTCTGGATAGTGTGTTAGTATTACATGCTAAGACCCCCCTAGTTATACCACATTATACACCCACCTTGCTACATCAACCTTTTGGTGAGTGTTGGCTTTACCTACAGTTTTCTCCTCAATTCCAGCTGAGGGTGAGAGATTCAAACCTCACCTCTTGTCTTTGCACTTTTCAAAGTGTGTCAGGTTTCTCAACTTCATCTAACTTTGCTTGCACTAGGTAATTTCTCAAAAATGTAAGGGAGCATGTTCTCACAGACTTTTTGTTTAAGGTTTCTGTAGCTCAATATTGGCATTTTACAAAAGTTTGTCCTGAAGACCTCCAGCCAACACAGATTTACTCTGCCTACTTGTTTTTTTAAAGTATGCAAACATTTTAAATTTTTCAACCATTACAAAATTTAAGACGTGAAGTCACTCATTTGAAGAAGTTAGGGGTAAAACCTTTACAACTTTGTACACAGCTAGATAAAATCAGGTACATCAGATGGAAGTAGTTCCCATGATCTTAGATCTAATGTACTTTTCATCTTTGCAAATATGTTATTTGTAAAAAAAGAAACTTAATTAATTACCGAAAACAAAGTGTTGAATAAATACGAGGCAGTACTAGCAGGATCTTAAATTGCCTGACCTCCTGTGTCTCGGTCTAGGTGTGTTACTGTCTTGTGTCAGTGCTTAATTTGAGCCAGTGGTTTCCACTGGCTGGCACCGGCATTAATTGGCAACATTAGCACTTATGAGTCTGCCACATGGTGGCGCTGTTTGTCTAATTAAGAGATGCGCACAACAGCAGTTGTTTATTATTCCATATACATTAAAAATGACCAATACCAGCCATCCAAGACATTTTCATAGCTTCTGGGTCTGGAATTGTCACATTTGTAGGGTGTGATGGTTAGTAGTTTGTGTTAGTTCTGTTATTGGTGGTATTAGGTGGCGTAAGCTGCAGTGGCCCCTTGAAACGGGCCCTGGAACTTATGTCTTTTTAGGGTTGAGCCTGCGTCGCATGTGCTCACGCATGCGTATCGCTAGCGAGACGCTTTAGGTATTAGAAAAGGGTTCAGACCCCCGTCGACGTCATGTCAGTGTCTTTCATTGGCAAGTTGGCATGCCTGTTAGAATCCACTTCTTGTGATTAGTGGAAGGCACGCATACGTCATGCCTTTTCCGGTGGTTAGCCCTCCTCGAGCACAGCGACCAAGTACAGAAAACATGCGAGGCTCGCTGGGTTTGTGGACTACTTTTTCTCTGTTTTTGCAGCGTGATCTCGCTGGGCATCAGTCGAGCGCTTCGCATACTATCGACCTTGTTTATAATTGTTTTGACTAGGCCTTGAGAACATTTGCACAATGCGCTTTTGAAGGCGGGCCGTGCGGAAGCATAGTTTTATGACTGTTGCTTCACTGGGGCTGTGGTAGACGGATTCCCCATGGGATCATGCCTGATGCTATTATGAAAATGTAGCAGACTGTTATTTAACAGTGTGAGCAGTTCGGGGGTAACACACAAATCGCAGATAACTATCACCACATGTGGCCCCTGGTCTGACCCGGAAGGCTAAAGGTTGAAATAGCAATACACCCTCGTTCCTTCAGCTTTTTCAAGGGTCAGTGCGACCAAAAATGTTCCAAAGGTGTTTTAACCTCCAGATACAATCAGGCATGTTTAACATCCTTAAGAAATGAAATTAGCATGTTTGAATGTTGTGTGATGGAGTCCAAAAAACGAGCATATCGAATTGTAAGCATTCCGTGGCAGCCTGTATGCTTAAAACACATAAAACAGGGAATGCCTATGTTGCGATGTTGTTTCACGTGGGTGCACTGTCGAGGCCTCTTTAATGTATCTTTGGACTTGTCAGCAAATAATAATTACATCTTAAATGCTTTGACGTTTGAAAGGAATATCAGTCCCACGTGTACGTTGTACACCTCGTATTTTGACTCTACACTAAGGCCCATATTTATACTTTTTTAGAGCCACATTTGCACCGCTTTTTGACGCAAAAGCGGTGCAAAATTACAAAATACAATTGTATTTTGTAAGTTTGCGCCGCTTTTGCGTCAAAAAATGACACAAATACGGCGCAAAAAAAGTATAAATATGGACCTAAATGTGGACTGTCAGGAATATGTTCAGCATTGAGAAAAGTATTTAAAGTTGGCTCGAATTTGCATTTGGATCGGTTCAGTGGAGGACTGTGGTCACACAAGAGTTTTGCTTTCCAAGCTCGTCAAAAAGAGTTGGAATGGATGGCATTCTTGTTCCCCTCAACGTACCATACCCGTGATTACATGGGTTCTAGTTCATCCATTCTCATGTCATGGTGTCACACTTTATTTCACATTGGTATCGAAGTCTAGTCAGATGCCTGTTGGTGCTATGGACTGTGCCCTTCTATTCTCTCTCCTTCTGTCACTCGCCCATCCATGATGCGCTTGTCTATGTGCTTGTCCCTATTACTTCCTGTGCCCTCTGTGTTGCTACCCCCTACCCATTGTGTTTCTTCACCCTACTTGCACCCTCAGTATTGGCTTCCCCCACCCTCTGGCTTAATTAAAATAAATATAGGCATTTTTAGTCTCTTCTTAGTTACCAATCCAACTCGTCAAATATTATGCTGTTTTGAAGATCCCTGAGAAGCCATCTCTTGTAAATGGCATAACATGCCTCATGCAGTCTTCAATGCTGTCCGTTCTTGTAAATATTGTGGTGCATGATAAGTAGTGCATGGAACAAATCCACCATTATATGCTCACAATCTTACTTGTATCCTCTTAAGGTAAAGTGTTTCAATGGCCGGCCCTGTAAAAACACAATGTAAAGGTTTTCAAAATACACACCAGCACTACAGTTTAATACGAATTGTCTTTGATTAAAGGGAGGTTTTCATTAGGAAAGGAAAAAAAAACAGGCCCTGGACACTTTAGATTACAAACATTATTTACATAATTGCTGAAGCTGATCACATTAACTGCACATTGATACATGTTATCTGCAACAGGTCGGTTATCAGGAGGTTAAACGTGATGGCGAAAACACATCGGGCTTCCACAGCTATTTTATCAGCAATTTTACAAATAGCACAAGAGCAAAAAAGTCTCACTATTTAGCTGCAGGTCATTTTGGATAAATAAGTCTAAGATATATAGTTGTGTGCTTTTTTGTATGAAGTGTATACGACTATGGTGTTTTTTTTACAAACAAAAATGTGCTCCCATTTGAAAGCAAGTTTTTATGATGGCACATGGTGAGCATTCCTGTAACACTGCCAGATATGCTTAATTTTTTAGGGTCGAGCGCACAAGCGCTCCGTCCCGGTTGTAATTTCTCTTTGGGCTTGTAACCACGCCCATGTTACGCCTGTCACTTTCATTGGTTCGTGGGCTCGCCTTTTAAAATCCGCTTGATTTCATTAGTGAAAGGCATGCACATGCCTCCTCGAGCGCACCTGCCAACTAATGAAAACCTACAAGGCTCCATGTTTTCAGCCTGGTTTCTGCACTACTTTATCTTTTTATTTTCCACGCCGCACGATTACATAGCGCAATCGTGTTCATTTTTTTCTTTCTATTTGTGTGGCAAGAAAAGCCCAGTTAGCAGTTTACAACACTAATAGCTGTAACTTGAGCAAATGGGAGACCCGTTGCATTGCAAATGCTTGTTTGTTTTTGTTTTTACAAATTAAGCACTGCTTGTCACGTCTGCTGACTCTGAACATGCAAGTAATTTAAACCTGACATTTAAAGAAACCCTGTTAAAGTGAGTTTGGAGAAGCACGTGCTCGGTTTGTTTTTCCACTATTTCCAGGAAAGGACTCGTGGGGGCCGTCAACTGCAAGTGGAAAAACATTTTGATTGCTCACTCGGAACTGCCTGCTTTGCAAACAGACAGGATTTGAAAAACAAAAATATTTATTTTCACGGCTGAATCATGGAGTTCCATTTGGAGACGGCGTCAAAGAATGAATGCGGGATTTTCTCTGATCGCCACTTCGCCGTCCCGGGTGTTGGCCACAGGACAGCTTCTGATCCAGCTCCCGGCAGATACGGCGAAGGCTCGTCGGCGTGAACACGTCTTCCGCAGTTTGGCGTCTCCGGCGTCAGAACTTCCAAAGCAGGTGTGGGAGTAGACTCCACTCCTGCTTGCATGAGTGAGATGGCGCTAAAATGCCAGTCACAGCACTGTGCAGCGGCGTCAGTCTGCGGGCAGCCATCTCAGGGGATTTGTGGGACAAACAGCCTTATTTCAGGAATCCGTTTTACCGATAATATCCCAGAACTCTTTGTGCTCAACCTGCCCCCTTGTGGATCTCATGTGAAGGTGGAGGACTAGATCAGACTCTCACATGGTGCTTAATTTGTAAAAGAATACTGGCAGGTCCCAAAGTTGTGCCCAGAAGCCCGCGGGCGGCGTTATCCAACATTTCACTTCAAACCTCTAATCCACCACAGACAATCCTTCCCCCTTTATGTCACTATTTCAAGTTATCATCCCTGCTTTCTTTCTTTGTCACTTTTTTCCATCTCTTTGTTCATTCTTCTTTCCCCCTTTGTTGTGTTTCTTCTCTTTTTCTGGGTCAAAGTTCGATGAATGAAAATATGTTCCAGTAACCTCCGCATTCAAGCACATGCTCGAATAAAGGTGTAAAGTTACAAGCTGATTGGAGAGAAGTAATACCTGGCCACTCTAAGGCCCTCATTCCACTCTTTATGAATTCCTGTCTCTGGCCAATGCTGTTGTAAATTCCTTTTAGAATATCCTTTATATGACTGATGGTATTTCACAGAATAACAGATTTTATCTTTCTTCCTTCTTTCATTCTTTTGTCTCTTTCTTTGTTTCTTTTTCCTTTTTTATTCCTTATGCCTTTATTCTTTCTTTTCTTCTTTGCTTCATTCTTTCATTCCTTTGTTCCCTTTTCACATATTCTTTCACTCCTTTTTTACTATTTTATTCTTTCCTTCTTTCTTAATTTCCTTTTTCTTTCGTTCCTTCTTTTCCTCTTTCGCGCTTTCTTTTTTCTTTCATTATTTTTCTCAATCTTGCTGCTTCTTTCTTTCATTTATTGTTTCCTTCTTTTTTCCTTTCTTTCTCTCTTGCCTTCTTTCTTTCCCTCTTTCTTGCTTTGTTGTTTTTATTCCTTTATTCCTTCTTTCTTCCTTTAATTCCTTCTATCCTTCGTCCTTGCTGTCATTCCATCTTTCTTGCTTTCTTTCCTCCTCTTGCTTTCATTTTTCTTTCCTTTTTCTTCGTACCTTTCTTTTGCTTCCTTTTTTCTCTTTTCTTTCTTTCTTTCTTTCTTTCTTTCTTTCTTTCTTTCACCTCCCCTCTTTCTTTTTTCCTGCTCTATTTATTTTGCTTTCATTCCTTATTTTCTTTCTTTCCTTCTTTCTGTCTGTCTTCCTATCCTTCATTCTTTCTTTATTGCGTTGATTATTTACTTCTTTCTTGTCTCCTTTTTCTTCTTTATTACCCTCCTTATTTATTGTCTTCCTTCTTTCCTTTTTTGCTTTTCTTTTTTTGCTTTCATTCTTTGTTTCCTTCTTTCCTTCCTTTTGCTTTTTTTCTTGCTTTCTTCCCTTTTTTCTTTCCTCCTTTCTTTCTCAAAGGCAAGAGGCTGGCAGCAAATGGCTCAATAATTGGCTTTTTTAGGTCTTTGTTAGCCAAGACCTTTAGATTTTCCAAAAATATGCGTATGACTTAGTTACTTATACGGGGTTCAGCCACACTTCATCTATTTATGTGTTATAGTGTCATTCAGTTTTTCTCCAACCCACTCAACATGTACCAAGGTGCAATGTGTCACCCCATTTCAGCCACTGGCTGACTTTACTATGAGTTGTACAATGCTACCCTTTCACAAGGAGCACATACACACACAAAGTAGTTCCCTTCAGCACCAGTAATATGATAACATGTGCTTTTTTGCAACCAGAAAATATTTTTGCCTTTAGTCAATGTTTTTTTAGATGGACAAATGTCCTGCAACGTTCCAAACAATAAAGTTTTGCAAAAACCATAACAAACAAAACAAGAATTGCCAAAAAGCTGGCGAACGATGCCAGACCTATTTGGCTTTGCCAATGCTTGTTTTATTTTCTGTAACACAGGCCAGCCCCTTGAAGCACACTGGTAAATGTCAAATAATTTTAGCCAAAGAGAAGTGGAATAGTCTTTCCATTCAGCTATATCTTGTGTGGTACAATAATCTGTGTGTGAATCTGAATAAAATGTTTTAAAAAAAATATTTTCCTCTTTGTAATATAGGGCCACATAGAAACAAATTGATATAGAAAATTACTCTGTTGATGACTTGTTGTTTTAAATGGAAGAGGTTTCATTGTTAATGTATTTCCTATTTGTTATAATGATTTACTCAATCACCAATAACATTTTTATAGCCTGTAAGGTTGTTGCGGTTTCTTGAGTGGTGATGGTGGGCTAGGGGGCAGGGTTGTCTACTGGGTCTTGGTAGAGCTGGGCAGAAGGGCTACAAGAGTGGAAGGGTCCGGTTAGTGCTTGACGTTTTCATAGATGCTGGTAATACTGTTGCTGAAGAATAGGGTCAGTCGAGTGCAGAGTTCCTGAGAGGGGGTTACAATGGTAGAACTTGCTGCCGGAGAGGTGAAGTGTTTTACTATGGCAAAGATGTCCTTCGCCCTCTTGGTGCGGCTTTGAATGCAGTTGGTGAGTGCGGAGCGCTTAGTGCCTCTGACTTACTGATGGTAGTGCCCGAGGGTAGATTTGTAGGTGCTCTTGTCTGTGTTGCTCTGACTTTGTCTCTATCTGAGTTTCAGTGCTTTCAGTGGCATTTGTTGAGGTGGTATGGGATGGGTATTCTGAAGCTGATAAGGATGCTGTCAGACCAGGTGATCTGTGTGGGCTTGTCTACTGTGATGTTGCTGAAGATGGTGAAGATGTAGTCCAGTAGATGTCTGGTGGTGTGTAGGGCCTTCCACTTGCTGAGTGAGTCAGAGAGTGGACATTGTTATTGGTACTGATGGCCTTATTAGTCTATGGAGTGGTATTCATGGTACAGGTGGTGGTATGTTTTTGGTAGCTGGGGTATTGTTAATGGTGGCATTGATGATACTGGTGGTTGTAGTACATGTGATATTGCTGGTGATATTAGGTTTACTGGTTGTAGCACTGGTGGTAGTGATGGTGTTGACAATGGTGTTTGTATTGGTGGTATTGATTGTGGTATTATTCGTGATTGTACTGGTGGTTTTGGTGCTATTGATGGTAGTAATCATGGTATTGCTGATTGTATTATTGGTGTGTTATTAGTTTTGGTGGTTTTGGTGGTGGTGTCTTTCTGGTAGTGGTGGTCGTCTAGTGGTGGACTTGGAGGTGGCAATGGTTTTGGTGGTGGTGGTATCATGTTGACATTATAGCACTGGTGGTCATATTGTTGGTGGTTTTGGTATTGTGGTTGTTGTATTGGTGGTATTGGTATTGCCTGCAGCAGTAAAAAGCAAGCTTTGGCAAAACCAAACTTCTCCTTTTCTTTTAAACAGGCATTTTCAGAGCAAATAAAATCTGGCTTTTAATTGAAAATACAAGCCAGACCCACCTACACCCTGAGATCCCTACCCTCACCACGTCTTCATCAAAGGACTGGACTCCTTAAGCCCAGCCCTTGCCCCTATCTTGAACAACCCAATCATCACATCCATGTACCCAGACGTCTGGAAACAAGCCACAATACTCCACCTCCTCAAGAAGCCCTCAACAAACCCAAAGACGCTAGCCAACTACTGGCCTATCTACACCTAGCCACCAACCTCTCTAATAATCCTCATCAGCACCACTAAATATGGATTCAGGCCCAGCTACAGCACAGAGACTACCTTCATCACTGCCATGGATGAGCCTGTTCTGAGGCTCATCCTACTAAGATCTTTCTGCAACCTTTGACAGTCTCCCACCCCATACTTATCCAAAAACTGCATGAAGCCACCATCCAAGTTCCCTCACCTCGCTGGATTTGGTCCATCCTGACAAGTCCACACCCAGTTGGTCAGCCTGGTCCCATTCACCTCAGACACTGTCAACCTTACCTGCGGAGTTCAACCAGGATCCTCACTCAGCAACACTCCACTCAACACCTACATGACCCCACTTGCCAGCATTAAACACCCCCACCGAATTAACATCATATCCTATGATGATGACACCCAGCCCATACTCTTCCTCTCCAACAAGATGTCAAACACTCTGACCAATTTCTCAACCTTCATGATCAAACTCATCAGATGGATGAAAAAATGCTGCCTCAAGCTCAAAACAGACAAGACGGAAGTAGTGATCTTTGGCAAAGACACTCCGCTCTGGAACTCCACCTGTGGCCTGCCCAATCTAGACCCACATCCCTCCCAGCAACCCACACAAAGATTCTCTAAACAGTAATCAACAACCAACTCACCGTGACCGACCAAGTCAACATGTGAGAAATTGGATTATCGGTTGAAGGGGGTGAAATCCTACTCAAGCAGCAACCACAATCCTTGTCAGGGTGAGGCACAAGCAAACCCCAAATTAATCTGTGCTCAACCCTATGATAGCTTGTGGCAGAGCAGTAAGGCTTAACTTAGAGGCAATGTGTAAAGTATTTATGCAGCAGTTTAGACAGTAATAAAGTGAAAACACAACACAAGAAAAACTCCACACTAATTTAGAAAAACATTTAATAAATAAATAAAGACCAAAACACCAAAAACCCAATTAGTAGAACCAGAGAAATGCAGTTTGAACACTTGCGGCTATCCTGTCATGCGAGACCAGGAAAAGTCACAATGAAGCGCGGGTCAGACACAGGGATCAGGTTAGTCCCACTGAAAATGTACTTTCTCAGTCCAGCGCAAAGAGTTGCGGTGAAGATGCCAAGAGGAGCAGGGAAGCACCGCAGAAGCATCGCCGACAGTCATCATTTGTAGCGTGAACAGCAGGCCAGGCATCACAGACAGTTATCGCAGTAGCGTAAAGATCCTTTTGTCATCGAGGGCGGTAAGGCCGTGAGCAGTGACTGCTGTAGCGCGAAAGGTTCGCTGATGGAACTTTGCATTGACGGGCAGTGTGAGCAACAAGGTTTTGGCACCAATAGGCCCATTCCTGGTCATGAAGAGTCCAAAAACTTCAATTCAGCTTCACTGAGGTCATGCCAAGGGCCCAGGACCTGAGGGGCACCACTTGGGGATCAGGGGCTTGCTCCACCTAGTTTTGCTGCTGGTTCAGGTGGGTCAACCCTGGCTTGGCTCTTCTAGCTCATACTTCAGCACCAGGATGCCTTCCCTGCTGATTTGTGTGCTATAATAATACATATAACATATGTTAGCTCATTGAAACTAGATCTGTTGGCTTTGCCAAATCTTGTTTGCACCAGGACTGAAGCCAAGGGCATATTTAAGGAGCTAAGTAGGACAATCATGGGTAAAGAACAGGGGTGGTCAACGTTTTAAGTTGACAAGTTTTGCACTTCAGCCAGTTTGTCATTTTTGAGGTCTTGTGTGCAGGCTGAGTGCATGCACTGTTGCTTTGTCGACATCTCTTGGTAGTAAAAAAAAAAAAAAGCTTTAAAAAGGGGCTTTTAGCATGGCCCTTAGTGACTATTTGTTGGCTTTATCGTCACTCACATTTTCCTAATTGTAATTAGTGAACATGAGTCGGCTTCAGTGTGGCCCAAGAACTGATTGATACTTTGATTATTGTTCTTCCTCGCTGCTTTCGCTCGGATTGTGGCCTTATATGCTGCCCCCACCCTTTCCCATCCTCGTTGCTTGCCCGTACCCACATCCCATCCCCCTTTCTTGCTTTCCCATCCTGCCAGTCGAAAAAAAGCACTACGACACGGTGCTGGGGCTGTATCTGTTTACTGGTTAATGCCAACATGAATTCATTTAAAGAGAACATCTGTTTACTTCTGTAGCCACTCTTTATTTTCAGGTGGGTGAGGGCGGAGTCATCACTGCTACTCCTAAAAGGATCAGGCAGTAAAACAAATTACGTTTTGACACCAAACATCCTCTCTTGGCCTTTTCATTGGGTCCATATGAATTTGCTGCTCTGATCTAATTTACCAGTGTGTGTGTTTGTGTGCTTGTGTATGTGTTTGTCTGCCAAGTGCACCATATGCTCTGTACTTGGGTGCAGTTACTTTCTACACAATGTAAAGGGCACTTGAGAAGCTGGAGACCAGATTTGCGCACACCACAGACGTGCACTCAAACTGGCTCTCACAGATACACTCCGAAACAGGCACACACACAGGCTCACGTGGACATACTGAAAGGAGTGCCCGAACAAAGTTTCAAATATGCACTCACGGACACACAGAAACACAATCACAGACGTGAACGAAAACCCCGGCTCCCACGGACACTCACAGAAAAATTCACACGCGTAAGCACTCAGGGTCACAAGCACACACTCGGACAGACATACGCACATGAACATTGCACACTCAAATGAACAGTCATATACAAAAACAAAAAAACATGTAAATGTATACACTAACATGCGCGATTTCTCACTCAGCTATAGAAATACACACGTGAACACTGTCTCTCATTTTCACACTATAAAACACAAACATTAACAGACAAACACATATAAGCAGGCCTGGCTTAGGGCGGTGCAACTGGTGCAGCTGGAGGGGGGTACCATTCACAGGGGGGCGCTGTGTTCAGCAATAACTTACAATTTACACGCACCTGCTGCAGATTTCCTTGTGCATCCAGCTTTCAGGCAGCAGTCAGAATGTCAAGATAGCTCTTGTGATTAATGTTCCTGCTAGAGAGACAGAGATAGAGATTTTTGTTTTCACTCACCATAAAGTAGCTCAGAGGGTTAATATACCTGCTGCAAAGAACAGATCTGCCTTTTATCTGGATAGCTGAGTGGATTAGTAAAGCCATCCTTTACCAATGCTTTAAAGTGAATGAAATGTATGTGAGAGAGAGGCAATAGGGAGATGAGGGGCACTTTTGCCAGGTGGTAGTGAGAGAATCTGAAAAGGAGGTCATGGGCAGGAGAGGGCACCAAAAAAGATTCTCGCACCAGGCACCACCAGTGTTAAAGCCAGCACTATATACAAACACTAACTGACAGACACACACAACATTCATGAACATCGGCCCCCACACACAGATCACAGACTCACATGCAGAGGCATACACATAAACAAACACACATGCCGTGCGCAGGCCACCCATCCCAGTGGCTTCTGTGTACATAAAACAGGGTGGCACCAAACAGCAGAGCTTACCTAGCAGGAGATGGGAAATCGTCCTGGCCCCTTGATATGCCTCCGTAAAAAATTGTTGTCCAGAGAGTTTCATTTTTGATTTGTGTTTTTGTATCATTAGAAAAGTCATTTAACTTGGGCAGACATTGCTAATCCGGGCCATTTTTTTCTGGACTAAATTTTTAAAAATAGCGGATGTGTTGCAGTGATGATGTAATATTTCAGGAACCATGAGACCTACATACTTCATTTTGGTGTCAAAACATTGGTTTGGGGAGTCAGGTAGTCATAGAGACAGAAAATGACTCCCCAGAACAACCTTTCAGCCATTTTCCAAAATGGCTGCTCTATAATGATGTTTTAGCCATTATATTGGTGATTTATTTTAATTTTGTTTTTTGTTTCAGGTTTTCTGTTGATTCAAATTCGTCAACATGAGCGAAGCAGGTGGTAGCAGAGGATCTTTCCCTCCTGATAGAGTGTTGCTAACTACAAAATCTGAGGACTCCTTCAACAAAGAAAAATGTGTCATATGCCAGACTAATTCAAAAGAAAAGCTAACATCAACTGAGGCTTGACAGAAGAGAGTTCGAGATGCTGCAGAAATATGGCAAGACGAAGTTTACAAAAGATTGAAACTGGTGGTTGAAGAGGATCAAATATTTTATCATTGTAGCAACAAGTTCTACAAGTCGTATACAATGGAAAAAAGCCTGAAAAACAATTGTCAAAAAACTAACAGAAACCAGTGATTCACAACAATCATTCAAGTCTTCTGAGAAAGCAATGAGAACCTAACCCAATGCCCAACCACTTAGAAGATCAATGGCTACCCATCGTCCACCTCTAACAACTGATCAGAAAGGAGAGGATCTTTAATGTGTTATATGTGGTTTGGCTAGAACAAGGTCTAAAGGGATTGATGAAAGAACAAAGTACAGAGTGTGGGAGTCTCAAAGAGCAAACATGTTTTTATTTGCACCTAGTTTCTTCCACATTGAAGTTTTCAGCCGAGTAGCTGATCTAAACAGTGAGGTGAATGTATTTGCAGCAGATTTGTATGCCCACCCGAACTGCATACATACATACATTCGAAAATATGAATGCACAATGAGCTCCCAGCAGCAACGTAACTGCCAGCCTTCAGTTACGCTTGCACTCTTTGAAAAAGGAAGTTTTAAAGCCACTATTGAGTGCTCACCATGAGTTCACACTGAGTGGAATCAGAGAAATAATGGTCAACACTGATGAAACTGTATTGTTCCATAATAATGAAATTAAGATTTCTCTGGTGACGATGTACAATGGCAGAATTTGTTTTTGTCAGTCTGACAAAAAGAATGAGCCACTTACACTGTTCTCACCTGATTTGACTCCTGAAGTTCTTACTGCCAAAATATGATCACAGCATGCAGTAAAATCAGCAGGAACCATTTTAAGAAATGTCCTTAAAGATTAGATTTTGGACTCAGTGACAAATGTTGTGATGCCCCAGAGCTCTGCAAATCATGGGAGTCAATAAGAATGCCTGATGTTGTCTTAACATTTTTTACATCATTGTTTAATATCAGCAAAGCAAAACTGTTACAAAATAAAATTCTCGAGTTTTGAACAGAAGATGACAACATTGATGATGACTTTGAAGATATAAGTGAAGAAGTGGAAGACAATCCCATTAACCGACAGGCTTGTGCTGTGCAAATGTACTGTCTTTTCCAAATCATAGTTTATGAATTACATCACAGCAAAAAGAAAACTCTGCCACACATGATGACTGCCCACACAATCCATGACAAGTGCAAAAAGTAGAGAGGTAATAATTTCAATTAATAGGATTAGTGTATCAACAAGTTATAATGACATACTATGGAGCAGGAACCTGTTAGCAGCTCAAGCTGTAACATCTTGTGAATCGGACAACACACCACTTCCACGTCACTTTACCAGGAACGGATTTACAATTGCTCCTGTTGATAATTTTGATTTTGAAGACAGCTCTTCTTTGTCGGGAACATGCAGCACTCATAATGCTGCCATGGTACTTTTTCAAGACTGTACCAATGAAGTAGCTACTGGAAAACAAGCTGTGTGAGCTGTAGGCATAAACAAATGAAGCTGCAAATTTATAACCCAACTGCCTTGGCAAAGTGTGCAAAATCACTATAAGCCAACAACACGTCCCAGAATACCAGAAAATTTCAAAGTGGCTGGGGACGTGGATCTTTTCCTACCTGATGCTGTGGTCCGCAAAGCTGATTAAACTGAATTTATCATATCAGTGTGTTAATGACTCAGCCTCTTTGAATGGGGAAAAAATCCCAATTCTTCATTTTGCAGATAACTTGCTGTTAAGTATCCAAAATTTACTGAAAATGTTTTTGGCATTCTTTGAGGACAGTGGCTTCGAGATAAGTTGCTCAAAAACTAAGTACATGGTCCTTGGTAAGAACACCTTTAGAACTAATTGTGTTAAGGTGAGTAATGAAAAACTTAACGGTGTTGTGCTTTGATTATCTGGGAGTCACCCTGTCGGATAAGTTTAAGTGGGAGTCACAAATTTTAAAGAGTCCACTCATGCTGGCGCAGAGGTCCAATGCTATTTTACGCTTCTTTAGAGCAACTTTGACTCAATCAATCTCACCTGCTCTTAAAGCCTATTGCGCTAAGGCCTTGAATGCTTCCACTTATGGAGCGGAAATTTGGGGGGCACACAAACACACACAGAGTAGCAGTGACTGAAAACAATTTTATTAGGGCCCTAGCGGCTTTGCCTGCCAGTATGCCACTTATCCCCCTGCGCTATGATCTAGGTATTAATGGGGTGTCAGACCTTGCTCAGTTGAAACCTCTGCTATGTTGGGTGCGTATTTGGTCGACCCCTGAACTTAATGTGTATAGAGACTGTTTAAGGGATTTAATAAGACTTGACCAGGCCCTTAAAGTACCTTGGTTGGGGTTTGTACATACCTGGTGCAAGAGATTGAAGATATTGGCACTTTGGGACAATCCAGAGTGGATCCACAAGGCGGACAGACAGGTCGTAAAGTCGGCGTACTGGCGTTATTCTTCGGAGCACCAATATTCTAGGGTTGACTTGGGTCATCTAACCAAAAGGTTTTTAGAGGTTAAATCTGCTCTGTTGTTTGAGTATTTTCAGGATGTTGTATCCCCTCTTTGGCCAAGAGCCTTTATCTGAGATTTAGGTATGGGTGCCTGTCACTGAACACCTCTCGTAGTGCATGGTCTGAGGGGTGTGTATCTGCCTAATTCCCTGTATGTGGGTCAGCTCCCGTGTCAATAAACCATATCTGTATTGCTTGTCCAGGTCATCGTGAAGCAAGAGGTCGATGGCTCAGACCTATTTGTCTATCTTCAGGGGTCGTGGATTATCAGGTGGCGCTGTGCTTATTGTGTATTCAGTAAGTCACTTCCTTGTCTCTGTTTGGGACAAGTGAGCCACATTTTTAGGTAAGAATAACCAAAAGCCTGTGGCCAACACTTGACCTACAAGGGGGGATGAGATAAGGAGATACTAGGAAAAGGATACTTTTAGTTCTAATGCCCAAAAGGACCAGTTAGTTTTAATGGATCTCATTGTTTTAATGACTTGGCTGTATTGTATTTATAGGTATTTGAGACTCCCATCAGGCTTGATCCTGTGTGTAAGGTGCTATAGGAAGTGCTATGGAATATGTGATCCAATTTTAACAGTTTTTAATAGTTTGTATCCCTTGCGTTATCCTGTTAGGTGATGGTGTTACGGAGAGCCCAATTTTAGAAAAAATGCGTATCTCCCCGGGGAAACAGTCTGTACTGATTTATTTGAAGTGCCTTATGCCTACCCCATGCTCTAGTTATATAATTAAGCATTTTGAGCCATATTTTGTAAATTGCATAGCGATTTGTATAGAGTTTCTTTTAATGTAATACTATAATTATCGATTTTAAAGGGATTGTAACATATTTGATTGATTGCTTTTTGTACTATAGGATATCATGTAAAGATTATATATGCTTTTTTGGTTTTTGGCACCAAATAAAGAGTAATATATAACTGAATTTATCATATCACTTATTTGGTGCGGACTGAAGGAGGAAGAAAAGCCAGTTCCTCCGGGGGCTGGAATTCATGCTCTGATCTCCCAGAACCGTCCCACTGAAGAAAGTTGGGGTTTTACCAGTAATACCATCTCCAGTCACAAACTACCCAACAGCATACACAGCTCTAAAAAGTTTCCAAAATGTGCATGCTCAGCTTCCATACCAGCCTATCCTGCCAATTTTCTGCGATGAAGTTGTTTTCCGTATTGTAGCTGATATTTGTATGAGCAATCTAGTAGAATTTGATCATCTTTATCCAACTATGGGTGTTTTCCACATGACAAAATTGTGCTGCAGGGTGCAGGAAGTTATGTCAGTGGATGTGGCATAGACAATGCACTTCTTGGGGCTGAAATCTTTGGAAGCAAAACTGTCCAGTCATTATTGAGCAGAACTCATTCTGTTCGTTCGTTACAAGGTATGTTCATCATACTTGAGGCTATAGAAACATTGCGTTGGAATGGTTTCTGGAACAAGAAGGACAAATTAGGTTTTGCATAACTTATCTCAGAAGGGAATGAGGCACAGGGTGCACTTCATTCAAATGGCGAAATGGAAAGCCAGACAATGTTCAATACACTCAGTTCAAAATCATAAAACCTGAAAACCAAGTTCGTAGAGTTTGTCAAAGAATGTGAAGAAAAATTAGAACTTTGCAAGTACTGGGGAAATGTTTGATAGCGCTAATGAAAAATTTGGTACATGCTGCTCAAGAAAGTGATTGGGAGCTGAATGTGAAGACTGTGGAGTCACTGATTACTGTGTTTCGTGAATGAAATTGCATAAACTACTTGAGATATGTGTCATGGTATTTGGAAAGAGTGAAGAAGCAAGAGGTGGAAAAACCATACCTCTACAGAAAATTCATTCAAATGACATTTTGTGGTGAAAGAGAGGGAAGGTTCCGTGCTCTGGTTCCAGATATGAACCTGGAGCAGACGATCCAGAGATTACAGAAAAGCTCCAAGGGAATTGTTGGTCAGACCCGTAAAAGTGAATATGTTGCTCATTGTTAGCTAGTTTACCATGAAGTCCTTTCTATTTGCAATGTTTCTTGGAGAGATGAGAAATTCAAGATTAATGGACCTTCGTGAAACTGTTCATCATGAACATTTGGGAAAGAGAGGGGAACATTTTAATAAATATGTTGACAGCCTTCTTCATGTCATGCTGCAGCCAGGAAACCCCTTTAAAATGACTGAGCCTGTGTGACTACACAACTTTGTGACCAAACAATATGTGGATAAACTGATAGAAAGACACGTCTACTAGATGTCCTGGAACATGGATGGAAACTATACCCAGAACTGAAGCACTAGAGATTACTACTGAAAGAGAAAACGCTGTTTGACATAATCACTCAAGTTAAACTGCCACACTTTAATTGCCATAGTAAGAGTTTTGTCCAACCATCCACTGCAAAACAGGGTACAAAGAACAACTTTCGCAAGCACATAGAGAGATGGATGTAGCAAAAGAAAGGGGTAAATTTATCAAGGACATTCTGTTGCATCATCTTCTTCCGACAAACGCATTATTTGATGGAGATGCTGCAACCAAACCAGTGAAGCACTTTCACCTGAAGAATTTCAGTTCGGAAAGGTGTCCTCATTGAAAACTGTGGTTGTTGTGGACTATATGCCACAATTGTGAATGGTCAAGCTTTCATCCATGCAGAACTTCGGAGAGGTCGTTCAGACTGTTCTACAGATATCAAAGTCAGTGTGCACCTTGCAAGAACTGCACATTGTCTTTGACAGTTATCTTGCAGTATGTGTCAAAGAATGCGAGCGAATCAGATGATTGTCTACAAGTGGAACAATTGACCTTGCCTGCATCGGAAATTTGACACATATACCTGTGCAACTTGATAAATTCTGGTCATCAGCATTGAACAAGATGAACTTGGAGATGTTAAACTCGCCAAAACATCACTGATCTTTCAATGAACACTGAATTTCAAATGATTGCAAGTGGAATGATTGGCAATGAGGAGTTTGTGCCTGCAGAGATATATTCAAACCCAGGTATGGGTTATATTGTTCAAGAACGTAACAGCAAATTTGAGGAAGCTGACCTTTGTGTTGTGCCACATTTTGAATGGGCTCTTTGAAATGTTTCCAATCGAGTCATTGTACTGTCAAATGGCACAGAGGTTATTATTGTGCTACTTAGATTTGTTGCAATGTTCATAAGTCAAGGATTGTTAGAGTTATGGATAACTTATGGAACAGGCGACAAAAGCACTTAATCCTGCTTCATATTCTGCACAAACAACTTGACCCAGAGATACCCAGTGTTCTTATCAAGGCACATATTCTTACGGGTGATGAAACTAGGAACAAAATTTGAACAAAACTTGGAGCTTTAACGGCTGAACCTGCGAAGTTTCTAAAAGGATTTGCTGAGATAGAAGAAAAATGTGAATTAAAAAACATAGCAAATACCTTGTGTTGTATTTCAAGGCAAATGCTCCTGTTGCTTCTTCCCCTCCCTCCCTATGTGCTCCTGTTGCTTCTTCCCCTCCCTCCCTCTGTGCTCCTGTTGCTTCTTCCCCTCCCTCCCTCTGTGCTCCTGTTGCTTCTTCCCCTCCCATGCTCCATGCTCCTGTTGCTTCTTCCCCTCCCACGCCTCCATGCTCCTGTTGCTTCTTCCCCTCCCACGCCTCCATGCGCCTGTTGCTTCTTCCCCTCCCATGCCTCCATTCTCCATGCCCCTGTTGCTTTTTGCCCACATTTTACAAACTTCGAGCAATCACTGTACTTTTCCCTTGGCAATAAAATATTTCAAGGCTGCATTGCCCTCATGCCTGGCATCATATCAGGAAGCTGGTCTCACAGGTAGCTTGGAAAGAAGAGGCAACAGGCTGAAGCCCACAACTCACAGGGATGAAGGAGACAGGCGACTGCCAGCAGCACTATTTAGAAGAGAAGCTGAGGGTTTACAACTAACTCAAAGCCTGGGTGCAGCCAGTAAGTAGGAGTAAAGACTGCTCATTTGACCACTGTGAAGAAGAGCTCCAACCCCACCATCAAGAAACAACCAACTACTTGGCTTGGGATAGTGTTCTGTGCAGTGACCACAGACTGGAGACTAGCACAGGCACAGACAGACCAAACAGGGACATCCTATGGATTTTGGGGGCCCTGGACCAAAGATATTTTGGGGGCCCCTGTTCAGAACAGCTTTAAATTTATGATGCAATTTCATCTCTTTTATGCCCTCTTCAGCCATGTCACTGAAATCCAAATTCTAAATGTGTTTATATCTAATATATAGGGGTAGTAACGTGTGTTTTCAATATTGTAATAAAGCCGCAGCTCACTGATATGACTGCAAATAATCTCATTGCCCTCATTCCATTTCACAGACGTGAGGTTCTGTTTTAACCTAAAAGAAACTTTTTTATGGATGCTGCATGAAACAAACAACATTTCTCTGCAAAATGTCTGTGATAGACTCTCACACATCAACCACACTAAAATAAGTTAAAGGAAAACGGTATTTAAAACAATCTGTTTACGAGTTATTCAAGGTCATCAGGAGTCTCTTGAGAACAGAGCTGGTTCTATCAAGCTCCCCCTCCCCCCGAAAGTTGGGGCCCTGGGCCAGAGATCCCTTTGCCCATGCCCTAAATGTCTCTGAGACCAAAACTTCCTAGATACCAGCAACTAATGACCAAGCACACTGCCAGTTAGTGGGGAATTAGCAGGGAACTGACAAATAGTGACAATGCACAGTGTCAGTGACCACAGGCTGCAGAATGACACAGCAAGAGATGGTTGTGGAAGCACAAACACAGGCAGAGAATGAGGAACCACAGGCTCAATATTACACACTCTCATACCCGGAGACGGGTGACTAATGATGAAGCGCAGAGCCAACACCTCGTCAGAGGTAGTAAGTGCTATATAAATGCAATGCAATTTAAGGACCACTGAAAAAAGACAGAGAAATAGACAGATCTGCCAGGTAAAGTTAGACCAGATTTGTCAGGAGTGTGACCTTAGACTCACACAAAATCACATCCACTTCCTCATACTCTCCCCAACTAGGGCAGTGTGGACATGCGACTATAGGCTGCTCTGCGTGAGGCTCAGTTCTTTCAAGACCAAGACAAAGAAAATGTCTAGAAGAAGAGAGATGTCAAGAAGCACATCACGCTGAGACACAGGCAGACACTCAAGACTGACCTGTGGAGCATTGTCCCACCGGATCCTTCCACGCGAGGTTGGGCTACAATATCATGGTACAACTATCGACCGACCCATTTATTGAGACCATAATATTAGCTCCTGAAATATCATCAGTTGAAGTAATAATAGTAAAGCTCGTTAGTAAAAGTAAGCAGTAAATGTTGACAATATTTTTGGAGTCAATATTGGTCATGATATAGATGCAGGTCAATATTCTGACTGTGATATCGTGACGTGAAAGCTTCCATTGAAATAAATTAAAACACATTCTCTTTAGTAAAGCAAGACTTCAAAATGAGCTCTTCTGCATACATGCTACGTCAGACTGACATCACGAAGCAGACCCGGTCCAATAATATGCAAGTTAACTATTGGCAACAACAAATATTTCCATTGGCTAACTTAGTGGTGGCCATATTCCTATAACTGATGATATGACTTGTTCTCATTCTGTCTTTTCTCACTTAATTATCTGGAACGGGTTCTCTTTGGTCCCACTCACAAAAGAACTGTAAGTATTTCAATATGTTCGATGGAGATGGAGACGTGTCGAAGTGGAGAGTGCTCTCCAAGAGATCCAGGAACAGCAGACCTATCATCACGGGGTCACACAGAAAATAGTAAACAAAGTGCCAGCACCATCGTCTACCACTCGGAGATGAACCAGCATATTGAGGTTAATTCATCAGAGGCAAATATGGTGGGTGATATTTTTCAGGCAGTGACGTGACAAAACTTGAGGGGGCCTCCCTGCAAAGTACATAGAGAGGGCCCACCTCTCCCCAGACCATAATCTATCACTTTTACTGGGGGGGCCTCCTAGAGCTTGGTGCCCCACGCACCAAGGGGGCAGCAGGGGCTTGTGTTACGCCACTGTTTTCAGGCCCTGAAGAGGAGAGTGCGGGAGCCACACCCCAATAACCATCTGAATCCCAATATCTAATCACCCCAATATTTTACCAAAATTATTCAGCTCCACAGTCTCCAGTTTATCCACCGGTTAGAGTCTGCACTCCTCTTCAGGTAAACAGAATTCAGCAGAGCTGAACAAAATAAACTATTGGAAGGAAAAGGATTGAGTTCTAGATCAAAAATAAGGAAAAAGTGACTTTATTACTGAATAGTCAAAATGCGGTGCAAAGAAAAATGCAGAAATTGCCACGAAGGCCCAATTTCAGCAGTAGAGGTAAATGCAGAATCATGAAACATGTTAATCCCTAGTTCAGGACAATCTAAGCATAAATACCAAGTGTCAAAGTCATAAAGAGCACCGACAGCAGCCAAGTAGGAAGTTTAAAGGCAAAAGAGGAGCAGAGCAAATCACCTGCAAGGAAAATGCAAAGAGGAGCAAAATCTCCCTCCAAAGACAGAAATCCAAAGGCTTTATAGACAAATCACGCAAGCTATCAATAGATTCTGCAAATTCAGCATGGTATGATCACGGCTAGGGTTGCACTGGCAAATCAGCAACAACAATGTAAGTTTCTAAATCTTTAGCACTAATCTATTTCTTAAGGTAAGAGAAATCTTCTGCAAGCTCCCTCATTAGCTGCACTTCAGAGATGTACTGCAAATTCTGCTCATAGAATTAACATGACTACACAAACACCTCCACCGGGAGTCCTTGAAAATGATACGTTGAGCACACAACGGAAGTTCCATTCAAAATACTTAGGACCATATTTAAACTTTTTTAGCGCCGCATTTGCGTCATTTTTTGACACAAAATCAGCGCAAAGTTAAAAAATACAATTGTATTTTGTACGTTTGCGCCAATTTTGCGTCAAAAAACTAAGCAAATGCAGCGCAAAAAAAGTAAAAATATGGGCCTTAGTTTCAAGCATTGCTGTTGATTGCTATATTGCTACGACATTAATGTTATTCACTTGCTGATCTGTGGAAACAATGGGAGGAATGTCTTTGCAGCGGGACACTGATTGGGAGGGGGAATGAGCAGGAGAAAGTTCAATAGAACATCAGAACTGCATCCATTTTAAGAATAATAACATATTACACAAAAATGTGGCATAACTATTCATAGCATTATTTACACTACTACCTGACTTAGGTAACTCGTTTCAAGTGCAATATTATTAGTTCATCAGTTACAACTTTATGCATCATTAAAAACACTCATTATCAGAAACATTTTTTACCCAATATCTCCACATTTTGTATATTTCAAAAAAACACTACAAAAGTTGGCTTAAAAGTCAAGAGCAGAAAGACAGACACCAAAGAAGAAGTCTTGAAGTCTTCTTCTTGGGACTAAAAGCCACACCCCAGGAGTAGTCAGCAGAGAATTCATAACACATAATGAACTCACAGCAGTCTTTCAAATGCAATGTACTCTTGCCCTTTGAGTTCAATGTTTCCTTCAAACTCTTTTTTTGCAGATATAATGGTTCCTTTAGATGAAATCCTGATGAGTCAAAAGGTTGATGGTTGATGGAGTCGCCCTTTGCTTCCATGGCTTGTTCTAGATAATTTGTGTTATGGAGAGGAAGGGTATCTTGTATGAGTTCACAATTTTGATGTGGTTCTGGACTCTGAAGAAGTGCCTTTACCTGGTGAAGGCCCATACATCTATGCAGGGAGCACCAGATGAATGACATATAGGATCTTTCTATATTGTACCTATGCAAATAAGTCAAATTTGAATGTTTGATGAATATGGTTCTGCCTCCTCCTCCGAGGCAGGGACCAGTTTGATGTGCATGTTGCAGCCCCAGGCCCATGGCTGTGTGGTGGGCATGACCAGTATCAAAATTACTGTTCCCATCTCAGCAGATAGGCATGTGTACTGAGGATTAAAAAAACAAAAGGACATTGACTCAGGGCTATAAAAAGAGAAAATCAAGAGCGGATCAAGCCACATATTTATTTATTTTGCCAGCGAGGTGCAGTGGCATAACAAAGGCCCCTGCAGCCCCAGTGATGAGGGTTGGGGGCCCCAGAGCCTCATGGGGCACCCTCAGCACAGTACACAGTGCACGGGTGGTCGGCCTCTGACTGGGTCCAGGGTGGGGGGGTGGAGTGGCCTCTACAGGTACTTTGCAGGGTGGCTTCCTTAAGTTTTGTTACGCCACTGGTGAGGTGTGCTCCATAATGCCCTGCTAGGGCTTTCATTTGCATATTGTTTTCTTTGTGGTGCCCCAAGAAGGGGCAGAGGCACCCCCAACATTAATGAAGGAGCTGCAGAATGGCAGAAGAAAACAGTGAGTAGGCTCTGGACTGCTCCGTTTCACTACACTGAGAGAGTTAAGTATTACAATGCGGTGCTTTGGTCCCAGTAATAAGCCAGTTACTGACCTATTATGGTGAAGGACTCACATCCTTCGCAACTAATAACCCAGTTTCTTACATCAGTTATATAGCATATGATGTGAAGGAAGTGAGACTCACAGTGGCAGGCAGGCAGTCCATGGCATAAAACTGGGCGACACTTCAATAGACAGAAGAGGGTTCCATGTTTTAATGACATAAGTGCTTATTACATCTAGGGAGTCGTCAGTTCCTGGGTAGGGATGCTTCACAAGAGGAAGACAACTACCCCTTTCTGAAGATGATAATAATAATAATAATAATAATAAAAATGTTACTAAGACTAGTTTCCACAAACTCAGCGCACATGTACAAAAGTTCACAAAAATTCATTATCACAACAAATTTGATTCAAATTCATGATTATCTGAGATTCTCAAAGGTTTTAAAAAATCTTTATTTCATGTGTAAACCTTATATTTTACAAACAAATGTTTTAAAAATGTACAACAGAAGTTTTAAAACAATGACCAATCAATTAGGACATGAGCAACTGAGAAATATAGGGCAAAGTATATAAAGAAAATAGTAAAAAAAACTTTATAATGAATATTAAAGAATATTCATTTTATATATTTATTTTAAGTGCAGAACATCTTACACTGGTATAAGTAGCGCTATAAAACAAATAAAATGTACGTAAGAGATGGGCTATGGAGAGATAAGGGGCTCTGTTGGAGAGTGGTGGTGAGGGAATCCCTTGAGAAGGTCTTTGGGGGGTTGCCAAAAAAGATCATCACACTGAGCACCACCAGCATTAAAGCTGGCCCTCCTGGAGGGTTTTGTGAATAACATTTTGTAGTACTTTAGTAGCATCAATGTAGTAATACTAAACATACTACAAAATGCAGTTTGTGAATGGACTCCTATGAGTTCAAGAGTGTTGCTCCAATTTACAAGTATTGTGAAAGTCCTTGACCTAATGGACCTATGGTCATCCTTGGCCGCACTTATGTGTCTTGCATAGTGCATCCATCGGAGGTTAAAAAAAGGCCTCTTTCCAGGTGGTGCCCACACTCCACACTTACCGTGAGCCGGTCCTGCTTCTGGAGGCATGTCCCATTCACATAGCTTGGAGTACCCCACCTCCAGGCAAGACAAGCGCAAGGAAGCAAGTTTGGGACACGGATGATGACACTTGCTCCTGCTTAAAGATAGGCTTTTACACAATGGTAAGTGTGTCTGTTGTAGTTCATAGCATCCCTGACTGTGGTTCTGTGTGCGTTAGGAGATGGTTTCACTCTACACTGTGGGGCACTGCTTGATTATAAGATTGTTGAGATTGCCAGAGTGGGCACATATTGGAACAAGATTAAGAAATTGAAGTCAGAGCACATCCCTGGCCAACTGATGTGTTTCAGAAACTGCGTGATTATGACGCATGCGCGACAGAGGAGCCGTCTCACATGCACGGGACGTGGGCAAGGGCACAGCTACCAGTGGTGCAGCCAGTGCAGTGCACCGGGGCCCAGAGGTCAGAGGGGGCCCAACTGCAGCAACCCCTTGAGCCCTGAGAGGGCACATAAATAATTGTGCTGGAGTTCCGAAAGAGCATTAAACATGACTTTAATTATTGTTTTTATCTTGCCACGTGCTGTGCATTCAAAAAACAGAAGTTACATGTCAATCTATTGTTCTGATAAAGCGCTTCTTATTTTTATACCATGGAGACTAGTGTATACTTTTCTTTCGCCTACTGCAAACGCAGGTTGTTGTCAAAATGGCTATGTAAAAATATTACTGATGTGAAAGAAAAGACTGTAGGATGTTATTTTCTTCTAACACACAATTTAAGTACCTATACATAAATTAACTGTGTAAATATTGCAAAATGGATAAACAGTAAGGCACACATTAATTATTTTTTAATTCTTAATTATGATGAAAACAAAGATTTTAATAGTTTCAAATCAGTTTTAAAACAGCAGAGGCAGGCTTGGAGTCATATTTTCTGTTGTCTCTTTAGTGGTGGCACAAAAAGTGCTGCAGTCCACTGGTGCCATTTAACTTACAGGCTCTTGATCCTAACACACAAGCGGTGCCCAAAAGGTCCTGGACCTTTGGCTGGTGTTTCAGTGTACTCTTTTACCCTCCAAACCTGCAAGACTGGACATTTAGAAACTTTTCCCAAGCTTTGTGCAAAAAGAATTGAAGGCTACCACGTGACGGACTCCGTGCTGCTGCCGCCACCATCAAACTGCAGATTAGACTCACCTTACTAGTTTGTCCTATTGTAAGGATCTTGACTTCCAGAAAAGTCCAAATGTATAGGACTTCACTGGGACCAACACCAAGCAGCACCATGCCGCCGTCAATGCCTTCCTGAGTCCGATCTTCAGACAGCTCCCACTCAGAGTTTTCCCACCGTTGACGTTGAGAGCCTTGAACTTCCTGTCAACACTGAGGCGCCCACTAAGGTCCTGTATTGTATGATTGATTTGGAGACCAAGGGCCTGATTTCAAGTTTGGTGGAGGGGGTACTGTAGGAAAGTACCATCTTGCCTGGCATGTTACCCCCATTTTTACATGTATGTCAGTTTGTTGTTGCCTGTCTCACTGGGATCTTGCTAGCCAGGACCCCAGTGCTCATACTTTGTGGCCTGAATGTGGAACCCTGTGTAGTGACTAACCGTGTCACTGAGGCTCTGCTAATCAGAACCTCAGTGCTTATGCTCTCTCTGCCTTTAAAATGGTCACTGTAGGCTACTGACCACTTTTACCAATTTCAATTGGCACACTGGAACACCCTTATAATTTCCTAGTATATGGTACCTAGGTACCCAGGGTATTGGGGTTCCAGGAGATCCCCATGAGCTGCAGCATTTCTTTTGCCACCCATAGGGAGCTCAGACAAATCTTTACACAGGCTGCCACTGCAGACTGAGTGAAGTAACCCACACGTTATTTCACAGCCATTTTACACTGCACTTAAGTAACTTATAAGTCACCTATATGTCTAGCCTGCACTTGGTGAAGGTTAGGTGCAAAGTTACTAAGTGTGAGGGCACCCTGGCACTAGCTAAGGTGCCCCCACATAGTTCAGAGCAATTTCCCCACACTTTGTGAGTGCAGCGACACCATTACACATGTGCACTACATATAGGTCAATACCTATATGTAGCTTCACAATGGTAACTACAAATATGGCCATGTAACATGTCTAAGATCATGGAATTGTCCCCCCATGCCAACTCTGGTATTGGGGTGCCAATCCCATGCATCCCCGGGGCTCCACTATGGACCAGTCCCAGGAAGGCAGAACAAAGAATTTCCTCAGAGAGGGTGTTACACCCTCTCCCTTTGGAAATAGGTGTGAAGGGCTGGGGAGGAGTAGCCTCCCCCAGCCTCTGGAAATGCTTTGAAGGGCACAAATGGTGCCCTCCTTGCGTAAGCCAGTCTACACCGGTTCTGGGATCCCCGCAGTCCCTGCTCTGGCGTGAAACTGGACAAAGGAAAGGGGAGTGACCACTCCCCTGTCCATAACCACCCAAGGGGTGGTGCCCAGAGCTCCTCCAGTGTGTCACAGACCTCTGCCATCTTGAATCCAGAGGTGTGAGGGCACAATGGAGACCTCTGAGTGGTCAGTGCCAGCAGGTGATGTCAGAGACCCCTCCTGATAGGAGCTTACCTCTCTAGGTGGTCAATCCTCCTCTGAGGGCTATTTAGGGTCTCTCCTGTGGGCTATTCCTCAGACAACAACTTGCAAGAATTCACCAGAGTTCCTCTGCACCCCCCTCTTAGACTTCTGCCAAGGATCGACCGCTGACTGCTCCAGGACGCCTGCAAAACTGCAACAAAGTAGCAAGAAGACTACCAGCGACATTTTAGCACCTAATCCTGATGGCTTTTTTCGACTGTTTCCTGGTGGTGCATGCACTGGGGGCTGTCTGCCTTCACCCTGCACTGGAAGCCAAGAAGAAATCTCCCGTGGGTTGACGGAGTCTTCCCCCTGCTACGGCAGGCACCAAACTTCTGCTTCACCGGCCCTTTGGGTCCCCTCTCATTGTGACGAGCATGGTTCCTGGAACACAGGAGCTGGATCCAAGTGACCCCCACAGTCCAGTGGTCCATCTGTCCAAATTTGGCAGAGGTAAGTCCTTGCCTCCCCTCACCAGACAGTAATCCTGTGTACTGTGTGAACTGCAGATGCTAGGGCTTCTGTGCCCTTTTTCAAGGAATCCTTCGTGCACAGCACAGGTCCCCAGCACTCCGTCCTACATTGCTCAACTCGCTGAGTTGACCACCGGCTTCGTGGGATCCTCCTTTGCAGTGTTGAGACGACTGCCGTGCTCAGTTTTCCTGAACCCGTGTTCAAGTACTTCTGATGGTGCTGCCTTCTTGTGCGTGGGCTCTCTGTGTTGCTGAGGGCCACCTCTGTCTCCTCTTCTAAGTGGCGACCTACTGATCCTTCCTGGGCCCAGGCAGCACCCTTTTTCTTCAACTGTGACCTTTGCAGCTAGCAAGGCTTGTTTGAGGTCTTTCTCCAAAGAAACAAATCTGCATCCTCCAGCACGCCGTGTTACATCTTCTGTGCAAAGGAGAAGTTCCTGGCACCTTCAGTTGATGCAGAATCTTCAGCTTCTTCCACCCGGAGGCAGCCATTTTGCACCTTCATCTGGGGTTTAGTGGGCTCCTGCCCCCCTGGACACTTTTGTGACTCTTGGACTTGGTCCCCTTCCTTTACAGGTCCTCAGGTCCAGGAATCTGTCTTCAGTGCTTTGCAGTCAGTTGTGGTCTTTGCAGAATCTCCTATCACAACTTTAGTGTGTTTCTGGGGAAGTAGGGTCACTTTACTCCTACTTTTCAGGGTCTTGGGTGGGGTATCTTGGACACCCTTAGTGTTTTCTTACACTGCCTGCGACCCTCTACACACTACACTAGGCCTGGGGTTCCTAAGTGGTTTGCATTCCACTTTCTTAGTATATGGTTTGTGTTGCCCCAGGCCTATTGCATCCTATTGTATTCTACAGTGTTTGCACTACTTTTCTAACTGTTTACTTACCTTTTTTAGGTTTGTGTGTATATTTTGTATATTTTACTTACCTCCTAAGGGAGTATATCCTCTGTGATATTTTTGCCACATTGTCACTAAAATAAAGTACCTTTATTTTTAGTAACTCTGAGTATCGTGATTCTTATGATATAGTGCTATATGATATGAGTGGTATAGTAGGAGCTTTGCATGTCTCCTAGTTCAGCCTAAGCTCTGCTCTGCTATAGCTACCTCTATCAGCCTAAGCTGCTAGAACACTACTAATCTACTAATAAGGGATAACTGGACCTGGCACAAGGTGTAAGTACCATCAGGTACCCACTATAAGCCAGGCCAGCCCCAGGAACACTTAACCTACTGTTTAGAGCATCCAAAGGAACCATTCCCACCCACTAGCTCACACATGGCGTTAAAATGACATCTCTAGACACTCACTTTAGAACTCTCTTAAACCTGTGAAAGAACAGAAGAGGACTGAACCTGTAGTTTGAGACCTGAGAAAAGCCTAGAACACTGGACCTGCTCTTCCTTTGCACCCCCCCCCTTGTACCCAGGGAAAAGAAGTGAACTACAAGAGTCATAAGGCTGACCTCCTGTTACAGCTACAGGAACACAAGAAGCTACAGGAGGCCTGTTCCTGTAACTGCCCAGCTGGCCAGTGGCAACTAGATCTGGACTGACCCCTGCTGCAGGCTTCTGCCTGACACCCAGTGGGTCTTTAAGCACCTCCCCTGAGGTCTTGTGGGGCTTCATAAGTTTACATCTGTGGATGATTGAGACTTAAAGGATTAAAGTCAGAAGGTAAAATCTTTGACAGGGTGAAACTGCTCAGTGTATCTGACCCACGCTCAATTGTGGTCTGTATCAAATTGCACCTTGGTCCTGCCACCACAACCATTGAATATAATTGGCACTTTGTGCTTCTTGGTGCTACTTACCATTATCTTTATTAAATTTCACTATAGTTGTCTAATTCATTTTGGGATTTTTATTGCTTTGCATTTTGACTTTATTACTGTTTTAGCACTACATAAATAATTTACACATTGCCTCTAAGTTAGGTAAGTTAAATCTGTCTGATCTATACCGTAGCTCCAGGGGGTTGAGGTTAATTTAGTGACTTTGAGGGTTCACTGTTACAAGGACTGTAATTATTACTTGAGGTGGGTAATTATTTTCTTACCCAACTCAACTAGTAGTCCAATTTCTAATAGTAACAAGGGATGGAGAGGGATAGTGAGGATAACAAGTGTTCACAGTTGAGCTCAGTCAGATACACACTCTGGGCTACTGTCTGGAAAATTAACATTCTGGAGAAGGAATACCACTGTCAGCCATTGGGGGTCCAACAAGTAATGAAGAACGCAAACAGCACCACTCACTTAGGTGTGCAGTCAGGAGTGATCACACAAAATTAATGACTGCAATGGCTAGTAAACGTGGATGAGACAGTGGATGTCCAACACAAAACCAGGCTCACAAAACACTAGCACTTTCTGAGATACCCACTCAGAAAAAAATAACATTGAGTTAACAAGTTGATTCTTTTCTAACCAGCAGGTACAGTTAAATTCTATTTGAAGTTTACAAAAGGAAGAAAGACAAACGTAAAATTAGTCAGTAAGAAATTGCTAATTTTGAAAAGTATGTTATAATAGTTAAAAACTGATTAATGGTTCTGACTCAGATTTGTAAAAACACTAATATTCAGCAGTTATGGTTGGCAGTATGCACCATAACTTTCACCTCCCCTCTTTGTTGCTAATGTCATCACAGACAACATCGTTGATGACGTAATAAGTAGCAACATTGATTACATCACTTTTGACATCACCACTGAAATGACTGCTTGAACCATAACTTGCGCCACCCCTTTGAACAGTCTATGACACCAGACATAGCATCACTGATGTGATCATAAATTAAATCATCAATAGCATCAATCATGATGTCACCAATGACATCACTGAGGTCAGTGCTATAATGTTTTTTGCTATATTTGTTCAAACTTTTATTGACATATATTAGATCTAATGATCTAAATGTCATTAATTGAATGTTATTGAACTTGTTCTGGTTAGTGTGCCAACTGTGGGTTTCCAATGTATCAATTGCTAATGAAGGTTGCATTTATTTTCCTTTAAATCAGTATTTGAGTTGACAGAATAGGGATTTTGTTTACAATGTGAGAAAAATCATTGTTAAGTCAGAGTTTCCATTAAATGGCAATTTTTGTTTTCTTAATAACTTTTGTGCCATTTTACAAATGTGCACAAAACTTTGCCAAACAAAACACTGTGGTCTTCATGGCAAGTTTTGTGCAAATCTGCTCCGCGGGGCCTGGAAAAAGGGGGGTGTCCTATAAGCGGCATTTCAAAGTTTATTGCATTCTTCTATTTAGTAGTTTATTTTTCTTCTTTGTTGTTTCTACCAACTTGCAGCTTGTGGTGAAAACAAGTGTGCAACCTGGGGCTCAACCCAGAAACCTATACATTGTAAATTCCAAATTCAAGAAGGGGTCGTTTAGGTAGAACACTCATGGTTTTCCCAAAGAAACTAATGGCTGAAAAAAATGTACAAAAAGCAAAACAGGAAAAAATAGAAATAGGTGATGTTTTCAACTGTGATTTTTTGCATTGATGGTCGATTTAAAAAAGTAATATACAGTTACATCCATCAGACTCTTCTTGTCGCAGGGATATATAGGGCCTGATTACAACTTTGGAGGAGGTGTTAATCCGTCCCAAAAGTGACGGTAAAGTGACGGATATACCACCAGCCATATTACGAGTCCATTATATCCTATGGAACTCGTAATACGGCTGGTGGTATATCTGTCACATTTGGGACGGATTAACACCTCCCCATAGTATTTGGTGGTTGTACTAGAACATGCAATACCCAAAGCCAGCAACTGAGCTACAGTTTATAATGATATTTAATTGTGTACAATCCATGAATCAATATGTATGGTAACCTCAAGTTAATGGAAAATGAGTAGCGAGGAAACATATCTATTTTTGCCCAAGATATTGAGTTTTAGAATTTACTTGGGGTTTGCCTGTATTATCAGGTCATTGCAAGGACATATTGCAGACAGTGCTGTTTCCTGCAAACTTGCTTACTTTTAAAAGACACAAATGGAGAGAAATTCAGTTGAAAATAACAAATGTTCTACCATCATTTATTCCCACACGCATCCCAATAAAAACGGTGTACCACTTACAGGGCATGACAACATAGGCCTCAACACAGCATGGAGAAATATAAAACTTTGCTTTGCAAAGTGACCCATGCTGGTGACATGGGGAGCTGCTGCATTTGTATCAGGCTCTGCTGTTACCCAGGTGATCCTACTAAACCCACACATTTCTGAAAATGAGACACCTAGAACAGTTCAGTGTGGTGTGACTTGTAGAGAACACAATACTTTTCTTAAGCAGAATAATCTGCAAATCTCAAACTTTGGCTACAATCATGAATTGTCCTCACAATTCTTTGAGAGAAAGTTCAGAAATCTGCAGTCATTCAGAAAATCCTTAACACCCAGCATTCCCACACACCTCTCCTGAGAAAGTTGAAGAGGACTACTGGGCACGTAAGGGGGAATAGGTAAAGCCTGATGCCAGCTCAGTCTGCACCCACCCATTTTTCCATGCCAAGTTTCCCTGGGGACTAGTAGGCTTTTTGACCCCCTGGACACCCCTCCCAACCAGCCCCACTGGGGAAAAATGAACACTGGGGCCATTATGGTGCAATGACAGGGTAGGACACTCCCTCCTCTTTTGAGTCCCTGGCATCTAGTCCACTTCCTGACCTCATCCCCACCCCTGGGCGCTCCCCCCATCAGGGCACAAATAATATTTCTTGTTTTTTAAGTGCTGGCAGAGCACTTGCCCACACCTGGGGAATTTCTCTCCCCTTGCTTAGTGTCTAGTGAGAGGATTCCTGCTTGGGAATCGCTCTCCTGTAGCAATGCCCCAACAGGGATCTACTACAGAATGGTACTGCAGCAATACATACCCTGTATACTCATCTCAAAGAAGATGTGCTATGATTATCCATTTCTTTCTTAACAAAGCCTACAACTGCTTCACAATAGCCAGCAAGATTATGACAGTTCCAAAGAATATAGTAGTAGTCTGTCCTTCCTTGCCACACTTACAGCATTTAGCCTTTGCACCCGGGAAGCATTCATTAATTCTATTAATCCTATGAATATAATACAAATTATTCAACTTAAAACATACATTTTGAGTGACTATGGGGGCATTATCCAACTCATGCACCCAGTAGTTATCACGTATTGTTTGCAGATTGTTAGAAATTGGGACTCCAGTTGGCAGATGTACACACCCTTGTTCAAGTAGGGACCACAATCCTAGTGGTAAGTCACAACGCAATCCAAATTGTCCTGTGCTCACCCTCTGGTAGGCTGGCACAGACCAGGCAGGCTTAACTTAAAAGGCAATGTGTAAAGTATTTGTGCAATAACTCATACAATAACACAGTGAAAAATCTACAAAAGTACTCCACATCAGTTTAGGAAAATAGATAATATTTATCTGAATAAAATAAGTCCAAAATGACAAAAATACAATATGCACAGATCACTATATCACTTTTTTTAAAGTTTAAATGAGTCTTAATCTTAAAGGAATCAGTGATTGTATCCTTATAACACAGTGTACCTGGGATGTATCAAAAATAACGACGCACGGGGGACGCAGAGGAGGAGATGCGTCGAACAATATGGCGATGTGTTGGATTTTCTGCCACGGCACAGACGTTGCGTCATTTGTTTCCACACTACAAGGTGATGCGTCGATTTACAGGAGCGCAGCCTTGTTTCGAAAGAGATGTGTTGAAAAATAAGGTGCTGCATTGGATTTTCCTGTGTGGCACAGACGATGCCTCTTTCTTTCCATGCTGGAAGGGGATGCGTCAGTTTACAGGGGCACAGCCTTGGTTCTTCACTGCGATGCAGGGATATTTTGATGCCCAGGGATGATGCATTGAAAATCCTTGACACGCTTGTGAGAAGGAGCAGGAGCCGCATCGATCTGGTAGGTGATGCAGCAATTTTTCAGCCAGGAGGCAGGCGCTGCATCGATTTTCCGAGGCTCAGGGATTTTCTTCTCTTTGGTGAAGTCTTTGTGGCCCTGAGACTTCAGAATAGGAGGCTAGCTCATTTCAAGCCCTTGGAGAGCACCTGTGGGGAAGGCTGAGTCCCTCCAGCAGAGTCAGGGGCCAGCACTTAGCAGGCCAACAAGCAGGGCAGCAGTCCTTCTCAGCAAAGCAGTCCAGATGAGTCCTTTGGGCAGATCTACAGGTGTAGATCGAGAAGTGTCTGATTTTGGAGGGTCACAGACCCAGTATATATACCCAAAAATGTATTTGAAGTGGGGCAAACTTCAAAGGGTGGTTTTGAAGTGCACAAGTTCCTCTTTCAGCCCAGCCCTGTCTGCCAGGTTCCCTGTGGGGGGTTATCAGCCCTTTGTGTGAGGGAAGGTCACTGGCCTTTGAAATGTAAGAGAGAGCCCGTTCACCTTTCCTGCTCAGGGAAACCCATTCTGTATGGAGATGAATGCAGATTTGACTGAGTGTCCTGTGTTTATGGTGGTCTGGGTGGAATGCACAAGGGCAGCTGTCAACCAGCACAGACCAGACATGGATTGGAGACAGGCTGTAAGGCACAGATGGCAGTAAGTGCAGAGAAAATCCCACTTTCTAAAAGTGGCATTTCTAAAATAGTAATAATACATCCAACTTCACCAGTAAGCAGGATTTTCTATTTCCATTCTGGCCAGACTAAACATGACAGGGCTACTCCTTTCAGATCAGAATCTACCACTTAAAAGTATATGACAGCAGTTCTAAAGCTGGCCTATGAGAGGAGCAGGCCTCGCAGTAGTGAGAAACGAATTTGTGAGTTTTTCACTACCAGGACATGTAAAACACATAAGTACATGTCCTGGCTTTTACATACATAGGACCCTACCCTATGGATTCCCTAGGGCCTACCTTAGGGGTGACTTAGATGTTGAAAAAGGGGAGTTTAGGGCTTGGCAAGTTGGTTTAAATACCAAGCCGAAATGACAGTGAAACTGCACGCACAGGCCTTGCAATGACAGGCCTGAGACATGATTACTTATGTGTGTGTGGCACAATCAGTGCTGCAGACCCACTAGTAGCATTTAATTTACAGGCCCTGGGCACCTCTAGTGCACTTTAATAGGGACTTACAGGTAAATTAAATATGCCAATTTAGAAGGAGCCAATGTTACCATGTTTAGGGGCGAGAGCATATGCACTTTAGCACTGGTCAGCAGTGGTGAAGTGTGCAAAGTCCTAAAACCAGCAAAAACAGGGTCAGAAAAATATAGGGAGGCAGGCAAAATGCATTTCAAGCAACCCCACAAAATATGCTGCTCTCTGCTGATGACGGGCGAAACCCAGAAACACGTGTCCAGAGATACACAGCACTTGCTGCACCTACTAAGGTGAAAGACTTTGATTACTTTTGTTAATGTGAAACGAATCTGACTGCATTTACCAAGATGCATTGGGGCCAAATTTTTGCTGGAGTGTGAGGCAGTGTGCTCCCTTTTTTTTGCAAATGTTGGGGCGTGACCACCCTAAAGCTGTCAGGCCTAATACAGATCTTCTGCCCATTTATCTCACAGTGTATGTATGTATGTATGTATCTGGTATTTCTATAGTGCAAAACTAGCCAAACGGCAGCAGAGCGCTGTACATGGTCAAAGGCAAACTTAAAGTCAGTGAGTAAGAGTAGAGAAAACTGATTTGTGGATGGGTAGTGCATTGTGTTCTTTAAAGAGGTGAGTCTTGAAATCTTTCCTAATTTAGAACAGAGCTGGTACAGTTCTGACGGATGAGAGGGATATTGTTCAAGATCCTGGGTGCTCAGAGGAAAAGGACTGTTTTTTAAATTCTTTTTTACTCTTCTTAGTCTGTAGTCTGATGGTGTCCTGACTTCAGGTGTGCCAAGAACCTCCAAGGATGGTGAGCTTGTCTACAAGATAAGCAGGGCTGCTGGTAGTGATGGCTTTATAAATGATGTAGCTAATTGTGGAAATGTGTGGACTGGCAAGGGGCATAAATAGAGTTTCATCATAATGGGGGTGATGTGATCTTCATTTTTCAAGCTCCGGATGAGATGTGCTGTGGCATCTAGGATGCTCTTAAGGAGTGGTGTCAGTGTGGAGTCTGGGAGGCCATGGGGCATGGTATAGGACCATCCAGAAGCAAGAGTATGAGGGCTTAAATAGCAGTTCTGAAGTCACTTTCTAGAAGAAACTGCTTGGATTTCTTTAGAAGATAGAGCCAGTACCAGGCCGTCTTTGTTTTTGGCAATGTGTTTCTTGAGGGAGAGGTGTGCCAGTGAGAAGCTGATATGACACATCAGCGCTCTATATAACAATGTTACTGCCCTACAGCTGTCTGATCTAGTGTGTATTGTTTGGAGCCCCTGATGTATAAGCAGTTCACTATTGCCAGTCTTCCATCTGTCTTTCAATGCTGCTCCTACCAACCCATATAACAGGAAAAGCCCAGCAGGCATGTCAATTCATCCATTAATTCTTCATATCCCTAGAAGGTCAATTTCTAAATAGGTCTCCAATTCTTTCATTGCCGCCTTCTATCCATATAGACAATTCAGCCCAGTTTCCGGCAAACAACTCAATGGTATAGCAGTGCCAGTGGAACTAATGTACATGTTTTCTACGGGCATCAAGTAAAAAAATATTGTACTAACCTTAACAAACCTCCTAGTTTCAAATCTTCTCTTGAGCACGTGGGTCAAGAGTTCCACCATATTTTAGTTGTTGATATTTTTGCTACAATATTCTTGTAGCATAATACTTCCATATTCAATATTCTGACATACAACTGAGTGCAAGATGGAGATGGAATGGTATATTTATATCCCAAAAGCAAAGGCAGAGATAAAGACTAGAAGATATAGTTTTCAACAGGCAAAATGAGATCCCAACTTTGCTGCTCAATGCCAAGATGAACAAAACCAACCAAGACTCACTTTATGAATCTTCCTTGCAAAACAGTCATTATATGCCCGACCTAGGCCTTTCTCTGCTCCCCTGACCAGAGTAATGAAATGCCCACCATTGACACCCCAAAAATGACTTTTGCGCTCAGCAAGATTGTGCCTGTAGGAAGGGTAGACTCATATTGTGAGACAAAGTAGGTGTGTTGTGGAACGTTAAGGAAAGCACTTTGCACAGCAACTTGCCCCTCCCACAGGGGGCATGATAAAGCCTTTTTTGACAACTTAGGTAGGCCACAAAGACCATGAGCCACTATTTAAAGGACTGGAGGTGTGAGGAACAACGGATGAAAAACAGAAAATACTTTCCTGTTAGAAAGGCCATCGATTACCTAGTGCTGTGGCTGGAGGTGTCCTGGAAACAAAAAAAGGAACATGGAAACATTCCAAAAGAAAAATTATGACGGGAACAGAAAGGAAGAAGACATGGACCTAAAGGACTACAGACACTAAAAAGGGATTAATATCTGCAGAAGGAGAGATGTGGGCCTTGAACAGAAAAGACAAGGAGGACAACGGGGAGAGGGATGTGTCTGACAATATGGAGAGGATGGAGACGTCAGCGAGGAAAAGGAGCTTAAAGGTGGATGCAGAGGGGAGAGGATGGAAAAGGAACCAGAGCTGCTGTAAGGGTCATTTCAGCCTTTCCTAACCTGCTGGATCCCAAGGAAGCAGGAACTGAAGAAGAAGCCAGAGCTGAACAGGACAAAAATGCGTGGTCAAGGAGTGGTAGACTCCACCAATGAGCACCATTTATCTTACCACAGGCCACGACAGTTGTGGCTGACCTGGGTGAGTCTCGAAGCACTGTGTGACAGTGCTTTAAGTTGGAGCATGTAATGGTGTTGTGGTGTTTTAGTTTTCGCCTGCACTGTGCTTGTAAAATCTATTGTGATAAATATATGTTAAAAGGGGCATACATCCCGCCCTTGCTTTTCCCTTGATTTTCATTGGTTCCTGGGCTTGCCACTTTTCCTCCGTCTCTATTGGCTGCAGCATATTTCTTGCATTTACCAATGCTTGTTCCTCTTGTGTTTGGTCTTATCAGTGTCCCGAGGTCCAAGTGCTGTTTTCATCCGGCTTGCTGGAACTTCTTCTAAGCTGTCAGCACCCCTGCCATCATCACAAGATCCCTGCTTTGAAGCAATAGTGCTGCCTGAGTGCCGTGGGCTCAGCGTGCTGTGCTGGTCTTAGTGGAGACCATTGGACACAGTTCTGCCTGCTTTCTGGGAAGCCAATGCTCCCATTGCCACGGCACTCATGAGTCCCCCCAGGGAAACATGCACTCACCAGTCCCCCCGGGGCCAAAGCAGGATCCCACTCTAGTGCTAAAGCTGCATCAGAAGACAGCACTTGTTTAAAAGAGCATTTACCTCCAACAGCTGCTTTGATTTTGATGCAGAGGAGTTATCTGGCACTTTCTGCACATCTCAGGTAACTACAGGCTTTTTGAGAGACACAGTTTTTGTGTTTTCAGGCTCAGAAAGCAACATAACGTGGGCTTCTGTACTCATCCAGATTTATACGTTCCTTCTGCCACCAAGGGGTTCATTAGCTGCAGTCCATGCCTAGCCCAGATACCCCTGGGTCACACCAGCACCGACCGTGTTCTGATGTGTATCTGGGATGTGGGAAAGTGAGGAATCTGTAACCAGCATACTAAGGAGACCTCCGTCTAATGCCCTCTCACTACTTCCAGGGGGGTTCCTCCATTAGGGCGGAGGAGCGTCGCCCCCCACCACCCGCCAGCAGTGGCAGCCCCAAAATCTTTACAAGAAAACAATAATAAACTATGTTTGATTTCTTGTAAAGGGGCAGGGCCACAGGGGTGATGAGCAGTGAGAGGGAGTGCACAGCCTCCTCTGCGCCCCATGAACCGCGACTGACCACTTCCATCCAGAAGACGTCACAAGTTTATACCATGCATGCGTAACTTCTTTAAGCTGTAACTCCCTCTTTCCTCGCCTTTAATGCAAGATTCAGGAATTCCAAAGTGTCCGCAAAACCTACTTTTATCATCGTGGTGACCTCTGACCTTTGCCCTCTTCTCCTTAGCCCCACACCACCAGTATCATGTCATACAGTCATGGTTGCCGAACGCTCTACCTGGTAGCTCCCATGACTGCCATGGAAATTATTTTTCTCCTGGTGCAGTTTCCCCGACTTTCTCATTTCCTGGTTTCAGTAACCAATCAAGTACTTAACAATTGCCAGCTTATTATTAATCTCATAGGCGAAACCATTGCATTTACCAATGTTTGTTTTTACTATGTGTACATTTTTTTAAAAGAGGTTTTTTCTTCCACCACATCCGTTTGCAGAGGGTGATTTTGCAGACAGTAAAGTTATGGAGAAGAGAGGTTTTTTTCCCGTTGTCACTGCCTGCATATCACATAAGGCCTCCTAGAGAAGTCTAGGTGTCATCCAGAGAATACATTCAAGAAATTTGGGAGATTCCTTTCCTTGCAATCCTGGCATCTATTTCCCATCTCACTCTTTGGTGTCATGGGGTACCTAATCCCACATGTAGAAGGGGAATGACAAACGTGTATAAAAGAGAGGGTGAACCACTAGAAGGGTAAAGAAATAAGAACTATCCTGTATACACAGTACTTATCTGGTTAAATTTCTCCATCCTTCGAGAGGAGTCTGTGGCAGGTTAACAAAGACCTAGAAGGAGGAAGAAGACACCATTAACCTTTTTCGCAGCTGAAGGGCAATTGAAAGAGCTTTTGGAACAATTTCTTTCTCTTAAGCCTGAAGGAAATACCTGATTTTCTTTTTATTTATATAACCTGAATAAAATCAAACATATGGAAAAACCACCATTTCAAGACCTCCAAAGCATTTTTTTCGCCCATCCCTCCATAAGATAACACATTTCTGAGTAGTGGAAATTAGGTATTGAAGTCAAGCCTTCATGTAGAAATCAGGTGACTGCGACCAACACAAGCCCTGTCACCTGCCCCATATGTTAAATAATAGATGCGTATTGTTTATGGAGAATGCGTGTAACTGATATGCTTGGGGTTGATGGAGTGCTGCTGATTGATGTACAGGGGTTGACCATGACAGCATTTGCCTTGGGAGCTGATAGATGGTGTGTCCACAGCCCCTCATTCTTCAAGGACCATCTGAGCAGGCCTACCAGAAGAAGTGGGGAGAGCACCAAAATACAGTGGATTCCTGCTGTTCCCCTTGAGTGACCATGACCTTCTAAGTGCTACAGTGGCGCTTGTGCATGGTTGCACACCAGTGCTAAATTCAGATCCTCTCATGTTACCTGTTGGTGCTGCAGTGGTGCAACAGGAGATGGGGGTCTCACTCTTTCAGCAACTTTGCAGAGTGTAAGTCCACCTCAGCTCTTTAGGTGCTCCATATTTAAATAACTGCATGCTGGTACCACTTGCCTTGAAACCAGATGAAGGCATGAAGTACTTTGTCGCCTCATAGCCTGACACACAAACACATCATGGCTGGATATTAATTGCACGGTGTCAAAAACGTAAACAATTGTCCACACTATTTCCTTGGGTGTAAAATGCTATATTGTTTATTACACCTCAACCTGGAAACGTGAGCCGCTTAGATTACTCGATTTGAGCATAAAATACAACAGTTGTCTTCTATAAGTAGTGAGCTTCTTCCACTGAATTCAGGTTTTGTAAGATAAAGTGAGCCTGCTTTGTGTTACACAACCTGTTTCTGTTGCCCATTTCTGGCTGTGATTACTCTATAGATTAATATCCCAATATGGGGGTTTCCAACCTGGCCCGCTCTTGTTTTCCATCCACTCATTCTGCAATCCAGGGAACTGGGCAGAATTCCTGTGTGACCCCAAAACTGCACAATGGCTGGAATTCTGTCAATTCCCCAGAAGTGCTATTTTTCTGATGTGTAAAGATAACGTGAAGCAATTTCAACTGTACTCCTTTTATGTAGGCCCAACCAGGGTGCAGCCCACACATGGCACACTATGCTACTGGAAGATACCTCATTGGAATATAGTGGTGAGGTATAATGCTTGTCCCTAAATCCAGCAACAGAGGGAAGCGAGTGAGAAGAACTCCTGGAAGGCTTTGAGTTTTCTCCTCAAAGAAAGTCGGAACATTTTGAAAATGGGTTCAAATGGTGTATTTTAAACAACAATGTTCACATTAATTTTCTAACAGAAACATAGGCTCTAAATATTTGAGTAGATAGCTTTCTGGCGTGCCAGACTATTAAAGTGTGAGGCTCTCCAGGAGTTGACCTTGGTTTATTCACAAAATGTGCAGTCGATGTCCCCTAAATGGTACTGTTTAGATCCATTGTTCCAAGGGCAGCATTTTGTCATGGCTGCCCCGTCCCATATGTCATGGTTGTCTTTCCCAATGCCAAGAATTACATCCAGCATGCCAGCACTAGCATTTTGCCAAGGGTATCCCATATATGCCAAGAATAGTCTCTAGTGTGTTAGGGCCTCTATTTTGATAGGAGTCTTCCCTAATGCCACGAATGACCTCCAATGTGCCAGCATCAGCATTTTGCCATAGTTGGACCTTTGACCTAGAATTACCGTTAGTGTGCGAGGACGAGGGACTGACTTGGAAATATAACACACTCACTCAATCACACTCTCGCTTACCCAAACTCATTTATATTCACTCACTCAGACTCATCACTCAATTTCTCTATTGATCATTTAACAGGCACTTCCGCAATGACTGATTCCAGAAATGCCTGCATAACATCCTTCACCCAGACACTGTCATACATAAGAACATAACGAAGTAGTGAAAACCCCGGAGACATGCACGCCCTGCCTGATAAACCCCGAGTGCACAGCTGCAATAATGGGTGCACACACTAAAAGAGCGGGGCATCTTGATGTAGCAACCACACTCTCATATAGTGCACGACTGTGCCCTCACAAACGTTATATAAATGCATGTCACCAACATTCCCAGGGCCATGCGTGACGAGTTACACCAGTACCGTTTTTGTTCCTTGGATTTCTGGGACTTGTAGTCCTAGTTTTATACTGGGTTCACTACGTCACCATTGACCTGGGAAACTTCTCAGCTATACTGTACTGAAGGAATACTGTATAGAAAACACAGTCCTCACACAGGAACTTATACTGCACGCGCTGTAATCAGGGCCGGCTTTGGGGCGGTGCGGCTGCACCGGGAGTTGACCTGGATGAAACTTGCGATTTAAAAGCACCTGCTGAAAAGTTCCTTGTGCGTCCAGCCTTCAGGAAACAATTAAAATGTTAAGATACCTTTTGTGATTAATGTTCCTGCAAGGGAGGGAGATGGGAGTTTTGTCTAGCGGCATTTTTGAATCGTAGCTTAGAGGGTTAATTCGCCTGCTGCAAAGAACAGAACTATATTGTATGTGGATTAGTGGGTTAGTAAAGCCAGTCTTTACAAGCGCCTTAAAACAAAATGAATGCATTTGAAAGGGGGGTGCTTTGGAGAGATAAGGGGCACACTTGCTGGGTGGTAGTGAGGGAATCCGAGGATGTGGTCATGGGAGGAAGGGGTGGGGGGGGGGGCACATGGCGCCACCTGCGCTGGCTGTATATCTAATGTTTTTTATGTGCTTACTTTGGAATTACTGCCCTGATTTTTTTATGCAAACAAAGTACTTTGTTTTGTATAACATTGAGATTTCACGATACCTAACTTCAAACGGCTTTATATCTTATAAGGGTGACTTTGAGTCCTTCCTGTTTTTTGGCTGACACCAATAATTATGCTGGGAATAGCGGTTAAACGTGTCCGTTTTAGGTGCTGGCCATACAACTCCCAGCAGCCTTAGCGATAGTGGCTGAAAACTGACAGACCTGGCTGCAAACACGCCTTATTATCACTCGCCTTGCGCCTGCCCTGTTCTGCAGCCCCCTCACCCACCGTCCCTCCCGCTAATGCCCCTTGGAGCATGGCACCCCCTCCTCCGCTGTACCGTGTGCAGACTGCAGGCAGGCCCCTCTTTCCCCCCCTCCAGCTGCTTGATGCTGGCAGAGTCGCGTTGGGCTAAGCATTCATTCTTTGACGTGCACTGGATTCTTTACACGTGACCCGGCGAAGTCCTGTGGCAGGAAACCGGCGGGTGATGCAGATCCAAAAGTCAGCCACCACTCGGCCCCGCCTTATAATCATTTCAGTTCTGTCCCAGACCGGCACCCGTCCCCAGCCCCACCCCGGGGCACGCGGTCAGATCACGCTCAGGGGCATGTACCCAATACCAGGCAGAGTACCTACTTCCTTCTGAGAAGTAGTGGTACTCTCCTGCTGAAAGTATTGCATCTCTGCTGAGGAGAACTATTGGTTTTGCCAATACATTTTGTCAGTGCTGTACAGCAACAGAAAAGAGCATGTTTTGCAATCATCATTGACCAAAAGAAAAAAGTGAGATGATGGAGCTGCTATTGGCGGTTGCCTTAATTTGTAGTTGCACTCATGCGTGATGACGTGCGCACACATGCATCATTATGCATGTGCAATCCTACGAAACAGCAGGAGTGTGGGGGAGAAGTTAGTGGAAAATAAAATTAAAATAAAGGTACTGATTTAGATATTGGTGGAGTGGTTATTACTCCATCACAACGGTGACGGACACCCCATCCTCCGAAATCTAAATCCCATTGGATAAAATGGGATTTAGATTTTGGCAGACAGGATATCTGCCACCATTATGATGGAGTAACCCCTCGACCAAAATCTAAATCAGGCCCAAAGTTGGGTGGGTGGATGCGGGGCAAGCAGCACACAAGGGAGAGAGCAACACAGGTGGTACGGGGAAAAGCACACAAGGGAGAGAGCTGGAAATCAAATGCACTCTCATTGAATGCTTAGCCAAAATGAAAAAAAGAGTTTCCTAAAAGTGAGCATTGGATGGATGTAAGTCAGCCAGGCAAAATTATTGATAGAGGCTGTCCTGCAGGGGAGGGACAAACAAATAAAAAAGAAAGCGAGTCAATTCAAGCCAATGAACAAGAAACGATCAAATGAGAGTGACAATAAAGTCACCCAATGGGAAGCAGTGGGCGGCTTTAAGCGCGCTCTAATTCTTGGTAAGCCCACAATAGGTCGATTGCGGCCAGACAGCTTGGGCTGTCTGGTAGTGGAGGGCTTAAAAAGAGGTGCTTGTTGCAGTCTATTGAGATGGATACATCTTATAAATTTGTAACATGGTCATTAAAGTATAATGCTTTTCGTGTTCCCTGTAGATGGTTTTGACATTAATCTTCACAAATACAATGGACTAAAAATGGACTGACTCGCATTTCTGTTATAATGTGCATGGAATACTACTGTGTAAGGTTGATATGTTGGAGGGAACTGGTGATTGGGAGAATGTGTTGAAGGAGTGGAGGTGGAGATCTGTCACGGGGTTGTATATGCCAGACTACTGTTCACAAAAGCATTTATGATATATGGATTTGTGGATTACTAAATTGGCGATGAACTGACCTGCTCTATTAACATATGGCTTTAACCCCTCAAGAGCTGTCAAATTTTAAGAGCTTTCAATGGTAGGGAGGACTGATGGACAGATCCTCGTTTTCCTTTACAGAGTGAATTTGGGTAAGTCTCCGATGTAACTTTTTGGGAGCACCTATCTACAACTACTTCATGAGTGGCTTGACCACAAGTTCTCCCTGTTGAGGAGCCCTGTGGATGCACTTGCGCTCCTGCTATGGGCCGACGCAAGCCCTTCTGCTTGCTGGGTAGCTGCACGTAGCTAAAGTGTTACCACAGTGCCGGCTTGACCATGAGCGCTCTCTGTTGAGGAACTGCGCGCGGGCCGACGTCAGCCATCTTCCATCTGAGCTGCAGCTCAAGGCTTTGGTCGTGAGCCATAGGTAGGGGATCTGGCTCGAAGAAAAATAATCTTACCTTATGGCAATGATACCTTAAAGCCTCACACTTCACAATGGAGTTCTGGTACTGTATTTACTTGTAACTCATCATTCTGGAAATCTGTAAATATAGAAATAATCTGTACAACAGTGGGTACCACAGACAAAGTAAAGGGAGCAAAGAAGCAGTACTGCACTTCAGTGGTGTTATCTTTATTAATGCACATTACAATATATCAGTATTTCTTGTGCGGGAATTTCGTTTCACATGTATTAAAGGGCTACTCAATTATTAAGTAACTCCTTGGCTGTTCAAATTGTCACACTGCCACCTATGTTTTTACAGAGTGCTGGAGAACCAATAATGGTTTGGGAGGAGCAGCATGACTTGTTAGAAGCCATTAAGGGAGGGAAAGGTTTTCACACCTGAGAGCAACTATGCTATGTTGAAACACAATTTGGGTGTTGAAGGAAGAACGATTTTAAAAACATTGCTGAAATGTAAATGTCATCTGTTGATAATGATGGTTCATCTGATATGGATGGATATGGATGAGAAACCACACAAACAATTCTGTTATTAAGACCAGATTACTCCATGTGTGTAGTTTGATGGGCTTACTCTGCTTTGCTGTCAAGTGTGTCAAAGCGCAGAGGTGCATGATTTACAATCTCTCATCTGATGGATCTTTTTAAATTGCATAATGAATATGAGATTGCCAAAAGAACATTAGATGAAAATTTTGCAAAGAATTCAGTACAGTTGTAGAAAGACATTAATAATTCTTCAGATCGCAATTACCTGGATAATCCATTCAACAGTTTTTGGCGGCTCTTTGAACATTAGGCTCACCTTGCAAGTTTTTTAAAGACCTCCGTGAGGAAATTATACAGGATCAGCTAATCAACAGACCCAATAACTTAAACATTCAGGAGAAACTATTGGGTTTAAAGCATTTGTCTTTGGCTAAAGCTATCACTATTTGCTAAGAGAATGAAGAATACTATGGGGTATATAAAATAATTAAATGATGGACAAATGGGTAGGAAAACAGCACAGTTGTTGTATTTGCAAAATAGGAATGTTTAGAGAGGGTATATCAAAAAGAAAGGAAAACCAGAAAATGAAGGCAAAATACAGAACAAGCCAGTTAAATGACAGTGTTACAGATGTGGGAACACCAAACACACAGCTTTGTCACGCAATTGTCTAGCAGTGTTAGCAGAATGCTTTGTTTGCAGAAAGATTGGGGATAGTGCATAGAGCAGATGCAAAGGAAATTAAGAGTTAAGTAAATGTGGTATAGAGATAGAATTCCACCAAAGTAAATGGAAGAGGTGAAAGTGATGGTGATAATGTTGACATTTTTTAGGACAATTTGCTTTTGCAAGAAATAGATACTGTGGATGCTTCTTTTCGTCCTGCAAAATGTTGCATTGGATTGGGTTCCGTAATTATGCCATTATGGGCAGATCTTTGTTGCCTATATACTATCATTTATGAATCTGCGTGGAAAAGAGTGGGTGGCATGGTGCTTTCTGAATCAGATTTCGAAGTGGTTGGATTTTGTGGAGTCAAATTACATATGATGGGTCATGTCAGATGGAGAAGCTCTCATAAGAGGGACCAGAAGTAGATGACCTACTTGAGTGGGGAACCCAGAAAAAAACCTAGAAGAGAGATAAGAGAACAACTCTTGAGGGAGAAGATACATATTCTGAAGAAACATGCTTACATCATATTGTCGAACTATAATAAAATAGGAGGACATAATCTGAATTCAGACAGTACCTCATACATTAAAGATCTCTGTTTCCAATAAGAGAAATTTAACTACCAATTACTTTATTTGCTGTTTGAATTCATATTCTGCAAAATAATAATATGACAGGTTACTTTTGGTCCGAGTAGAAACACAAGAATAGGAAAATATGAGAAAAATTATATGTTGTTCACAAAGGGAAGGCATTACTTGGTTGGAAAGAACAACATTCTTGATCCTATTCATCCTGAACATCTCTTGCTTACACAGAGTGACTGTACAAGTAAGTGAGTGTATGAATTTCCAAGATTGTTTTTTATGAAATTAGGTTATATAAAAAAAATTGAACATTTAATAGTTTTGAAAGCTTATGCATGAGCCAAGGTACACAAAGTGAAGAATGTCCCTTAAGCATTAAGGGAGACTTTACCAAGGAGACTGGAAGGAGTGTGTGCTAGTGTGGTCACAAAACCCATAGTCTTGCCTGAATGGCTCAGTACCATTGTGTTGGCTAGAAAATCTAATGGACACATAAGAACGTGTGTTGATTTATGGAATTTGAAAGAAAATATTTGAGTGGCTTGGCACCCTCCTCCACATATTAATGGAATGTTGATGTGTGTCAAAGGAGCTCAGCATTTTTTATCATTAGATCTGTCCAGTGCCTACCATCACATGTGTTTACACCCTGGATCAAAACATCTTACATCACTTATAACACCTGAAGGGACTTACAGTTTTGCATGTATGCCTTTTGGTCTTACCTCTCCATCAGCTCCGGTCCAAAGTGTCATGCAAAAACAATTAGGAAATGTAAACAATGTTCTATTTTTCCAAGATGATTTGTTGGTGTAAGTATTGAAAGAAGAGTATTGTGACAAGGTGTTGCACAAGGTTTTAGCAAGGCTGGAAGATGCTGGACTTACTGTGAGCATGGAGAAATGCAAGTGGACTACATAGGAGACACATTGTCATGTGATGGGGTAAAACCAAAAGTGAAACTAGTAGAAGCTATTGAAAAGCACCCTCTCCAAGGGATAAAAATCAATTTGGATCTTTTTTAGATTTAAAGGAATATTATACAAAATATTGTAGATCATTTCACTGATTGTGTTCACACATCACGAGCAATAATGAGGAAAGGTTTTAAGTGTGTATGGTCAGAAGAGTGTCAACATGGTTGTTGGACTTTTGCTTATGCAGGGTCATCCCCAGTCTTTTTGCCTCCTGCCTCCTATTTTTTTCTGACCTGTTGCTGTTGGCTTTTCAACTCTGAGCACTTTACCACTGCTAACCAGTGCTAAAGTGCATATGCTCTCCGTGTGAATTGTATGTAATTGGTTTATCCATGATTGGCATATTTGATTTACTAGTAAGTCCCTAGTAAGGTGCACTAGAGGTGCCAGGGCCTGTAAATCGAATGCTACTAGTGGGCCTGCAGCACTGGTTGTGCCACCCACATAAGTAGCTCTGTAATCATGTCCCAGACCTGCCACTGCAGTGTCTGTGTGTGTATTTTTACACTGTAAATTCGACTTGGCAAGTGTACCCACTTGCCAGGCCTAAACCTTCCCTTTTCTTACATGTAAGGCACCCCTAAGGTAGGCCCTAGGTAGCCCCAAGGGCAGGGTGCAGTGTATGGATAAGGTAGGACATATAGTAATGTGGTTTATATGTCCTGACAGTGAAATACTGCCAACTTCGTTTTTCACTGTTGCAAGGCCTGTCTCTCTCATAGGATAATATGGGGGCTACCTTTAAATATGATTACAGTGTAGATTCCCCTAGAGAGTAGATGGGCATGTGGAGTTTGGGGTCCCTGAACTCACAATTTAAAAATACATCTTTTAGTAAAGTTGATTTTAAGATTGTGCGTTTCAAAATGCCACTTTTAGAAAGTGAACATTTTCTTGTTTAAACCATTCTGTGACTCTGCCTTGTTTGTGGATTCCCTGTCTGGGTCAGTTTGACAGTTGGGTTGTTTTTCACCTCGCACTAGACAGTGACACAAAGGGGGCTGGGGTGTAACCTGCATTTCCTGATTAGCCATCTCTGCTAGGAGGGAGGGGTGGAGTGGTCACTCTCATCTGAAAGGACTGTGCCTGCCTCTGACAATGCCGGCTCCAACCCCCTGCTGTGTGTCTGAGGCCTTGCCTGGGCAAGGCAGGATTTCACAAGTAGGTGTGAGTCCCCTTTGAAGAAAGGTGACTTCAAAGACTAAATGGGTATAAGAAGGGCACCCAAATCTACAGACATTAGAAACACTTCTGGAACCAAGAGGAACCTCAGCCTGGAGAAGAGCCGATAGCTGAGGAAGAAGTGCTGCCCTGCCTGTGACTGTGCTTTGTGGAGCTTTTCTGCAGTGCTGCTTCTGCCAGAGTAAGAGGGCAAAGACTGGACTTTGTGTGCCTTCTATCTTGTGAAGAAATCTCCAAGGGCTTGAGTTAGAGCTTGTCTCCTGTTGTTTGAAGTCTCAGGGACAGCAAAGACTTCTCTCTGCCAGCACCTGGCGTCTCTGGAGCGACTCCTGCTCTGACAAGTGGTGCCCTATCCAGTCCCTGGGCCCTTGAAAGGAAAGCTGGTGGAATCCAAGGAAATCGACTTCGGACGACTTCGGACTGACGCCGCTGCTTAATCCGGTAACGCCGCCTGCACCTGATGCCGTGACCTTCGCTGGAACGCGACGCTCTTCGCAGGCCCGACGCCGCAGCAGCCCCGCTGAAGTTTGCGACTCCGTGGAAGTCGCCGCACCACGTCGTGACCGACGCCGCTTGAAGTGCACGGATTCAACGTTTCGCACAGACGCCGCGATTCCCGACTTCGCGCCTCGGCTTGTTTTCATTCTTCACCAAAGGTACTGTACTTGGGGGTCTACACGACTCCGTGTCCGGCGCCGCTGGTGTCGGCTTGTTGGGAACGACTCCGTCACGACGCCGTGTTAACATCTCATTGAAGCATTTTTGTTTCTAAGTGCTATTTTTTAGTTTAATCTTTAAACATTCATAACTTGACTTGTGTATGTCGGACTTTTGTCGTTTTGGTCTTGTTTTGTTTAGATAAATATTTCCTATTTGTCTAAACTGGTGTTGTGTCATTTTGTAGTGTTTTCATTAAGTTACTGTGTGTGTTGACACCTAGCACTCTGAAGTTAAGCCTACTGCTCTGCCAAGCTACCAAGGGGGTAAGCAGGGGTTAGCTGAGGGTGATTCTCTTTTACCCTGACTAGAGTGAGGGTCCTTGCTTGAACAGGGGGTAACCTGACTGTCAACCAAAGACCCCATTTCTAACAATGGTTTATACGGATCAAGGAAAACATAGCTATGGCTATGGTTTTAAAAACATTTGATGTGTGTGATAAACTATCATTCTTACAGATCTCAGTGTATATGGTTTGGGTGCTGTCCTTATGCAGTCTATGGGTGGAAGCAAAATGGTGGTGTTCTTTCCTTTAAAAACCTTAAGAGGGACTAAATACACTTACTCTACTATAAAAAGAGAAGTGTTGGCTTGTTGGTGGGGAATGAAACATTTGAGAATATATGTCTGGGGCCCACAATATTAGTTGTGTACACACCACAAACCTTAGGCGAATTTGTTTACAACAGGTGGCACAAGGAGAACAAAACCTTGCATAGCAAACTAGATACTCTGCTTACAAGAGTACAATTTTGACATCAAGTCTGTAGTAGGAATAAGGAATGTAAATGCCAATTGATAATCTAGACTTCCTTTAGAAATGCAGGAAATTATTTATAAATATGACGAATGGATTGTTGCGTACACTGATTGTTCGTGTAAAGGTTCCATTTCTGAGGAAGAGTGGAAACAGGCTGTTTTAAAGGATGAGGGTATGCAGTCTCGCTTCAAAAGGATCACAGGAGGGGTGGTGTGAAAGTTTGAGATTGTTTATAGGATTATGTAAATGTGTGGAATGACAGGTTGGTTGGATCTAAGAGTTTGCATAGTAGCTTGTTGTCATTATTACACAAAGGTCATTGTGGATCTCTGCTGTATGGATTTTTGGTGGGCAGGCATGGGTAGAGAAATTACTAGAATTATATGTGGGTGTTTGTCTTGGGCATGCAGTGACAAGTTGCATGTTATCAGGGAGTCACCTATCACGTCTTCAGAGTTTCTGGATAAACCATGGGATTAACTGGCCATTGATAAATGTGGTCCATTTGCTTGCCATGGGTTAGATTGTAAATTTGATGTGGTTTTTAATGATTACCATTAAAAATGGCCGGAGTTAGCAATTTTGAAGGCGGTTAAATTCTTGAATGTGATAAAGTTTTTTGAAGAAAGTTTCTAATGAGAAGAGTGTCCTAGAGAAGTTGTAACTGATATTGAGCCCCCGTTCATCCTGGATGAATTTGAGTGTTTTTTGATGCGTGAGTAGATTGAACATTATAAGACAGCATTACACCATCCACACGAGAATGCTCTTGTTAAGCGGTTCAACAGGGTTTTGGTGCATGTGTGCAGTTGGCTGTACAAAGCGGTTTGGATTGGAAGCAGAAGGTACTAAGAATATTATGGAGTTATAGAATGACTCCACATTTTGTGACAAAGGAAATTTATTTTAGGTTATTGAAGGGCAGAGTGCCTTTTACAAAGATGAGAAGAAGAGATATTGGTGGTACTGACAAGAAAATAGTCGAGGACAGGGGTCAGAGTAGGCAGGACCAATACATGTGACAACATAACAACAACATAATGACAGGTTGCTATTGAACTCTTGGAAATTTCAAGTAGGTGATTGTGTCAGAGTTGACAAAGGAACAGGCTATTGGAAGGGATTGGCTGAATAGTCAGTACCAAGGAAAGTGGGGGAAATTAAAAGGTGGGAGTGTTGTTTTGGACAATCGCTGAAGATGAAATGCGAGAAGAGTAACAAGATGTGGCAGTTTGGAGCATCATTGGTGGTTGAGAAGTCAGAAGCATCAGGATTGCCCTTCCAATGATATCTGGAGGTGGTAGTACTCAAAATCAGAATGAAGAAATGGGTTCTCTTCAAAGTAGTGTTCATACTAAGAGCAAGCCCAAAACATCTGATGAGAACATATGTAGTTGAATGTTTACTGTCCTACCTGTTGAAAGTTTTTTCATTCATCAATATCGTGTTCTTATAATTAGTTTGGCCTATGTAGATTTACCTTTATTCTGTGTGAGCATTTTTGTATCATATTTTTGTTGATGTTCTGTATTGTTAGAATATTGTTTAAAATAGATATGCACATTGTTTTAAGACCTATGTATATTAAATTCTATGGGAAGGGGGCTATGTTGTAATGTTCATAGAATGCTATGATGAAAGGTTAGAATGTTGGGGGGAGACTAGTGGTTGGGAGAAGGTGCAGAAGGAGTGTAGGTGGAGATCTGTCAAGGGGATGTACATACCAGACCACTGAAAGCACTCATAAAAGCACATATATGGATTTGTGGATTACTAACATTTCATAGTCATGATATTGTCTTAGTGCAGTGCTTGGTTAATTCTCCACTAGCAATCTGTGGGTGATTGTTCCATGAGCTCCGGCTCCCTCTGTCGGGGGCCTGAGTCTACTATCTCGATAGTGCAGCGTGTTTGCTGTTTTTCAGTTTGGGTTACTTGTGTCTACCCAAACATGAACAATGCCATGTTTATGCTACTTACAGAAACCACTAAGAGTCCAAGAACTCCTTCCCTACTTCCTTTGGGTCAAGTGTTTGCTATCAATTTATAACACACACCACCGGAGCAGTGGGGCTGCGCCCTGGTGACCTCTGTGACGGATGGTCCCACTGAACTGCCTGATGCTTTTGCCACACTGATAGATAGTGGTGTGTCTGACATTAGTGCACAGTGGTGGAAATGGAAGGAAACAACGTGAATGCTCTTATAGACAGGGATTGAATGGAGCTGAAAACCTTCCTCCAAATCATAGTGTTTTTTAACCTCTTAAGCACTTGTGAAATGAGAACAAGCAGAGTGCCTTTGTTTCCTCCATTGCATTGGTATCTGGGTGTTAGGCTTCAGGTGGCAACCAGCCATGATAAGATTCCTACAAAAAAAGATGGGCTGGTGGCTCTTTAAATGAGGCATTTGTGTTGGGTCCAGCTGCGGGTTGCTGCTCCGCACATTAGGCAGCCAGGCTGCGGGCACTGCTGCATGTGTGCCATTGTTGCCAGGGCTTTAATGGGGATGATCAAACTAGGAGTTTCTCAAAGGAGCGTGGGCTATGTAATTAAGGGTGTGGCTTAAGCATGTACGCTAAGAATGTGTGCTTGGCATAGTGTGCTGCCCAACTGGTGTTTTGCTGCTTCTTTCTGTTATTTCAGCCAGATATATATTAAAACAACTGATGTTACACATAAAACAAGTCAGCACTAATAGCTTTGCCAGTGGTTGTTAGTTGCATAAGATGAAAAGCAACAACATTGGCTTTGTTGTAAATAATATTGAAAATGCTTGAATTCCTAAATAATGAGACTGTCAAATAACTATGACAAGTTTCGATGAATTTACATCAAAGGCCGGTGAAGGGTGCTACTGCTGCCGAGGTAAGGTTTTTTTTCACTCTGAGGATGAGGGCAGCTCTACCATGGATCAGAAGGTATATTTAACAAATATTCACGCAACGCAGCAGGACGCTTTTCTGTGCTGCTTAAAAGGAAGAGAGCAGGAAAATGCCATATTTAGAATTATCTGGCACATTCCTGCTCTCTGCCTGTGCTAGTACACGAACTGCTGCCTAGCGCCAATGCAGGCACTCCTGCACCGTGATGCCAGGGTGCCTATGTTCTAGGCAGGATTATGAGCAGGAAGGGGCACCTTTCTGCACAAAAACAATCCTCAGAGGTATTTTCCTCTTTGTACGTGTGCTGCACAATGCAGCACACTTAGAAAGAGGAAATAACAAGGACATCTCTCCTCATTGCACAGTTTGTTCGCCAGCGCAGGCAGGCAGCAGGAATGCGCTGTATAATGTTAAATACTGTCCCTTACCTCTCCCGAAGCATAGTAAGGTGGCTTGCTGCATTGTGCTGCATGAAATATTGATAAATATTGACCTTAAAGGCTATAGACGTGAGGCACGAAGCGCTATGTAAAAGGATATTATAAATAGGACAGAAATCCACTCAGAAAACATCCTTATGGACGGACAGGCGTGCTCTCGAACCTCAGGGACCCGACAGGGTTCTTTCCTTTCCTGTTGTTCCACGCTGGCGTTTTTTTCTAATAAAACGTTGCCTAGTTTACTACGGGGTAGGTAGGGTGTGAGGAGTGAGGGTGCGCTTCCCTAAGTAACCTCAGCTCACTTTAAAAACATAATTCCAATTTGTTTTCAGAAAAACTTGGAAATGCTTCTTTGATCACTGGTTCTACAATAACTATACTACAGTTGTAACATTTTATTAGCACGGATGTGACAAGACGTAGGGCCAGATTTACCAACATTTTGCACTGTCTGTACGTCAGTGATGCAAGCACAGGGCAAAATGTTGGTAAATCTGGCCCTATGTCTTGATAACAAGCACAACTTGTTATTTTTGTTATTCACTTTCCAGCATATAACTTGTTTTGTGTTGGAAATTGCCTAAAAGTAATGTGACGTATCACAAAGCGATGTTTTGCATTACTTAGCGTCACGTGCGTATTACATGGGCGTTCCCATGCTTTTAGATGCATAACCCTAACTACCAAAAATCTGAGACAGGGTTTGCATCAAAAATGTACCCCAATTGAAAGAAGGTGTTTCTTTTCCAACTTTGCATTTGTGTTGCACTGTACAGCACATAGACAAAGTAGGAAACCATTTATTTGCCTAGGCATAATATTTTGTACTTTAAGGGTATCCAAGATATGGCCAATTAATGAAAAAAGAGTGCTCCTTTTGTCCAGCTTCTGTCAGGCTTACACTGCGGCTGTGTTCTTTAAAGCTGTACACGTCACTGCGTCCTCAGACTCCCAGAGCAAGGCCCACAAAGGCGTCAGCAGTGTGCTGTGACTCTATCCTAAAACAGTGGGACCATCCACCATTAGGTGATTGTGTGAAGCAAGCCAGTCCATACACCGCCTTCAGCTGGGGCCCAAATGCCCCGCAGAGCGCAGGGAGTGGGATGCAGCAGGTGCAATCTACCAGGGCCTTGGACTGTAAGGGGTCCAGCACACCTGAATTATGGGGTTCATTTAATACCCAAGAAGTAGAAAAGGGGCAAACCCCTTCCTTGCGTTAGATCCAATGTCGCTCTTAATAAACCACAGAGGAGTCCCAGCAGATATAGGTGGTCATTCTGACCTCGGCGGTAAAAGGCGCCTACCGCCGGTCAGAAATCCTCCATAATTCCGCCGCGGTCGCGGTAACCCGCCACGGTCATTCTGACCTGCAGCAGCCAAACCTCCGAAAATCCGACAGCCACAACAGACCGCCAGACCAGCGGTCGGCGGAAAAGTGGAGGTGACCAAACCTCCACCGTCACGCCAACAGAAATACGCCCATGCCATTACGACCCACGAATCCACGCGGCGGTCATTCAAACGCGGTTTTCCATTGGCGGTACACACCGCCGCGGTCAGAATACACACAAACGAACAAAACTCAGCCACATTGGCCGATTTGAATTCCACACACCTGATACACATACACACACCACTCCCACACACACAATACAATATAAAACACACACCCACATCACCCACAAACCCCTACGACAAAAAATTCAGAAAGAAGCACTGAGAGACACATCAGCGATCACAGAATACCATCACACAGAGGCACACTACACCATCACCCACACAATATCCACACACAAAACAACACACACCACCACACTCAACACACTTAACTACACATACTCCACCCCACACATCATACACACTACTCCATGGCACCCCAAAGACAGCCCCGCTTCTCAGACGAAGAACTCAGGGTCATCGTGGAGGAAATCGTTCGGGTAGAGCCCCAGCTCTTCGGCACACAGGTCCAATACACCAGCATTGCCCGGAGGACGGAGCTATGGCAGAGGATTGTCGACAGGGTCAACGCTGTGGGACAGCACCCCAGAAATCGGGAAGACATCAGGAAGCGATGGAACGACCTACGGGGGAAGGTGCGTTCCATGGTATCCAGGCACAACATCGCCGTGCAGAAGACTGGCGGAGGACCCCCACCTCAACCCCCACAATTTACAACATGGGAGGAGGAAGTCTTGAACATCCTGCATCCTGACGGCCTCGCAGGAGTCGGCGGAGGAATGGACACTGGTAAGTTGAAGCTTCACTACTGCTTCCCCCCCACCTGCATGCCAAATCATACCCCAACCCTCACCCCCATCCTCGAACCCCACCCTCACCCCCACCCCCACCCCCACCCTCACCCCCACCCTCACCCTCACCCCCACCCCCACCACCATCCTCACCCCCACCACCATCCTCACCCCCACCCCCAGCACACCTATTCCCTGCCAATGTCTCACCATCACAACCCACACATCCCAAAACCTAGGCCTGCATGCGTCCACTGAGCATGGACACCCATCACCAAAGCATGCCCAATGCATATACACATCCCCCCCACAAGCCACCCTCACCAAAGCCCCCACACACGAATGCCAGCACTTGGGGACACGGGAACCCACAGATACACCCATATGGCACACATTGAAACTATAACCATACCTCTATACCCCTGCAGGACCCGACCGCCAACACACCGCCACGGAGGGCCCAGAATTCTCCACACCCCCCACCCAAGAGGCCGTCAGCGATGACAGCAGCTCTGTCGACCTGGACACCGATGACCAGCCCGGACCATCGGGGACCTCTGGACAGTCGGTTCCCCTCAGACAGCCACAGGCCACTACAGACCCAAACCCCTCTGGGAACACCAGCACAGCTCCCACCCAGTGGGCCCATGCCTCTGTCTCCAGGGCGCGTCAATCTGCGGTGTGTCTACCACTACAGGGCACCCAGGATAACCCACCACCCCAACAACAACAGGGACCTGGGGGCAGTGGTAGTGGGCACACCGGCCAGGGGGCAGAGGCCCAGGGAAACAGGGCAACTCGGACGGCAGCTGTGCGACGGGGGGGGACGGGCCCAGGGAACCCACTCTCCACGAGGCCCTCACCACCATCATGGGAGCATACAACCGCTCCCAGGAGACGATGACGACGGTACTGGCCCGGTTCCAGGAGATCCAGGTACTGCAGGAGGAACACTATCGGGGGTACAGGGAGGACATCAGAGCCCTCACCTCCACCCTGGTTACCATGGTCGGGCTGCTGCAGGACCTCATCAACACCAGGACGGACACTCAACAACAACAAAGGGCCCCTGCCACTAGCCTGGACCAAGAACAGCCAACCACCTCCGCCGGCGCTAGTGGTCAGGAGGCCCCCGCACAACAGCAGCCCACCAGACCCCCACCTCCTGCAGGAGAAGAACCACCCGCAAGAGGGCCCTGAGATCTCGCAAGAAGACAGAGTAGGATGTCAAGACCCCCGCCAGCAAAGGATACCACCTGATGTCATCCCACTGTCCCACATTGTCACCCTGTCCATCCTTGAACTGCCCATGCTCCATCTCTCCACAGGCCTCTGGACAATGCACCTGTGTGACTGTTACTCTGGACTCTGCCATGGACATTCCTTCACCATAGCCCCCACCCACTTGAAACCACCCATCCCATTTTGAGCACTGAAATAAACACCTATTTTGCACAAAACCATCTGGAGTCTGGCTGTGATTTCAAAATATTGTAATTGACATGACAGTGCAAATATGTCCTTGTACATAGTGAAGTCAACAAACAGCTGCCACAAAGCTGTAGTCCATGGGGAAACGAAGCACAGGACTCGTAGTGGGGACCCCAGATCTGAAATAGGGAGGGAAAAGCCACAACTCAGTCATCATACACTGGGGCAAATAGACAGGCAGCAGAGATGCAGGAGAGTAGTTCACATTCACTAAATTATGTTTGAATTGTTACCTGTGTCCTATTGGAAGTACTGTTCAATGATTCTGTCCCTGTTGTCTGTTTCAGCCCCGTCGTCTTCCTCCTCGTCACTCTCCACAGGTTCCACAGCTGCCACTACACCACCGTCTCGACCATCCTCCTGCAGGAAAGGCACCTGGCGGCGCAAAGCCAGGTTGTGAAGCATGCAGCAGGCCACGATGATGTGACACACCTTCTTAGGTGAGTACATTAGGGATCCACCTGTCATATGCAGGCACCTAAACCTGGCCTTTAGGAGGCCAAAGGTGCGTTCGATCACCCTCCTAGTACGCCCATGGGCCTCATTGTACCGTTCCTCTGCCCTGGTCCGGGGATTCCTTACTGGGGTCAGTAGCCACGACAGGTTGGGGTACCCAGAGTCCCCCAATAGCCATACACGGTGTCTCTCTAGCTGTTCCATCACGTAAGGGATGCTGCTATTCCTCAGGATGTAGGCGTCATGCACTGACCCAGGGAACTTGGCATTTACATGCGAGATGTACTGGTCAGCCAAACACACCACCTGGATGTTCATGGAATGGTAACTTTTTCTGTTCCTGTACACCTGCTCCCTGTCTCTTGGGGGAACCAAAGCCACATGGGTCCCATCAATGGCACCAATGACGTTGGGAATATGTCCAAGGGCGTAGAAATCACCCTTCACTGTAGCCAATTCGCCCACCTCAGGGAAAATGATGTAGCTCCTCACGTATTTCATCAGGGCAGACAACACTCTGGATATCACCTTCGAAAACATGGGCTGAGACATCCCAGAAGCAATTCCCACTGTTGTCTGAAATGACCCACTTGCCAGGAAATGGAGTACTGACAGGACCTGCACCAGAGGGGGAATCCCTGTGGGTTGGCGGATGGGGGACATCAGGTCGGGCTCCAGCTGGGCACACAGTTCATGTATAGTGGCACGGTCAAGCCGGTAGGTCAGGATAATGTGGCGTTCTTCCATTGTCGACAGGTCCACCAGCGGTCGGTACACGCGAGGATTCATCCGTCTCCTCGCCAAACCCAGCGGACGGTGCCTAGGAAGGACAACATGGAGCACAGAGTCAAGCAACCCACAGGTACGTACTCACAGCTTGCACAGTAAACGATTCTCTATGCAGTGAATGGCGTGTCTGAGTGGCTATGCAAGGCCTAGGCCTGTGTGACGCAGTTGAAATTGAGCCATGTGGACCCTCGAAATGGCGGCTGCCTGACCTGTGAAGTGTGACAATGGGATGTGAGGTCAATGCGCTGGCGTGGCACACCGCGGCGGTCGGCGGGCGAAGACCGCGGCGCGAAGCCGCATTGGTTAACATTGAAGCCTATGGGTTTCAGGAGCCAATGGCGAAGGGCGCCGGCGGTGGCGGTACGCCCCGCCGCGGTACGCACCGCCGCGGACGTGACCGCCATTTCCTATCTACTTATCCACTTGCGACTTGAACTTTCACAGGAGAGGACCTATACTGCAAGTGTTGCTGTGACCTCGGTCTGGAAGGGACAATGGCTGCTGCGACTGGGGAAAGGGCCCCTGCCTTCACTGGAGAGGAGTTGGAGAAACTTGTGGATGGGGTCCTCCCCCAGTATGCGCTACTCTACGGTCCTCCAGACCAACAAGTGAGTTTAATTCAATATGGATTTGGGGCCACTGGCTGGCTTGGGGGCCTGGCGGGGGGCCTGGCGGGGATGGGGGGCATGTTGGGCCTGGCGGGGGGCCTGGCGGGGATGGGGGGCATGTTGGGCCTGGCGGGGGGCCTGGCGGGGGGCCTGGCGGGGATGGGGGGCATGTTGGGGCTGGCGGGGGCCTGGCGGGGGGCCTGGTGGGGATGGGGGGCATGTTGGGCCTGGCGGGGGGCCTGGCGGGGGGCCTGGCGGGGATGGGGGCATGTTGGGCCTGGCGGGGGGCCTGGCGGGGATGGGGGGCATGTTGGGCCTGGCGGGGGGCCTGGCGGGGATGGGGGGCATGTTGGGCCTGGCGGGGGGCCTGGCGGGGATGGGGGGCATGTTGGGCCTGGCGGGGGGCCTGGCGGGGGGCCTGGCGGGGATGGGGGGCGTTGGGCCACTGGCAACGAAAATGCAGACAAACTTGAACGTGGTATTTCTCCCTCCCTGTACGTGTCACATAGGTCCGCGCCCAAGAGAAGATCGGGATTTGGCGTGCCATCGCCAAGGAAGTCCGGACCCTGGGGGTCCACCATCGACGGGGCACCCACTGCCGCAAGAGGTGGGAGGACATCCGCCGCGGGACCAAGAAGACCGCCGAGTCTCTGCTGGGGATGGCCTCCCAACGTAGGCGGGGTGCCTGCCGTCAACTGACCCCCTGATGTTCCGGATCCTGGCGGTGGCCTACCCTGATTTGGATGGGCGCGTGAGGGCAGCACAGCAGACACAAGCGGGTGAGTACAAGCATCATCTACTCTGTTGTCGCGCAGTGGAGGTGTCTGGGTGGGGGAGGAGGGCTGTGGGTCCCCCTAGGCCAGGGCGATATCTGTAGGCTGGGCACCCCCGTAAGCCCCTGTGTCCCCAGCCACCACCCTCAGTAGTGTGTCAGTACAGCCATCCCTGGGCCGTGTCATCCATGGGTGCAGTTGTCAACTCTAGGCGTGTAGGGTATGTTCCACGGAATGCGTAGCGGACCCCAAGTGCGCAACTTAGTGCAGGGGGCATCTGTGACTGTCATGTCCGCTAACTGTACCGGTGATCCATGTACTCAAAATCTCTTTATTTCTCTCTCCCCCCCCCCCTTTTTGTTTGTCTTTCTGTGCTTGTGTGCATCAGCATCATCAGGCGGAGGAGAAGTGGCATCGGGGCAGGAGGGAGCTGCATCTCACATGGCCCAGGAGGGCCATGCCACAGAGTCTGACTGGACCAGTGAGACGGAGGGCGAGGGGAGCTCCACAACGGGGACGACTGGACCCTGCAGCGACACGGACACGTCCTCGGAAGGGAGCTCCCTTGCGGGGGTGGCACCATCCGTGCCCCCCGCCATTACAGGTACAGCCGCCACCCAGCGCACCATCTCCGCCCTCCCAGCAGCCCCTCAGCGTTTGCCCCGTGCCCCCTCTGCCAGGAAGCCGGGCATCTCCTTCGTCCCAGGCACCTCAGGCCCTGCCCCTGTTACCCCCGCTGCCCTCAGTGAGGAGGTCATTGACCTCCTCCGAACGCTCATTGTTGGGCAGACTACCCTTTTGAATGCCATCCAGGAGGTGGAGAGGGAGGTTCATCGCAGCAATGCGTACCTGGAGGGCATTCATTCGGGTCAGGCTGCCCATCAGCGATCGTTCCAGGCTCTGGCCTCAGCACTGACGGCAGCCATTGTCCCTGTCTCCTGCCTCCCTCTACTAACTCCCTCCTCCCAGTCTCCTGTTCCTCTGCCTGTCCCACCCACACCATCAGACCAGCCTGCACACACCTCAACACCCAAGAGCAGCTCATCCAAACATAAGCACCACAGATCACGCAGACATTCACACAAGCAACATTCCGATGCAGACATGCCAACAGTCACTACCACCTCTGTGACCCCCACCTCCTCGTCTCCCTCCTCCCTCCCTGTGACGTCTACACTCACACCTTCATTCACCTCACCATCAGCCAGTGTTTCCATCACCAGCATACCCTCCACTCCAGTCCGCACACGTGCAGTCACCACCCCCACTGCCATTTACACGTCCCCTGTGTCCTCTCCCACTGTGTCTGTCACCCCCTCTTCCACACCACACAAACGCAGCCACCCACCCACCCACCCAACAGCCATCCACCTCACGACAGCCTCCCGCTCCTGCACCTGCACCCAAAGACAGCAAACTTGTCTCGCCTACAACCACATCCTCTCCCTCCACTCCCATACCCACTGTACCTACCACTCTCCATTGTCCCAAGAAAATCTATCTCTCTACTGCTACCTTCTTTCCTGACCCTGAGCCCCCCCCTCCTTCTCGTCGGGGTAAAAAGAGCACCTCAGCCACCACCAGCCCTGCAGCCCCCTTGACAAGGGTGCAGGGGTATTGGAGCCCACCAGCCCGCAGGTCTGGATCTTCGCCCAGCAGCAAGGGGACAGCCAGCCCACCCCCTGGGAAGAGGAGCAGAAGGCGGAAGGGCCGCCGCCGGAGCCCGGATTCGATATCCCCCCAGGACACTAGCCAGCCACCGTCAACAGCCACAACTCCAAAGGGAGGAAAGGGCCACAGACTCCCGACTAAGGAGGGCAAGGGCAGCAAGGCGGAGAAGTCAGGCAGCAGGCCTGCTGCCCATGGAGGACCCGTCACAGCTGCCCAGGAGGAGCCTGCAACCCCCATAGCCGCTGCCCCGGGAGGAACCGGCACAGCTGCCCCGGGAGAGCCCACCACCCCCATAGCCGCTGCCCAGGGAGGACCCAGCCCAGCTGGCCAGGAGGGCCCCACCACCCACAGCCCAGGTGGGCATTGAAGGAGCACCATCCCCGCTGCCCAGGAGGGCACCACCAGGCAATGAGCAGTTGGCCATAGAATGGCCGCCGTCTCCAGCACCGCTCCGCTGGGGACCGCCGTCTCAAGAACCGCTGAACTGGGCCCTTCAAGGCAAGAACCGCTGAACTGGGCCCCGCCGTCTCCAGCACCGCTCCGCTGGGGCCCGCCGTCTCAAGAACCGCTGAACTGGGCCCTTCAAGGCAAGAACCGCTGAACTGGGCCCCGCCGTCTCCAGCACCGCTCCGCTGGGGACCGCCGTCTCAAGAACCGCTGAACTGGGCCCTTCAAGGCAAGAACCGCTGAACTGGGCCCCGCCGTCTCCAGCACCGCTCCGCTGGGGCCCGCCGTCTCAAGAACCGCTGAACTGGGCCCCGCCGTCTCCAGCACCGCTCCGCTGGGGACCGCCGTCTCAAGAACCACTGAACTGGGCCCTTCAAGGCAAGAACCGCTGAACTGGGCCCTTCAAGGCAAGAACCGCTGAACTGGGCCCTTCCAGGCAGGAACCGCTGGCCCTTTGGCAGACGTGGCAGGGCAGGATCTGTCTCGGGCAGGGCTGCAGGATGTCCTCTGGCCAACATGCCTCCTCCAGTGGCAGTGGAGTCTGTTATGGACTGTTTGGACTGTGGCTTTGCTCTCCCCAGGATGGCCCAGTGGGCAGGCCACCCACTGTATGGACTGTTTGGACTGTGGCTTTGCTCTCCCCAGGATGGCCCAGTGGGCAGGCCACCCACTGTATGGACTGTATGGACTGTGGCTTGGCTCTCCCCAGGATGGCCCAGTGGGCAGGCCACCCACTGTATGGACTGTTTGGACTGTGGCTTGGCTCTCCCCAGGATGGCCCAGTGGGCAGGCCACCCACTGTATGGACTGTTTGGACTGTGGCTTGGCTCTCCCCAGGATGGCCCAGTGGGCAGGCCACCCACTGTATGGACTGTTTGGACTGTGGCTTTGCTCTCCCCAGGATGGGCCAGTGGTCATGGAGTCCCCTCGTGGATCTGGCGTCGTGTACTCAAGTGGCTGAGGTGCCCCCCCTTCCCTTCCCCCTGAGGTGCCTGTCCTTTTTTCTTTCTGATGCCCCTGCAGTGTTCTCTCCGTGGAGTTCTTGTCGTGGGACTGGGCCTTGCCCCTTTGCTCAGGACCCCTGTGGTCCACGGACAGTGGTTGGACTACATTTAGTAGCTGTATATATTTTGTACATAGTTTATTTATTTATTTGGATTACTGCTGTCCATTTTTCAATATATCTGCCCGTTTGAGATCTCTTCTTTTGGTCTTTGCATTATTTCGGAAGGGGGGGGTTTGTGGGTTGTGACAGTGATCTGTGGGAATGCATTGATGCATGTGTTGTAGTGGGTGTGGGTGGGTGGGTGTGTGCCGGTAATCTTTTCCCTCCCCTGTGTCGTAGGTGCAGTACTCACCGATGTCTTCCGCGCCGCCGGGCGTGCTCCTGGTACAGGAGCAGGTATAGGAGTGCGGGGATGACCTGCAACTCAGGTTCCATACTGCCGGAATCTCGCGTGGTGTATGTGGAGGTGAGCGTTTTCCCGTTCGTAGTCTGTTTCCGCCGTGTTTTTATCGGCGGTGCTCCCGCCCCGGAAAAGGTGGCGGATTGGTGGGTCGTGATAGGGTGGGCGGTACATTGTCTGCCGCCTGGCTGTTGGCGGGGACCGCCGCGCTGTTTGTTTGTTCCGCCGTGGCGGGCGGAGTGTTAATGCGGCGGGCTGTGTTGGCGGTTCCCGCCAGGGTCAGAATTGCATATTTTGGACCGCCGGCCTGTTGGCGGGTTGGCCACCGCTTTATCACCGACCGCCAGGGTCAGAATGAGGGCCATAATGTCTGCTGCCCAGGTCATGCTGCTGAGAGATACTGCCATGGTCCTGAAGTATCTTTATAACTGGGCTAGACCCCCTCTTCACTGGAATTGAATGTGCACTCACTGAATACACCTTCGATGGGGGTGGGAGGTATGGCCACATTGTTCACTGGCATTTTTATGACCCCTCACAAAGTTCCACTTTGGGTGGATTGGGTGATAAACATACACATGAGGGTAAAGGTACACGTTTCACTCTGCATGCTTCATTAAGGGTACATGTGCTGGGGTAAAGGGCCGGTCATCCCACAGGACAGGACGGCGCTTCTGAAGGACACATTCCAAAGATGCTGTCTGCCCTACAGGGGGCGCTCTTTACTCACCACAGATCATAAAAGGGAAAGGACATCAACGTCCCAGTGTGACCATTTTCATTGGCAAAGGAGGAAAGAGTTTCTGGAGAATCTTGAGAGTCTTATAAGGAAAAAAAATCGAAATCAACAGTTTCATTTCTTTCAACTAAGGAAAGGGACGTACGTGTTCTTGGAAATTAAAAATGAGCAGTTTGTTGAGGGTGAAAGGTTACCAGACTTGTCAGAGACAGGCAACACGAATTGTATTCCTTGGTTCTTTTCTGCAGTAATATTTAAAAAATAACAGTTAAAAAAAAAGCACTGGCAAAGCCAACAGGTCTGATTTAATGCTGTAAAAGGTCATGAACAAGTGTGCACAGACTGTTTGTGCTGTGGGGTTGTACAACCTGTTTCTTTCTATGCCTCCCATGTATGTGCCTTATTTTTTATTTCTCAACTTCGTGGCACTTTTTGGAATCAGAACCGCAAGATTAGAAAATAAAACAATGCACCACAGCGAGCTTGGGTGTCAAAAGCCTGGGACATAGGAGACAGAGAAAGGGACAGGCTGCACAGGGACGTCACAAACAACCTCCACATGTCTGAGTTTGTAGACTTAAGCATGTTAACGCCAGACCTATTGGTATTCCCAATGCTTTGTTTTTTTTATTGGAAGGGCTTCTGCACTCCCATGTTCTTTCCGTCTTTCACGCTCCCCTCTTTGTACACTCACTCACTCTTCCATTCCCTAGCTCTACTACGCTACCCGTGCCGACTCTGCATTCTTCCTTTTCTCTTTTTTTGTAAATATCTTTTTATTATTAGGTGTCGGAAACGCAAAGAACTACTTCACTTTTAAGCTCTTCGTGCACTTTAATTTAAATTTTTAGTTCATTGTTCCAACATGGGCTCCACCAGTGGTGGAATGCTAAAGTTGTACAGTAAAAATGAAAGCAAACATCACCTCTGGATTGTCACAGTGCAAAAGTGTGCATGTATCACAACAGATAAGCACACACATGCGCAGGTGTAGCAATCTTGGAACAGATGCAATGTGCATATGTCAGAATGCTTGTGCATGTATATCATGCTCCAGCGATGCAAGCAAGCCAATAGGTCAGCAATTTTTGATTTGTCAGTGCTTGTTATAGTTAGGCTTAGAGTTAGGGTTAGTGTAAAGTCAAGGTAGAAATGTCATCTTCTACATATGCATGTGGGTGTGCTCACGTACGTCTTTGTGTGTGGACGGCTATGTTTTAAACAGTGTTGTGAGCTTGAAACGCACAAGCACAAATGGTTGAAAAAGAAGCAGTGCTTGATTTGAGCAGGCGGTTTCCGGTGCTCGGCATCAGCTCTTAATCGTCAACACTGCCAAGTATATCAGTCTGCCACTTGGTGGCGCTGTTTGTCTAATTTAGAGATGGACACAATCACAGTTGTTTATTAATTGAATATAGGTTACAAATGAATAATATCTACTCCCCAGGCCACTCTCATAGCTTTGGGGGCCTGTAATAGTCTGATTTGTCATATTTGTAGGGGTGCCATGGTTAGTATGTGTTGGTACTGTCAGTGGAGGCGCTGTCTAGGGCAGTGGGTGGTGAAAATTGCAGTGGCCTCTTGACAAGGACACTGGCACTCATTTTTTTTTTTACAAATTAAGCACTGGAAAGAGGGGAGATCTGGGTCAGTTTCATGTGTGGTCATAGCTTTGTGCGCAGATCTAGAGCACAAGGACGGGCTGCTCCGGATGGCAGATGGACCTTTTACAAAGGCTAGAGCTAGTCTTCAGCTGTGACTGCAGGAACCTAGACACATAGGGCCTGATTACAACTTTGGAGGACGGTGTTAATACGTCCCAAATGTGACGGATATACCACCTACCATATTACAAGTCCATTATATCCTATGGAACTCGTAATACAGTAGGTGGTATATCCGTCACATTTGGGATGGATTAACACTGTCCTCCAAAGTTGTAATCAGGCCCATAGTGAGGTTACCACCACCACTGAACCGATGGCTGTGCTCAGCATGGCTGAGGTCTCACTGAGGCCATCATCAGTGACAGGACCACCACCAGGACTTGCACACCGACCGTGCAAGACAAGTGTGTAGTTCTCGCTGTGGTTCCCATCGCTTGAAGAGCCACAGCCACCACTTGTGCAGTTGCGGCCTTCTGGCAAGCTGTGTGTAGTGTGTGGGCCACTGCAATCTATGCCAAGGCTATTTAGCATATTAATGAAGTTGCCATCTGTAGCAGGCTATGGAGTAACCCACCTTAAAATTGACTTGAGACTATTGTGCTGCAACAATATTGTGGCCCAAGTATCAATGACCAAAATATTAAGAAGGTACGTAGATGTGGAAGTAAGCCAATTAAACATATACTTACCTATGTCCACTTAGCTTCTCGATCTTTTGGCCACAATACTTGGTTCCACAGTTTTTTGTTGATGTTTCCACATACAACCAGCGAAAACCAACAGGATATAGACGGGTTGTACTGAGAAACTGCCAAAGTGACCCTCATATTACTAACAGTTCTTTTACTATGTGCCTTATTTTTCGTGCAAAATACACAAATAACACTATGTGGATGCCAAAAAAGTGCTGCATCCACATTGCAAAATGTCAGTCAATCTGAACCCTGCTCGGAGCTGCACTCTGCAGTAGGGCTCGTAGCCGAGGTTTGCAGTCGTCCCTCAGCCACTGCCTAATTTGTAAATAAAGAAGTGCAGGTGCCCACAGCTCTCTGAAACACGCGGCTGCTGCTACTAAATGTGCGAGCACAGAACACTGAGGCAGCATAATCCTCAAAGCATCTCGGCCCCTTTAATCCATTTACAACCACTCTCTGCCCCTTCAGCTCACTCTTGCAGCTTTCTGTTTTCTGCTTTCTTCCTTTGTGCGCTTTTCCGTCTTTCTGTTCATTTGCATTTCCCATTAGTGTATTTTGCGCGCAGTAAATGCCTGTTGCAAAAAAATATATAATAATAACAATAAGTGCCGGTGCCCCACATCGGCAACCACCAGCTCAAATTAAGCAGTGCCCTCAGAACAGAGACAGGAGGAACACGTGACCAAAAAAGGCCCTGCCGGCAGCAGCTCGTCCCTCTCTGTTTTCCCGCAACTGGATTTCTTCAGCTACAGACTGGATGCGAGTGGACGCTTATAGCGCCCATCTCTGGCCCTTCAGCCAAGAGTGCCAAGCAGGCGATCTCAAGCTGCTGGCTGGCGGCGGGCACCGGCAGCCCTCTGCAGCTGGACACCTTAACCCTGTGGAAAGAAATCAATGTAATGCCAGTGTTGTATCCTCCACTGAAATAAGGAAACTCCAAGCAGCTTGTTTGTCTCAAACAAGAAGATTTATTTCTCTGTCAACACCTACGTCCTCACAGCCACCGAGTCAAAGCAGCAACGCAACTGCCCAGCTCAGAATCTGTGAGGTCATCGGAATCCCAGCTGATACATTCCATAAAGACATATTACACATTTAGATAGAATTTTAAAACACAACACATCTTCCCCCTTCCAAACAAACTGACCCCCCCAAAAAAACAAAAACATAAATCCACCAAACCACCAATAAAATGTGGCCACCCTCAATACATAACATATTGATTCAGATACTTGGGTTTAGATACGTTCCTTCTAGGTCTATCCAACATTTCCCTCGTATCCACCTGAATCACACCTTCATTGGACCTCTCAGATTGGTCCAAAACGCCAGTAGTGTGAGTACCACTACCAACATCCAATGCTCCATGACCGTGAAAGTCGCCTTCTGAACTCCCTAAGAGCGGTCACAACCTCCTTCCTGAAGGTCTCCACCTTGTCTCACTTCCTCGCACACCCCTCGCTCCAAGGTACCACCATCACCCACAATAACATCATAACCTCCATCAAACCAAACGTCAGACAACCCTCTATTCAGCTCTGGACCCGGAACAGCAACCTTCACCACATTCCTCATGCTCCACCATTTGCCTCCTTCCACCATAACAGAATGTTTAGACACCCTAATAACCTTAGTGATAGGAAAAAAACTAGAAACTCCTTTCCTTTTCCCTTGAGGTTTCTTCACTCTAACTGCATCACCGACAGCAAAAGGAAATGCCTTAACTCTTTTGAGATTGTCATATCTCCTCTTACTCTTACTTTGATGTCTCTCTACGTTTTCTCTTACTTGACTGAGATCAACGTTTGCATCACTCCCCAAAGTTTCTTGCACCACCCACTCAGGGGAGAGTTCATTACCCGAGTGCCTGCCCTTCAAAAGCACAAAAGGAGCAACGCCTGTAGAAGAATGTGGCGTGTTGTGATAACTCCAGATCCTTTCTGAAACCGCTTCTTGCACGTTAACCCCCGAACTGACAGCCAATTGAATGGTCTCCTTGATCAACCTGTTCACCCTTTCTACTAAACCATTCCCTTGCGGACTATATAAAGCAGTAGTAAGATGCTTTATATTACATTTCCTTAAAAAGTTCACCATCCGATGTGAGATAAATTGTACACCATTGTCAGAGACTAAAAACTTAGGAATCCCCTCACAATGAAAAATCTCCTTCAAGAAATCAATCACGCTGGTGGTATTCGGTTCTCTTAAAAATTTAAATGATACCCATTTAGAAAAATAATCCACTGCAACCAATACATATTTCTTCCCATCATTGCAAGCTCCTAATGGACCCATAAAATCTAGACCCAACTTCTGCCACGGCTTGTCAGGGAAGGGTACAGAACACAAAGGCACCTCCCTGGTGTGCAAACTTTTATCCGCTACTCTACAACTACCACAATTCTTAATTACTACTTCTACTTCAGAATCCATACCTGGCCACCAATAATATAAACGTAACCGTCTTCTCGTACCAGTAATACCAACATGCCCTTGATGAGCCAACTTTATTAGTCTGAGCCTTAGCTCGCTGGGAGGAATCAAACGTTCACCCCTCAAAACCAAATCGTCTTCCACATTTAACTCCTCCTTGATCTTGCCATAAGATTTCATTACATCCGACAATCCCCCACCAGTAGGCCAACCTTCACGAATATACTTCTTAAGGAGTAGTAAAAACGTATCCTTGCTCACCGCCTCTTTCCAAACCGGCCTAGAGATGACTTCACCCGCTGCAACCACACCATCAATCATGCCCACCACGACATCTTCCTCGACTGACAGTTTCTCAAACCCAGTGTTATTGACAGGACACCTTGACAGGAAATCTGCCCTGTAGTTATTAGTCCCTGCAATGTGCTTCTCCCTCATATTAAATTCATACAACCTGGCTAACAATCTGGTCAGCCTAGGACTGGTTTTATTAAAAACCTTGTCGTTCCAAAGATAGACCAAAGGCTTGTGATCTGTGACAAGCGTGAACTCCCTTCCCCAAACATATGTTGAGAAATGATTAACTCCCCATACACAAGCCAACGCCTCCCTCTCGATCGTGCTATAATTCATCTCAGCATCCGATAGACGTCTAGATAAAAATGCGATCGTATGCTCCTTCCCTTTCTCCATCTGACTAAGAATGGCTCCCAAACCAACACCACTTGCATCCACAGTAATTACTGAAGGTAGATCCTCGTCAAATGGATGAAGAGCAGGAGCCTGTACAATGAGAGACTTAAGCATGGAAAAAGCTTGCTCCTGCTCCTCCAGCCATAAAAACTTTTCCCCCTTCCTGAGAATCCTCCTTAACGGTTCCGACAAGTAAGCTAAATTTTGCACAAAACGTGAGTAGTACTCACAAAGACCCAAAAAGGATCTCACCTGATCTTTATTATTAGGAGTAGGGGAATTCTCAATAGCCACTAATAAGTCTCTTTTAGGAAGAATGCCTTGTGCAGAAATTTGATGACCTAGATAATCAACAGAATCTACCATAAACTTACACTTGTCTTTTCTAACCGTAATCCCATGGTCATTCAGAATTCCCAAAACTCTGTCCAACATGAGAACATGGTCTTGAAAAGATTCCGAACCAATTAAAATGTCATCCTGGTAAGCTAAAACACTCTGTATGTCGCCAAATAACTGAAACATAAGTTTCTGGAATACGGACGCCGCGGAGGCTAAGCCAAGCGGCATTCGCAAAAATCTATAAGCCCCAAACGGGGTAATAAACGTGGTGAGTGAACGGGATTCCTTACTTAACTCCACTTGATGATAGGCAGACCTAAGGTCAATCATAGAGAAAACCTTCATTCCCCCCAAACGAGCCAATAAGTCTTGAATTTTGGGCAAAGGAAAACAATCAACCAAAATGTTTTTGTTTAAAGATCTCAAGTCAATACATAATCTTAACTCTCCAGTCTTCTTAACCGCGACTACAATTGGAGACACCCATTGTGAAGAGTCAACTGGTTCAATAACCCCATCACTGCATAAATCACACAGATGCTCTTTCAATTTTCCCCTGACACTCAAAGGTACATTACGTACCCTATGTACAACAGGAACAGCATCAGGTTTGAGAATAATTCTATGTTCATACCCCCTCACAAAACCAAGCTTATTGCTGAAAACTTAAGAGTGTTTAATAAGAACATCCTGGATGGAATCTAGTTTAACCTCCACTTTCCCCACCAATGTAATGGGTTGATCGGTGCCTGGTCTAAGCACCATACCAAACTGCCCTTGATTCTTCCACCCCAAAATATTGTACCCTCTCTTGGCAACATACACTTTAGAGTCAATGTTCTTGTGCTGGTAACTAATTTTTCCAATAAAGTACCCCAACATATCAATCTCTTGGCCATCAAATGCTATGGTTTTTATATCAGGAGCAGATAAAGGAGAGTCACTCCAAAAGGAATGATAATTTGCGTCAGAAACAATCGTTATTGGTGAACCTGAATCCACCGTAACTTTCAATTTAACTTCACCAATCATGACTTCACAAATCGGATCTTTGGAACGCTTAAGACCAGACTTACAATTGGATGCATCATTAACTATCAGAACACACTTTTTGGAAAGAAGCAAATCACCACACTCACCCACTTGCCTCTCCACCAATTGTTGCTGTTCAACCAACATCACCTTTTGATCTTGTTTACACACTCGAGCGAAATGACCAGTCTTCTTACACTTCATACATGTTTTCCCTAAAGCTGGACAAATAGGAGAATTGGCCAAGTGTGAATTAGAGCCACACCTGAAACACAAAAGCTTTTTGGTGTTGCTCTTTTTCAAATCCGGGGTAGTGGGCATAATAGTTTTAGATTTCTGTGATACCAAACAAACATCTTCAACTGGTGACCCTCTCACTTTACCCAATTCTTTAGAGGCTAACATAGAACGTTCAAGCCCTCTAGCAATTTCCATCGTTTCATTCAACGTTGGGTCTCTACAACATAAGATCTTTTCTTGAATTTTAGAATCATAACAATTAACAACAAGTTGATCTCTAAGATACTGGTCCAAAGGACCTACAAATTCACAAGTAGACGCTAAAATCCGAAGTTCAGCTACAAAACTGTCAATTGATTCATGCTTAAGTTGTTTCCGTGTGAAAAATGTGTGTCTCTCAACAATGATGCTGAGGTCAACCTTGAAGTGGTTTCCTAATCTTCTCACAGCTTCGGTGAACACGTTCCAATCACCAGTGGCAAAAGGTTGCTCCTGGGGTTGATAGTCGAAAATTCTTTGCCCTTCTGTGCCAAGGCAATTATACAAAATCGCCTTTTTGCGAGCAGTAGAGAAGTCAACCCCATCAATAGCAACCAAATAGCTCTCAAAGGATTTAAACCAGTGTTGCCATCTTATCACAGGGATGCCAGGTTCAGGAAGAAAAGTTAATGGTAAGTTAGCTGTTTGCATATTGAAGGTAAAATAAAACAACAGACAGCTGGGTGAGAGCGTGCGAAGAGCCAGTTAGAAATAAACACTTGCTGCACGTGATTTGCACACGCAAAACTCGCAATGAGACTGAAAACTAGATGAGTATTGTGTCTCAGCAACCAACTTGAGGCCGATACTGAGTCGTGTGATTCCAAAAGGCTTAGTAAGTCCTGATCACGCACCGTTCAATAAAAATGGCAGAATAACAAAAATTGAAAAATCGATGAAGATCAACACAGCCAGAAAGTTGACTTCTCTGTCAACAGTAACAACTTATCGCAAACATCCAGCCTTCGAAGGATAGAGAACATGCAAACGTGGCGTCTGTTACTTAGCAACCAACATTGTTGCGAGCCAGGAATGCACGCGTCCGGACGCCGTAATCTCTCGTGGATCCGAAACTATTTAACAGATTGCCTCGCTCTTCCGCATGACGTCCGTTACCTGGCAACAAAATAATGTTGCACGTAAGTGAAAAACAAAGAAAAACGGCGCTTTAGAAATGTTACCGCAGTCATCCAGTGAACATCTCCCGAAAAGGATGCCGGCAGCAAGGACACTGATTACAGAAGTAACTGAAGGAAAGGCCGTGAGGACACGAAGAAGAAGTTGAGGTTGCGTGGGTTCAAATGGTGTTGACCAGCTCGTCGCCAAAAGATGTTGTATCCTCCACTGAAATAAGGAAACTCCAAGCAGCTTGTTTGTCTCAAACAAGAAGATTTATTTCTCTGTCAACACCTACGTCCTCACAGCCACCGAGTCAAAGCAGCAACGCAACTGCCCAGCTCAGAATCTGTGAGGTCATCGCCATAAAGACATATTACACATTTAGATAGAATTTTAAAACACGACAGCCAGTCAAGGAGACAGCAGGAGCCAGTCACAGCTGAGGTGGGCGGCACCGTAGACAGGGCTAGAAATGGTGAGGCCCGTGGAGGGCGCGCAAACTGGACAATCGGACTCAAATGGTGGCGCCCACTGCACAACTATATAGACTGCTCCAGAGCCGGACTGGAAACCAAATCAACCCTGGCAACAGTGTCCAAACCAGTCCCACACCGCAGGGGTCATGGAAGCCCACTCTCTTCTAAAAGCAACGGGAAATGCTAGAGTGACAGTCCTGTCCGGCTTCATCGACCCCACCACCCCATGGCGCCCGAGGGCCGGCGTGGTACAGGCTTACTAATTTCTTCTTGCGGGGGGCCTTACACTCTTCAGGGCCCTCACTCATCCTCCATCGCCGTTCTCATTCACTGGGATGAGATTTCACTCTTTCCTCGACATTGGCCCCTACAGATCAGTGGAGTCTGACTCCACTGAATAGCAGGTGTTTATTGCTTTAAAGGCCTCAGAAGGATGAAAGGCTGCCCAGCCCTGCTGAGGAGTGATCATGAGTTGAAACATAGGTTCCTAACGTAGATGCATTCGTACACCGAGCCTTTACATACTACAAGGGAGTCTCACACAGTCCTCGTCACTGACACCACGCCCGTCAGTGGAGTCTCACTCATTCTCACATCCCTTGTGTCATACACTGAAGTGAAGTCTCACTCATTGACACTGTATACGTACTTGGAGTCTCCCTCAATCCCACTGGTCCGTGCACCTCATGCAGTTTCACTCTTTTGGTCATAAGTTGACTAAGACACTTCACCAGAGTCTGACTTATTCCGTATAATTGGTATCGTACACTCGAGTGGACGCTCACTCATTCCCACATCATTAACTTAATACCCTTTAGCAGTCTCACTCATTCCCACATTCCTGATGCCACACACTAAAATTGGAGTCTCACTCATTCCAACCTAACGAGCATCTTACCGTCAACAGATGCTCTCTGCTACTAAAATGACTGATGGCATACACCCAATGGAGTGTCACTCATCCGCACACAACTAGCATCACACACTTTAATAGATTCCTTTCCACATCACTGATGCAATACTCTTAAGTGGAGTCTCACTCTTTCTCACACAACAAGCATCTTGCATGTCAGTCTTTCCCACATCTTTGATGCCATACACTTAAGTGGGGTCTCACTCATTCTCACACAACAAGCATCTTGCATGTCAATCTTTCCCACATCTTTGATGCCATACACTTAAGTGGGGTCTCACTCATTCTCACACAACAAGCATCTTGCATGTCAATCTTTCCCACATCTTTGATGCCATACACTTAAGTGGGGTCTCACTCATTCTCACACAACAAGCATCTTGCATGTCAGTCTTTCCCACATCACTGATGCAATACTCTTAAGTGGAGTCTCACTCATTCTCACACAACAAGCATCTTGCATGTCAATCTTTCCCACATCTTTGATGCCACACACTTGAGTAAGTCTCACTGATTTCAACATCTTGTAGCATCACACACTCACTGAAGCCAGACTCTTAGGTAGAGTCTCTGCTCACCCCTACATAAGGTAGCACTGTGCGCTTTAATGGTCTCGCGCCGTCCCACATTACTGATGGCACACACGTAAGACGCATCACACTGAATCCTACTTAACTAATATCACGACACCTCAATAGAGTCTCACTCTTTTCCATATCACTGATATATACACTTACATGAAGTCTCACTCATTCCAACCTAAATAGCATCCTACTCGTCAATAGATGCTCTCTGCTTCCGTCATCACTGATGACATACACTGACGACACACTCATTCCCATATAACTAGCAGCATACCCTTCAGTGCATTCTCACTCCTTCCCACATCACCGGTACAATACGCACACATGGACTCTCATTCATTTCCACATAACATGGCATCATACAAGGCAATAGTGTCTCACTCCTTCCCATGTCACAATGTAACTCATTTGAGTCTCAATTACTCCTTTGTAACTATCATTACACACTTCAGTAGTCTCACACCTTCCCACATCACTGATGCAATACGCTTAAGTGGGGACTCACTCATTCCCACATACCAAGGCATCATACAAGTCAATATTGTCTCACTCCTTCCCACATCACAATGTAACTCATCTAACTTGAGTCTCAATTACTCATTTGTAACTATCATTTCACAATTCACTAGTCTCACACCTTCCCACATCACTGATGCAATACGCTTAAGTGGCGTCTCATGCATTCCGACATAGCATGGCATCATACAAGTCAATATCACCTCACTCTTTCCCACATCACAGTGTAACTCATCTAACTTGAGTCTCAATTACTCCTTTGTAACTATCATTACACACTTCAGTACAGCCTCACGCCTTCCCACATCACTGATGCAATATGCTTAAGTGGGGTCTCACTCATTCCCACATACATGGCATCATACAAGTCAATATCGCCTCACTCTTTCCCACATCACAGTGTAACTCATCTAACTTGAGTCTCAATTACTCCTTTGTAACTATCATTACACACTTCAGTACAGTCTCACGCCTTCCCACATCACTGATGCAATACGCTTACGTGGGGTCTTACTTATTCCCACATAACATGGCATCATACAACTCAATTGTGTCTCACTCCTTCCCACATCACAATGTAACTCATCTGAGTTGAGTATCAATTACTCATTTGTAACTATCATTACACACTTCAGTACAGTCTCACGCCTTCCCACATCACTGATGCAATACGCTTACGTGGGGTCTTACTTATTCCCACATAACAAGGCATCATACAAGTCAATATTGTCTCACTCCTTCCCACATCACAATGTAACTCATCTAACTTGAGTCTCAATTACTCATTTGTAACTATCATTTCACAATTCACTAGTCTCACACCTTCCCACATCACTGATGCAATACGCTTAAGTGGCGTCTCATGCATTCCGACATAGCATGGCATCATACAAGTCAATATCGCCTCACTCTTTCCCACATCACAGTGTAACTCATCTAACTTGAGTCCCAATTACTCCTTTGTAACTATCATTACACACTTCAGTACAGCCTCACGCCTTCCCACATCACTGATGCAATACACTTACGTGGGGTCTTACTTATTCCCACATAACATGGCATCATACAACTCAATTTTGTCTCACTCCTTTCCACATCACAATGTAACTCATCTGACTTGAGTCTCAATTACTCCTTTGTAACTATATCATTACACACTTCAGTACAGTCTCACGCCTTCCCACATCACTGATGCAATACGCTTACGTGGGGTCTTACTTATTCCCACATAACATGGCATCATACAACTCAATTTTGTCTCACTCCTTCCCACATCACAATGTAACTCATCTGAGTTGAGTATCAATTACTCATTTGTAACTATCATTACACACTTCAGTACAGTCTCACGCCTTCCCACATCACTGATGCAATACGATTAAATGGATTCCTACATAACAAGGCCCAAAATCATGAGTACCGGGATTGGCCGCAGAATTGTGTTGTGCATGGGAAGGTCATGAAAACCGACTAACATGGTAACATGTGGCTGCTCCCCCCAGCACCCCCCGCACGATTCCTAATTCACTGTATTTCTTTCAAGCACCGAAGCTGGGGCCCCTGAACAGCCCCCCTGGATCTGCGGCATAGATAAGGACATTGTGCGGCAGACCGTGTGGCATTTGGCAGCAAATTCTTGCACTTTTAGCGACGTTGTGTTTATGCTCGTTAGTTTTGCATAGCTCCGCTTCCGGTTTTAACTTTACACTAAGTTTAAACTAAGAGTGTGCGCTGTTCTCAGATACAAGTCTGAAATAAATCTGCACTCTAAAATAAAAGCCGTTTAAACACAGGGTGCCGCAATCTCACAGTCTGCAAGGTAAATAACTTCTTTCAACTTTTCTCTTTTGATGCTTTTGCAAAGAGCTGTGGGGTTTTCTCTAACAGGCAGGTCAGATGGTTCCTTGTTTCATTTTAAAGATGTTTCTCTCTGTTCGCGAGCTATTTCCAGTAGTATTTATTAAAGGGATGCCCAGTTTAACATTAGCACATTGAAATGAAATAGCAAAAGTGGATCAAAGTCCCGCGTTGTTTCCTCTCCTCTCAGCTGCGCACGGTTTTTGTGAGCGTGAGAGGAATGAGTCATTTAGCAGTAGGTTCAGCAGCCGTAATTATTCTCGAGTATTCTCCGACCCCGTGCAGTGCTTTGGGGTGCACGTCTGCCTGACGGGGTGATGCGACAAAGACAAACCACTCTTTTGGGGGGCCTCCGTCCATTACCTGCACCATACTCTAGCCGGGGGCGTGCTATCGGCTGCGCATAAAATGAAGGGAATGAGTGGTTTAGTTTACCAATGAGGTCAAAAAGACAACTCTGGAGTCAGTGGCGTAACAAAGGCCCCGCAGCCCCCGCGTTGCGAGGGGGAGGAGAGGAGGGGGAGCTACAGGGGCCCTCCTCAGCACAGTACACTTCACACGGGCTGGAGGCACCTGACTGGGACGAGGTGGAGAAGGGGGCCCCTCCAGGTACTTTGCAGGGGGGCCCTCAAGTTTTTGTTACGCCACTGTCTGGAGGTCTCGTTTTTTTCCAAGCATGGCCAAGGCTCTGTCCGCTACTGCCTTCCCTGTGCCTGAGGCTCTGCGACCCCTGGCTCGCCCCCTGCGACCCCTGGCACTGCCTTTGCGACCCCTTTCCTCAGAGGTGTCAAAATCAGTGCCAGGAACGCAGTGGCAGCTCGTCCTTATGGACGTTAGTTGGGGCCCCACTCTGTTGTTTTCTGTCAATGTATCGCACTAACAGGGAATAATAATGTATTAGTCACTATCAGTGTAACGCAAATAGAGTACATTTAGCTGGAATCTGAGGTAAGTAAAAAATGCTTCTAAATGTATGTTGCGTGCGTGCTTGCGGTTGAGAGTGTGTGTGTGTGAGATTGTGTGTGTGTGTGTCTGTGTGAAAGTGAAGGTGACACGGCGTAGTGATGTCACTTCCGCTACACCTGGCTTTTCGCTGAATTGACGTCCAGGCGAGTGTGCGAGAGCCTGAACCCAAACCACTGAAACACAGAACAGTAAAAGAAACAAACACCACCGGAGGGGACAATTCCTTTCATAGCGGGCGTCGTGTGCTTCTCCGGATTTCGCGGGCATTTCGCGATTCGCACAATCGCGAAAAGATGGGAGGTTTCGCCGAAACGGAGCAAGTCACAGTGGATGAGGAGTCCACACTGTGGACACAGTTATTGGCGCTAGTGATACCAGCTCGGCTTTGTTCACCGAGTAAGGGGTGTACCTTTTAAGAAGATACAAGAAATGTAGATTTTAGTGTCATCATGCATCTGACTGCATGGATTGATGCATCAGTCTGCAGACCTGGGCACCCAGAAAAAAGGTGCAGGCATTTGTATAATTCTCCTTTGACTAGCGACTCAAGTACCCGGATGCACCCCGGAAGTTAACTGCGATCGAGGCGACATCGCCTCCGTCTCTCCAAGATCCTCTGTTGAGGGGCAACTGTTGAAAGGAAGGCGCTTTGGTGAGGTTGGGAGCACCTCCTGCATCCAGGACCTTCACTTCTCGTTAGCAGGAGGGCAGACAATGCTGTATCCCAACCCACAGAGTGTGTTTATCTTTTTTTATTTAAACATTATTTATTGTAGGAATCAAGAAGGTACAAAGTTTGTTTTGTTTTCATAGCGCTCACTACAATAATTAAGCTCTACGAGGCGCTTTTGAGAGAGGTAACCAGTTAGATATTTTGAGAGCACTTGAATTATGCTGCAGTACAAAAAAAGCTTATGCAGAACCTTTCACCAAATTATGTGGCAAAGGAAAGTCAATGTATTATTATCAGTTTTGTGGAGCGTGGGATTACCCGAAGGTGTCCTAGGTGCTGGGTTGGGGTAGCTCACTTTCCAAACCTAATACATGAATCAAAGGAAAAAAGGGACTATTAGATGTCGGACTCTAATTCTAAGTATAACGATATGTGTTTAGCGGCCTACAGAATTTTAAGATATTTGTTTCCAAACGTAGCAATCTGTGATTTATTCGACGCTTGTGCTGTAACCACAGAAAGAGTCCATCCTCCCGATCTGATCCTCCGATGTTTAGCTACAGTAATCAGACAGGCGGAGGCCGAGCGCGGTCATCTGGATGGTGGAGGGGTGAGGCTTTTTGAAGAAGCCGGAAAGGTGACAGGTCCAAGATGTTGGTATGTGTCAAGGGGTGGCAGATGTCACGATGCCTTCTAGCCGCCCGCCGAGCCTACAGGGAGAGTACACATGATCGTCGATTCACCAAAATACCAGGGGTAGCAGAAGTGACATCGCGCGCCCTTTGACCTCCACCTTCACTCACACACACATAGTTACACACACACTCTCTCACATAAACACACTCTCACCCGCAAGCACGCACGCAACATGCATTTTTACTTACCTCAGCCGCCACGGGCGCATTCCCGTTTTTATTACACTAACAGTAAATAATATATTGTTATTCACTATTAGTGTAATAAAAATTGACAGGAAACAAAAAGAGTGAACCCAACTGATGTTCTAAGGACAGGTGCCCTTGTGGTCCTGGCACTGATTTCACCACCTCTGAGTCCTGGGGTCTCAAAGGCCGGGCCAAGGGTCGCAAAGGGCAAAGCAGGGGTCGCAGCTGCGACCGTTGGTGACACCTAAATGACATTCATGGGAGGGCACTCTAAGTAAAACAAACACGTGCCCCTTGAATTCTGTGCCTTCCAAGGATGCTGTACAACGTGCCCCCTGGGTTCATTGTCAGTTCACCTCTTTACTTCAAAAGGCATCCCAGCAGAACAATATTGTATTGTAACATTTTATATATGAAGAGTGCTCCTGCCTCGCCTGGAGATATCTTAGGATACAAGATGCAACCTCTTTGTGAAGGATGATTCTAAATTCTGACATCCTCGTTTATACTGGCTGAGGAAAAACGTGTTTGGCCTGAATATTTTGTCCTCACATTCTTACCATATCAACAGTGGTGATGGAAAAGCAATGAATGACGTTGGTTGTCTTGTTCAGAATCGAACTCTTGAAGGACCAGGCATACTTTCTTCCAACAAACCCATTAAAGTTGTTGAGCTGTCTCGGCATCTGGTTATGGGTGAACTGTACCCTCTCAACAATTTATTAGTGAAATAGCATTACAAAATATATAATTCTAAAGTAAATCGGGATCCCTGTGCTCAAGGAAGGAAGGAACCAGTCAGCGCTTGCAAAGACCCAGGCAGATTGTTACAACCCATGTGCAGAACATTTTCTCAGTGTGATTTAGTGACTTATGTACCTCATTTGATTTTGTTTCTAAAATCTGCACATTTTAGAGCAGCCATTGGATCAGGTGAGCAGTGTTGCAATCCATGCGTTTGTGGAATAGAGCTCCCCGTGGGATCGCATCACCCCCTGGCATGGGATATTGTTAGGGAGATGGGGGTTACACATAGCTCCGTTGGAGGCTGTAGCGATGCTGACGTGCTATTGTGGTTGAAGGGATTGTGGTTGTTCAGCACACACACTTCAAACATGCAACATGGTTGGTAGCCATCCGAGTAGGTGGAGAACATCTATAAAGTTGACATTTTATCTGGTTGAGCTTTGACCCAACATAAAATATGCGTGGTTAGCACTGGACTGCATAGCAAGGTGAGGCTGTGGCTCAGAGGTGGAAAGGACTCTGGCTGGGGGGCTTGTTGAAAAGATCCTGAGACTGGGAACTTTGAGGTTGTTGAGCAGGAGGTTATTTCGGAGGCAGGAGCCTGTAATAGGGAAGTGTCCCCCCACTCTGGTAATAGTCCGGGGGCCATTCAGAAGTTTGCCTAGTCTGGGCAGAGTGTGTGGGGTGTGGGTTCTGCTCGGAATCTGAGGGATGGAGGCCAGTGATCTGAGAAGTTTGGTAGTGTCAGGAGGTGGAGGAGATGGAAATTGTAGTCTAACCTAGTAGGCAGGGAGGTTGCATAGGCTGACCATGGCAAGGGAGGCCAAGTCCACGGTCTCAAGAGGATTAGTGTCATTGACCTGTGCTGCTTTAGTGCTGTGTCAGGTGCATTAACTTGTTTGGTGCAAGCAGTGCTTAATTTGTAAATGAAAAGGTGCCGGTGCCAAAAGCCCTCCTCTTTAACACGCGGCTGCTACAATTAAATGTGCAAACACGGAATACTGAGGCGGCATAATCCTGAAGCCATCTCAGACCTCTTCAATCCTTTTAAAACCACTCCATTACCCTTCAGATCACTCTTGCAGCTTTCTCCCATTGTGATGCTTTTTCTTTTTTCTCTTCCTCCGTCTGTCCCAAGCATGTCTTTGCTCGCAGCAAATACTTGAGGCTGACGACTAAGCGTCGGCCCTCAAAAATAAGTGCCGGTGCTCAGCACCGGAAACAACAAGCACAAATTAAGCACTGGGTGCAAGGATTTCTTACTCGTCTATGTTAGCTTGCAGTTGCACCATGAACAATTATTCCAGATTTCTGCAGATCCAAGGTAGTTCTAAGGGTCAACTGGATCCATTATTGCTTTGTTTAAGATTGGGTGATCAGCAATTACTTGAGGGGGTGCAGTTTGAAGGTTGGGTGTTTTGCATCGGATTGGAAGATGAAGCACTCTTTCTTGAGTATACTGAAGCAGTCCTTGCACCTTGACTTATTTTTAGGCCGTGTGGTTCCTTTATGAGTGAGGCTGGTGTAGATGCCGGTGGCATGAGTGACTTCTAAGGTGAATAACTGGAGGAGATGTGATGAGGGAGTTAAGGTTAATATAGTTGACAGTTTTGAATGTGAAGTGAGTAGAAACTGATGTTGAAGTGAATGACTATGTGGTCATATGATTCAGATGAGGAGAGGATGATGACTTATAGACACCATTGGAGGATGTGTTAAAGTACAAACCACTGATGTGTGTGGGGCTCTTTAACATGACGTCTCCGATTAATCTAACTTATATGTCCAGGAGTTCACCAAACAATGGAAGTGAGAGGTAGTCTAGCCGGATGACATCTCTGGTTACTGGAAGGGGGCTTCAGGTGAAGAACAGACCTGCCAGCAGGGGGGAGAAGTGCTCACTCAGGCTTTTGCTGGGCGGTGGTGCATTGAGAACAGTTATCATTTATAGTGTGGGGTTAATTTTATAATATTTCCTATGTGTTAGACTTTTAAGTTTATGCAGGGTCATCCCCAATCTTTTTGCCTCCTGCCTCCTATTTTTTCTGACCCGTTGCTGTTGGCTTTTGAACTCTGAGCACTTTACCACTGCTAACCAGTGCTAAAGTGCATATGCTCTCTGTGTAAATTGTATTGTTGATTGGTTTATCCATGATTGGCATATTTGATTTACTAGTAAATCCCTAGTAAAGTGCACTAGAGGTGCCAGGGCCTGTAAATCAAATGCTACTAGTGGGCTTGCAGCACTGGTTGTGCCACCCACATAAGTAGCTCTGTAATCATGTCTCAGACCTGCCATTGCAGTGTCTTTGTGTGCAGTTTTAACTGTAAATTCGACTTGGCAAGTGTACTCACTTGCCAGGCATAAATCTTCCCTTTTTTTTTATCTTTAAGGCACCCCTAAGGTAGGCCCTAGGTAGCCCCAAGGGCAGGGTGCAGTGTATGGTTAAGGTAGGACATATAGGGGGTCATTCCGACCCCGGCGGGCGGCGGGCACCGCCCGCCGGGCGGAGACCGCCAGAAGACCGCACCGCGGTCAAATGACCGCGGCGGTCATTCTGACTTTCCCGCTGGGCGGGCGGGCGACCGCCAAAAGGCCGCCCGCCCGCCCAGCGGGAAAGCCCCAGCAACGATGAAGCTGGCTCCGAATGGAGCCGGCGGAGTTGCTGTTGTGCGACGGGTGCAGTGGCACCCGTCGCGATTTTCAGTGTCTGCTTAGCAGACACTGAAAATCCTAATGGGGCCCTGTTAGGGGGCCCCTGCAGTGCCCATGCCAGTGCCCATGCCACCGCCAGGGTCGGAATGACCCCCATAGTAATGTGTTTTATATGTCCTGACAAAGAAATATTGCTAAATTCGTTTTTCACTGTTGCAAGGCCTGTCCCTCTCATAGGTTAACATGGGGGCTACCTTTAAATATGATTAAAGTGTAGATTACATTTGGGAGCAGATAGACATGTGGACTTTGGGGTCTCTGAGCTCACAATTCAAAAATACATCTTTTAGTAAAGTTGATTTTGAGATTGTGTGTTTGAAAATGCCACTTTCAGAAAGTGAGCATTTTCTTGCCTATACCATTTCTGTGACTCTGCCTCTTTGTGGATTCCCTGTCTGGGTCAGTTTGACAGTTGGGCTGGTTGCACCTCACACTAGACAGTGACACAAAGGGAGCTGGGGTGTAGTCTGCATTTTCTGATGAGCCATCTGTGCTAGGAGGGAGAGGAGGAGTGGTCACCCACACCTGAAAGGGCTGTGCCTGCCCTCACACAATGCACTCTCCAACCACCTGGTGTGTGTCTGGGGCCTGGCCTGGGCAAGGCAGGATTTCACATTCAAGAGAGACTTTGCTTTGAAGTAGACCTACTTCAAAGGAGAAATTGGGTATAAGAAGAGCACCCAAAACCACAGACTTTAGTTCACTTCTGGAAACCAAAAGGAACCTCTGCCTGGAGAAGAGCTGAGGAAGGAGAGCTGCCCTGCCTGTGACTGTGCTTTGTGGAGCTATCCTGCAGTTGTTGCTTCTGCCAGAATAAGAGGGCAAAGACTGGACTTTGTGTGCCTTCCATCTTGAGAAGAAATCTCCAAGGGCTTGATTTAGAGCTTGCCTTCTGTTGTTTGAAGTCTCAGGGACAGCAAAGACTTCTCCCTGCCAGCACCTGGAGTCTCTGGAGAGACTCCTACTCTGCCCTGTGGTGCTCATCCAGTTCCTGGGACCCTGAAAGGAGAAGCTGTCAGCCTAAGAGGAGGAAATCCACGCACAGAGCGCCGTGCGGGGAAAAGAGCGATGCAACTTTGATCTGCGGCTGAAGAAACGACGCGCCGGTGGCTCTGCGGCTGAAAGTCGGCGCTCGCCGGAAACTCGACCAAAGAATCGACGCATGGGGCTAGAGAAACGACGCGCAGCATCGCTGATGGAAACTCGGGGATCGAAACCCGAACTGCGTGGTTTTTTAATCATCGTGCGGCTGGATTTCCGACGCAAGCACTGCTGGGCATGTAAAAACAAAGCAAGGCCTGCCCGGACCCGAGAGTGCTGACCGGATCGACGCATCGCTCGGAGAAAAGAAATGCTGTGCTCCGACCCGGCGAAAGGAGAAACGACGCAAGGCCCCGCTTGTGAGTGGAATTGACACATTGCAAGCCCTTTTTGACGCACACTCACCCGTGCTGGGTTATTTTTGACGCACCCGAGGTACATTTTCACGCTAACAGTGTTAGTGTGTGTTTTAAACTACAGAAAGACTCCTTTTGCTTTTTAATTGATGACTTCTGTATTGTGGATTTTTGTTGTTTTGGTCTTGTTTAGATAAATATTTCCTATTTTTCTAAACCTGTGTTGTGTCATTTTGTAGTGTTTTCATTACGTTACTGTGTGTGTTGGTACAAATACTTTACATCTAGCACTCTGATGTTAAGCCTACTGCTCTGCCAAGCTACCAAGGGGGTAAGCAGGGGTTAGCTGAGGGTGATTCTCTTTTACCCTAACTAGAGTGAGGGTCCTTGCTTGAACAGGGGGTAACCTGACTGTCAACCAAAGACCCCATTTCTAACACTATGGGTTTGCAGTGGTTGCTGGAGGGAAACACATGTAATGTGATCACAGTGTTCAGTGTAGTAGGAACCCTGCCCTGTATGCCGGTGTGACTAAGAGGATAGGTGTGGATAGAATGTCTTTAAAAGTGGGGGCTGAGGTGTCTAGGAGCCAAAATATCGTTAATGTGTAGGATCTTGAGTCTGAATTCCATCATGAGAAGATACATGTCATTGCCGTATGTGACAGCTGATCCAACATACATGAAACACCATTGTATGGAGTTGAAGCTTTGGCAATTGTTACTTTGACCTTGGTCATGGTGATGCTTACATTGACATGATAACTTTGAGGTAAGACTGGAGGCTTTAAGATACAGTGCATAGTTAAGATACTTTTTAGATCATCTTTGACAATTTGCATTGACAGCAGGGCAGATAGTTGCCCTTGGATGAGACCTTTGGAGAAATAATAGGGAGTGCATTAAACGACTTTCTTTTGCAATCTTACTCAGTTCTGCTCAGGAAGAGGAGCCGATATCTCAAAACATGCTTAAGGACTGATCTATAGAAATTAATATTGAAATCAGTGTGTTTTTTGCAAACAGGTTTTAATGGTTTATTGGGTACAATGACAAAATAAGTATTGACAGAAAGTAACAAGTATTGCACTTTGTTGTCTTGTATAGCACAACAATATATTCACTAATGAAAAAAATGATTCGTACTCATAGGACTTATACATTTCTGCTTGCAACTTACAAGGGGTAAAAAAAAAAACGATGGATTGTGATGAGGCCCGAGTAATTGGCAGTGGCTGACGTTAATTCACGCATTCCATCCACCACCTTTTTGTTTTTGCATTTACTGCACTAGGTGCGCCTGTATGCCCAGACCTGGGTCCCAGGCTCACTGTGTCACTTGATTCAAGCTAGCCTGGCTAATGAGGGGTGTTTCCGATCCAGGGAGGGCCTGGCCTCTCAGTTCAGGCTGAACTGTTCCCATGGGGATCAGGGTCAAGACTGATTTGCAGATGGCTAGTTACAAACTAGGGTCGCACGGTGGGTAAAAAAAAGATGGATTGGGATGCGGCCCGAGCGATTGCGAGTGGTTGAGATTAATTCAAGCATTCCATCCATCTCCTTGTTTTTGCAATTTACAGGCAGGATACCTTTTGAAATAATTTATACTTTCATATGTTGAGGTAACTGTTTAATTATTACGTTATGATCAAGCCACATGGTCTTGGGACCAACTGTGTAAGTGTGGCACAGAGATGATTCAGGCTAGAGCAGTTGTGTTATATGATGTGTCTTTTGTGTGTTTAGGACTGGCATTTCTCTTATAACCAGTCCTCCATTTTGTTGGTCCCACCACACCATTATGTCAGCTTTTGTGGACAGGCCTCGGAGCACAGCCATGGTCTTCTTCGTGTATGTGTTCGGGCACATTAGATCACTCAGTGCAAACAGAACCAGAAATCTTTCTTTTTACTGCCATAGCTGGCACTTAAAATCATCAGGGCTAGGCTGACCACTGCTTTAAATGGCAGGTACTGTCCGGTGTTGAGCTTTGAGAGGGAGAGTTCCTGCACTTCTCAGCACTGGAGCATTACATTTACTGGGAGAATACTGGCACTTCTCAGGAGCAAACAGGTACTCTAAAAAGCGAGTACAGGCAGTTCAATATTTTTATTTAAAGCACAGAGGCACACTGATGATACCCCCTACTCCATCTTCACTACTTGAGCACAAGCAAAAGAAAGATCATCTTGTCAATGGAAGAAACATAAGGTGCCCTGGCAGTACATCATGGGAGCCAACAGAATGATGTTTGGTTACAGACCCTAGGATGTACCTTCTGTCTCGTGAATAGAGGTAAACTCTTGAGTGATAGACCAGGCCGTGACTGGAGGAGTTAGTAACCTCACCAGCTGTCCATGTAGGGTAGAGAGAATTTCCAAGACAGCAGAATTAAAGGGAGCAGCAGGTATGAGGATTAAGTTAAACCCTCAGAAGTAGTTTGTTCTGGCCGTGAGAAAGAGGTGGCAACTTTTTTCAACATCCAACACACAAAGGTGAAGGGAGGGATGCTTGCAATAAGACTAATCACTGGCAATGGCTGGGGGTGGCATTCCAACCCACGGTTACTTTACACACCATGCCACCTCAGATTAGACCTAGCCATATGTAGATCAGTCTCGACTCTACTCCAATAGGAACAGTCCAACCTCAGCTACCAAGCCACTCATCTGATTGCATTTCTTTAAATTATCATAAAACAGATTATCACCTCGGTCTTTGGTGCGGTTTCTCAGTTTGTAAATTATGTTACAAGCATTTTCACAACACATTGATAGGGCCTCAAGGCGCTTTGGAATCTTGTGCGCTCCTGTTGTGCAACACATGCAAACATTTTAAGTAAAAAATAGAAGAGGGTGTGTCCACTGAGGGAAGGGACCGGCGCCCTCTGGCCTCAGCCTCCGAGCAGCGAGACGGGCTGTGGTTTCAAGGAGGGCACAGCTGTGGCAACACATCCCGCCTCGAGGTCCAAGCTGCTGATAAAACAGAGCTGGAAAAGAGTGTTCAAGGAAGTTTGCTCCTGTTTAACGAAAATAAAAACACGGCGGTGGAAACCACACAAAAACACGCTGCACACATCCTCCCCGCCAAGCCGCAAGAAGACGGAGATTTCTCCAAATCGCAGCTGCTTTCGGCGACGACCAGGGCCCTTGGACGTAAATATGGTTAAAATAAGGAGAAGTGCGGTGGGGTCACAGCGCTGCGGCGAGCAGCGCCCAAGGAAGGCGCGTTCATGGCTTCACCGTCCAACCACGACGATGACTGACCAGCATGTTTGTGTCAGAACCCTTCAAAAACATTCCCATCTGGAAACGATCTTAAAACGTCACAATGAGTCGCAGGGTAACCAAAAAGCCAATTAATGTACGACAAGTTGTGCAAAGTACACATTCTGGGGGTTCAGTAGCCGCAATATGAATTCTGAAAAGAAAGGCTACACCAGTAATCGGTATTTGACTCATCAAACTGAATATTGGGAGTTCTCTGCTTAAGTATATCTCTCAACGCCTCTTCAGTGTGGCTTCCTGAAGGCTTTCTCACTCTCCAAAATTGCCCTTTAAACTGACCTAAATGGGCTCCCGCCCAGACCACTGCTGTTACCCTCCGTAAAGACTAGGGGGGTTATTACAACTTTGGAGGAGGTGTTAATCCGTCCCAAAAGTGATGGTAAAGTGACGGATATACCACCAGCCATATTACGAGTCCATTATATCCTATGGAACTCGTAATACGGCTGGTGGTATATCCGTCACTTTACCGTCACTTTTGGGACGGATTAACACCTCCTCCAAAGTTGTAATAACCCCCCTAGGGCCCATATTTATACTTTTTTAGAGCCGCATTAGCGTCATTTTTTTACCCAAAAGCGGCGCAAACTTGCAAAATACAATTGTATTCTGTACGTTTGTGCTGCTTTTGCATTCAAAAGTGGCGCAAATGCGGCACTAAAAAAGTATAAATATGGGCTAGAATTCTGAGAGTAAAGTAAAAAGTGAAAGTCTAAGACATCTTGCTCTCCAGGCCTTCCGAAGAGCCATTGCACACCAATTTGCAGTGTTCAACCTGCAAACCTTTCTGTCGGCCATAATAATGCCTGATGGAGATGCTCACTCAGGTTGTGTCACAAACTGTCTTCCTGCGCATAGCTAAAACCAACCTAAACAAGCATTTACTTGAGTTGGAGCTATTGGCATTGTAAATTTATAACTGGACTTCTTCTGCCACATTAATTGGTCAATCCTGCCGCATATTTTGGTCCTTTTTGCCACATAGTTCCAGTGGCCGTGCATAAAACTAACGGGCATATTTATACTCCGTTTGCGCCGAATTTGCGTCGTTTTTTTTTACACAAATTCGACGCAAAACTAACTCCATATTTATACTTTGGCATTAGACGCGTCTAGCGCCAAAGTTCATGGAGTTTGCGTCATTTTTTAGCGTGGACACCTACCTTGCGTTAATGAGATGCAAGGTAGGCGTTCCCGTCTAAAAAATGACTCCCAGGCCTGTGCGCCGTATTTACACTCCCGTGCAAAAACGGCGCCCGGGAGTGGGCGGGTCCAAAAAAATGACATCTACCCGCGTTAGCGTCATTTTTTAACGCCTGCTCAGGGCAGGCGTTAAGGGACCTGTGGGCTCGGAATGAGCCCACAGGTGCCCTCCCATGCCCCCAGGGACACCCCCTGCCACCCTTGCCCACCCCAGGAGGACACCCAAGGATGGAGGGACCCACCCCAGGGACATTAAGGTAAGTTCAGGTAAGTATTTTTTTTTTTTGTTTTTGTTGCATAGGGGGGCCTGATTTGTGCCCCCCTACATGCCACTATGCCCAATGACCATGCCCAGGGGACATAAGTCCCCTGGGCATGGCCTTTGGGCAAGGGGGCATGACTCCTGTCTTTGCTAAGACAGGAGTCATGTTAATGGCGTCTGGGCGCCCAAAAAAAATGGCGCAAATCGGGTTGAGGCGATAATTTTGCCTCAGCCTGACTTGCCCCATTTTTTGACGCCCAAACTCCATTTTCCCCTACGCCGGGGCTGCCTGGTGTGTGTCGTTTTTTTTGGCGCACACCACTCCGCAGCGCCGGCTAACGCCGGCTAACATCATTGTATAAATACGGCGCCCGCATGGCGCTTCAGAATGGCGTTAGCCGGCGTTAACCTTTTTGACGCACAACTGCGTTGGTGCAGTTGTGCGTCGAAAAGTATAAATATGGCCCTAAAGGCCTAGTAGGCCAACTGGAATATTTTTTCAAACAAGGCCCTTAAAACACAAATGACTTCCAGGTGTTAAACAAGAGTTTAAGCCATAAGAGAGCTTACAACTTCCTGAACAGAGGGATGGATTATTATTTTGGGGTCCTCACTGACCTAGTGTGGGACCCAGAGATGATCTAGTCAGAAAGAGCATGTTATATTGAACACGTTTTGAAGGTGTTTCCATTGTCCTAGGACCACCACAGCCTGAGTTAAAAGCAAAAATGTTTTGTGAAAGGAATACCGCAAATATTGTAGTATGTTGACTGGAATCCTCAGAACAGCCCATAAAGGACACCACAATAAAAATAGCATTTCTAAGAAACATGGTCATGTAACCATTTAGTTAGACCCTAGAGAACATAACCACATGAAAACCGAATAGTACAAAATAATGCAATGCCGCCATATATTTAGCCCTTAGAGTAGCAGTTCCCAACATGTTGTCCGCGGACCCCCAGGGGTCTGTGACACATTCCCAAGAGGTCCGCAGGCTGGGGATGACAGAAAGGCACTTTTCCAGCTGGGGCCTCTTGACAGAAACAGGTGCATGTTTTTATTTCTGCAGCAGTTGTCAAAGCACTTCAAAGTTCCTTGTACAACCAGCAGTTTTCGGATGAAAATAAATGTGTCAAGACATCAAGATATCTCTGGTGATTAATGTACCTGCTGGAGAGAATTGGGAGTTTTGTCTAGTGGCAGTGTTGACTCATCTGTGGTAGCACAGATGGTTAATACGCCTGCTGCAAAGAATGTGTGTCATGCAAAGAACAGTATTTTATGTGCATAGCACAGTGGGTTACTGCTTTTGTCAGGGAGATTGTTTTTGTTACTGTGCAGTTCATACATTACAATTGTAATCTAACATATTGAGCGATGAACTGCCATTAAAGAGCTGCATACAAACTGCATGGCACTAATTAAAAAGTCTGTTTTCCCCAGTCTTTCATTATCCTTCTGCTGCTAAAAAAGGTTTGCTTGCATACAAATACATTCTTAGTGTTAAAGCCAATGCTAACCACTGTGTTATGTTTTGAATCCTGAGTTAGTTCTTCTCCAGACCAAGCACTCTTAGAAAAAGCCTACCATTGTGGATGACACCTTGTAGTCCTCTGTAAAGTGCTCCAACACAGTTTTAATGTTTGAAATTTAAATTGTACAAATTGCTTTCAGTAGTGATTCAGTGGGGGTTCTCAGGAGATAAAAGGTTGGGAATTGCTGGCCTAAAAAACATAATGCATTACACATGTTCAGGGCTGGTAAGCCTACTACAACTATATTACAATCAAGGTTCTTAAAACACAAACTACTCTCTACCCTAAAGCAAAAGCTCCAGTCATGAGAGAGCTTAAAAAGACAATGCATGATGGGAGGGGTTATTATTTTGGGGTCCCTAGTAACCTAGTGTGGGGATCCAGAGATGACCTAACAGAAAGTGTGTGTTGTGCTGAACATTTTGGTGGTGGTCCCATTGTCCTAGGACGACCTCAGGCTGAGTTATGAGCAAAAATGTTTTCTAAAAGGAATGCCTGCAAAGCATTATGGGGCGAGTTTCCCGAGTGACGTGAATTTTGTAGTATTGTCTCTCCCACTGTGCCGGGAGAGCCACGTTGAGGAGTTCAGTATTTTTTATGTAAATCATTTACGATTACAAGTGCTTTTGTGAAAGCTATGGAGCGTGAAGAGGAGAGCTATAAGAAATGACTGATTAATTAAAGTGTGAACAGTGTGACCAGCGCTTCAATACCGCTGATGGAATTCACGCTGCTGTTGTGCAGGGGAGAGACAAAAGAAAAAAATAGTTTGCCCATGCTGAAGTATAACAGGGTCAGTTTGCAAGGCGGGAACAAAACTGCCAGAAGGCAAGACAAACGTAAAGCATTTACCAATGTCAACAAGGGATTTTTGAAAGGCAAGCCCAAAAACCGGTGAAAGTGATAGGCGAGGGATGGGCATGGTTAAAAGCCCACATAATACTTACAACAGGTTGAAAAGAGCTTGCACGCATGACCTAAGAAGCGCTATGACTCAGCAAAGCACTGGCTGCAACAGTGTTTTTTTAAATTTGTAGTCCTGTGCTCCCCTGAGGCAAAAGGAAGGGAGGGCGTGAGGGAACGATGAAGGTGGGAGGGAATGACAGGTGAGAAGAGATGGGCGAACACACAACAGGTATAAACACCGACAACAGAGGGTGTCTGGGAGGGGCTTGGACAAGCAGATGGATAGCAGCTTGTTTTCGGGAGTGTTAGAGGGAGGTACGCAGAGAGGGGAGATGTACTCAAGGGAGACGGCAGAAAAACACAGGCATTCTCATAGAGTGCTTGAACAAAAAGAAAAAAGCAGCCCTTGAGCAGTTCAAGGACACATGTAATGCATCCATGTGCCAGGGAAGAGTCTAATGCACAAAGAGTAAGAAGCCTATGGAAGCTGATATAATAAAGGAGCAAGCAAATAAGAGTGTCAAAGACACCAACCAATGTTAAACTATCTGCAGCCTCTAACCCCCCAGCAGCGTAACAAAAGGACTCACAAGAGAGAGCACATGCACTGACTTAGGTGGGACCTAAACATAGATTACATCTAGGCCCATATTTATACTTTTTTTTGCTCCGCATTTGCATAATTTTTTGACGCAAAATTGGTGCAAACTTCCAAAATATAATTGTATTTTCTAAGTTTGCGCCAGTTTTGTATAAAAAAATGAGGCAAATGTGGCGCAAAACAAGTATAAATATGGGCCCTAGTCTACTAAAAGTTTGAAGGACTTTGGGGAAAATCACTAACCATAAAAACATTGATTAGGTGCAGAACCAAATGTCTGGCACAGCCATTCCAGGGACTCTCCCTACATTTAAAAAGGCAGTTTAAATATAGACCTTGTTGGACCTGGCCCTTTCTTAAAGGTAAACCCAGATTTTTGCCTTCCCTCACTGAACCCATTTTTGTTGGCTTTTACTAACCAGTGGTAAAGTGTATGTGCTTTCATCTAAACCTGGTAAAAGTGATATACATCAGATTGATCAATTTAATTTACCAAGCTATGTGGTGCTATATGTATTCAGGGCCTGTAAATTAAATGCTACTGATGGGCTGCAGGACTCATTGTGCCACCCACTAAAGCAGCACTTTAAAACATGCATCAGGCCTGCTACTGCAGCCTGAAGTGCAGTATTAAATTGCAATTTCAACATGGCAAACAAAACATTTTTAATACTGATAATTCACGCCTAAAGTAGGCCCTAAAAGTCTAGGAGAGCATTGTGCATTTTATTTAAAAAGTAGAATTTGTGTATTTAAGTTTAAATGTCCTCACAGTGAAAAAACTCTCAAAGTCGTTTTTCACTGTAGCAAGTCATATCTTCAGTTTGGGAGAAGATAGAGAAATAGTTCCTGCACTCATTTGAATGTTAGCTTAATTTGAACTGTAATTTAAAATCCTCTTTAATGGTACAATCAGATTTTAAGTTATTATTTTGAAAATGCCACTTTTAGAATGTTGGCATTTTTCTGCCTTTCCACCACTGTCTAGAGTCACATGACTGATAATGAATCTTCTGTGGTGAGATGTGTATCCTTTCTAGACAGGGGACAAAAGGCCTTTTAGCGTGGGGAAGGGTGTTCCTCTCTTGAGCAGAATGGCCTGAGGGTTGTACTCAGCCCTTCCTGAGTTTCAAAGGGTAGCCTAAGGGCTGTGATAACCCCCTTCCTGACATTTGAAGCTGCTTGTCCTGTCATTGACAAATGCAACTAACACCTGGGCCTGCATCCCCTTTGTTACCTTAGACTGTTTGAAGCCAGACCCAGGGGAAGGGTTCAGAACTGACCAGAACAAGTTTAGGTGTACATCTACAGAGGGACCTCCACACACAAATTGGAACTGCGTATATAAGTGAAATTCTCAGAACCTCTCATCAGAACATGTGACTTGTGGATTGTTCAAAAAAAGAGCTGCTGTCTGAAGAAGGAAGAATGAACCTGCTTCCCTTGAGTCAAGTATCACCAGAAGTGACTCCAAGGGTCAACTGGCTGACACTCTGGGTGAGCTAGAGAAACACAAGAAACTTCCAGAGGCCTCCCCTGCATCTGCCCCATTGGCCAGCACCAACTGGAGCTGCCCGAGTTCTGTTGCTGGAAACCGCCCTGGTGCCCAGGAGGTGTCTTCTTAGGTTCTGGACCCTTGGCTGGCGTCAAGGTGTACCCCCTGCTTTAAATCTGCAGCAACTGAACTCTAGGTGAAAATCCAGAAGTTTGGGGCTACTCATGACCATGATTGATAGCAGTATCTCCTGCCAATGCGCAGATCCAATGGCGACCTGCTCTTCGCATGAGCAATGACTGCCCACATCTCCCACCAAGGTGAATCTCATGTAGCAACTTGCTCTTCATGTGACAACAACTTCTTCCCTGCCCCCTCCAATGCGAAGCTCCAGCTGAGGCTCCTTGCATGGACTTGGACTGTGTGAGAAGGTAATCTCTTCATCCAGACAAACCTGGTCCCTGCATCTGAGGGGTGATCCATTGAGGTCAGCCTCAACCTCTGACTTTGACATTGTCCAGCATGACCACACAGCCGCAATTAGTGCTTTCTGTTTTTTATGCTATTTTCACCTAAAAACGTTGTAGATGTCGCAGGTGTAGAAACCTGGCTGTGTCTATACTCTACCAAAGTAAGGTATAGCATGCACAGAGTCCAGTGGATCCTCCAGAGGCTTTACAGAGGCTAAAGTACATAATACTAATGCTCTCTTTTGTGGTAGTGTGGTCAAGCAGTTAGGCTTATCAGAGGGTAGTTCTAAGCATTTGTTGTACATACACAATCAAGGAATGAGACACAGACTCAATAACTAACTCCAGGCCAATGTTTTATGTATCAAAAAATATACTTTGTTACCTTATTTCTAGAACCAAAAGGATCTTTGTTGCAGGTAAGTACAATGTCAAGAATGTATCGATTTCAAGTATCAAATGCACATTGTTTAGAATTCACAGGTAAAACAGTTTACGGGTAAGTAATACTTTTCAATTTCAAAAGTAGACAGTGCAATTTCTCATAGAAAGTAATGCAGTCCAAGGGGAGGAAAAGTAACAACACAATTTTCAGGACAGTACTTGACTTACGATCCCAGTCTTTAGGGGTTAAGGTGCCCGCAGGGCAAAGTTTAGGAAGACACCAAGGGTGCACCACCAGCAACACCGGCCCGGCCGGGTGCAGAGGTTAAAGTTGGTGTTGGGCGCCCAGTGGAATCCTATGGAGACAGGGAGCACATAGAAAGTAACAGCTTGCAGGTAAGTACACACAAATCCAGGGCACAGACCTGGGGGGTTTGGATCAGTACCAGGGGCCCACAAGTTAGCACCAAAAATACTCCCTCAGGGGCAGAGGGGCAGCCGGGTGTAGGATGCAAACACAGCATTGGGCGCCAAATGCTTTTTAATGGGGGAACCCCAGGAGTCACAAAGATACAGCAAGCTTGGACCAGGAAGTTGGCTGAAGAAGACCAACAACTGGACAGGTAAGTAGAGAGCCCACTGGACACTGCTTGACCATCGGTTGGGTTCCCCAAGGGGCTGCAGTTGCAAGGGTACCTTAAGGCGTTGGGAAATCTTCCCTGGAGCCGGTCGTGGTCAGGGGGCGCTCTGGATTTAGGCTGCAGGTATCATTGTGTTGGCCAGGAGGCATCAACCCAGGGTGGACTCAAGTTTGGAATCACCTGGGGACCTTCTCTGGACCAGTGAGCCACCTGGACCCAGGCCATGGGTGTTGGGTGCAGAGTGGGCAGGACTTGTGGGTCCAGAGCGGTCTGGAGTCCTTCTTGGAGGTTTCTTTGTGGACAGGGACGCTGTCCTCTGGAGATCTTGGTCCTTGGGTAGGAAGGCTGTCCTCTGAAGGTTTGTAGAGGTTGCTGTTCCTGCAGGATGCATCGCCTTTTTGTAGCAGGAGTCTTGAAGCTGCAGACAGGCCAGTAGGGCTGGGGCCAAGTCAGTTGTCGCCTGGAGTCTTCTCTGCTGGTACAGCTCTTCACTCCTTCTTCTTCTTTAAGGTCACTAGGAATCTGAAGAGCAAGGTTCAGGGGTGCCCCTAAATATTAGATTTAGGGGCGTTGCTGGGGTCAGTAGGCAGTTGCCAATGGCTACTGCCCCTGAGAGTGGCTACACCCTTCCTGTGCCCTCTCCCTTTGAGGATGGGGGCCCATTCCTAACCCCATTGGCTATCCTTCTCCAAAACAAGATGGAGTACTCTGCAAGAAAGGGGTCACCTCAGCTCTGGGCACCCTAGGGGCGGTCCCAGCTGAGGTGGTCACTCCTCCTTGTGTTTAATAATTTTCCAGCCGAACCTGGTGCCAAACGTGGGGCTTGCTCCGGGGGGGCAGGCGTCTCCACTACCTGGAGTGCCCTGGGGCAGTGTAACAAAAGGCAGGAGCCTTTGAGGCTCACCACCAAGTGTTACAGTTCCTGCAGGGGGGAGGTTTGATTCACCTCCACCCAGACCAGGCTTTGTCCCTGACCCCAGAGAGCACAAAGACTCTCACCCCATGGGGCCAGAAACTTGTCTGTTAATGGCAGGCTATCAAAGACTGGTCAGCCTTACACTAGAGTTTTGGGTGAAAAACAAGGAGCATCTCTAAGATTCACTCTGTGTGCATTTTTTAAAAAACCCAACAGTGGCATCAGTTTGGGTTTATTGAGCTGAGAAGTTTGATACCAAACGTCCCAGAATTCAGTGAAGCCATCATGGAGCTGTGGAGTTCGTAATGACAAACCCCCCAGCCCATGTACTCAATATGGCCACACTGCACTTATATGGTCTAAGAATGGACATAGACACTGTAGGGGCATATTGCTCATGCAGCTATATCCTCACCTGTGTTATAGTGCACCCTGCCTTAGGGCTGTAAAGCCTGCTAGAGGAGTGACTTACCTATGCCACAGGCAGTGGTTTGGGGGGCATGGCACCAAGAAAGGGATGCCATGTCGACATTACCCTTTTCTCCTCACCAACATACACACTCTGCAATGGCAGTGTACATGTGTATGGTGAGGGGTCCCTTAGGTTGGCACAATACATGCTGCAGCCCTTAGAGACCTTACCTGGCCACAGGGCCCTTGATACCACTGGTACCTTTTACAAGGGACTTAACTGTGTGCTAGAGGTGCCCCAAATGTGGAAGCAATGGTACTGTTTAGGGAAAGAACACAGGGCCAGATGTAGGTAGCTGTTTGCATGGTGCAAACTGCGAAAATCTCAATTTGCGCCATGCAAACAGCCTAACGCGATGCTCATTCCCAAATTGCGAGTCGGTACCGACTCACAATTTGGGAATGCTACTCGCAAATAGTATTTGCGACTCGCATCGCAATTCAGAGTTGCTTTGTGACCGCGAATGCGGTCGCAAACCAACTCGCAGTTACCACCAGTGTCACACTGGTGGTAACTCATTTGCAAAAGGGAAGGGGTCCCCATGGGACCCCTTCCCCTTTGTGAATGTCGATAAAAATATTTTTTCAGAGCAGGCAGTGGTCCTATGGACCACTGCCTCCTCTGAAAAAAACAAAACCAAATGGTTTCAGTATTTTTTTCATTTTGCAACTCGTTTTCCTTTAAGGAAAACGGGCTGCAAAATGAAAAAAAAAACTGCTTTATTTAAAAAGCAGTCACAGACATGGAGGTCTGCTGTCTTCAGCAGGCCACCATCCCTGTGAGTGCAGGGACTCGCTATGGGGTCGCACAATGCAACCCACCTCATGAATATTGATGAGGTGGGTCTTTGCGACCCCATAGTGAGTCGCAGAAGGTGTCTGAGACACCATTCTGCATCCGTTTTTGCGACTTGCAAATTGCGAGTCGCTCAGACTCGCAATTTGCAAGTTGCAAAAACGGATTTTGCTACCTCTGGCCCACAGTTACTAGGGCCTGGGTGGCAGGATCCCAGCACAAACTCAGTCAAGTTAGCATCAAATATCAGGCAAAACGTGGGGGATACTACAACAAGGGGACAGTTTCCGGCAATAGGGAATCCTAGTCCTCTCTGACAGGAGTGTCAGACAGCCTGTCTGTATGGCACTGGCCCTTTGCTCTGATGGAGAGTAGGCTTCGGTGAAATTTAAATTAGACCTGGTAAAGTCACATAATTTTGGACATTTTGCATTATGATTGTTATGCGGATTTCCTAAAATTACACCATTATGCCACTTTGCAGGATTAGGTGGCATTTTTTGTTCGTGGTGCTTTGTTTTAAAAAAACTAAAGTTATGTCAATATGTGTCTTCGTAGTTGTCATGAGGATGCATTTTGCTCTAAAATATAGCACTAAATTCGATTTTTGCTTTTCATCTATTAGGTGTAATTTCACTTAATTGTGATGAAACTACACAAAGATAAATTATTTACATTTTGCACATGCCTAGTGAAGAGCAGAGAGCCCACTTTATGAAGTAGGGTGGCACAGGTCCGTGACAGGAGACTGGGTATTATATTTTTTATATCTGGGTAGGTGCAGGGAGACAAGGTGAAGGAAGGGTTTTGTGGATCGAGGGACAATAGTACTGGAAAGTGGGAGGATAAATAGAGAGTTCCTGATTCATAAAGGCATTTATAATTAGTATATTTACAAGTGTTGTTGGACCTGGTCCTTTTTGCCTTCTTCCCCCTATTTTTTCTGACTTGTTTTGGTTTTCTGTAGGATTCTGGGCACTTTACCACTGCTAGCCAGTGCTAAAGTGCACATGCTCTCTGTCTAAAATGTTTGGTGATTGGTTTATCCATGATTGGCATATTTGATTTACTAGTAAGTCCCTAGTATAGTGCACCAGATGTGCCCAGTGCCAGTATATCATATTCTACTAATGGGCCTGCAGCACTGATTGTGCTACCCACATGAGTAGCCCTGCAAACATGTCTCAGGCCTGCCATTGCAGTGCCTGTGTCTGGTGTTTTAGATTGTCATTTTGACCTGGCAAGTGCACCCACTTGCTAGGCTCAAACCTTCCCTTTTACTACATGTAAGTCGCCCCTAAGGTAGGCTCAAGGCAGCCCCATGGGCAGGGTGAAGTGTATTTAAAAGTTCGGACATGTACTGGTGTGTTTTACTTGTCATGATAGTGAAATACAGCTTAATTATTGTTTCACTATTGCAAGGCCTATCTCTCCCATCCAGTAATATGGAGAGTGCCTTGAAATATCTTTTAAGTGTAATTTCCCATTGGGAGCAGATGGAGATTTGGAGTTTGGGGTCTCTGAACTCACAATTTAAAAATACATCTTTTGGTGAAGTAGATTTTTAAGTTGTAAGTTTGACAGTGCCACTTTTAGAAAGTGGTAATTTTCTTGCTTAACCATTCTGTGCCTCTTCCCATCTGTGGAATACAGCTGTTTGTGAATTCACTCTAGACAGTCACTCAAAAGATGCTGAGATGTACCCTGCATATTCTGACGGGTCTTCCTGAGCTAGAGTGGTGGGAGGCGATAACAATGCACCCGAATAAGGCTGTGCCTGTCCTTACACAAAAAACTGTCTCCAACACTCTTGAGTGTGTCTGGGGACAAGGCATGGAATGTCAGGGTCTTGCACACTACAAAGACTTCTCTTTGAAGTTTGCCTACTTCAAAGACAGAAATGGGTTTAAGTACAGGACCTCTGACACCTCTGAGTTAGAATCCTTCTGGACTGAGGACATTCGTCAAGGAAGAAGAGCGGGATGCTCTAGGGGGGACTGCCACTCTGCCTGTTGCTTTGCTTAGCTGGCCTGCTGCTTGCAGTAAGAGGACTGGACTTTGATTTCTACATTATGCTTACAAAGGTTCTCGGAGGGCTTGGACTGAGCTTGCCTCCTGTTAAGAAGTATCAGCGACACCAAAGATTTCATATGCCACCACCTGGGTTCTCTGGCTTAGAGTTCCAACTTGCCATGTGGTGCCAAATCCAGTTCCTGGACCCTAGAGGTGAGTTCTGGTGCAACCAAGAAGAAACCAATCGCATCAACTCCTGAGCGACTTTGGAACCAGCACCTCTATGACTCTGCACCTCTGCCTGCACCGGAGCTGTGATCCCTGCTGAGTGCAGCAACTGCAGCCAGGCAACACAGGCCTGATGGCACCGCAGCGCCTCCGAAGTCCCACCACAGCATGAGTCCTGAGTGCTGTGTCACCAATGTCCCTGACACCCAACTCCGCCTCAGCACCTGTGGCCCATTGGTGTGATTGCGACACCACAAACTTGATGCCTGGCATCTTGACCTGCTGGATTCATCGTCCCCTCCGGGTTGTAAGGAACTGACGCCTCACCACTGACACTGCATCACCTCCCCTGCAACCTTAAGAAACCAACACCTCCCCTGCCTAGCAGTAAGGAATCAACGCCTCATCTCCCCAGTAGCAGTAAGGATCCAATGCTACCCTGGCTTCAGCAGCGACTCACATCCCCGACTCCGTGCAACTTCTTTGTTTCCTCATTGTTTTTCAAGGTACTGTACCTGGCATCAGCACGACTCTATGACCGGCCTGCACTCCCTCGTGAGTGTTGTCAGACTGTTGGGAACGAGTCAGTCAAAACACCATGATAGCCCCAATTGGGGCCATTTTGTTGCTAAGCACTATACTAAGATTTAATCTTTGAAAATGAATATCTCTACTTGTGTATGTTGGATTTTTGTAATTTTGGTGTTGCTTTACTCAGATAAATATTGGCTATTTTTCTAAATTGGTGTGGAGTACTCTTGTGGTGTTTTCACTGTGTTACTGTGTGTGTACAGATACTTTACACAATGCCCCTGAGATAAGCCTGACTGCTCAAGCAAGCTACTAAGGGGGTGAGCAGGAATTACCTTAGCTGTGTGACTCCGTTACCCTGGTTAGAGTGAGTTTCCCTACCTGGACAGGGTGCAAACCACTGCCAGCTAGAGACCCCATTTTTAACAATTGTGGAGTCTCCACACATAAAAAGAAAGGACAGTCCTTACGAGACTTCGCACTCGTAAAGATACTACTTGTAAACCCCATTGTGAATCAAGCCAAGGGAGTGGTGATAGACGTTGGTTGGACACCAGAGGTTTTTTTTTTGTATTTGGATGCAACAGAGGAAGGTAATGCTGTGGGTACTGGAGGAGGGCAGGATACCAGGGGGCATATTTATACTCTGTTTGCACCGAATTAGTGTCATTTTTTTTAACTCTAATTCAGTGCAAAACTAACTCCATATTTATACTTTGGTGCTAGACCTCTCTAGCACCAAATTTATGGAGTTAAAGTCATTTTTTGAAAGTGGAGACCTACTTTGCCTTAATGAGATGCAAGGTAAGCGTGCCTGTGCAAAAAATGACTCTATGGCCTTAACGCCATATTTAGGGGCATATTTATACTCTGCGGCATATTTATACTCTGTTTGCACCGAATTAGTGTCATTTTTTTTACTCTAACTCGGTGCAAAACTAACTCCATATTTATACTTTGGTGCTAGACCCATCTAGCACCAAGGCCCTGATTTAAACTTTTTTTTCACCGCATTAACGTCATTTTATGACGCAAAAGTGGCGCAAACTTACAAAATATAGGCCCTTATTTATACTTTTTGCTGCAAAACTGCACTAACTCAGTTTTGCACCAAAATGTTTAGCACCGGCTTGCACCATTTCTGTGCACCAGCCGGGCACCATATTTATGGAATGGTGCAAGCCGGTGCAAAGGGTAAGCTAGAGTTTTAAAAAATGACTTTAGTCGGGTGGGGCTGGCAGTATAGAAGAAGAGGGTTTAGCACCAAAAAATGGCTTTAGGCAGGTTAGAGTAAAAAAAAAATGACTCTAACCAGATTAGCGTCATTTTATGGTGCTAAACCTACCATGCCACATGACTCCTGCCTTAGAAAAGGCAGGAGTCATGCCCACCACCCCAGTGGCCAGCACAGAGGACAGGGGTCCCCTGGGCATGGCCATTGCACCCTGTGCCATGTATGGAGGCCCATTTCATGGCCCCCTATGGCACTTTCAAAAATAAAATGCACTTACCTGTACTTACCTGGGATGGGGCCCCCCATCCTCGCAGTCCCTCTAGTATGGGTGGGGGTGCCCCTAGGGCCTAGGGAGGGCACCTCTGGGCTTATTCCATGGTGTTCCACCATGGAAATAGGGCCACAGGTCCCCTAATGCCTGCCCTGACCCTGGTCTTAAAAAATGGGGCAAAGCAAGCTTTGCCCCATTTTTTGACCCCTCCTCCCTCCCTTGCACCATTTTTACATGGGAGTATAAATATGGTGTTAAGGCCATAGAGTCATTTTTTTGCACGGGAACGCCTACCTTGCATCTCATTAAGGCAAGGTAGGTTTCCACTTCCAAAAAATGACTTTAACTCCATAAATTTGGTGCTAGATGGGTCTAGCACCAAAGTATAAATATGGAGTTAGTTTTGCACTGAATTAGAGTAAAAACAAAATTACGCTAATTCAGTGCAAACAGAGTATAAATATGCCCCTTAGCGTCAAAAAATGATGCTAATCTGGTCAGAATCATTTATTTTGACTCAAAACTGCCTAACGTCATTTTTTTTAAGCTAGCCTACCCTTTGCACCGGCTTGCACCATTCCATAAATATGGTGCCCAGCTTGTGCTAAAAAATGGTGCAAGCCGGTGCAAACCTTTTTGGGGCAAAACTGCCTTAGTGCAGTTTTGCACCAAAAAGTATAAATAAGGCCCCAGGTATTTTTTCTTAATTTTGGGGACAGAAGGGATGGCAAGAAGGTGTTAGTTGTGGGTTGGAGGACACCATGTGTAACATAGGGCTGAGGCTGAGGAAGGTGAGTCCATCTTGTGTATGGCGCTATCATTACTCCTCTAGCCATGTGATTTGGGGTCCACGCATACCAAGAGATTAGAGATGGGGGACAGTGAATAACAGAAAGTTTTTTAACCTGTGGTTTCTCAGTGACATCTATCTTTGCCCCCATTGCCTATTTAATGTGTCTCAGAAATCCTCAGTGAAAAACATCCCCATTGTTCGCTGTTACCCAACTAGAATTGTAAATGTTATGAGTAAGTGTATTGAGGCAAAGTATATTGCTACAGCATGTTCACCCATGCGTAGGCAGAGAGTTCTTTAGTGAATAAGTGGCCAATGTTTTTCTTTGGCGTTTCTGGACCAAGAACACCCAGGGCCGTATTTATACTCCGTTTGCGCCGAATTTGCATCGTTTTTTTAGACGCAAATTAGACGCAAAACTAACGCCATATTTATACTGTGGCGTTAGACGCGTCTAGCGCCAAAGTGCACGGAGTTAGCGTCATTTTTTGGCGTGAACGCCTTCCTTGCGTTAATGAGATGCAAGGTAGGCGTTCCCGTCTTTAAAAATGACTCCGACGCATATGCGTCGTATTTATACTCCCGGGCAAAAATGACGCCCGGGAGTGCGCGGGTCAAAAAAACCCGCTTTTGCGCCGGAATTTAACTCCTGCTCAGGGCAGGCGTTAAGGGACCTGTGGGCTCAGAATGAGCCCCCAGGTGCCCTCCCCTGCCCCAGGGACCCCCTCTGCCACCCTTGACCACCCCAGGAGGACCCCCAAGGATGGAGGGACCCACCCCAGGGATATTCAGGTAAGTTCAGGTAAGTATTTTTATTTTTTTTTTGGGGGGGGCATAGGGGGGCCTGATTTGTGCCCCCCTACATGCCACTATGCCCAATGACCATGCCCAGGGGACATAAGTCCCCTGGGCATGGCCATTGGGCAAGGGGGCATGACTCCTGTCTTTACTAAGACAGGAGTCATGTAAATGGCGCCTGGGCGTCGTAAAAAGTGGCGCAAATCGGGTTGAGGCGATTTTTTTGCCTCAACCTGACTTGCCCCATTTTAAGACGCCCTAACGCCATTTTCCCCTACGCCGGCGCTGCCTGGTGTACGTGTTTTTTTTCCACGCACACCAGGCAGCGCCGGTCTGCTTGCGCCGGCTAACGCCATTGTATAAATACGGCGCCCGCATGGCGCTTCAGAATGGCGTTAGCCGGCGCTAAATCTTTTGACGCAAAACTGCGTTAGCGCAGTTTTGCGTCAAAAAGTATAAATATGGCCCCCAGTGCTTTCCAGCCCTTTTCAGTATGTGAAACACAAGTGCTGGAAACATATGACAGTTTTGTCAAAAAATTATGAACACCTTTAAAATCTTCCTTGTACAATTGGATGGGACTCACAAAGTCAGGGTGTGAAAGTTGCAACATCTTTTTGTGCAACTTGCACAAGAGATTTCCAAGGTTGCAAAGTTTTCAGCTTTACCACATTCAAGTGAAAATCATGACGTTTGCAATGATTTATGTCACTTTCTATTTATCACTAGCAAAACCGCTCTGCAAAAGATGAACTTTGCAGAAAATATTGCATTGCATGTTGGGAGGTAATCCAGATGTAGCTCATAACTGCAGTTTTTGGGTGAACTGAGATTACATATTTTGCAGCATTTTTGTCCCCATGCACATTTCACCTGGAAAACCACGGCTAAATTGAACGGGGAAGAGACAGTTATGAGGAAAACAAGGACTCGCAAAACCAATAGGTCTAGTCTTTGGGACGATTGGCTTTGCCAATGGTTTTAGCCATGCTGCACAACTCAAATCGTTGTTGGACATTGTTCTTCTTAGGGGATTTTTCTGAAACATTTTGCATTTTCCTCCAGTTTTTTTTCTGACTCTCTTTGCATGGCCTTAGGGCTCTGGGCACTTGGCATGGCCTTAGGACTCTGGGCAGTTTGCAGGGCCTTAGGACTCTGGGCACTTTTCAGCTGTACTGCAGTAGAAAGGTGCAAGCGCCCTTGCTACCCATGCCAGGAAGGAACGCTTATAGGATTGGTAGAGGTGTTGTACCCAAGAGTGCCCTGTAAAAAGGTACACCATATAGCTGGGGCAGGTACGACCCTGGCCACTAGTGGGATGCTGCACCGGGTGTGCCACCCACCAGAGTAGCCTGACCAACATGTGTTAGGTCTTACATTGCAGGCCTGCGGGGACGCAGCTGTGCCTGTGCTCAGGGTCGCATCTCCCCCACATTCGCCAATCCTGAGTAGGCCTTCCGCTACCCCTAGAGCGCCCACCAGAGGGTGGAGCAGGTGGTAGGCAAAAGGCAGGTCAGGTACACAAGGGTGTCCCATGCCCTGATAGGGGAGAATTCCCATGTGGGTTTCCCTATCTAGGTGGTTGGCTCTTCCCTGAGGTTTTTCTGATCCTCTTTGAGTGACCTTAGGGCCCTGGATGCTTTCCCACTCTACATACAGTGAGAAAGTGTGCGCACCCTTCCTTCATATGTTAGGAAGTGTGCCTGCCAAGATGCATTTGTATACTGAGCCTGGAATAGCTTGCCAGATGTGCACACTTACACAATGGTGCGTTCATACGTACTGTGCCTGGCCCAGCTTGCCAGCATACACATATTTGCATAATGGTGTTTATATATATATATATACATATACATATACATATACATATACATATATATATATACATATACATATATATATATATACATATACATATATATATATACATATAGTTGTCCTCCGGACAAAAGCACACTCTCAACAGTTTGCAGTTTATTTTGGAAAGCAGCAAAGCCAGTAACATTCAAATAATTCTTTACACATTTTCCGAATCAAATCAAATCAAATCATTACCATTTATAAAGCGCACTACTCACCCGTGCAGGTCTCAAGGCGCTAGGGGAAAGGGGGGGTTACTGCTGCTCGAAAAGCCAGGTTTTTAGGAGTCTCCGGAATGCAGAGTGGTCCTGGGTGGTCCTGAGGCTGGTGGGGAGGGAGTTCCAGGTCTTGGCTGCCAGGAAGGAGAAAGACCTCCCACCCGCCGTGGAGCGGCGGATGCGAGGGACGGCAGCAAGCGCGAGGCCGGAGGAACGGAGGAGGCGGGTGGGGACGTAGAAGCTGAGGGGTCGGTTGAGGTATTCCGGTCCCTTGTTGTGGAGGGCTTTGTGTGCGTGGGTGATAAGTCGAAAGGTGATCCTTTTGCTGACTGGGAGCCAATGCAGGTGTCTCAGGTGTGCGCAGATGTGGCTGTTGCGGGGTACGTCGAGGATGAGGCGGGCCGAGGCGTTTTGAATGCGTTGCAGGCGATTTTGGAGTTTGGCGGTGGTCCCAGCGTAGAGGGTGTTGCCGTAGTCCAGGCGGCTCGTGACGAGGGCGTGGGTCACTGTTTTTCTAGTGTCGGCGGGGATCCAGCGGAAGATCTTGCGGAGCATGCGGAGGGTGAGGAAGCAGGCGGAGGACACGGCGTTGACTTGCTTGGTCATGGTGAGAAGAGGGTCCAAGATGAAGTCGAGGTTGCGGGCGTGGTCTGTGGGGGTCGGTACGGTGCCGAGGGCCGTGGGCCACCAGGAGTCGTCCCAGGCGGACGGGGTGTTGCCGAGGATGAGGACTTCCGTTTTGTCAGAGTTCAGCTTTAGGCGGCTTAGCCTCATCCAATCTGCGACGTCCTTCATACCCTCTTGTAGGTTGGTCTTGGCGCTGGCGGGGTCCTTGGTGAGGGAGAGTATAAGTTGGGTGTCGTCGGCGTAGGAGGTGATGATGATGTCGTGCTTGCTTGCGTACGATGTTGGCGAGGGGGCTCATGTAGACATTGAAGAGTGTCGGGCTGAGCGATGAGCCTTGAGGTACGCCGCAGATGATCTCGGTGGGGTCTGAGCGAAACGGAGGGAGGTAAACTCTTTGGGAGCGGTTTGAGAGGAAGGAGGCGATCCAGTCCAGGCCTCACGCGTTTCAGACATCTCGTCCTTGGTCACAGGCCAAATGCTTGTGTTGAGCAAATCATTGCAGGCACCTGATTACTTGATTAAATGCTCTGGTGAGTTACACAATGCATCCTGGTAGGGGTAGTCCTGCACATTTATATTACATCTTTAGTAGACAATCATTTCTGCCTTGGTAGGTTGCTGCAGCCAAACACACATGATATATATATATATATATATATATATATATATATATATATATACACATACTGAGCCTAGCACCGCTTACCAGTATGTGCACACTTGGACATTTGTGTTGTCACATATATGCTGAGCCTGATCCAGCTTGCCAGAATGTGCACACTTGCATATTGGCCTTTTCATGTAAATACTAAGCCTGGTATAGCTTACCTGTAGGTGCACACTTGAGCAATTGTAGTTTCATATACACGAGGCCTGGCCCAGCTTGCCAGGATGTGCATACTTGCACATTAATGTTTTCATGTGTATGCCGAGCCTGGCATAGCTCACCAGTGTGTGCACACTTGTACAATGGTGTTTTCATATACATACTGAGCCTAGCACAGCTGGACAGTATGTTCACACTTGCACAGTGATGTTTTCATATATATACTGAGCCTGTCACAATAGGCGTGTATGGGCGCACTTGCACCTTTGTGGTGTTCCCAAAACTTGTGTCCAGGCTGCCCCTGCAGGCTTGTGCGTGCTTCATGGCACATGTGCCCAGGGAGTGAAGAATACCCATGTATGTTTTCACTTTCATTGAGAGCTGCTTTGCCCATAGGTTAATTGGGGGGACGTTTACAATTAATCCTAGTTGCAATAGTGGATTGCATTTGAGCAGCCTCATTGGTTTACTATCATTGGATTCACAATGACAAACCCTTTCCCATGGTAAAAGTGGCTTTGTCAGTAATGCCTGAGAAATGATACTTCTAGTAAGTGAGTATTTCTATGTTTTAAAACTCTTTTGTGTGCCTTTTTAGGGTCGAGCCTGCGTTGCATGCGCTCGGCATGCGTATCGCAGCGAGACACTTTAGTATTTAGAAAAGGGCTCGGAGCCCTGTCGACGTCATGTCATTGTTTTTTATTGGTTCGTGGGCTTGCCTAATAGAATCTGCTTGCTTTCATTAGTCGAAGGCATGCATACGTCATGCCTTTTACAGTAGCTAGCCCTCCTCGAGAGCAGCGACCAAGTACATAAAACATGCGAGGCTCGCTGTTTTCCATCGGGCTCGTGGACTTCTTTTTCACTAATTTACGAGAGCGATCTCGCTTGGCAGAAGTCGAGCACTTTACATAGTTAATTTCACTTTTTCGGGTTATGTACATAAATGCACTTTTGCCCGATAGGTGAAAAGTCGGGTTAGGAGTTTACAACGCGATCAGCTGTAACATGAGCAAACGTGAGACCCGTTGCATTGTAAATGCTTGTTAATTCAGCTTCATTCCTCCAGACGCTGGGGGGAAACACATCTGTGCATTCCCCAGTGACAGCCATAAAACCTGGGCAACTGGAACGACAGACCTCTGCCATTTAAGGGCCTGGCTGAATAGGTTGGAGGGAGAGGTTTTGACACTTGGCATCTCGGAGCCAGATCATGGCCCCACTAAAGATTAAGATCTGCATTCCACAGCCCCATTGCAGACAGGACTGAAATTTAGGGGAGACACCTGTGGTTCAAAGGGGAACAGTTTGAACAGACCCACAACTTCAAAGGCACACTTCAGTATAAATTGTAGGAAGTGTGGTGCACACTGCCAGAGGAATCTGTTGTGCACAGGAGTATTTAATGCCCTGGGAATAGGTCATGCGCCCTTCCTGCTTTGTGGCTGTCCTGGTCAAACTAAACAAACATGTAGAAGAGTCTGGTTGGTAGTGAGCAGATTTACCAGTTGCGGGACCCCGAGTGGCCCGCTTCTGTCAAGTGTGGCAAATTTCTCTTGTGCGACACCCAACTGCATGCTTATTGTGTGATGCGTCTGTGTCACTGGTTGAGATCCTCTGAGGTGGGGGCATACCCAGTGCAGTCTTGCATTTTACCTCTTGTGGCACTGCTGAACTTGTGCCTCTGTGTGTGTGAGACTGGATTTGTCTAGTACAGCTAAAGTCATCACACACCAGGCATTATGCCTCATTCCAGGGAGGTACAGGATTGGAAGTAATTGTGTGTTCGGAAGTGTCTGGTGCGACTCAAGTCGTTGCGCACCAGACGTTGTGCCTCATTCCAGGGAGTCACTTCATCAGTCACTTTGCATTTGTAATCAGAATCGTCTGGTGTGACCCAGGTCATCACGCACCAGACATTGGCCCTCATTACAACCCTGGCGGTCGTGGTTAAAGCGGCAGTAATACCGGCAACAGGCCGGTGGGAAAAAAAATGGAATTACGACCACGGCGGAAACCGCCAACATAGACAGCCACTTTAACACTCCGACCGCCACGGCGGTACAAACAAACAGCGCGGTGGTAACTGCCAACAGACAGGTGGAAGACAGTGTACCGCCCACCCTATCACAAGATGGCAATCTGCCACCTTTTCCGGGGCAGAACCAACGCAAACAAAAACACGGCGGAAACAGTACACAGAAGGGAAAACACTCACCTCTCCACACCCCACGAGGAACCAGGACTCCATGGAGCCAGAACTGCAGATACTGCCGGTGCTGGTCTTCCTGCTCCTCTATCAGGAGCTCCAATGACGGCGGCGACGACCACGGTGAGTACTGCACCTACAACACAGGGGAGGGAGGAGGGAAAAGAGAGTGACACACACAAGCAACACTCAACACCCCCACCCCCACCCTCACCCACAACACCATACACACAAATACATGCTGCAACATTACATATACACCCCCCCAACCCCTCTGGAAGAACGCAAGGACAAAAGGAAATGAGTTGAATGATTGTAATCAATAAAAATCCAGTAGTCAAAACTCAAAATATAGTATATATAATTATGTACACCAACTACACAAGTCCGGATAGTGCACCAATCATTGTCCGTGGACCGATGGGCCCAAAATGCATGGGGGAGGCCCACACAGATACCTGACTCCAAACGGAGAGAAAACTGCTGGGGCATCAGATGGAAATGAAACAGGCACCTCAGGGGGAGGGGGAGGGGGGCACCTCAGCCTGATGAATGCACAACGTCACTGCTCCATGAAGGGGCTCCATGCCCACTGCTGTATCCTGGGGAGTGCAAAGCCACAGTCTCTCAAGTCTTTCCAGTGGGTGGTTTGCCCACTGCTGTATCCTGGGGAGTGCAAAGCCACAGTCTCTCAAGTCTTTCCAGTGGGTGGTTTGCCCACTAGGTCAATATTAGCCAGGAAAAGTTTTTTTGACACACTGGGACAGGTAGATGGAGGGGGTTTGGGAGTGGAGAAAGAGGTAGTGTTTGTGGGAGGTGTACGTCTGCTGAATTTGGGTGAAGGTGCATGGGCTGGAGGCTGTTGTGAGGTGGATGGCTGCTGGGTGGGTGTGTGCCTGCGTTTGTGTAGTTTGGGAGGAGGGCTCACAGACACACTGGTAGAGGACACAGGGGATGTGTGAATGGTAGTGGGGGTGGTGAGTGCACGTGAGCGGTGTGTGGAGATGGGCGTGCTGGTGATGGAGGTAGTGGCTGAAGATGTAGTGCATGTAGGTGTGAGTGGAGACGAGACTGGGAAGGAGGAGGGAGACGTGGAGGAGGGGGACACAGTGGAGGCAGTGGATGTTGGTATGTCTGCATGGGTATGATGCCTGTGTGAGTGCCTGTGGGATGTGTGGTGCTTATGTTTGCCTTAGCTACTTTTGTGTGTTGATGTGTGTATATGCTGGTCTGATGGTGTGCTTGGGATAGGCTGAGGTACAGGGGATTGGGTCTGGGTGGAGGAAGTTGGAGGGGGAGGCTGGACACAGGGACAATGGCTGCCATCAGTGCTGAGGCCAGAGCCTGAAATGCTCTCTGTTGGGCTACCTGGCCAGAATGAATGCCCTCCAGGTATGCATTTGTTTGTTGCAAATGCCTCTCAACACCCTGGATGGCATTCACAATGGTAGACTGCCCAACAGTGAGGATCTCAGGAGGTCAATAGCCTCCTCACTGAGGGCAGCAGGGCTGACAGGGGGAGGGCCTGAGGTGCCTGTGGCGAAGGAGATGCCCACCCTCCTGGGTGAGCGGGCACGGAACACACGCTGAGGGGCTGCTGGGAGGGCGGTGCTGGTAGGGGGGGTGGCGGCTGTACCTGTTGATGCGGGGGGCACAGAAGGGCCCACCACCGCAAGGGAGCTGTCGCTGCTGTCACCTCCTGTCCCCGCTGTGGAGCTCCTCTCGCCCTCCGTCCCACTGGTGGCTTCAGACTCCGTTGTTTCGCCCTCCAGGGCCAAGTGGGATGCAGCTCCCTCCTGCTCCGGTGCCACTGCTCCTCTGCCTGATGATGCTATTGCACACAAGAACAGGGAGACCACAAAAAGGGTGGGGGAAAGACAGAAGAAAGACATGTTCAGTGCATGCAATTCCACTACCGTTGGCAGACACCACAGACACAGCAGACCTCTGCACTACGCCATGCACTTATAGTTCCTAGATTATTCACAGGGCCATGGGGTAGAAGGCCTATGCTCGATTGCTGCACACATGGAAGTCATAGGAGCCTGACTAGGTGTAGATGTCACTAACCACTAGTGGTGTTGGGGTGCCACTGAGCCTGCCTCACAAGGGACTTTGCCTACCAAGCTCACCCTGGCCTAGGGGAACCCACTGCCCACCTCCCCCACCCAGACACCTCGTAATGCGCGCAGAGTCAGATGAATGTGACTGTACTCACACCCTTGTGGCTGCTGTGATGCCCTCAAGCGCCCATCCAGCTCTGGATACGTCAGGGGGGTCATGGTGCGACGGGCACCCCTCCCACGTTGGGAGGCCATCCCCAGCTGGGCCTCCGCCGTCTTCTTGCTCCAGCGGCGAATGTCCTCCCATATTTTCCAGCAGTGGGTGTTCCGTCTTTGGTGGACCCCCAGGGTCCGGACGTCCTTGGCGATGGCACGCCAAATATCCTTCTTCTGGTGGGCGCTGACCTAGAGGAATAGTACAGGGGAAAAGGAAAATCTTTAACCGTCCGGACCGACATAGTCATTGGACCACGTTCCCACCCTTGCCCTGACGCACATACACTCGCCGTCCGCTCATGCAGGGCTCAGTCCCCCCCCAACCCCCATGTATCTTCCATCCACACCACTCCAAACAGGCATTGCCCATGCAGCATGCTCACAGTGTACTCACCCGCTTGTCTGGAGGACCGTAGAGTAGCGTGTACTGGGGGAAGACCCCATCCACCAACTTCTCCAACTCCTCCAAAGTGAAGGCAGGGGCCCTTTCCCCAGACACATGAGCCATCGTCGCTTCCAGACTGAGGTCACAACAGCACTTGCAGTGTAGGTCCTCTCCTGTAGAAGGTCAGGTATCAAGTGAGTGAACAGACAGAAAATGGCGGTCACGTCCGCGGCGGTGCATCCCGTCACCGCCGGCGTACATCGTCATTGGCTCCTGGGACCCATAGGGTCCAATGTTAACCAATGGAGGATTGCGCCGTGGTCTTCGACCGCCTACCGCGACGGTGTAGAACGCCAGCGCAGTTACCTCATATCCCCTTGTCCCACCTTACACGTCAGGCAGCTGCCATTTCAGGGGGCCACATGGCAATAATAATAACTGCGTCACACCTATCTAGGCCTTGCATACACACAGTAACAGGCACATTGCGGATTAATAAATAAGTGCTAATGACATTTTGTGATACCTCAGTGTTGTCTGACTCTCTGCTCGCTCCAGGGCACGTCTGCTCGGGCAGGTGATGAGATGGCGGCATCCTCCGGTGTACAGACCGCTGGTGGACCTGTCGACAATGGAAGAGAGACACGTAATAGTCACCTACAGACTTGATCGTGCAACAATCCATGAACTGTGTGCCTAGTTGGAGCCAGACCTGATGTCAGCTATCCGCCATCCCACAGGGATACCCCCTCTAGTGCAGGTCCTGTCAGTACTCCATTTCCTGGCAAGTGGGTCTTTTCAAACAACAGTGGGCATTGCATCAGGGATGTTCCAGCCAATGTTCTCCAACGTGTTGTCCAGAGTGTTGTCTGCCCTGCTGAAACACATGCGCAGCTACATCGTGTTCCCTCAGGTGGAGGATTTGCCTCCAGTGAAAGGTGACTTCTGTGCCCTGGGACTTATCCCTAACATCATGGGTGCCATTGATGGGACACATGTGGCCTTGGTATCCCCCGCAGGAATGAACAGGTGTACAGAAACAGGAAGAGCTACCATTGGATGAATGTGCAGATGGTGTGTTTGGCCGACCAGTACATCTCCCATGTGAATTCCAAGTTTCCTGGCTCAGTGCATGACGCTTACATTCTGAGGAATAGCAGCATCCCTTATGTGATGGGGCAACTCCAGAGGCACCGTGTGTGGCTAATAGGTGAGGACAAGGACCCTAAACCCTGTGAATAGTTGTCTGGGTCTGGGGTTGTCCCTACGGGTTAGTGTGTGTCTAACAGTTGTCCCTCGACATTTGCAGGTGACACTGGGTACCCCAACCTGTCATGGCTACTGACCCCAGTGAGAAATCCCAGGACAAGGGCAGAGGAACTCTACAATGAGGCAAATGGGCGAACTAGAAGGATTATAGAAAGAACCTTCAGCCTCCTGAAGGCCAGGTACCGGTGCCTCCATATGACAGGTGGTTCTCTCTATTACTCACCAAAGAAGGTGTGTCAGATCATCGTGGCCTGCTGTATGGTGCACAAACTGGCTTTGCGATGACAGGTGCCTTTTCTGCAGGAGGATGGGCCAGCTGGAGGTCTTGTGGCAGCTGTGGAGCCTGTGGACAGTGAAGAAGAGGAGGCAGAAGAAGAGGATATCGACAACAGAAACAACGTTATCCAGCAATACTTCCAGTGAGACACAGGTAAGAAGATATCACTGCCTCACACATCTCATACTATTGTTCGAACTATCATAAGTCTGTCACTTTCACCCAGTGTATGGACCCTGACTTGTCACTTTGCCTTTCCATTTAACAGATGTGGGTCCCACTGTGTGACCTCTTCTATATTTCCTCATGGACTAGAGCTGTGTTACATCGGTATGTTGACAATTAAATTGACATTGCTATATTCCATAGTTATTGCACATATACATTTGTGAAAGCACAGACTGACTCCAGATTGTTTTGTGATTGATGTGTGTTTATTTTTGTGCAAATAAGTGGAGGGGGTTGTAAAATGGTCAGGGGTGATGGTGGAGGAATGTCCATGGCAGAGTCCAGTCTATTTGTTTCACAGGTGCATTGTCCAAAGGGGCATAGGAAGTGGAGCTAGGGCAGTTTAAGGATGGACAGGGTGAAAAAGTGGGACAGAAGGATGACATTCAGGGGGGTCTCATTTCCTGGCGGGGGTCTTGGCAATGTTCTCTGTCTTGTTCCTGAATCTCAGGGACCGTTTGTGGGGTGGCTCTCCGTCGGCAGGGGGTGGGATGCTGGTGTCGTGGTCCTGTGGCAGTGCCTCCCTGTCCACTAGCGCTGGCGGAGGTGGTGGGCTGTTCATCATCCAGGCTAGTGTCAGGGGCCCCTTGTTGTGCCACAGTGTCCCTCCTGGTGTTGACAAGGTCCTGCAGCACCCCTACAATGGTGACCAGGGTGGTGTTGATGGACTTCAGTTCCTCCCTGATCCCCAGATAGTGTTCCTCCTGCAGCCGCTGGGTCTCCTGAAAGTTGGCCAGTACCGTTGCCATCGTCTCCTGGGAATGATGGTACGCTCCCATGATGTTGGAGAGGGCCTCGTGGAGAGTGGGTTCCCTGGGCCTGTCCTCCCCCTGTTGCACAGCTGTCCTCCCAGTTCCCCTGTTTTCCTGTGCCTCTGTCCCCTGAACCATGTGCCCACTGCCACTGCCCCCAGGCCCCTGATTTTCTTGGGGTGGTGGGTTTGCCTGGGTTCCCTGTAGTGGTTTGACACACTGCTGCTTGACGTGTCCTGGGGACAGAGGGATGGGCCCGCTGGGTGGGTGCTGTGCTGGTGTTTCCTGAGGGGGGAGGCTCTGTGGTGGCTTATGCCAGTGTCAGGGGAACCGACTGTCCCGAGGTCCCACATGGGCTAGGCTGGTCATCTTGATCCAGTTGTACAGAGCTGCTGTCATCACTGTGGGCCATATCTGGAACCTCCTGTCCGGTGACGTTGGGTAGGGGTCCTGCAGGGGTGTAAAGGCATGATTATTGCATCTGTGTGTGCCATCGTGTGCAATGGGTGAGTGACCCTGTACTCCAGTGCTTGCATTCTTGTCTAGGTCATTGTGTGATATTTGGTTTGGGGTCTGTGTGGGTATCTGTTGTGGACATGCTTTGGTGATGGGTGTCCATGCTTTGGTGTTGCATGCAGGGCTTGGTGTTGGGATGGGTGGGTTGTGATAGTGGGACATATGTGAGGTGTTGGAGTGATGGAGGTGAGGGTGAGGGTGGGGGTATGTGATGGCATGCAGGTAGGGTGGGGGATCTAATAGTTAAGAATTGACTTACCAGAGTCCATTACTCCTGCTACTCCTGCGAGGCCCTCAGGATGCAGTATTGCCAAGGCTTGCTCCTCCCATGTTGTTAGTTATGGGGGAGGAGGTGAGGGTCCACCGCCAGTCCTCTGTACTGCAATCTGGTGTCTGGAGACCACGGAACGCACCTTCCCCTGTAGGTCGTTCCACCTCTTCCTGGTGTCATCCCGTGCTCTGGTGTGCTGTCCCACTGCGTTTACCCTGTCGACGATTCTGCGCCATAGCTTCATCTTCCTAGCAATGGAGGTGTGCTGCACCTGTGATCCGAATAGCTGTGGCTCTACCCGGACGATTTCCTCCACCATGACCCTGAGCTCCTCCTCAGAGAACCTAGGGTGTTGTTGAGGTGCCATGATGTGGTGTGGGTGATGTGTGGGGGTGTGTGTGTTGTGATATGTGAGGGGATGTGTTTGTATGTGTTGTCTGAGGTACGTGGATGTTGTGTGAGTGATGATGTTGTGTGTCTGTGGATGCTAGTGTTGATTCTGGTGGTGTCTCTCGCTGGCCTTCTTTCAAAATTTTTGTAGTAAGGGTTTGTGGGTGATGGTGGTGTGTGTTTTATATTGGATTGGGTGTGTGGGAGTGGTGTGTGTATGTGTATCAGGTGTGGGTATTTCGATTTGTCCAATGTGGTTGTGTTTTGTAAATGTGTGTGTATTTTGAGTGCGGCGGTGTGTACCGCCAATGGAATACCGCGGTTGAAAGACCGCTGCGTGGATTCGTGGGTCGTGATTGTGTGGGCGTATTCCTGTTGGGGTGACGGTGGAGGTTTTGTTATCACCAGTTTATCACTGACCTTTGGTGTGGAGGACTTGTGTGGGTGTCTGGATTTTGGCGGATTCCGAGCTGTGGGTCGTAATAGCTGTAGCGGAATTCCGCCGCCGCAGCGGTGTGTTCGCGGTCTTCTGCACGGCGGTAAGCGGGATTTACCGCCAGGGTTGTAATGAGGGCCATTGTGCCCAAACCAGGAGGACGCGGAAATTGGTAACTCTTCATGGGTGATCGGAATCCTTTAGTGCAACTAAGTCATCGCATACCCGACGTTGTGCTTCCTTTCAGGGAGGTACGGATTTGGTAGCTCTTCATGTGCAACCGGGATGCCTGGGGTGGCCCAAGTCATCACGCCCTAGACGTGGTGCCTCCATTGCTGGGAGGTGCGGAATTGGTAACTATTTGTGTGTAGCTTGGCTGGGCACCACTGTCAACAGTGTGTGTCCCTAGGCAACCCTACCCCGTGCTTTGCAGACCGGGGCCTCCTCTGGAAGGCCATGTGGATACCCCTGAGCGAATTTCCCTAGTTGTGGCCAAACCTATTTGTTGCCTGATTAGCCATTCTCTCTTTCTTCCCTCCTCCTTTGCCCTGGAACCTGGAAAAGTGTAACCACCAGCTGCAAGCAGCCTGGTACTCAGGGAAAGGTTACTACATCTCTAGCTCTTGGGGCCAGGAATTGGTTGGAGGTTGGAGGAAGGTTTGGGTCCAAGAGGGGTCTGCAAACTCATTGACTACTCACCTGCCGAATGTCAGAACACCGCATTAGGGTGCAGGAAGCGAGTGTGTGCGAGTGCGTTATGCTAGCCTGCCTGATATTTGTGGCATTGTTTGAAATGCGGAGTGAGTGTATGGGAGTGAATGCCTAAGATTAACTACACCATACGCCACACTGTGCACGTTGGTTACTATTTCAGTTGATATTGAAGTTTATCTATGCAGCCTAGGCAGCAGAGTTATTTTAAACATGCTGAGATTCTCAGTATGTGCACAGTGCTGCTATCATTGGGAACCCGGAAGCATCCTATAACTGTTTAATCTTGAATTGTGGGTGATTGCTAGGGTGGGTCTCATGCTGTCAACATGGTTGCACCCTATGAGGGTGCTGGGTGGGAAAGTATCAGTTTTGTTCTAAAGTGTACATATTGCTAAAGTTGTATTAACATAGTTGGGACTAGTACTACTAGTTACCTGCCCACGCACCTCAGAGCCCATCACTCACCATCTTCAGGAAGAACCTCAAGACCTGGCTCTTCGAATGAGGCACAGGCCCACCACCAGCGCCTTGAGACCCTCATGGATGAGTAGTTGCGCTCTATCAGAACTTGTTGACATTTCTAATTGTGATTGATGCCCAGATTTACATGATATTCATGTTGAGTTAAGGAATGTGTGTGTTGAATACAAACTTTACTTACATAAAACCTGTGTAAAGTCTCTTTTGTGACACTCAGTGTAACTGTTGTGTGGTAGTGCTGTGCCAATGCTTTATACATTGCCGCTGTGATAAGCCTGACTGCTCTGTGCCAAGCTACCCAAGGATGAGTGCAGTTCATACAGTGAGTGTAATCACCCACCCCTGATGGGAGTGGTAGGTTCTGCCCGGCTAGGGCCTCGTCTCAGCCAACCAGAATGTTCCACCTCCAAAATTTAGTTTTGAAAATAAATGTGTGTGAAAATACAGCGATGAGAGGAAATGCATGCACGCCCATGGAGTATGTTTAAAAAAACAAAATGTTTTCCCAAAAAGCAGAAAGGATAAAGGAAGGATGAAAGGAGCCAATTAGAAAAATGGTAAACAGTCTATGCTCCACAGGAGGGACAAAGACTAGCTGGATGGACAAAAACAAATAAAATCAGCAAATAGAAAGCAAGAAATTAAGAGTAACAAACAAGCCAATGGAAATCAAGGTGGAGTTACTTTCAATGTCAGCTTCTGACATGTCTCCAATAAGTTTTTCACAACCCGACAGCTGTGATGTTTCGCAGGCTTCTCCCTAAAAAGTCATGGACAAATCAATGCAGAACCACTGCTTCCCACAAATATTTTCTATTCAAATGTGAACTTGTAATTCTTGTTGTATGTAGTAAGTGTTACACTTGTTGAAGCACTGCTGAAAAGAGAATGCTCTTGTGTTAAATTTGTGCTTAATTGTACAATACACGTGAATTGTAATAAATACATATGTATATGTATGTATACATGTATGGTGGGTAGGTATGTATTGTAGCTAGGAATGGTAGATTTGATAGGTGGGTCAGATTATGCAAGTATGATAGGAGAGTTTGGTAGAAGTGCTAAGATAGGTGTGTGTTTTTTATGTATATAGTAAGTTACCTATGCTAAATAGATACAGAAGGTTAAATATATAAGTTTGTTGTGGTAGGTAGGTATGGTAGGTTAGGTGTGGTATATTAGATAAGATATATTAAAGTAGCAGGCATGATAGGAAGGTAGTAATTTTAGGTCAGCTGGCATATTAGGAAGATTGCTATGGTATGAGGTACATTTTTCAGCATCTCCCCAATGATGACTTCTCCTCCTTGGACATCACTGGCTGCCTTGCTTGGCTAAACATTACTATCTCAGACATTTTTCTTCAAAATTTCTTCAAACTCCAAAGGTATGCTGAACCTGTGCACAGTTCACTTCTTCTACCTCAACCAGGACTACTAGAGTGACTCCAAGGGCTAGTTGGCTGACCTCCTGTTCTGAGCTGCAGGCACACCAAAAGGTCCAACAACTTGCATCCTGCACCTGGACCCTGTGTGAAGTGAGTCCTGCTCTCCAAGTGGTCCCCACCCAGTCTTGGAACCTTAGGATGTGGTGGTAATTGTGCCCAAACAGCCAAAACTAAAAATTGGGACTTCTCCACTCAAAAGTGACATGGGAACTGACAGAAGACCATGACCTACCTGCTCACCAAGCCGCCCGAGGTGCAACGCCGGTTGGCCTGAAATCATGCCAGCTACTGCTATGTTCTTCATAGGAGCAAATCCTGTTCATTGGCTCCTCTCTTGGAGGGTATCTGGCTTTTTGGAGCCCTTTTCGGCTACAGTCTACAACTATGTCCCAGTGGATATTTTTGACTTCCAAAGAAGTGACAAAGTCTGAACATAGAAATTTTAACCCCAACTTAATACAGTGACTCTCTGATGATGATGTCTCCTCCTCGGACACCAATGGCTGCCTTGCCCTGCTGAACTTTACCTTCTCAGACATTTTTCTTCAAAATTTCTTCTAAGGCTGAGGTTAAGCCCAGACTGGACCTAATCCACTTCTTATATGAAAACCGTGCTCCATCCCAGTCAGCCTTAACTTTCGACTTTGCTCCAGTCTGGCGTGACTGTATACCCATGGTAGGAACTTTGATCTTTTAGGCACTACTTTTCACTAAAAACTTTAAAAAATCATAATTCTGGTTCTGTTGATTAGATTTAAATTGTTGTTTGTGTCATTTTATTTATTAACATTTTCTCTATTTTAGTAAATAAGAGTGGGATTGTTCTGGGGTTGTGTTTTCGCTTTAATACTGTTTGTCTGCTGTATACATACTTAGCCCAGTGCCTCTAAGTTAGGCCTGAGTGGTTTTGTGGCAAGCCATCAGAGACTAAGCACAGTGTAATTTAGTGACTTTTGTGGTTCACCCTGGCAAAGATGGTGGTTGTTGCTTGAGAATGGTGAAAACCCACCTCAACCTAAAATCCAAATTCTAACATCTACTAATATCTTAGTTTACATGATAAAATTGTTAGAAACCTTAGGAATTCACTGATAAGATTAAAGAATAAAATGGTGTTATAGTTAGGTGAAAATGTCAGTTTAAATGTAATATTTAAAATTTAAAAAACACTGAAATTTACCAGTTCTAGTTAACTGAAATGACTATACCTTACTAATTCACTATGTGCTGGTTATGCCCTCTCATATTACATCTCCTTTGACATGTTCTATAACATTATTGATAACGTCACTGATGCCATCTGAAAATACATCATTGTACACAACACTGTGCAAGGTGAGGGCATGACTGATAGTTAATTAAGCTTGGAATTTTCCACCCACCTCTCTGAGGTAACAAAAGAAAGGACAGTGGTTTACTGAGAGCTGAATCTTCCTACAAGAATTTTGTTATCTTGTGTTCACTGATACCACTGTATCTTTTATCCTGCTATATATGGTGCAAATGTGGGTCCTGCACACAAATCAGAGGGCCGGGTTTATCTGTCCAATGTCTGATGCAGAAGAACAAGAGAGCATATTTTGATGTATATGGATTAATTATTCAGTCCTAAAATACAGAATCTTTTTTTGATGTGACTGATGTTATAACCTTGTCCCAACCTGTGATATTGCAGGATTCATTTAAAGACCAAGACTCCACAGCTATCTTTGGTCTACATTTCTTCTTATAGTCAGCAAATTGTATTTTTTATGGAGGGTGTTCTAAATGTCAGTGCAGGCCCATAGAAACCACATGGGACAAGGCTAACTACTCTGTTTATTTTGAGCAGTTGCTGCACTCACTATTTGGAGAAGGGTTGGATTGGTTAGGCCATTCGTTATCCACTGTAGCTCCTTAACAGTAGAGACATGATCAGGGCAGACTTACTATCAGCAAGCTCACATGTCTGTTTCCTGACTGCACAGAGACAAGCCGCCCAAAGTATGAGCAGGAGTGTCAGCCCTCTGGCTTCTGCACCTTCGGCCCAGTGGTATGCAAGGAACAGATGAAGGCCTCTTGTACCATGGGCCAGGACAGGCAGGTGTGTGCGTGTGTTTTGGACAAGGGCAGGAAAACAAACCATGCAGTTCGCCAGCACTAGTGCGACTGACTTTGTTAAATGCCAACCCAACAGGGATAGTCAAGAAACAAAGGTCGAAGTGAGCAGGATCCATTGCTAACTACATTGCACACTTTATTAGTTTTAACAAAACTGTTCCCATACTGTTTGTTAAAAACGCAACTGTTCCTGAAGGGCCTCTTTGGCTGTGGCCCTACCTTTCATGTTTTAGGAGACCAGCTCTACCTATGCATTCTCTGCCTGGATCACCCTGTATGGTGGTTTAGGGCACTGAAAAGAAACAATGGCTCCTACTACTAGGAGAAGACTCCTTCTGCATCAGCGCCATCAACGTTTTACTTTAGGATCTGGTTCTGCGCTGAAACTACGAGGCATCCACCACACCAGCAGAATCTCCTTCATACAGTGAGGTTCCCAGCAGTTACGTGCTGATCTCTCAATTCAGTGGGAGCACCTTTGTTAGTTAGTGAAGAGGCGAGGACCTTTATCGACACTGTAGACTGGCGAGCAGCCTGCGAAGAATAACTGACATCTTAAATCCACTGCTTAATTTGAGGCGGTGGTTTACAGTTCTCGTCAACGGTGCTTATTTGCCAACACGTGCACTAATGACAGTCTGACACACGGTGGTGCTGTTTGTCTAATTTAAAGATGAGTGCAATTGTTTACTGATTCAATGTGCATTAAAATGACTATTACCCACCGCCCACGCTATTTGTATAGCTTTGGAGGCCTGTAAAAGTCTGAACTGCCACACTTGTAGGAATGTTATGGTTAGGGTTTATGTTGGTACTATCACTGGTAGGGCTGGCTGGGGCAATGGGTGGTTGAAGTAGATTCTGCTGGTGTGGTGGATGCCTCTCATCTTTAAATTAGACAAACAGCACCATCATGTGTCAGACTGGCATTAGTGCACGTGTTGGCAAATAAGCACTTCTGTTTTCCGACCACCAAGGCAATATTTAGGGTATCTAGAGCACTGGTTCCCAAACTGTGGTCCGGGGACCCCTGGGGGTCCGTGAAGCCTCCTCAGGTGGTCCGCCTACTGCTTAGAAAATTAAATAATATTAACAGATTAGGTCCCCAGCTTTCAGTAATGACTCAGTGGGGGTCCCCGGGTTCCAGTAATGATAAAGTGGGGGTCCACAGAAGTCAAAATGTTGGGAACCACTGAGCTAGAGGGCTTACAAATCCCCATTTGTCCCTTTAGCTTTGACTCATGCAGATTTGCAGATCTGAAAGCCTGATATTACTATCCCAAACAGAGGCAATTAGTTTTATCAGCCTCCGAAGGATGACAGGCTAGGAGACTGTTCGGAGGGCGGAGCGCTCAGCTGGGTCCTAAACAACCACAGACTCAATTGTTAGGGGGGCCAATTCAGCCTTCTTCCCTCTGAGTCTGACACCTGGAGAACTCCTTTGTTCTGTAATGTGAACATCAGCACGGACATATATTTCATTCGTTTCCTGCGATGAAGGAACCAGTTATTATTAAATGTAGAGTGGACCCATCAGCATGGCAATCTGTGAGTGCAGGGGCATTTGCTTTAATCCACTGAGCTACCTCACCTGCATATGTCCAAGCAGATGACAGAAGGCCAAAGCTGTGCAGCAATCTTTTTTATGAGCCGTGAAAATGTATTGCTATCCCAATATTAATTTGAAAGTATTACTTTGAAATGTGAGTAACCAGGCGTCCCGGATCTGTCGGGACTGTCCCGGTTTCTTCACCAGTTATCCCGGCAGATTTCGGGAAATGTAGCTCATGTCCCGGTTTTTAACAAAAACAAGTCGCCTGGAAACGGTGGTGGGCGCAGTTTTACGTTTTCCAAGATTGGGGTTGTTAGCGCCTGTTTGAAGAAAGCAATTAAATCAAAGGGCATTATACTGACTTTAAAATACATTTTGTTTATGTTTTTAGTGCCTCTTCTGGAATTCTGCACTAGTAAACACTGTCATTCTGTGCGCTCGGTTTAAAATTGTAGTCCTTTTTGTATTTTTTTAAATGTCCCGTATTTTGGATTTAAAACTCTGGTCGCCCTAGTTACAACTATCAAATATGTCTTTCAGTTATTACTTGACGTTCCCATGAACCGAGCTGTGTGTCGATCATTTCGCTCTGACGGCTTTGTATGTACCAGTCGCTGTGCAGGCGCCGGGCCGTAAACCCGCTGAGCTGTCCTCCATCCGACGCTGCACAGACCTGGACGACCCTTGAGGGGGAAAGGGCGAGTCAGACCCTGAGTCCGGGAAGTACTGCTTCCTCGTGCTTTTTGTGAAACGCCGTCTTCAAAGCGACAAACCTGTGGTTTTTGGTCGCCGTGTCATGGAACAAATAAATAAATGTGTAAAAACGATGAATGGAGCTGTTTCGAAATAACCAGTCCTCTGCCAGCCAGCACCAGCCTCGCTGTTCCCTGCGGGACGTCGAGGCGGATGTACCCAGAACGGCTGAGTTTGTTGGGGTTTTAGGGGATTTTTTGGTGCTGTGGCCCCGCCCCTTGACTCCTAGGCCCATATTTATACTTTTTGACGCACAACTGCGCCAACACAGTTGTGCGTCAAAAATTTTACAGCCAGCTAACACCATTCCAACGCGCCATGCAGGCGCCTTATTTATGGAATGACGTTGACCGGCGCTGCGATCTGGTGTGCGTCAAAAAAAATGACTCACACCAGGCAGCTCCGGCGTATGGGAAAATGGGGGTTGTGCGTCAAAAAATGGGTCAGGTCAGGTCTGAGGCAAAATTCAGGCCTCAAACCGGATTTGCGCCATTTTTTTTGACGCCCAACCTCCATTGACATGACTCCTGTCTTAGCAAAGACAGGAGTCATGCCCCCTTGCCCAATGGCCATGCCCAGGGGACTTATGTCCCCTGGGCATGGCCATTGGGCATAGTGGCATGTAGGGGGGCCCAAATCAGGCCCCCCTATGCCACAAAAAAAATCGGAAAAAAATACTTACCCGAACTTACCTTTACTTCCCTGGGATGGGTCCCTCCATCCTTGGGTGTCCTTCTGGGGTGGGCAAGGGTGGCAGGGGGTGTCCCTGGGGGCAGGGGAGGGCACCTCTGGGCTCCTTCCGAGCCCACAGGCCCCTTAACGCCTGCCCTGACCCAGGCGTTAAAAAATGGCGCCCATCAGGCTGTGCGTAGTTTTTTAAGGCCCACCCCCTCCTGTGCGTCAAAATGACGTCAGAGTATAAATATGGGGCACAGGCCTTAAAGTCATTTTTTGGAAGGGAACGCCTACCTTGCATATAATTAACGCAAGGCTGGTTCCCCCTTCCAAAAAATGACGCACATGGTGGAATTTTGACGCCCGCGGGGACGGACGTCAAAGTATAAATATGGGGCAGGGTTTGCGCCGATTGTGCATCAAAATTTTTGACGCATATTCGACGCAAACAGAGTATAAATATGCCCCCAAGTCTCTGCAGTGCCCCCCCAGCTTCAGACAGGCGATGTGGTGCCGAGCTCCTTCCAGTGATGGAGGAATTAGGGCCTGATTTAGAACTCGGCGGAGGGGTTACACGTAACAAGGGTGAGGGATATCGTCCGCAGAATTCTAAATCCCATTATATAGTATGGGATTTACATTTTTGTGCGAATTTTGACTTTGGGATTGCGATTGTCAGATTATCAATGCTTTATAGACAAAATCAGTTTTACAAGCACAGAAGCCACCAAGGGTTTTGTTGTTAAATAGTGAAAACTATCTTTTTTTTTTACTGTCTAGAAATGAAGGACTGTGCACTTTTGCCTAAAATGATTAGTGTTGGCAGGGTGATCACAGCCTCAAGAATTATTACTGCTATATTGGAAAAATCTTTTTTTTAATTGCAAAGAAGTCACTAATGGGCAGATGTCAAATAGTGCAAATAATGTATTTATCTAAATGATTTTCTATTGTATTTTATACATAAAAGTTTTATTTGTTTTATATGTGAATATGCAGTATTTAGTATTTCTATAAGATGATTTTTTGGAAAAAAGTACGTTTATTAACTGAAATGTGGAGGTTGAGGACATTGAATACTGCTGTCTCTGGGCCTAGCATACTCTGGCACTGCGGTGTGAACACCAGGTACTCATTCATGCATTTGTCCTTCAGGGAGGTTAGTTTGTGGGTTAGAGATTCAAAGCTCCTCAGTTCCCAAATAGTATGCACTTATGAGTGACCAATCCAGTGCTTTAATAAAGTAGAAATTCTTTATTGTACCAAAACTAATCAAATAACACACAAAGAAATATGCCCATGGGTACCAGGCTCTATAACACCTACTACTGAGGAAACAAGCAAAAACATATCAGGTTTAGAATATTCTCACAGATACAGGCTCACTGTGAATTGAGTGAGCAGACGTCTGAGTCAGTGGCCTGTAGACCAGTGATTCAAAGCCCTAGTCACAAGCAATCACCACTGTAGAGTTTCCTAAAGCGAAAAGCGCCCCAATGGTTGGTCAGCACAAGTCCGAAGGAGCAGGAGTTGTCTAAGTAAAGTCGAAGTGGGGTACACAGCACGCAGCTTTCACTCTGGAGTGAGTGTACATTGGCCTCATCCTCCACTTTTGTTTGGGAGCTCTGTGCAGACCACAACTGCTCAGTGGGTGCAGCTGCAGGCCCTAGTGGGGTAACAGTCCCGAAGCAAAAGCCCTGCTCCCCAACAGGTAAAGAGCCCATCCTCCAATACCTTTGATTCTTTGGTACTGGCAGAATGAGCAAAGGATGCCCGATGTTGGGCACATTCTTTAGATGCCATGGTCAAGCTTTCTTGCTCTCTCTTTGCAGCGTGCTGGATATGGTGTTAGTGGCTATCCGGAGGATGGGAGACCTACTTCAGCACTCAAATCACTTCCTACATTGCTTCCTCTTTCTCTTCTTGGGTGCATTGTGCCGATGGGGATTTAACGATGTTCAGGAAAAATTGAGAACTGCCTCTCCAGCACTTGTTTAATGTCACAAACTCACCTGGTCCCAACCGCGGAGACGATGCTGAACCTCCAGTCAGAGCTGGTGGCAGCTTATTGAAACAAGTAACACTGTCTGGTTCCACAACTGCCCTCCGGGGGGTGAAGGGAGATGGGATAAAACAAGAAAAATATGGTCTTGCATCATAGAGTGATCTGCTCAGCTGTCTTGTGCGCTGCCTAGTAGGATCGGGACTCTCTGGACCTCGTTATCCTCAATGCAGGTGTAATATGCTAAAACAACAAGAGGCAACGGTACTCAGTTTGTTCCCTACTCAATATGATCCAAAATTTGTTTGTTCACTTACAGACGTTATCATAAACATCGCATGAAGGAGAGCAGAAACCATTTCGCAAATAAGATGAAGATTTTCTGGAACTCTGGAACATACAGAATTCCAATTCAAACTCGAACACAATTTTAAATACAACTGAATTCTCTCAAAATACTGGATACAATTGTCAAAAAGCACAGTGACAAACTTTCAGTTCAGTTTGAAAAAGAGTGTGGGGTGCTGCAAAGATAAAGTTCAGAGTGCTGGGCCTCTCAGGGATTACTACTCAAACTAAGTCCCATATGAGCAAAACATGCTCACGTCCTTAAAAAAAATAAGTCTTCAGATATAGCCTGACCTAAGGATTAGTGCGCACTAACCTGAGGAGAAGGTATTTAACCATGATAATACTTGAACTGGAATCCGAAGATGATAGGAGACTCGGTGCAAGGAGCTCAAGAAGAAACTGAATCTTAGCACATGAAGGAAGCCTCTGGATGCGTCGCTGACACCTGAATCATGAACTCATCATCTTGAAGGACTAGACTGCTGGAAGTTCCGGGCGACTCAGGTGTTGAGTGCAGAGATGAATCTAGCATAGGGCTGGTACGATGAAGACCTGAGCAACTCAGGAGATGAGTGCAGGGACGTAGATTACACAGGACAGGTGCGAGGCCAGGCCCTGATGCAAGTTCAGAGGTGGCATTTATACAAGAAAGCTAGAAGGTGCCAGAAGGGCACATGTCCCACATGGAAGCGTAGAATATTCCAATGAATCTGGGGGGAAGATCACGTGTTACATACAGCAGATATGAGGTCTCCCAGGAGGCAGGTGCAAACAGCAGTTGGCAAAAATTAGCAAGTACAACAGAACCCCAAGTGAATGAAGGTTCAAGTCAACAGGTCATAATGGATAATGTGACTATCCTAAAAAGACACATGAGATCTACAGGTGCACAATAAACCAAACTTGCATAGCAACAAGACAGGAGAGTCAATGTCCAGGCTTCTGGGGAGGGAAATCATGGAGGGATCGAGACTGGAAGGTGCCCTAAGGGAAGCATGACTGGGGGAACTCAGGGCAGGGAAGCACCCCAAGCCCAGTGAGTAAAACCAACCACACATAGGGCACAAGATGGAGTCATGACATCTAATGCAGTGTTACCTGCCCTTGGCCTCCACACGTTGAGAGTGTTTTATTAGCAACAGGGAGGCAAGGAGACTCACTTGAACATTGGGGAAAGTTCCATTTAAGCTCCCACACTAGTCCGTACTTTTGTTTGGGCTGTCCTTCTCAGGCACCAGGGCAGGGTTTCTTTGAGCAGTCCTCTCCTTGCAAAGTTAACTTCCTATTTCCTCTCTCATCAGGACAGGTAGGCGAAGGTTCAGAGGAAGCTCCACAGCTTCAGCAGCAACATCTTCCAGATTTTCCTCAGCTCTGGAAGACTGACCCTCAGCAACACCAGCCCAGGATGTAAGGAAATCCTCAGTTACTCTGTGGAGAACCCCACCTCTTCATATGGGGAAGAACAAGTCAACTTTTATAGTCATATTACAGACATGGAGCATGGATTCCACTGTGAGGTTCCTGGAACCAGTTTAATGTTGTTCATTTTCATAGTGTATTGATCCTCTGCAAACAGTGCCTTTGTTTCACAAGATAGTATGCATGTCAGACGGTGACAAGGAGTCTCAAACTGGAGCACCCCAAAAAATGACCAAAATCATGCAGAAAGACCTTGCACCTGGCAGCCATCACTCATTAGGAGTAGTACTTTTGGGATTGACAAATGTACCTAAGAAGGCATGTTTGATACACCCCTTCAGGCCACAAAGCCACACTCTGCATCTCAGAACCTCTCTCAAAGCTGTACCCCCAGCACATTTTTTGTGACTGTCTTACGCACTAGGCACAAAATAATCAGGATACTAATAAGAATTTTAATCAAGGCAGAGGTTCACATCTCTAAAACCAGGTATGGGATATTTATGTCCAGGCACTGAAGAACTGTTTCTTTCCAACAGAGCTGTATTCCCATAGGTGACAGAAAAAGTACTTATTTTCTCCCATGTTTATGTTTTCCTACAGTCAGTACAGAGAGTTGACTCTGGTGATAGGCGTGTGTGACTGCACCTTGCCATGGACAACCTATGCAGCAGGAGTTGAATGCTGGAATTGCTGAAATCCTCTCATTCCTTACCCCCCAAAAGTTTGTGCCTGTTTGCCCATTCCATCATGTGATATCATCTTACAAGCAGGCCTTTCGGTGGCTATACACTTTTAGCAATGTAGAGTCTTCTCTCTGTCAAGCACTAGTTTATGTTCACATTGCCATCAATGTGTTAGCACGCAAACTTATCCTAAATGATCATACCCATAGGGGTGCGAAAACGGCCAGGACCAGGAGTACTGAATTCCTGATGCGGACTTTGGTGCTCCCCAATTAGATCCGTCATTAATACTAAATTGATCAAGTTCAGTAATTAATGCTGAAACATTCTTATAAGAATGGCAGACAATAGTTGTTGTTTGAAATTTTATATAAAGATTTAGGGCCTGATTCTGACCCCGGCGGTCACGGACCGCCGGGGCCAGGGTCGGCGGGAGCACCGCCAACAGGCTGGCGGTGCTCCTCAGGACATTCTGACCGCGGCGGTTCAGCCGCGGTCAGAACAGGAAAACCGGCGGTCTCCCGCCGGTTTTCCGCTGTCCTGCAGAATCCTCCATGGCGGCGCAGCTTGCTGCGCCGCCATGGGGATTGTGACACCCCATACCGCCATCCTGTTCCTGGCGGGTCGCCCGCCAGGAACAGGATGGCGGTATGGGGTGTCGTGGGGCCCCTAGGGGCCCCTGCAGTGCCCATGCCAATGGCATGGGCACTGCAGGGGCCCCCGTAAGAGGGCCCCACAAAGAATTTCAGTGTCTGCTGAGCAGACACTGAAATTCGCGACAGGTGCAACTGCACCCGTCGCACATCCTCCACTCCGCCGGCTCCATTCGGAGCCGGCATCCTCATGGAGGGGTGTTTCCCAATGGGCTGGCGGGTGGCCTTTTGGCGGTCGCCCGCCAGCCCAGTGGGAAACCCAGAATCACTGCAGCGGTCTTATGACCGCGGAGCGGTGTTCTGGAGGGGGGAACTCTGGCGGGCGGCCTCCGCCGCCCGTCAGAGTTAGAATGACCCCCTTAATCGGTAATACACATGAAATACGCCATCAGAAAGTTTAGCACCAAAGCATACAAACCATAAGTGCTAAGAACTCAGTACAGTTTTATATGAAATCTGGCATGAAGTTGCCTTCTGAAGGTGGGGAATTTGAGTTCCAAGGTGCAGAAAATTACATGTCCTTTTACAGAACTTTAGACAAAGAATTTCATACATCCTACACAAGTACATGGTTCTCAGAATATGCACCAATAAGGAAAAAAGTAAGAAGAAACCTTTTACTACAGGATACATTAGGAGATTCTCTCACAGTAGTATTACATTGGATTTCAGTCATTTTCACAAGTTATTTGAACATGCTATTTGATACACTAAACGTCAATAGCCCAAGACAGTTGGGATGTCCTTGTTTAGGTACATAGTAGGAAAGTCTCTGGAAACACTCTTTGATTATTACTGTAAAACTCTCAATTCTTTATTTAGATCAAGAAACAGCAGTAGGAGTGGTCACATGATGTATTATGGCATTGATATAAGATAGAAAACTATGTCAGCACAGTTTCATGTTAAGGTAAGCTCAATTTATAATGCATTTGATATGCGAAAAGAAAAAACAACTCCCACAACTGTGAAGTGATTCCTTTCAGAAAGGGGTAAGGTGGTTGTCACCTCCGCATGAGGAAATGCCTTACAGGGCAGACATGTGTGGATGCTCTCCCAAGGGCCCACATTGCCAGTGATGAGCTGTATCACCCTTATGCGTGGGTGTCGGGTCCTCAGCTGGCAAGCTAGGTAAACAAACAAGTTACTTAGCTTCGATAATGCATTATCTGGTAGATACTATGGGTGTAATTCTGACTCCCGCTGGCCGCGGTAACCGCGGTGCCGGCGGGAGCCGCCAGAATACCGCTGCGCGGTCAGAAGACCGCTGCGGTTATTCTGAGTTTCCCGCTGGGCGGGCGGGCGACCACCAGAAGGCCGCCCGCCCGCCCAGCGGGAAACCCCTTTCCAAGAGGATGCCGGCTCCGAATGGAGCCGGCGGAGTGGAAAGGGTGCGACGGGTGCAGTTGCACCCGTCGCGAATTTCAGTGTCTGCTATGCAGACACTGAAATTCTTAGTGGGGCCCTGTTACGGGTGCCCCTGCAGTGCCCATGCCATTGGCATGGGCACTGCAGGGGCCCCCAGGGGCCCCACGACACCACTTACCGCCATCCTGTTCCTGGCGGCCAAAACCGCCAGGAACAGGATGGCGGTAAGGGGGTCGGAATCCCCATGGCGGCGCAGCAAGCTGCGCCGCCATGGAGGATTCCCCAGGGCAGCGGGAAACCGGCGGTACACCGCCGGTTTTCCGTTTCTGACCGCGGCTGTACCGCCGCGGTCAGAATGCCCATGGGAGCACCGCCAGCCTGTTGGCGGTGCTCCCGCGGTCGTTGGCCCTGGCGGTTTTTACCGCCAGGGTCAGAATGACCCCCTATATCTAGCTGCAGATTCCTTGCCTTTGAATTTCGCCAGGCGTCGGACTGGATTCGGAAACGTATGCTTGATCAATACCTCTGTGCGTGCCGTCGGGTGGCTTAATTTGGTTCTTCATGGCATTATCAGCATTATTGTCTGTGGATGTAGTCATCTATATAGGCACCACGTCAGTTACTTTTTTCACGACTTTCCACGCCAGGAGTGCAGAGCCATGAAATGAACTGAAGATTGTGTGTCCAATCTAGGGCCCTAACAAGGGATAACCCTGGCCCTAGCAAATGAGTCCGCAGAGCGAGAAGCATGGGTGAATGTAAGGAATCTGCAGCTAAACAAACTTTACCGGATAACGTGTTACAGAAGGTAAGTAGCTTGTTTATCTGATAGAGACTTCTAGCTGTAGATTCCTTACTTTTGAATAGATACCCAATCCATACAATCCTGGCGGTGGGCTGCAGATACATTTTCAACACTAGGATTTCCTGCAGGACCCTACAGACAACATGCCTGTCTGCGGACCCGACTGTCTGTCTAGGCAGTAGTGTTTCCCGAATGTGTGCAATGATGCCCACATTGATGCCTGACAAATATCCAGGACCGGAACACTGCATGCTAACGCAATGGTCGCAGCTTTACCCTGGTGGAATGAGCCCCTTAGCCCCTGGGAGGCTGCTTCTTGCACAGTGCGCAGCAGATTTTTATTTAGAGGAAGATCCTGTGCAAAATGGTTAGTTTCTGTACTGTCTGACCTTTCTTTGCTTCCACATATCCCACAAAGAGTTGGTTGTCCACCCCGAACTCTTTTGTGTGATCAAGGTAGAACAACAATGCTCTTTTTGGGTCCAGCCAGTGCCTCTTCCTCAGAGGGATGCGAGGGAGCAAAGAAGGTGGGCAGGGTGACAGTCTGTCCCAAATGAAATAGTCACCATTTCGGGAAAAAAGAGGCATGGGTGCGAAGCACCACTTCATCAGGAAACACTGTGAGATATGGAGGCTTGGATGACAAGGCCTGCAGCTCACTCACCCTCTGGGCAGATGTAATGGCCACAAGAAAAGTTGTTTTGATGGTGGGCAGCCTGAGGGGACAGTTATGAAGTGGCTCAAATGGAGCACACATCCAAGGGCCATATGTACAAACACTTTTTCTCATATACACACAATGGGTAAAAACCCTTGATACATCTGGCCCCAAGTTCAGGTCCCACTGAGGCATCATGAAGGGAGAAGGAGGAAACATATGTAGCCCTTTTAGAAACCAATTTTCAAAAGGGGACTTAAATAAAGAGGGTTGGTCAGGCAGCTGCGGAAAAGCAGATAAAGCGGACAGATAGCCCTTAAGAGTGCCCAGTGCAGAGCCCTGCTGGGCAAGGGACAGAATGAAAAGAAGAACATCAGAGAGAGAGGCAGAAAGAGGATCTATGGACTTCTTTGTGCAATAGTTTACAAATCTTTGCCAACGGTAGGCATATACTGTTTTTGTGGAGGAATGCCTGGCTGTTAAAATAGCATTACAGACTTCGGGAGGAAGCTCGAAGGCTGTCAATTGTCGCTGCTCAATCTCAACGCATGAAGACGCAGAGTTGGCAAGTTCGGGTAGACAGCCCTCCGCGCTGCTGTGACAGAAGATCCTCTCGAAGGGGCAGCATGATCAGAGGAATGATTCTCATTTTCAGAAGGTTGGGATTCTAGACTCTCCTTGCCCAGTCCGGAGCCACAAAGGCTACTTGGACCCGGTCGTTCTTGATCTTCTTGAGAACTCTGGGAAGGAGTAGTATGGGTAGAAAGGCGTACAGAAGGCCTGAGCTCCACTCTTGATGAAAAGCGCCACCGAATGATTGCCGCCTTGAAAACTCTAATGCCCAATACTGCGGACATTGCATGTTCTCTTCGTAAATAAACAGATTTATTAACCCAAGGCTCTCCCCACTGCTGAAAGAGACCTTGGACCACTTCCAAATGGAGACGCCACTCATGATCCGCTAGGCATCGACGGCTGGCGTTCTGAGAACCTGCCAGGTGTCAAACCATCATGGGTATGCCCTGCTGTTCCAGCCTTGTCCAGAGATGCAGGGCCTCTTGACAAAGGGACCACGACCCCACCCACCCCGCCTGCGGCAGTACAACATGGCAGTGGTGTTATCCGTGAATACCTGCACTAACGTCCCCTTGACAGAGGGAACACATGCTTTCAATGCCAGCCAGACTGCTCAGAGCTCAAGCAGATTGATTTGGATTTCAGATTCCACTGGAGACCAGAGTCCTCTGATCTCCACCTCTCCCAGATGCCCGCCAAATCCCAGCAATGATGCATCGGTCACTACTGGTTGGGGTAGGGAGAGGAGTCTGTTCATAATCCACCACTGTAGTTCTTTTGCAGTTCCCTCTGAGATCTGGACCATGTTGGAGACATTTTCCAGATGCTGTGGCTATTGGAACTTCAGGTCCCACGGCAGAGCCCAGCAGGATGCAGGAGGCCATGAACCCCAGATCCTCAGAGTCAGTCTCACCGAAACCCAGGATAGAGGACGAAATATCTGTATCATAATCTGACTATCCTGGACTCGGTGCTCGGGAGGATAAGCCTAAAACTGCACTGTCAAGAACAGCTCCGATGAAAGAGAGTGTTTGAGAGGGACTTAGGTGTGACTTTGACACATTTAGAGTAAACTCCAGCGAATGCAGGAGGTCCGCCGTAGTCTGGTGGTAGAAGGCGACAGTCTGGGGCAAGGCCGCATTCAACAGCCAGTCGTCAAGGTAGGGGAAGACTGAAACTCCTAGCCTGCGCAGATGAGCTGCGACCACCGCCGTCACCTTGGTGAACTCCGGAGGGGCACTGGTAAGGCCAAATGGGAGCACTGTGAACTGAAAGTGCTTGTTGCCTACCTTGAACCAGAAGTAATGCCTGTATGCAGGCAGGATGGCAATGTGAAAATATGCATCCTCTAAGTTGAAAGCTACCAACCAGTCTTCTTGGTTTAGGGCAGACAAGACCAGAGTCAACGTAAGCATCTTGAACTTCTTCTCAAGGAAGAGATTGAATGTACATAGGTCTAGAATAGGGCGAAGACCCTTGTTCTTTTTGGGTATCAGAAAGTAGTGGGAATAACAACCACTGTCTACTTCTGATATTGAGTCCATTTCTATAGGTCCCTTGGCCAAGAGAGCTGTAACTTCCTCTCAGGACACAGACAAATGATCCTCTGCAAACCGTTTGTATGTTGGCAGCGTTGAGGGAGGAAAGGATTGAAATAGCAGGGCATAGCCCTTCTGAATGATGTGCAAAACTCAAGAGTCTGATGTAACGGACTACCAGTGGAGGAGATGATGTTGAATTCTCTCTTGAGTGGACAAGCATGGTCCTGCACAGTCAAACTAGGAGGACTTGGAGGGTGCAGCTGTTGGGAGGTGGGTGGAGGACGACTTCTGCCTTCCAGACTCTCTAGGTCTGAAAGCACCACACCCACGTCCTTGCATAGCTTGGAGAGCTTGTGCAAGAGAGTGGCTGGCATAGGGCTGACACGGTGGTACGCCGCTTCCATGGCCATTAAATGGGCGAAACGCAGATGGTTGATGAGGGGTCCCCGAGAGGCTGAAGGACTTGGCCATAGCCCGAGAGTCTTTAAAGAGCTCCAGCACCAAGACTGCCATCTCATCAAACAAGCGAGTCCTGTCAAAAGGCATGTCCATAAGGTTCACCTGGACATTCCCTGAAAAGCTAGTTGTTCTCAGCCAGGTGTGGTGCGTAAGGCCACCATCGTCGATCATGCTCTGCCCAGCGAGTCAGTCATATCCAGGCCATACCTATTGGTGAACTTTGCTGCATCTCTCCTGTCTTTCACTGCTTGGGAGAGGATGGCCCTGGCCTCCTCCGGGACCTGTGGCAGCACTTACGCAACTGTATCTCATAAGGTGTGTGAGAAATGGCCCAGTAAGCATGAGATGCTCACCGACCTCAATGCCAGGCTGGTGGAAGAAAACATATTTTTTCCAAGCTGGTCCAACCTCTTGGATTCCCTGTCCATGGGAGCGGAAGGGAATGCGCTTTGGGAAGCGGAGGCTTGGACTACCAAAGTTCTCAGGGGTTGAATTTTGGCTGAGGAAACAGGGTCACCCAGTGCAGCGTGATGGCGGTGGGTAACCATTCTATTTAAAAGAGCCCCTTTTCTGGGTTTGAACCACGTTCCCAGCACAACATCAGTGCTTCATTCAAGGGCAGGAGGAGTTCAGAAGTGAAAGCCCCAATCTGAAGCACTTTAGTCAAGAGGTTAGTCTCAAGGGCAGTTCGAGGTAGAGAACCTCGTCTGCCCTACACACCACCATTGCATAGGAAGCTCCCTCTTCCGTAGCCACAGTGGGGGAAGACAGCAAGCCAGAATCTGGAGAGGTGTCCAGTCCACTGGCCCCTCCTAGTTCTTCATACTAGTCCATAGATCTCTCTGACTGGTGCTCTAAAGGGTCCTGTGTCCCCTCCCAATCTTCTCCCATGCCTGGCTGTTGAAAATAATGCTCAGGCACTGATCTTGCACCTATGGTTCCACATCATCACTGGAATCTGGGATCGGAAATGGTCTGGTGTGGCCGGTGGGCACCAGCAGCACCATGAGTATTGTTGTTGTAACCAGTGCTGGAGAGGTCACGTGGGTATGACTGGTGCCAATCCGGATTCAGATCCATGAGACCCCATTGGAGCTGAGGCCGAAGTTACTGGCGCGGAACCTTATGGGGCTTCCTCTGACCAAGAAGGGCCTGATGGCGCTCCAGAGGGGTTGGCCCACGTGAATATGCGATGCAAGGCCTCTTAGAAATCTTTTACTTGAGCTGGGGTAGCTCAGGCTCCCCGAAATGGAGGTAGGTGCAAAGTCGAACCTGGGATCGATTCCGTGGAACCTTGTCTGGAACGCTGATGTTTTGAATTCGTCACGTCGGCTGATGAGTGAGGCAAAGATGAAGTCTGTTTAGACTTCTTCATCTTCTTGTGCCTCTTCCTTGAGTGCCCGGAGGTCCTCAAGTGGGAAGAAGAGGACTTTGGGTTCCTGGAGCATTCCCACGACCTTCTTCTTGGCTGGGACTGTGTCCTTCGAGGAGTTGCGCCGGATGGCCAGGCCGCAAGCAGCTTTGGGGACTGCTCCCTCAAAGCCTTTGGTGCCATGGCTTGGCAGTCCAAGCAAGACTTTAAGTCATGGTCACAATCGAGACACCATAGGCAGACAAGGTGAGGGTCCATAGCCGACATGGCATAGTGACAGGTGCCACACGGTTGAAATCCTACCTTTCTGGATGATATCATTGATACACTTTGAAAAATACTGCACAAAATGTCAAAAAACCTGTCAAAAAATGACAGTAGGGTAGCTCTCTCCGGATCTGCACTAACTGGCATGGAAAGAAAAGAACTGATGTTCGTGCACCTGGATGGCACCTATATAGGTAACCACGACGTTACATTCGACATCAATGACACGTGAAACTGAATGTAGCCACCCGACAGTGCACGCAGGGGTATTGCTCAAGCAAAAGTTTCCGAATCCAGTCTGAAGCCTGGGAAAATTGAAAGATAAGGAATCTGCAGCTAGAAGTCTCTATCAGATACATTAAACACCTGCAGTCAGAGGTTAAAATCTGGAATTGAAGAGACCTCAAGTCTCAATCAGTGCAAGTAGTATTCAAACATTTGGAGGTCGGGTTGAGATGTCACTCACAGGCGGCTAAAACCGGAACCTTAAATGCTACTCCATATATAGCTGCGTGAAGAGCAGCTTTTAAAAACTTTGCACTTGTATAGTACACTACTCAGCCGTTAGGGTCTCAAGGCACTGTACACATACTGCTGTGGAACCCCTCCTGGCTTTTCCCTGTGAGGCACCCACAGGCATCCAAGCGCTGTCAGGGCCGTTGTGGAGATTAAGCAAGCACAGAGTGGGACCCATTAATTATATGAGGCACCAAGGCAAAAATTATCTGGTCCAAGGGAATTGAGCCCAAGACCCACCAAGGCAGGAAATGAACCCTGGTCCAGGCCAGATCTCTGCATCAGGGTCTGCCGCTCTAACCATTGTGCCACACTTCTCCACCTTTTGGGACCCATGGAAGCACCAGGAAGCCATCCTACTGCAGTGAGAGCACTTGTATGGTTCCACACAGTTGACTGGAGGACCAGCTTTGGACACCGCAACAAGCTGCAGCATTACTTACATTTATAAGCCTCTGGATTACTTCAGTGTTATTTAATTATTTTTACATTCAGTTTTCTTTTTTTGACTTCACTGACAATCACTGTTAGTGTTGTAATCAATGTTTATATTCCAATTAGTTCTTATGCCTAAGACATTTAAAAAAAAAACTTGAAGCTCTGGAAATGAATGGGATTTTTAACGAATGGGTTGTGGAAGCACACTATAGAAGTGAACATTTTGAGTCAACAGTTTTTAAATGACTCGATTATATTTAACCTCAGCTATGATGCTGCATTATGGGCAGTGCATGGCAATTGCCTAGCGCGATCTTGTAGGGAGCGCTATATTGTTGGACAGTGTCTACGGGGATGGCTTGGGATTGACAGGCCAGTGTGTGGTTGGCACTTGATGAGCATGGTTAGCTGCTGCTAAGCTGCCAACGATAGCAGCAGCCAAGAAAACTGGATTGCACTGTTGCTGATCCAAAAGACATTCGGCACTTGCCATGTACCTATTTGCAGGTGCAATAAGCATGAGTAGTGAATCAGCCCATCAGTGCTCTTGCAAATATAACCAGAGTAGGCAGACGTTTGCTTGTTCATTCACATTTCAGTGTAGTTCATAGAGCCATGCAGTACATTAGGAACTCATTGGTCAGCTTCCAATGATCCGCACTGTGATTGGACAATGTGCTTCAGGCTCATGCTGTCAGTCACAATGCAGTATGAGCAGAGCCTGGGAAGAAGTTGCCACTGACCATGCTTCTCAAGGGGCAGCAGTGGAGGAGAAGGGGGCACCACTGGCACTGACTGGGGTGGTAAAGCTGCTTATGCTGTGACACGGAAGTCAGTAGCCTGTGTGAGAGTATTTTTGCATATTAAACACTCACGCTAACCTAGGTTGTGTTTACTCTGTCCTCCATCTTGCAGCAATGTCACAATATTTCGCGTCATTACTACTGCTGTTCTTCTTGTTCTAAATAAAGAATTGTAAGATTCACACTAAACAACGGAGAATTTTCCCAGATACTTTCCCCCACTGTAACTAACCAAGTACATTTCACCTGTCCCAGACTATTGTTATAAAATGTATCAATTTAAATACTTGGATAAACTATGACAATGCCTTCAAACTCAATGTATTAGTTCCATGAGAGAAACTTTGAATATATTCTGAAGTAAAATGTTTCTTCTTGCTAATTCTATTGGTTCATATCCAGAAAACCATGTACTCATGTACAATGCATGAGCGTCCTTGTTAGAAGTCCTATAAAAAGAGGTGCATATTTGTATGTTTAGGATTTCTTATACCCACCTTTAGAAGGAAAATATAAGCTGAATTTTACTTAGAACTGTAGGGAGTTCTCTGTACTTATGATCTGTATACTTTGATACTAAATCACTTATAGCATATGCTACGTAAACTGCCTATTAATCCTTTATATAAAGCTTCGAAACGACAAGCGTTTGGTATTCTTACAAGAATGTTTATCGTCTGTTACTGAGCTTAATCAATTCAATAAAAGTGGCAGCTCTAGTCAAGGAACTCCAAAGTCCATAACGGATCTACACCGCTCCAGCCTCTCGCCATTGGCGTGCATGGAGTTGGATTTTAGGATACGTTTTTGCGCCTACACCTGCGTTGCTCCCTCACACCAGTGGTTGACAACTTTCCTCGCAGCTAGCCGGTAGCTGACTGGTCACACAGTTGAAGGGAGCGCTCACCAACCAATCACTTGTCAGCAGGCATTAAATAAAGGAAACCATGTTTTTCTTGTGTGTACTAATATGTTTTATAGCCATCCCGAGCACAGTGCTATACAAAACACTGCAATAGATCAAGAAATAAATGCGCTTCCCTAAACCTATATGTTTTCCACTTGTGGGAAAGCAAATTACGAGATGGACATTTAACTTTCAGTTCATCTATGCCAACATTCATTGCATTAGCTGTGTGGAAAATCATTTGCAAAATCTTTCATCATCTTCAAATATAAAAACAAAACTGTTTAGTGAACTGCTGAGTCATATCCAGCAGATTGACATGTAACATACTTGCCAACATTCAGTAACCAAAATGTGATAGTTCTTTTCAGGTTTCAAAATGACTAGCATAACAATTACATTACCGGAAATGATATCACAGGAAATGACATCATGTCACTTTGTAGGACGGTGCCAGGCTTAAAGTTCGGCCACACACTGAGGGCCGCGTAGCCGAGCTATTCGGGTCTCTTCTAGAGAAAAAGTAAATCATCAGATGGGAAAAACTGGAGGGGTTGTGTGGCTAATTTCTCTGATGTGTAGCTGTGATCTCATCCTTCCTCCCTTCACAGGTGCAGTAGTAGTCTCATTGTGTCTCTACACACGTGTCGTCAAACATGCAGGCAGTGAAACACAGGTAGTGCCAAACTAGGGTACGATTGGCTGGTACCAAGATAAGAAACTAGCTGCACCTTTGACTGACTTCCTGGCCTCCTGCGAAGCCTCACGGCCAGTGGCCAGACCAGTTCTGTGAGCTCAGTGCCCTTTGCTACCACCATGTACACTAGCAGGTGCTGGCAGCCAGGCCAATGCTCAGAGACGTTTTAAGACATGGGCGGACTAGGCTATGCCCCAAGGCCCCGGCCTTTCACCCCCTCATGAAGTCAGTTCTGTTCCGCAGAGTCTTGGCCTGATGACCTTAAATTATTCTAAAATAGATCGTTTTAAACACCGATTCCTTCAATTTATTTCTAATGTAGGTGATGTGTGAGAGTCTATAACAAACATCTTGCAGAGAAATCTTTCACACAACATCCATAAAAAAGTTTCTTTTAAATCAAAATAGAACCTCACATATGAGAAATGGGAGGGTGTCACAGAGATTATTTGCAGTAATATTAGTGAGCTGTTGCTGTGTTACAATATTCACAACTCACATCACTATCTCTGAATATTAGATGTGAACACGTTTAGGCCCATATTTATACTCTGTTTGCGTGGGATTTGCGTAATTTGTTTTTACGCAAATTTGGCGCAAATTTAACTACACGTTTATACTTTGATGCTAGACCCGTCTAGCGCCAAAGTTATGGAGTTTGAGTCATTTTTTGTACGTGAAAACCTACCTTGCGCTAATGACATGCAAGGTAGGCGTTCCCATGCAAAAAAGACTCTAAGGTATGTGCGCCTTATTTATCCTCCGGTGTTAAAATGACGCACAGGAGGAGGTGGGCCTTAAAACATGGCGCCCAGCCGGATTTATGCTGTTTTTTAACGCCTTGGTCAGGGCAGACGTTAAGGGACCTGTGGGCTCATTTCCATGGTGGGTGACCATGGAAGCAGTCCACAGGTGCCCTTCCCTGCATCCCGGGGCCCCCCCTGCCACCCTAGCCCACCCCTGGAGGATACCCATGGATGGGGGGACCCATCCATGGTGAGTGCAGGTAAGTATATATATATATATTTTTTATGTGACATAGGGGGGCCGAACTTGGGCCCCCTTACATGCCACTGTGCCCAATGGCCATGCCCAGGGGACAAAAGTCCCCTGAACATGGCCATTGGGCAGGGGGGCATGACTCCTGTCTTTCATGGGGGTTGTGCGTCAAACAATGGCACAAGTCAGGTTAGAGTCAATATTTTTGACTCTAACCTGACTGGCACCATTCTTTGGCGCACAACCCCCAGTCTTCCCTTCGCCTCTGCTGCCCAGTTAATGTCATTTATTTTGATGCTAACCAGGCCGCAGCGCCGGCTAACGTCATTCCATAAATAAGTGCGTTGTGTGTGGCTGGTGCCCAAGCGCTGATTTGCGTAAAAAAGTATAAATATGGGCCTTAGAATTTGGAGGAGTGTGCCTGTGCACTGTCAGTGTCCTGTACAAAGAGGGCGAGAAAGAACTGAAATTGAATCATAAATTCAAAGCTGTCCCAAAAAGGGCCCCCCCAAAATGTTTTTGCCCATGGCCCCCAAAATCCTTAAGCTGTCCCTGCCAATGCTACAGTTGTTGGCGCAATTGACATTTTCCCCACAAGAAACACCTGTGAGGAACCTCCCAGTGACAGACTTCATCAGCCCTGCCAAGTTTCCCAGGTCAATGTGTGATGCACTGGTCCAGTCTAGGTTTTTTCTTTGAATTTTGGGTCTAGCAGTTTTGTTTATTACAAGTCCCGAGATTGAAAGGAAAAACCTGGACTGGAGCAGCACATCATGCATGGACCTGGGAAACTTGCAGCTGTGCTTCAAGTCGTAATAATATTCAGTGGCACCTACTATCCGTCCACAGCCAGCTTCCTTTCCTGTCATTAGCTGACTTGTTTGTATTTGACCTTTTACAGTGCGCTGCTGCCTTGTGGTTAGATTCGTGATACAGAAATACCATATCCATACATACGTCTGTCCACGGTTACAGCAGCATGACAGCTTTAGAAGTACGTTCACGTTCTCATCTAGATGATAAGGACAAAGTCAATATGTATTTATTTCTCAAGGGGTGGGTTCTGGGGTCAGAACAGCAAACACTGAAATATTAATTTAAACAACATATATTTGTTCATACCGTACAACAGAACCATGGTAAAAAACCATCACACTATGAATTACAGAATGTAACTTTGATGCAAAAAATACAGTATGTGGAGGAAAAACTGAAAGCAACTGCAAGGAGTTGCAAGGCCTTAGCTATCAAGTGTAATTTGTCAGTAGTGCACCCAGGATTCCACCATTCAAGACAATGGTTTTATAGCCAATAGCATATGCCTTGGAAGCATTTTCTGTATTCTCCTCTATGATTGGCTGCTCTCCTATGCCCTGTTTCCTTGTATGGCAGTCACTCGTTAGGAGCAGAAAAACGCTGTGCCCAGTGCTCCAGGGGTATTTCCCAAGTCCCAGATGTAGCTCATGAGCCATGTGTGTTCCAGTAGCTCCTTGTTTTTCATGATACAAGCTGTGCTTATTCTGAAGTGCCTTGCTGGTACATAAGATTGACTATGATTATCCACAGGCAATATTCACAGATCACTTCTGGTTCTACATTCCACCGACCTTCTGCCTTCTACACTGGCAGAAGAGGACCCTCATGGTCCAAGGCATCTGTAATGGGCCAAAAAGAGAGCTTGGTCTGAGCTGCCTGCAGAGAGCGCCGCAGGATTTCTGTATGTATAGGGATTAAATCCACAGCGAGTTCAGATATATCCAGCACCTGTGAAATCCAGTATTTGCGATGGAATCCTTTATAATGTTCTTACTGACGATCCCTAGGATTGATCCTAGGATTTGTATAAGTTACAAATTAGACCACCATGCACCTAATAGGTAATAGGCATAAGTTTATGTTCTTTTATTAGTGATATCTATATAGGCTGATCGCTTGATCGCTGTAAAGTACATTCATTCACAGAGATCAGGCAAATAAAAGTGAAGGATTTACAATGTGTCCATTAGATTGCTCCTTTTTGGAAGACAGGCTTTATGATGAGAAGCCTGAAGAGAAGGGCGAAGCCACGGTGAGTGAGCAAAGCCTGGGATCCCTCTTAATTGGGTGGGTCCCCATACCTGCACCTCCTACAGCCTGGAGAGGAAGTAAGGATCTTAAGAGAAAGGAAGGGGTGAGACCACGTGGGTTGCCTTTGGGAAACTCTTCCACGGAAAACCATTACGATTTTTGTATTAAATTGTCCCTCTTAAACATGCTCTAGCCTGCCTACTTTGTTCCAAATGCTTTCTAGGGAACAGGGGAAAAGATGGATTTTCATGACCCTCTATATCAAACCCCAGTTTGTCTCTTACTACAGGAACTTAATGTGATCTTATGCTCTATGTCAAAAGTCAACTCCAGTTTTACCTAATCAGACCAATTCTACATTGGCAAAGTACAGTCTGACATAGAGCCTTACAAGCAGAGGAAAAGCAAAACCAGAATCTAGCTGAAAAGAGGCAACTGTGAAAGGGGAAGAAGAGGAAGTGCGCATGGCGAGCAGAGTTTGGGATGGTTCTCTAGGTTATCTCTATGATTGAGTGTATCACGTTGGATTCTTTACTGGGTTAAAGCACAAAATAAATATACACTTTAGTCATTTACTGTTATGTTTACACTTCCTCTATAGAACAAAGTAGAATTCTGTATGCTTTCTTTAAAATGTAGCTCTTTACAATTCAGTGCTGTCTCTATAGACAGGCTAGCGCTATCCTATACACACAAGGCATTTTGACGAAGTACAGCAAGCTATGGGATCAATCGTCCATTGATAGTTTACAGCTTTCCATATACAATTCACAGTAGGATGAGACTAGAATCCTTGGATATTCTGGATTAACTTGCAGGACAGACCTAAGGGAGAAATACAGGTCAAATTCTGAAATATACCATTGCTAAATTTCGAAACAAGTGATTCTGAACGCTCTACAGCAACCTATTTGTCTCATTGACCAGTGTAAGCATAACCAGAAGAGGACTTTATCTGCATTCCCTAAGCCCCTCCCCAAAACAGAGGCAGAAGGCACACTCCTGTATGAAAAGTGCCAACCATCTACTTGTCAATCTCTGAAATGCTGCCTGGTGCTACTGCAAGTGGAGTTATCACACCTTCTCGGATATGGCACTTGTTTGGTCCCCAGGTGTGTGAACTGCATGACAATGAGTTGCTCTAGGAGAAAGAGATGCTCAGGTAGCAAGGAGATTGTGTTGGAAGAACTGCCCTGTTTTCAGGTAGAGTCATTCCTCATGTCTTTAGATCACTGAAGGGCTACACGTTCGCATTCTTGAGCTTATGTTGACTTTCAGAATGTTTCTATACTCTGAAATCAGGTGGTGTTACTTGATCATAATACATGCACTTGCATTTCTCATGTCCTACAAGAGAGGAATACTCTTTGGGTTCTTGTGGTGCAAGCAACGTGAATACCCAGGGTGCAGTGTCTAGAACTAGTAAACATTTTGACCTACAAACAGGGTTACACATTTGTCAAGTCCAGGTTCCCAAGGCCACAAACGTTTCTTGTCTGTGCCTTTATCAAAATTCCCTGAGGCTTATCGGACATGTCGTGGGAGAGGTAATAGGTCTCTGACCGTTTACGACAACACCTCCTGATCCAGACATGGTACAACAGGACCATGAAGAGCCAGTACAGAATGTAGGCCAATGAGCCGAAGAGTAGATACACCTTCTCCTCCTTCTGCTGAGGATCATCCCAGCCTCGGCCAATGTCCTTCACAAAGCTGTAGATTAGACCAATTAAAAGGGTAACCCACCACATGGACAAGGGGAGCAAGGCAATGTAGTTTCCAACCATCTTCTTCCTCCCAGAGGTCCCCCAGTTGGTCTTGTTTATGGTAAGGATAGCAAAAAACTTGATTGGGAGAAGACTGGTCATGTAGAGGAAGGAGTAAAGGGACATGAAAACCATGATAATGTTGCCACGGAGGAAGGAAGCATAGAGGGCTTTGACCAAGCCCATGAGCTGAATGCACAGGAGAACCCAAAGGATGTGCCACAAGCCCCCGGTGTAGAAGATCTTCACCACGGTCACGGTCACGAGGAAAGGAAATACCCCCGACACAATGGCCTCGTAGGTCATCCATGGGTGGTGTTTGCTCCACCAGAGGGCATTATACAACCATTCCCTGAAGAAAGACTTGGTCCAGCGTGTCTGCTGGTTCATCCACCGCAAGTACTGGGTCGGGGTCTCTGAGTAGCATATGGATTTGGCGGTGTACCTAGAAGAGAAGAAGAATCCAATTTAATGCTCATTTTTTTTCTCTTTAACAGTTCCCACCATACCCCGTTGTCCCTAGAACACTTTGGGGGTCATTCTGACCTATAATGACTGAAAGCACCGGCAACAGGCTGGCGGTGTTTTCATCCCCATTCCGACCGCGGCGGTAGAGCTGCGGTCGCACCGCCGGGGCCGGCGTTTTTCCGCAATTTCTGCCCCGGCGGTGATAATCCGCCAGGGCAGCGCTGCCCTGGGGATTATGACCCCCTTACCGCCAGCCTGTTTCTGGCGGTTTTCACTGCCAGGAAGAGGCTGGCGGTAAGGGGTGTCCTGGGGCCCCTGGGGGCCCCGGCCAGCTTTTCACTGTCTGCTAAAGCGCAATGGGTGCAACTGCACCCGTCGCAGGGCCGCAACACCGCCGGCTCCATTCGGAGCCGGCTCCTGTGTTGCGGCCTCATTCCCGCTGGGCCTGTGGGCGCAAACTTGGTTTGCGCCCGCCGGCCCAGCGGGAATGTCAGAATGGGGGCCGCGTGAGTGCGGCCGCATGGCGGTGGAATGAACCCCTTTGTTATTTTAACAATAATTTGACAAATATCACTTTGGTGAAACAAATGGCTAAATTAGTTGTAAGATAAATGACATAATTAATGCGTGGTCAAGGAATGATTCATCAAATGGCAAATTTATGGAAATATAGAGCAGAGGCCTTATCAAATCACAGGATTGGAAGTTATTAAAAAACACAAAAGGATTGCATTTAATAAATAAAATGTTGAATAAATATCTCGTTTTAAAATAATGAATTTAAGATTCGATGGGATACGTTTTAAAATATGGGATGTGGTTATCTTTATTTTGTTTTTACCTGTGTGGAAAAGAAGTGGAGTCAAAGATGGAAATAAGCAAAGAATCCCCATGAAAAGCAAGCATCGTGATGAGGAACGGTAATGGGGTTATAGGAGGAGAAACAGTAGTTGGTAAAATAAACTGTGCAACAAGAAAGAATAAAATGGATGAGGAGGGTGATGGAAAGTATATCCTAATGAGACATGAAAGTAACAAAAATAAACTTATGTGGCTGTGGGAAGTCTACTGGATAGCTGGGTTGGAGAAGATCAGAGGTGGGTATGGGAACCACATCCATATAATAGACCAAAAGACACACATAGAAACTTGAAATTAGTTCCCATTCAAAAAGTTGACTATAATCTGACAAATCAGACTTGGTAATGTAAAACACGATTTTCTCAAGGTCGGATGCATCAGAAAGTTTTTTCAAGAAGCAAACATTCATCAGTAAAATTTTGAACACATTAATGATCCTCGTGTAATGCTGGTACAAACAGAGACAAGATGGTTGCCTTGAGTGTATGTTATATAGGGGCTAGGGGTGCTCAAAACTTGCCATTTACATTCATAGGTCTCCTAAATGGGAAGTAAATGTTTCCAAACAAATGGGTGTATTCCAACATCATCTGACTATACCCATGATGCCAACCCTAGAAACCTTCGAAAAAGCTCTGTTTGGAAACTTGTTACTGTGCAGTGTGCATACCACATTATAGCACTTTGAATGCTTCTGCATCGTCACCATGGTGGTGGTGATGTAGGCTTTGGTGATATGGTGGTACTGTTGACCTTGTAGAGGTGGACACTTGCTTACAATAGCTTGACAAGCAAGGAAGTCAAGTCAGGTCTCACTCGCTTGACCTCAAACAACTTCTTATTTCCCTCTTGAGGCTCAGAGCCAGTGATGGACAAATAGGACCAAAGGTGTGTCCATTATCATTTTCTATATTGTTAAATGTCAACTCAGGTGCACTTGCGATTCACAGAAGGACAGTGAGTTAGAACAGAAGTATATCACTGAGCCAGTACCATGCATTAACTCTACTGAGTCTCTGCAGTAAATTCTAGCATGGTTGATTCACAGCCGCATTGACATCTATGTGTGTCATGTGGACAAGGACCAAAAACATGCAGTGTGAAGGGAAGCCCGTAGGCGAAACTATATAAGAACATTATGTGGAGATGAAAGCGGGATGAGATTTTTCTGTATAATTCTACAGATTACATCCTCCCTATTGTCTTTAGCTCTGGAGGAGAAGGAACATCAATACTCAGCTGATGTGGAGTGGTAGGAGGCTGTAAATTCGAAAGTAGACTTGCTGCAACTTTCAAAAGCGCAATTTTTCCCTGTGGGGAAATGCAGTGTATTATCTGGTGTGCCTATGCGACCTCACCGTGGAATACACTCATCTTACCGACTTGGGTTCAGTCAGGTCTTTTCGTTCAACTTTAGCTCAACCCTGGGTAGCTGTGGCTTTGAGCAGTCAGGCTTAAACAAAGAAACAAGTGTAAAGCATTAAGGCCCATATTTATACGTTTTTAGCGCAGCATTTGCGTAATTGTTTTACTCAAATGCGGTGCACAAAAAGTATAAATATGGGCCTAAGACGCATCAAAACAACAGAATAAGAAAGTCACACAAAATGAAATAAATTTGACACCAACTTATAAAAATAGATATTTTAATTAATATTTAGATGGCAGAACAAACAATATCCACCAGAGGGTTCCAGAGATATAGATTTTTAAGTAAAATGTAGATCTCAACTTTTCACTCAAAAACGCAAACAAGCATTGGTGACCACAAATTATGGAAACTTTGTAAAACTTTTTAAGAGTTGTGTTTGACAGCTCTGTTCCATGTTGAGGGACAAAATCTCACAGGGGGAAGGTCTGGTGGACTAATGAGGAGCAGTAAGAGAGTATCTTGGCACAAAAGCAGTCTCAAGTCCAGTTACTAGCCCTATGGGTGAACCGCCATAGACTCCCATGGAGTAGTCCTGATGAAAGGGATACAGGATGCTGAAGATGCTGTGGATGTTGAGAATGCTATGCGGGTTGATGGAGGTCTTCCTGGAACTGGTCCATGGCCCAGGTGGTGTGACTTTGGCCACAGGAGTCGATGTCTGTCAAAGTCCTCTTAGGTCCAGCAGATGTCCAGATGACGCTGGACAACTGGTCTCTGGTCACAGAGAAACCAGTGGTTCTCCTTTGTGAAAGCTATTACCCATCTGGGGCAAACAGACTGCACATCAATGGTTCTCCCCAGTCTGGCAGACTCAGTGCAGGAATTGGTTGTCCGGGCTGCATGTTAGCAGTCATTGGCGATCAGGCAATTATGGCTACTGACTGACCAAAATGGGTTTCCTCAGCATTTGTGGCCCAGGTGCTGTAACAGAAAGTCAGCCAACTGAGTCTTGGAGTTCATCTCTTGTGTCTGGGACTCAGGAGTGACTTTTCCACATACCATGCACCACAGGTACAGTCCTCTCTTTGCTAGTTGAAAGATCTGCAGGTGCAGTTCAATCTTCAGTGCTGTCTCTCCTGGCTAGGTCCAGGGAACAGTGAGGCAGTCCTTTTTCAGTCTTCTCTCCAGTCCATATGTGATATGAGACCTGGGTGCCAGAGATGCCATATTGTTTTAACAAAATGTGCCCCCAGGGGAGGCAGTGTTACAAGTCAATGGGCTACTAGAACCTTCCTCGCCTGGTGACGACTTTCTGCAATGTGTTGCATTTAGCTATCCCAGAGTGCACTATTCTACCCCCACCCAAAATGGCAGGACCTCTCTCTCAGTGTGTGAGCTTGTTAGCTCACTCTAGAGGTGTGGCTACCTGAGGGCTAACAGCCCATGGGAAAATCGGTTTGGCAACTGGTCACCCATATCTGTCCCAAACATCCGTTCATCTACCTCAACAAAGCAGTCCCTTTCATGTGTGTTTACCCTTTGCCCTCACCCTTTGGGGGTCACACCCAGTGTGGCTTCCTGTCAGGGAGAGGTGACACCTCTTCCAACAGCAGCCCTCTATTGTTGGTACTCTTGGAAGTCGTTCATATTTCTCCCCAGGAGCAATCGCAGCTTGCAGTATTAAAGGGGGCGGGGGGGCGCACACGGGGGAACAGGGGATCGGGGGGAAATATTAATAAAATGTAAAAAAAAAAAAAATTTTACCTGAAAGCCACGCCCCACTCCTCTGCTGGCTGCAGGCAGGCGCAGGCTCCCAGCCTGCCCTGTGGTCAATCCTGACGCTGCTCAGAGCAGCATTAGGATTGGCTGGGAGCGCCCAGCCAGGGCACTCCCAAGCAGACTGGGAGCCTGTACAGGCTCACTCCAGCCCAGCAAATGTGTTGCTGGGCGGTGAGAGAGCCCTGTGCGCAGGTGTGTTTGGTTGTCCCGAGACGGCTGGCCAAACACACATGTGCTCTGAGGGGGAGTGCTAAGCACTCCCGCTCATATTCATCACCCGGTGGCCCCACCCCTTTACAAGGAAACAATAATAAACAGTGTTTATTATTGTTTCCTTATAAAGGTTTTGCAGCTAACGCTGCTGGGAGGGGGCTACGCTCCTCCACCCTCATGGAGGAGCTGCCCCTGCCCAGGAGAGGACAAGGTTGTCTTGAGGCCAACATCAGCGACTGGTTGCACTGTATGTTGACGGAATGTATTGTTGTGTTTCTCCTTACCCCTTGGAACTTCTAAAAAGAATCATCGGACCAAGAAAAACTAGAAATTGGGCTAGATGCGTTCTCCAGTGCAACAATCATTTTGATACCTCTAAGTATGAACTTTAGTAGTCCCATTCAGAAGTTAGCACAGCCGAGTTGTCATTAACATTTCTGCAGTAAAAACATCAAATTATAGCTTTTATTGCTAGGGCATATAAAAATACATGTCCTAGTCTTTAATATATTGCACCTTGCCTTAGGACTCAATAAGCCTGTTGTAGAGGTGACTTCAATTTGTCACAGAGGGAGGTTTGGGCTTTGCCATTAGTTTAAATGGCAAAGTCGAGTTAGTAGTTTAACTTCCCTGTCACTCTGCGGTGACAGGTTGGGAGACATGTTTTTACGTTGTTGCATTCAGGATGGCACAATAGGTGCTGCAGCCTTGGTGGAACACTTTACCTTAAACGCCCTGGGAACCACTGATACCATATACCAGGGACTTAGAAGTAAATAAAGTTATAGTAATTGGGTATGGGCCAATCAGACATACACTTTGAAGGCTCAGAACACTGGCACTGAGGTCTGGTTAGCAGGTCTCAGCATGCTCACAGTCTCAAAAAACCAGCAGCATCATTCCAAAACTTTGGAGATGATCATGCAAAGAGAGGCATTTTCTTACATTCAGCCAGGAGATCATGGGCATAGAAGTGTAGGGAGACTAAGTGCATATGAAGCACATCTGAGAAAATGGATATAAGTGATCATTTGGGTAGATCAAGTTAAAATGAATTGGAATTCAATGGTTTGCATGGGGCTAGCAATATGAACTCTTCAAACTGTGCATTTTTAAAGAACTTAGGTCCTGATTTAGGTACTGGCAAATGGGTTACTCCATCACAACGAAGACGGATATCCCGTCCACCGAAATCTAAATTCCATAGGAAATAATGGGATTTAGGTTTTGGTGGACGGGATATCCGTCACCGTTGTGACAGAGTAACCCATCCGCCAATACCTAAATCAGGCCCTATGATTCTCAAAGGTGGGATATGGGGCTTGGAATATGAGTGGTCAAAACTACTATAAAGTGTCCTCTGACCCATGTTCTCACTTTTCTGTGGTGCTTAGTTGGCAGCATCTTACTACTTATTGCTTTGATAGAACGTCCACAGACGCCATATTGTCTGACCTTGAACCTAGAGTGATGTCTTTGCTGCTTTGCAAGGCTTCATCAGGTAGCTGGAAGAGACAAGCTGGGGACAGGGGTAAAGCTCAGGAGCATCAAGCTTCATAAAGTAGCACTCAGCCACGCAGATGAGTCAGACTGTACTTTGAAAGAAGAAGGGTTATCATGAGAGTTCTGAAGACCATATAGTAGCTGTGAAATGGACATATATTTCTGACAAATGTTGAATGTAAAATATTCCCAATTCTAAATTTGCAAATAGTGACAACCTTTTTGAGGGAGTCAGCCTCATAATTCAGCACTATCCTTGCAAATGGTTCATTGCAGCTACTGGTGGTAGTATTTCGATTTAAAGGGACTTAGGGCCAGATGTAGGACCTTTTGTTTTGCAACTTGCAATTTGTCATCTGTTTGCGAATCGCAAACCAAAATCTACAACAGTGTTACCCACACTGTTTGCGATTCCCAAATGGGTCGCAAGGGACCTGCTTCGTTAATATTTATGAGGTAGGTCACAATTTGCAACCCATTTGGGAATAGTCGCACTCACAGGGATGGTGACCAGCTGGGGTCAGCAGACCACCATGTCTGTGACTGCTTTCTACATTTTTTAAATGCAGCCCGTTTTCCTAAAAGGAAAATGGGATGCATTTCAAAAATGAAAATAAAAAGTTTTCTTTTCATTCTTTGAGAGTAGGCAGTTGTCCGTGAGACCACTGCCAGCTCAGAAAAAACATTTTTGCTACCATTCACAAAGGGGAAGGGGTCCCCTGGGGACCTCTCCTGTTTGCGAATCGGTTAACACCAATTTGAAATTGGTGTTAACTGTGATTGTTTTGCAACCTCATTCACAGTCACAAAACAATCATATATCCCCCTGCGAGTCGCAATTAGGAAGGGCTGCCCTTGGGATGCCCATTCCTAATTGCAAGTCGCAATCCCTATTTTGCTAATCGATAACTGCATACCGACTCTCACAATAGGGATGGTACATTTTACAAGGCCTTTTTGCGATCGCAAACAGCGATTTTCTCCTTTTGGGACCGCAAAATCACATTGTACATCTGGCCCTTAGTAAGAGACACTGGCAGGATTTCTATCACTAGGCATGTGATAGTAATGATACATGGAAGAGTGATGGGTGCAGGCTGCCATTAGAGGACAATGTGAGGCTTCTAGGCAGGCTTGTAGCTTTAAATGATAGTGAGGAAATGAGGGCAGCTTGTCACATATCATGACCACTTGTCGAGACTGACTCTTGCCCAGTGAAGTCCATGGTGCCTCCAGGCCCCCTTGTGGAATGAGGGTGATGGGCTAGGGTGTAGCTTAATGTCTCTACTAGGAAGAGACCTCCAGAAGAGCAGCATGCAGTGGCCACCAGGATTCAGGTAACACGATTGGGTCTATACTGAACAGTGTTTCCCATATATTGTGCTCACCCCACATAACTCAGCTGATCAAAGCACCTTCACCCGGTGTTTAAACAAGTCAGGGACTGCTGAGCTTTGAATCACAATTCCCCGCAAAGGACCACAGACTCACCAATCGTGTTCCAACACTCCTGCCCTGGAACGTTATAGATTGTGGGTTCAAGCCACACATCTCCTGGGTTTTTACTCTCACCCAGGCCCACAAACCAGGGTAGTGTGGAGGTCTACCTTTAGTCAGAGAGTGCAAGTCTGTGGGCCATGGTGGAGCAAAACTCTCTGCCCTCTACATTCATTTAATGGGCTTCCTGTGAGAACTGTCTTGAGCACATCCAGTCTGGTGCCTGGCCTGCTGTCAGGCCCACCAACGGAGTCTGTGGCACTCACGATGACCAATAGAGGATTGTTCTCATATCTGTGTCCTCTGAGCTGAGCCAAAAATGGTTCCGGGATCATTTCATCTAATGGCATGATGAAGGGAATAAATTAATCCCTGGGGATCATGCCTGACACTATACTTTATGGCACTTGTGCCACACTGTGCTTCTTTTCAAAGCCAGGACCCTCTCCAGGAATGAACCATGTGCTGCGTAGAGCGTCCACCCCACTAGTTGCATCCTATCACTCCAACCTCCCAATCTGAACTTCCTTTTTACCAGGCAACATTCTGGCTCATCCACAGTCAGCCTGGCCAATCTCTCTCTCTCACATGAGTGTAAATATGAAGTGCCCTGCCTGCAGTGCCGTACTTAGTGCCATAGCCCAAGCTCAGCATCCGGTTGGTCAGGTGCCTGTCATCTCCAAAGGTGCAGCGGGTGCCAAGGAACACCTGGTGGTACCAGGACTCTAAGAAGAGCTGAAGAAGGTTGTTGCGGTACAAACCTGTGATGGAGGATGGAAAGGAGAATTGTTAATATGAGGGCAGAAAGGAGGGTCTCATCGCTCAACCCTCTGAGCTTCTCTGTGGTAGCCACATTGAGGTGACTACCTTCACTCTCTGAGTCTATTACAATATGTGTCTCCTGACTTACTATTAGGTTCTCTTATCTGACTGAGTGGATATCATGCCCTCACTGAATTGAGTTCCTGGCACTTATTTCTTGGAGGAGATTACACCCTCAAATTGCTCTGAACCTTTCTTTTTCTCTTTCATCTCTCTCACTCTCTGGCTACTGCCTCCCTTCCATTTCCATATTGGATGGCTCTCTCTTTGCTACATAAGCTCCTTACCATCTTTACTAGGTATATCTTCTGACCCCATTACTGTGAGCTCTCTTTCTCTCTGTCCAGGCACTTTGGTTAAAATGACTGTCTCATACTTCCTAATAGATATTGGGAAGTCCTATTGAGAGGGCAACAGTACTGATCAGTTGATTTCCTGGTGCTTTTACTTAACTCAGGTTCATTGTTAAGTACATCTCTTAGACAATGGCCCACACCCTTATCTGTCCACTAGCACCACATATAAATAATCAACATGGCAACCAAGAGGGCAAAAATGAACTAAATTACATAATTGTGCAGCACATCAGTGCTTTTGTCCTAAAGGAGCCATAACATGAATGATGGAGTCACTTAGGCCAACTTCTTTCTGCATACAATTTTTCAGGTCCACCCCTTCACCTCATATCTTGGAAGTGACTTACACGCCCATCACCGACCATGCCCAGGGGACCCACCAGCTCACCAATTGGGCCACTGATGCAGGAGACACAGTTGAAGTAGGACTGGCATGCACGCTCCACGTTGAAGGCCATCCAGTATCTCAGGCTGCTCATGAAACTGAGGGCTGAGTCAGAGAGGTTCAGGATCCTCACATCGCCTGCCACAGCTCCATACCGCTTGTTGGACTCCAGAACCTTCACAAGCTCCCTGGTTGCAAAACGATCAAGCTTGGTGTCAGAATCACAGACCTGTGGAATGAGCAGAGCATACCACAAGTCAGCTGTCTTCTATGTAGTGCCCTTGGAAATATGGTGGAGACCTTATGTAATGCATAAACATGCATTTATTTATAAACTGAAGCCTACATTTGAGGTGTGAAAGTGCTCCAAAGCGAGCAATCATACACAAAAGAGAAAAAGGGTAAATAAATAACAACCGGCTGACTATCCTGATATAGGTAAGAGGAAGAAAGGGAATTTGACAGAGAGGGAAGGGATGGTGGAAGTGAAAAGGGATCTAGGGCCAGATGTAGCAAAGGTTTAGCGACTCGCAAACGGCGAAAAAACGCCGTTTGTGAGTCGCTAAAGCCACTTTGCTATGTTGAAATGCATTTTGCGAGTCGGAACCGACTCGCAAAATGCATTTCTGTGTCGCAAATAGGAAGGGGTGTTCCCTTCCTATTTGTGAGTCGCAATGGTATGCATTTTCATTTGCGACCGCGATTGCGGTTGCAAATTAAAGCGCAGTTACCATCCACTTGAAGTGGATGGTAACCCAGGCGCAAACGGAAAGGGGTCCCCATGGGACCCCTTCCCCTTTGTGTCTGGCACAAAAAATAATTTTTCAGAGCAGGCAGTGGTCCAATGGACCACTACCTGCCCTGAAAAATACCGAAACAAAAGGTTTCAGTTTATTTTTCAAAGTGCAGCTCGTTTTCCTTTAAGGAAAACGGGTTGCACTTTGAAAAAAAAAACTGCTTTATTTAAAAGCAGTCACGGACATGGTGGTCTGCTGTTCCCAGCAGGCCACCATCCCCGTGAGTGCCCTGACTCGCTATGGGGTCGCAAATTGCGACCCACCTCATTAATATTAATGAGGTGGGTCTTTGCGACCCCATAGCGACTCGCAGAAGGTGTCTGAGACACCTTTCTGCATTCCAAATTGCGAGTTGCTATTTGCGAGTCACTGGGACTCGCAAATTGCAAGTCGCAATTTGGAAGTTTGCTACATCTGGCCCCTAGTGTGATCATGTCAACCAGTGCGTTTTGAACTAATGCTTTTTCAAGACTTTTCTAAAAGCTATGAGAGCGGTGAAAAGTCAGATGTCTTCTGCAAGGGCTTCCACAATGTCGAGATCACACCCCAAAATGCCTCACTGATGATTATGGCTTTTTTTGTAGCTCTCAGTGTCCCCTGTAAAAGGCAAGAAATAATTCTTCTTCTTTCTCTTTATCAGTCAATTCGTCACACATAGGGGGTCATTCCGACCCTGGCGGTCATGGACGGCGGTGCATCCAGGCCAATTCTGACCGCGGCGGTAAAGCCGCGGTCAGAAAAGGGAAACCGGTGGTTTCCCGCCGGTTTTCCCTTGGCCTGAGGAATCCTCCATGGCGGCGCTGCAGGCAGCGCCGCCATGGGGATTCCGACCCCCTTACCGCCAGCCTGGTTCTGGCGGTTTTGACCGCCAGAACCTGGCTGGCGGTAACGGGTGTCGTGGGGCCCCCTAACAGGGCCCCACCAAGATTTTCAGTGTCTGCATAGCAGACAATGAAAATCGCGACGGGTGCAACTGCACCCGTCGCACCCTTTCCACTCCGCCGGCTCCATTCGGAGCCGGCATCCTCGTGGAAGGGGGTTTCCCGCTGGGCGGGCGGGCGGCCTTCTGGCGGTCGCCCGCCCGCCCAGCGGGAAACTCAGAATTACCGCGGTGGTCTTTTGACCGCGCAGCGGTATTCTGACGGCGGGACTTTGGCGGGCGGCCTCCGCCCCCCGCCAAAGTCAGAATCACCCCCATAGTGTCCTCTTAAGAGGGCCCGACGTTACTGTGAGTATGCTTGATAGTATGGCCTTTACTAGTGTTTCAACCACATGACAAGCATTTTTGAAGGATAGCACATTTAGGGGCATATTTATGCTCTGTTTGCGCCGGATTTGTGTCATTTTGTTTTTTTTACCCAAATCCAGCGCAAACTTAACTCCATATTTATACTATGGCGCTAGACCCATCTTGCGTCAAAGTTATGGAGTGTGCGTCATTTTTTGAATGTGGAAACCTACCTTGCGCAAATGAGATGCAAGGTAGGCGTTCTCGTGCAAAAAATGAGTCTAAGGCATTTGCGCTTTATTTATCCTCCGGCGCCAAAATGACACACAGGAGGAGGCAGGCCTTAAAAAATGGCACTAAGCCTTATTAGTGCCATTTTTTAACACCTGGGTCAGGGCAGGCATTAGGGGACCTGTGGGCTCATTTCCATGGTGGGAGACCATGGAAGCAGTCCACAGATGCCCTTCCTTGCCCCCAGGGACACCCTCTGCCACCCTCGCCCACGGCTGGAGGACACCAGTGGATGGAGGGACACATCCCTGGGAAGTCCAGGTAAGTATTTCCTCCTTCTTTTTTCAAGTGGCATAGGGGGGCCGAACTTGGGCCCCCCTACATGCCACTGTGCCCAATGACCATGCCCAGGGGACAGAAGTCCCCTGGGCATGGCCATTGGGCAGGGGGGCATGACCCCTTTCTTTGCTATGACAGGAGTCATTTCCATGGGGGTTGTGCGTCAAAAAATGACGCTAGTTAGGTTAGCGTCAATATTTTTTACGCTAACCTGACTTGCACCATTCTTTGACGCACAAACCCCATTCTTCCCCACGCTTCCGCTACCTGGTTAGCATAATTTATTATTATGCTAACCGGCCCGCAGTACCGGCTAACATAATTCCTTAAATATAGCGACCGGCTTGCACGTGGGAATGGCTGTAGCCGGCGTTAATCTTTTTGATGCAAACCTGCGCTAGCGCAGGTTTGCGTCAAAAAGTATAAATATGGGCCTTATTTTTCAGAATGGATGGCGATGGGACCGTTTTTTTGTGATTTTTTGCCACGAGGTTGAAGATTTAGGTCTGGTGTCAATAGTAAGACATAGAGAATTAGCTGCAGATTGTAGCTTGGGTGTGATGCCTTGCAATCTGTCATACTTCCGCTGTTGTTGAAAGTTAGCATACAGGCAAAGAATTACTGTAAAAGAAATGGATCTTTGGCTTCTAAAATATTTATCAGTTTAGTAAATACAGGGGTTAAAGCCTGGTGCAACAGCCTGACTGATATGTCATGATATAGGAACACATTTTATGGGCTAGTGCTGATGAAAGCCTCCTAAGACTAGTAGAGTCTGTGTCTAGTCACAAGACAAAATGCCCAGTATGACATAGTAAGGCCAGGTCCCTGATGCAGTAGCCAGATGCCATCCTGAAGAACAAATTACTTACCTTTGGTAATGCACTATCTGCTAGAGACAGGATCTAGCTGCAGACTCCTTTACTTTAGAATCTTCCCCAGGTGTGAGCCTGGATCCGTAAACTTTTCCCATAGCACATCAGTGCATAGGTAAAGGGCATCACACAACTCCACATCCAGGCCGTCCACAGGATGTGATGTCAGCGAAGTCCATATAGCCCCCTCGCCGACATCAGCTTCTGTGACTTTTTTCTGCGCTCAAAACATAGAGCCACATATAGAAACTGCCTATTGAAAAAGTGTGCTAGAACAAAAGACTCCCCTGTGTCAAATAGTCACCGAATTTCAAATTCAAGGTGTAGATTTCCATGTGAAATTTTGGAGACCAAAGAGGACTCAGTTCGCTGAGCAGGGAGGATGGGAGGATCGCTAAGGAATCTGAGGCTCGATCCCGTCTCTACCAGGTAATGCATTACCAAAGGTAAGTAACTTGTTCGTCTGATAGAGACATCTAGCCACAGACTCCTTACTTTAGAATCAGATACCAGACTCATATCCTCTATGGAGGAGGGATTGCGATATGAGAGCTTTAAAAAAGTCTCCAAGTATAACAAAACTGGTCTAGAACAAGATAAAACATTCGTACAATCATGATAATTTTGGTGACTAATAACATGCTCTACCACACAAAAACCCATGGAAGGAACCACAGGTAAACAAAACCATAAGCCAATAAAAAAATGAGAATTAACTCAGCCATGTTAGTATGTCAAATGTGTGTGAGAAGCGACCCAACAACATTGAGAGTTGATAACCAGGAGAAAACCAGTCTAGTATATGAGAAATAGATTAAGATTCATAAGAATACCTATGAGTAATCATATACACTTCACTAAAAGAACTCTGTAAAGGACCACAGTAAGAAAAAAATCATAAAACATTAGGAGCACGAAGACAGCATCACCCATGAATGATACCATAAAAATCTGTACGTAGAACAAAACCGGTCTAGAACAATTAAAAAAGACAGGGCACTCATAATAATGCAGGTAGGTGAACCGTAACATATTACACAACACTCCCTCGAGGGAGGAACCATGTATAAAGAGTCACAAACTTTCAAAAACATGGAATAAAGAAGTCCATATTAATACGACCAATCGGTGTTAGAGGCGAAGTAACAGAATGAATGTTAAACTACTCGAACTCCTAATGGGAAGCAAACCCATATACAAAGACCCCATCAATACTGTGGAACCCATGACGGTAGGACAGTATTGCCAAATGAGGTAGTTGATATAATTCTATCTGCTCTTATATGTATATCGATACTGCATGTTCTACCCTGTATGCAGAGCAGCATAGCATACTAATGAGCACTACTTATTACCATGAAAGGTATATCCTAACCAAACCTACACGCTAAGACACACATAGAATGTTTATCTCTTGCAAAGAAAAATTACAATTGCCCTATTAACCCCTTCGCTGCCAGGCCTTTTCTCCCTCAGGTGCCAAGCCTTTTTTTGGCTTTTTGGGACACTTTGCACTTAGGCCCTCATAACTTTTTGTCCACATAAGCTACCCTCGCCAAATTTGTGTCCTTTTCTCCCAACATCCTAGGGATTCTAGAGGTACCCAGAGTTTGTGGGTTTGCCTGGAGGAGACCAAGAAATTAGCCAAAATACAGCAAACATTTTATTTTTAAAAATAAATGGGAGAAAATGGCTGCAGAAGAAGGCTTGTGTTTTTTCCCCTGACATTGGCATCAACAAAGGGTTTGCAGTGCTAGAATCACCATCTTCCCAGCTTTCAGGAACAGGCAGACTTGAATCAGAAAACCAAATTTTTCAATACAATTTTGGCATTTTACTGGGACATACCCCATTTTTACTATTTTTTGTGCTTTCACCCTCCTTCCAGTTAGTGACACAAATGGGTGTGAAACCAATGCTGGATCCCGGACAGCTAAACATTTCTAAAAAGTAGACAAAATTCTGAATTCAGCAAGGAGTCATTTGTGTAGATCCTATAAGGTTTTCCTACAGAAAATAACAGCTGAAATAAAACAATATATTGAAATTGAAATATTGAAATATTGAAAATCAGCCATTTTTCTCCATGTTTTACTCTGTAACTTTTTCCTGCAATGTCAGATTTTCAAAAGGAATATATAGTTACGTCTGCTGGACTCTTTTGGTTGCGGGGATTTATAGGGCTTGTAGGTTCATCAAGAACTCTAGGTACCCAGAGCCAATAAAGGAGCGTCACCTTGCAATGGGTTTTCATTGTATACTGGGTATACAGCAATTCATTTGGTGAAATATAAAGAGTTAAAAATAGGTATCAAGGAAACTTTTGTATTTCCAAAATGGGCATAAGATAAGGTGTTGAGAAGCAGTGGTTATTTGCAGATCTCTGAATTTCGGGGTCCCCATACTAGCATGTGAATTACAGGGCATTTCTCAAAGTGACGTCTTTTTTACACACTGTCTTACATTGGGAAGGAAAAAATGTAGAGAAAGACAAGGGGCAATTACACTTGTTCTGCTATTCTGTGTTCCCCCAAGTCTCCTGATAAAAGTGGTACCTCACTTGTGTGGGTAGGTCTAATGGCTGTGACAGGAAACACAACATGGGCACATCACATTTTTACATTGAAATCTGAAGTGTGTTTTGGAAAGTGCCTAGCTGTGAATTTTGGCCTCTAGCTGAGCCGGCACCTAGGGAAACCTACCAAACCTGTGCAGTTTTCAAAACTAGACAACTAGGGAAATCCAGGATGGGGTGACTTGTTGGGCTCTCACCAGGTTCTGTTACCCAGAATCCTTTACAAACCTTAAAATTGGCAACAAAAAAACACACTTTTTCCTCACATTTCGGTGGCAGAAAGTTCTGGAATCTGTGAGGAGCCACAAATTTCCTTCCACCCAGCATTTCCCCAAGTCTCCCAATGAAAATGGTACCTCACTTGTGTGGATAGGCCTAGTGCTCGCGACAGGAAATGCCCCAAAACACAACATGGACACATCACATTTTCCCAAAGAAAACAGACCTGTTTTTTGCAAAGTGCCTAGCTGTGGATTTTGGCCTCTTGCTCAGCCGGCACCTAAGGAAACCTACCAAATATGTGCAGTTTTTGGAAACTAGACACCTAGAGGAATCCAAGACGGGGTGATTTGTGGGGCTATCACCAGGTTCTGTTACCCAGAATCCTTTGCAAACCTAAAAATTTGGCCAAAAAAAACCACTTTTTCCTCACATTTTGGTGGCAGAAAGTTCTGGAATCTGATAGGAGCCACAAATTTCCTTCCACCCAGCATTCCCCCAAGTCTCCTGATGAAAATGGTACCTCACTTGTGTGGGTAGGCCTAGTGCCCGTGGCCGGAAATGCCCCCAAAACACTACGTTGACACTTTAAAATTATCAAATACAAAACTACCTTTTTTGTGGGGGGGGACTTGCGTTTTTTGGCCCTGGGCTCAGCAGCCATCTAGGGAAACCTACCAAACCCAGACATTTCTGAAAATTAGACACCCGAAGGAGTCCAGGGAGGTGTGATTTGCGTGGATCCCCCAGTGTTTTCTTACCCAGAATCCTCAGTAAACCTCGCATTTAGCTAAAAAATGAATTTTTTCCCACATTTCTGTGTGGGATTACCGCACCGGCACACATTTCCTACCACCCAACGTGCCCCTCAGTCTCCCGATTAAAAAGCTAATCTCACTTGTGTAGGTAGGCCAAGTGCCTGTGACAGGGAAGAGCCAAAAACATGTCGAAAATGAGGGGGAACCAAAGCAGGGCCAAAAGGACAGTTTGAGAAAACATGATTTTAGGCCGACAAGTGGGGCAGAATTTTTATTGGTATAAATGTGACAACGCTGGGTGGTAGGAATTGTGTGGATTCCTGCAGATTCCGGAAGGTTCCATCACAAAAATGTGGGGAAAATGTGTGATTTTAAGCAAAGTTAGAGGTTTGCAGGGCATTGTAGGTAGGAAAATGGTGGGGGGTGCATGTGAATCACACCACCCTGGACTCACCCAGATGTTTAGTTTTCAGATGTGTCTACGTCTCGTAGATTTGTCTACATTACAGCGTCCCAAAATCCAAAAAGTTCAGCCCTCACCATTCCAAGTGGGATTATTTTGAGAGTAAGTCAAGCTTGCATGGCCCAGATGTAAAACCAAAACCCAAAATAATCAAATGTCCTCTTGCTTGCCATTGGGATAAGATCTTCTAGTGTGCGTGGGGAGCTGAAAGACTGTTACTCCCTTTAGTTGGGCTGGGGGCATAACCATGCCCACACTGCTTGGAAGCCACCACCCCACAATTTTTTTATTTTTTTTAATTACCTGGCATCTACTAGGCTTTCTGCCCCCCACGGAGAGTGGATCGGGGGTAATTGCCCCATCTGCCCACTGGTGGGCAGAACAACTTTGTTCCCATTTATTTCGGGTGGGGGTATGGCCATACCTCCACCCTCTTTTTTGAGCAAAAATCTTCCCTTGTGTCTGGTGGGCTCTCTGTCCCCCTGGGGGGCAGAAGAGCCTTACAAAAATAGGTCAATCTGCCCCCAAGGTGGGCAGAAATGGCCTAAAATTAATTACCCCGCCCCCCCCCAGTAAAGCGACCTTAGCCTAAGGGGTCGCTCCTCATTTTTTAAATTGCTGCAAAAACAATCCCTGTTGTCTAGTGGTTTCTGCCCCCCTTGGGGTCGCTCCCCTTATCAATGTTAAGAAGACAAAAAAAAGAAAAAAAAAATCCCCGGTGTCTAGGGGCTTCTGCCCCCCGGGGGCAGATCGGCCTAATTAATATAGGCCGATCTGCCCCCGGGGGAGCAGAAAAGGCCTAATTAAAAAAATGCCCCCTGGGGAGCGACCCTTGCCTAAGGGGTCGCTCCCCTTATCAATGTAAACAAAAAAAATCCCTGGTGTCTAGTGGCTTCTGCCCCCCCCCGGGGGCGGATCTGCCTATTTAATATAGGCTGATCTGCCCCCAGGGGGAGCAAAAAAGGCCTAATAAAAAAAGTTGTCCCCTGGGGAATGACCCTTGCCTAAGAGGTTGCTCCCATTATCAATATAAATAAATAAATAAAAAATCGTGGTGTCTAGTGGTTTCTGCCCCCCTGGGGCTATGCGATCGTGCTGCAGGAATTCTCAGAGAGACATGAAAAGGAAAGGAAAAGCCTTTCCTTTTCATGCCTCCCTGACCCCCCCGCCCCTATACCAAGGAGAAACTAATCTGTTTCTCCTCAGGTGCGCTGGTAGCCATGCTTCCAGGGAGGCGACCTCGGATGAGGTCAGCGTCCGATCGTGCGCTGGTGTCATCAGATGTCACTTGGGGGGGGATGGGGTGGAAGGGGAAGTGATTCCAGCCTGGCCTGGGGGGGTGGTGGAGAGGCACTCGAGGAGCGCTAACATCCCTGTTGTTTGTTATGCATCTGCGTAGTAAATGTGCTGAGTGTGTGTGAGTGAACCAGAATAATGGAGGCCTGTGGGTATCATTTTGAAAGCCCCTGGCTTGTTCATGCGCACAAGATGGAGGTGAGGTTGTTTTCCCAGAGAGTGGAAATGTATTGCAGCCAATTCTTACCTGTATGTAGTTCTCCAGTTTTGTAATTTTTCATAGATTCACATGCTTGAATAATTTCCCGTCGTCGAGATGGGAGTCCTCGGCACCATAATAAGTAGTGCACAATATATTAACAGGCTTAAAAGGAATGTAGGTTTGAATTTTACAGCCTATCCATATTCTTTGTTAAGAAAAGAACCAAAGGTATGCATTGACCAATCAGGCGACAGCACCCTCTAGAACCCTCACCACAGAGGCTCCAGTTCCTAAACAACCATTACGTCAGTGGCGGGAAAGGGGTTAAAAAGAAAGTTGAAGACAACAATAGTAACCATTTGGCATATAAATCTAGTTTTTCCCAGGCAAAGTAGCTAGAGATGATAAAAACATTTCAAGACATTCTCAATATCAATACCTACTAACATAGGTGTATAGTAAACAAATGGCCATGTAGTAACCAATAAAATATACATAAATATATATGTGTGTGTGTGTGTGTATATATATATATATATATAACTGAAAAAACAAAGGTTACATGGACTTTATAGTTACGTTCCAAATTTACTCGTACAAAACCGTAGAAATCCAGCAGTTATAGTTACCTGAGCTAACTACAAGTTGCGCTCTTGTAATGCACTGCTTATGACCTCACATATTACATCACTCATGAAATGGTCAATGACATCACATCATGTAAAGCCCTGGGGAGGTGGCAATCCCCAGGGGAGGGGGGCTCACAGCCCCCCCCCGCATCCCAAAAAAATTTGCCCTGGGGAGGTGGTACCCCAGGTACCTGGTCCCCGGGGCATCTGGAGGAGGCCAGGACCTCCCCCCCAAATTATTATTATTTTTTTAAAAGCCCAAAGGACTTGGCGGACCCAGGGGAATTAGACTAATGAAGCACGAGACCCCGCACTTCATTTTTATATTTATTTTACAAGCAGATTTCAGATCCACAGCGTCTCCGCTAGTAAAAAAAAATTAAACATTTTTTTTTGCCCGGGGGTGGGGGGGATCCCTGTGACAGGAGCTCCCTGCTTGCTGAAGCATTTCATCTCTGTCCTCTGCACACGTGCAGGAGAGAGAGGTGAAACTTCGGATTTTGACAGCAAGACCTGCTTTAAAGGTCCCGCTGTCAATACCCGAAGTGTTTGCTGTAGCTTGGCTACAGCTGCAGAGCTGCAGCCAACCCACAGCAAACAGATATGTCCCGGGGGTGAGCACCCAGGGACATAGCAAGAGCGAGCCATGGGTGGTGGCGGTCCACAGGGCCATCAGATGCTCCCTCCCCCCTGGGTAGGTAGTCCCTGGGGCATGGCAGGCTATGTGGCCCCCGCTGCTCCAAATACAGTCTTGTCCCGGGCGGTGGTGGACTCCGGGAACAGCGGTGGGAGGCCACAGGGCCCCCCGCATTAATTACAAGATTGCCCCGGGGAGGTAGTGGTCCCGGGCAGTGGGGGGCCACAGGACCCCTGCATTAATTACAAGATCTCCCTGGGGAGGTGGTGGTCCCAGGAGCAACGGTAGGGGCCAGGAGGCCCCCTCACACATTTTAAATAAAGCCCTGGGGAGGTGGCATCCCCAGGGCAGCAGGGGACAAAGATGAAACTTCGGATTTTGACAGCGGGACCTGCTTTAATGGTCCTGCTGTCAATACCCGAAGTGTTTGCTGTGGCTTGGCTACAGCTGCAGGGCTGCAGCCAACCCACAGCAAACAGATATGTCCCGGAGTGGGCACCCCGGGACATAGCAGGAGCCAGCCTGGGGGGTGGCAGTCCACAGGGCCATCAGACGCTCCTTCCCCCCTGGGTGGTGGTCCCCGGGGTTCCCATAGGGACCCCCTTTATGTTTTGAAACATTTGCCCCGTGGGAGGTGGTCCCAGGGGTGCGGCGGGAAAATCTTCAAATCTGATAGTAAATGCTCCGGTACACTATTCAGGAACCACAAATCAGCAATAATTAACAAGAAACTTGACCAGCCTGTAGCCAATCATTTTAACCTTGTGGACCATTTACTATCAGATTTGAAGATTTTCCCTGTGGAACATGTTCTAAAGGAAGAACTGTGGCATGCCTACCACAAAGGGGCATAACAGGAAAGATATGTTTATTTCTTCTTGTTACTTTCTCTTTCTATGCCTGATGCTTTATGAATTACACAAAAAGAGGAATATGCCTCTTTGGATTGTTTTTGTGCTAAAAGGTGTCCTTTCCTGCACAAAAACAATCCTGCCTGCAACACAGGCACCCTTGCACTATGGTGCATGGGGGACTGTGTTGGTGCTATGCGGCTACAATGTGCTAGCACAGGAGAAGACCTGAAGAGTGCTATATTTTCAAATATATGGCACTCTCCAGCTCTCTCCTGTTCACACAACATAGTGCATCAACATTGCTTGCTGCCATGCATTGAGTTAATGTTTGAAAATTAAGCAGTTGGTGTCTACCTGTCAGCCAGGTTCCCAGAGGAAATGGGACATTCCCTAGATGGCTGAGTCTAATCTGGGGTGGCATGGAGGGCAAAAAAGATCGACTGATTAATTACCAATGGCTGAGATTAACTCAAGCAATCCATCACTTTTTTGTTTTCTTCTGTATGATGCCCTAAGAGCAACAGGTATGCCCACATGTGGCATGAGCTCACTGTGCCATTGAAACCAAGCTGCACCAGACTCAATCAGGGCAAAGCTGGTCTTGGATTGCTTGTCTTCTGGCTCAGAGAGGACCTGGCTTGGCAAATTGAGCTGAACTGTTCATATTGGAACAGATCAAGGCTGATTTGCGAATGGATGGGTCTAATCTAAGGTGGAGTGGTGTGCAAAACAAATGGGCTAGGGTGCGGCCCTGCGTAATTACCAGTGGCTGAGATGAATTCAACCATCCCACCCATCACAGTGAGAGTGCTCTGTTCCCGGCATGCATGCTGATCCCAGCTGATGAGACAGTACTGCCAAAACGCGTGGAATAATGGGGCAGTAGCCAGGACCCCGCGCCAAGTCACAAGATGTGCCATATTGATCTCCCCAGCCATCTAGTTTGGCCTTGGTGGACATTTTCCCGGCTGCCTACGTGGGAGGAAAGGACGTGGCAAATGATCAGTCACCTGTGGATTAGGAGGCCTAAGGCCAGACTCACCAGGTGCGGGCAGTTTACTGTTGAGTGGAACTAAGTCAGCGCTAAACAAGCATTTCAAGACACTTTACTCCAGGCACTAGATCCTGAACACGGTATCCCCAAAGCCGGAAAGGTGCCAGATTGCTAGGCGCAGGCCCCAGGGGGCTGTCAAAGACTGAGGCACCCAAAGACAGACTGAACCACGAGGCAGGCCGTCAGGGCCAGAGTGGGAACCGACAGTAGCCCTGGGAAAATGATCAAATAAGCCCGACATCCCACCGAATTAGCAAACGAATTCTCCTCTCTCCCTTCCTCCCTGCACCCTTGTTACTCCTCTTTGCCACTGATTCCGTGAAATGAGATCGTCCGTCACCACTTTCTCCTCCTCCGAATTAATGGCCCGTCTCACAATCTTTTTCTTTCCCTTCCTTTCTTTCTCCGACATTCCACTCTCACTCTCTCCTCTATCTCGCCAACTCCTTCCTCTGTTTTCTCTCTTTACGCTGTTGGTCTGCACAGGATGAGAGCAACAAAAACGCAGCCAAGGGGCCGTTTTTTGGACTACAGAAGTGCGCTCCAGCTGCAGCTCAGGGTGGGCTGGAGAAAGGCCCGAGGGGCAGGAGGTCTGGCCGTGAGGCCTCTGGTCAGCCCCTTGGCCGTGTCTGATGAGAGTCTCCCTACGGCCACCTGTTAACCCCTGGCCTTGCGCGCCGCTCTCACTGCAAGCATCCGCGCGCCGCTCTCACTGCAAGCATCCGCGCGCCCTCCGTGCACCGCGCGCCGCTCTCACTGCAAGCATCCGCGCGCCGCTCTCACTGCAAGCATCCGCGCGCCCTGTGTGCACCGCGCGCCGCTCTCACTGCAAGCATCCGCGCGCCCTGTGTGCACCGCGCGCCGCTCTCACTGCAATCATCTGCGCGCCGCTCTTACTGCAAGCATCCGCGCGCCCTGTGTGCACCGCGCGCCGCTCTCACTGCAAGCATCCGCGCGCCGCTCTCACTGCAAGCCTCCGCGCGCCGCTCTCACTGCAAGCATCCGCGCGCCCTGTGTGCACCGCGCGCCGCTCTCACTGCAAGCATCCGCGCGCCGCTCTCACTGCAAGCATCCGCGCGCCCTGTGTGCACCGCGCGCCGCTCTCACTGCAAGCATCCGCGCGCCCTGCGTGCACCGCGCGCCGCTCTCACTGCAAGCATCCGCGCGCCCTGCGTGCACCGCGCGCCGCTCTCACTGCAAGCATCCGCGCGCCCTGTGTGCACCGCGCGCCGCTCGCACTGCAAGCATCCGCGCGCCGCTCTCACTGCAAGCATCCGCGCGCCCTGTGTGCACCGCGCGCCGCTCTCACTGCAAGCATCCGCGCGCCGCTCTCACTGCAAGCATCCGCGCGCCCTGTGTGCACCGCGCGCCGCTCTCACTGCAAGCATCCGCGCGCCCTGTGTGCACCGCGCGCAGCTCTCACTGCAAGAATCCGCGCGCCCTGTGTGCACCGCGCGCCGCTCTCACTGCAAGAATCCGCGCGCCCTGTGTGCACCGCGCGCCGCTCTCACTGCAAGAATCCACGCGCCCTGCGTGCACCGCGCGCCGCTCTCACTGCAAGCATCCGCGCGCCCTGTGTGCACCGCGCGCCGCTCTCACTGCAAGCATCCGCGCGCCGCTCTCACTGCAAGCATCCGCGCGCCCTGTGTGCACCGCGCGCCGCTCTCACTGCAAGCATCCGCGCGCCCTGTGTGCACCGCGCGCCGCTCGCACTGCAAGCATCCGCGCGCCGCTCTCACTGCAAGCATCCGCGCGCCCTGTGTGCACCGCGCGCCGCTCTCACTGCAAGCATCCGCGCGCCGCTCTCACTGCAAGCATCCGCGCGCCCTGTGTGCACCGCGCGCCGCTCTCACTGCAAGCATCCGCGCGCCCTGTGTGCACCGCGCGCCGCTCTCACTGCAATCATCTGCGCGCCGCTCTTACTGCAAGCATCCGCGCGCCCTGTGTGCACCGCGCGCCGCTCTCACTGCAAGCATCCGCGCGCCGCTCTCACTGCAAGCCTCCGCGCGCCGCTCTCACTGCAAGCATCCGCGCGCCCTGTGTGCACCGCGCGCCGCTCTCACTGCAAGCATCCGCGCGCCGCTCTCACTGCAAGCATCCGCGCGCCCTGTGTGCACCGCGCGCCGCTCTCACTGCAAGCATCCGCGCGCCCTGTGTGCACCGCGCGCAGCTCTCACTGCAAGAATCCGCGCGCCCTGTGTGCACCGCGCGCCGCTCTCACTGCAAGAATCCGCGCGCCCTGCGTGCACCGCGCGCCGCTCTCACTGCAAGCATCCGCGCGCCCTGTGTGCACCGCGCGCCGCTCTCACTGCAAGCATCCGCGCGCCGCTCTCACTGCAAGCATCCGCGCGCCCTGTGTGCACCGCGCGCCGCTCTCACTGCAAGCATCCGCGCGCCCTGTGTGCACCGCGCGCCGCTCGCACTGCAAGCATCCGCGCGCCGCTCTCACTGCAAGCATCCGCGCGCCCTGTGTGCACCGCGCGCCGCTCTCACAGCAAGCATCCGCGCGCCGCTCTCACTGCAAGCATCCGCGCGCCCTGTGTGCACCGCTCTCACTGCAAGCATCCGCGCGCCCTGTGTGCACCGCGCGGCGCTCTCACTGCAAGCATCCGCGCGCCCTGTGTGCACCGCGCGCCGCTCTCACTGCAAGCATCCGCGCGCCGCTCTCACTGCAAGCATCCGCGCGCCCTGTGTGCACCGCGCGCCGCTCTCACTGCAAGCATCCGCGCGCCCTGGGTGCACCGCGCGCCGCTCTCACTGCAAGCATCCGCGCGCCCTGTGTGCACCGCGCGCCGCTCTCACTGCAAGCATCCGCGCGCCCTGTGTGCACCGCGCGCCGCTCTCACTGCAAGCATCCGCGCGCCGCTCTCACTGCAAGCATCCGCGCGTCCTGTGTGCACCACGCGCCGCTCTCACTGCAAGCATCCGCGCGCCCTGTGTGCACCGCGCGCCGCTCTCACTGCAAGCATCCGCGCGCCGCTCTCACTGCAAGCATCCGCGCGCCCTGTGTGCACCGCGCGCCGCTCTCACTGCAAGCATCCGCGCGCAGCTCTCACTGCAAGCATCCGCGCGCCCTGTGTGCACCGCGCGCCGGCTCTCACTGCAAGCATCCGCGCGCCGCTCTCACTGCAAGCATCCGCGCGCCCTGTGTGCACTGCGCGCCGCTCTCACTGCAAGCATCCGCGCGCCCTGTGTGCACTGCGCGCCGCTCTCACTGCAAGCATCCCCGCGCCGCTCTCACTGCAAGCATCCGCGCGCCGCTGACATCCCCTGGACCCGGAAGACCAGGACACGACAAAACGTGGCAGAAGGCCCCGGCCCAGGTGCCTCATCCTCGGACACTCCGGCTGGCCCCGTCTCGTGTCCTGCCTGCGAGTAAACAGCGGAAACTCTGAGACTACGCGCACGTGCAGTGAAAGCCACTTGCACGTCAACAAGCGCTGTGTACAGTTTGTACAATGATACGAAAGAGTGCCCCAATGCGCCATACTTTTTTTTATTTTATTAAAGGGCCAACCTGAGGCTGCAGACCAGCATGTCTTCCTAAAGAGCACGACTCACTTAGCAAATTCACTTCCGACAAACTGTACATCACGAAAGTGAAGGAGCCGCTTAGGGGGAAAGGAATAGACTTTCGAAAGCTTGTTACATATTCCATGTATATTCGTAATACTGAAGTTCCTTACCAGCTCCTTTATCCAGGCCTGTCCGCTGCTTCCAACCGCCCACGTTACAAAGCAAAACAACACTCCAACGCACAGAAGACAATGCACAAGTAGTCACGAGGCAGGAATGAACAATCCATAAAGAAGAACTTTACAAAGCGCTTAATAATCTAAGAAGGCACAACATCACTAACCTTGAGTATACATTATACAGCCTAAAGAAGGCCCAACTATACAAAATACATCACTAAGAAACACAGGACACAACGCAGAGCCACATTTGTTGTATTTGCCAATCCAGCTTGGTTCAGCAAATAAAAAATAAATAAAAAAAAAGCGGGTGGGGGAAGCAACACGGGGAGGCTAGCAGCAACCCAGAGGGTGTGGGTGGGGTACAAGTAACAGGGAGGATGCGAGGGGAGCATTCCGGGGAGAGGGAAAACAGTGTAGATTGCAGAGGGTGGGGGAGAACAGAAAAACAAGCAAGAGAACATGACGGAGAGTACACGGGCAAGAAAACAACACAAGTGGGGAGAAGCACACAATGGTAGGCGCACTATGGAAGGGGCCGGGGAGAACAACATGGACAAAGAAAGCATACTGGTGAGAGGAGACAGCAGGGAATCATATGCACTTTCGCGGAGTCCTTAAAAAGAAAAAAATAGTGCCTGAAATAGCAAGCAGTGTAAGGACACAGTAATGCATCCTTGCTCCAGGGGAGAGACAAACGCAAGAAGAGGAAGGAAGCACAACCACAGACGAATATGATGCAGACATATGAGAGTGAAAACGAGGCTAATCAAGGAAAAACAATGGGCAGGCTCTACGCCCACTGTAAACTAACAACACGTCTCACAACAGACAGACCTAAAGAGCTCAATGTCACAGCCACTCGTACAGACCTAGCAATTTCGTCAGTCATTGTTATCTACCCAACCATACTTCATATGCTGTATTGGGCCACTTGTGGCGATCTACAGCTGTGGTTCCCAACCTGTGTCCGGGGACCCTTGGGGGTCCGCAGAGCATCCTCATGGGGTCCATGACTACTTACAAAATTAAATAATATTAACAGAGTAAATCCCCAGCTTTGAGTACTGACTCAGTGAGGTGTTCCTGGATCTCAATAATGATTTATTGGGGGTCCCTGGGATCCAGTCATGATAAAGTGGGGGATCCACAGAAGTCAACAGGTTGGTAACCACAGATCTACAGCTTTAAGTCTCCTTGAGCAGCACGCCAAGCAAAAGAATGCTCGATTCCCAGGCATGATGACAGTGACATCTCCTGGGTACCTGTGGGTACTGCATGCACAAACTGAACTCCGCTTGGAGTCTTGTGGACTTTCGTATCTGTTGAGAAGATGAAAAAAATAAAGCAACTTTAGGTGAAGAGGAGAGAAAGAGAGCGCGGTTTCTGTTAAGGGGGCTTCCGGAAGGGATCTATGGAGCATAACATCCCTTACATTTAGAAGCGGGGAGATACTCTGAATTTTAAGTACACTTGCAGTGTGACAGCAGAGGGTATGTACATGTGAACTAGACTTGACAGAAGTTATTGTGGAGCCTGAGCAAAAAAGCTCAGAGGAGCCCTCGGAACACGTCTCCCTTTTGTCCGGCTGCCAGAAGCACCTGTTTCTGTGCCTAGTGATACAGCCAGGTAAGTTATCTTCATTAACCCACACGGCAGGCGTGTTTCCATTAAAAATGTATAAATACATTCCACTGAAGCAGAGCGCTCAACTGGACATTGTGAGGGCTGTGGTGGTTGTGACCTCAGCAAAGGTAAGTGCAACACGATGATCTGAGACTGAAGGGGGCTGATTAAACCACCAGACAAGGATAGAAGGTGTAAGTGGATCAACGTGATCATATGGCGTTTCTGGTGGGTCAGTGGATTAATGCATCAACCGAAGTGATCTGTATATGCCCCCACAGTTCTTCCCTGCAGTCACACTCCGACTTTCATCCTTCTCATGTTCTCATGTCGGCGAAATAAGTACCGTCCAGTTAGGTAAAAAGTAAAACATCTGCTATTGGTCAGTAGCTCCAAGAGAGATGCAGCCCACAGATGTACCTGCTGTGATAATAATACTCAGCTCAGGAATATTTTGTTAGCTGGAAGCGAAAAGGAAGATGGTAACTGGGTAGCAGTACGAGGCTGCACTCCTAGCCATGTACACACTCTGCACCAACACAGGGACCTACATTGTGGCATTGATGCTGATGGATGCACGAGATGAGAGCCTCAGCATCCTTAGGCAGAGGGATTCTGGTACATTAAAGGATGGATGTGGGACCGGACAAAGGGAGGGGATAAGGATCTACACATAATCCGAGTGCTTCAAGAGCAGCTGAACAAAAACCCAGGACGAGCTATCACAAGTGTCTCGATGCTATTAAAGGTGAAGGTTTAAAACAGATGGTGATGTATGAACAGTGGTGGGTGAGAAGGGGAACAGGAAACAAAACATGGGCATAAAGGGTAGACAAATTGACTCCCTACGCCTGCAAACGCAGGAAACTTTGCACTTCGCAAACAAGTGCAAAGTTCCCCGACTTTGGCTGAGGCAGACTTTCACTCCCCCGGTCCTTACTCCATGCAGATCGGTGCCACTGTTTCACCTCCCAGATCACTGTCTTCTTCTGATCCATGGCCTACCCAACATGGATGGAAATCGGGATGCAAGAAATGAAGGTTCTCAGAGACAGTATGAGACAAGTTGATATTGAGAACCAATAAACTCAAAATCAAAATAAAGCAATGCCTTGGAAAAAGAAGGTTCCTTTATTTATTAGCGAGAAAACAGTGCACTATATATAATAAGTAACAGAACAATTAGACCATAGACATATTACCTTCTCCCGGCAAGATATGACCATCACAACTACAGAGCTTGGACTACATATCAATTAACATGAGGTTATATGGCCAATGACACTCAATGAACTAACGTTAGGGCGTCCTCAAGAAAGCCTGTGAACTTTCAGGATCTCTGTGTGTTGTCAAGCAGTGGGGATGCAAGACAGAATGTTCCAGTGACCCCAGCTGACTAGCATTCCTCTGCGCTCTAGGTTCTCAGTCACTCTTGATGGATTCAGATCCAGTACTTTTTTCTCAAAAACCCGAAATGAATTCAAAACCATCAACCCAAAACAAACAGACATCCTCAGCCACTATAAAGTTACGACTTTGATAACCAAGTTATGCAAGTCTGTAGTCCAGCTAACAGGGCTACCAGGGTCAGAAATCAGTGTCCACAAGTGACTCAGTTCAGGGGGACATCGGCTGAGATCGATGCTGTGCTGAAGGCGCAGTTCAACAACGTGGGACTACGGGTGCTACACCGCGGATAGCATCATAACTAAATCCTCTTGGGGGACACAAAAACTCTCAAGAGCCTATCTTTGGAAACTGCCCAGTAGCTGTCAAGGTTTTCATTAGGCAGGAGCGCCCGTGGGCCGGGAGATACATATAACCATATCTTCACTATTTAAAGCGGGGCAGGTCCAGCCACAAGTCCAACCACAAGTTCAAAATAATCATTTCAATAGAAATGTAAGTGCAAGAGAGAGAATTCTGACATCACAAGAAGGGGCTTCAGCCAATGGGACGCTGCACAATGGGAGAAGATGAACCGCTGTGTCCAACTGAGGCTGTCAAGGGGGAGGCAAAGGGCCTTTCAAGGCCGTGGACAGAGCTGGTTCGAACTCACGGCACTTGCTGAACTAGAATGCTTCTCTGCTGGTCCCTGGTCTTCTGTCTAAGCAGGTCAATGGCTGAGCTGCAAGACTTCAAGGCTCATGGATTGCTCACTTGTTGAGATAACCCTATCATGGGCTTTAGTCAGCTGATCCTTGCTCTTTGCCCTTCCTTTCAGCATCCTCTCTTCACATTGCGCATTACAGCTCCCTCTGCAGTTGTCAAGAGCAGGGTCTGTCTAGAGTCCTAAGCCTGTTCCTTACCATGAAAAGAAAAAACACAGATTTTTCCACCTGTAAAAGCATTTCTGGATGATGTACAAGGTCTCTGCCCAGAGTTTTATCAAGTATAACTGGCTGGATGGGACCAGTATGTAGCTGCTGTGGGGGCAGTAGTGGGAAGCCAGGGCCAGCCAAAGTCCAAGTTTTACAACTCATGCACATAAAAGACAGACTTCATCGTCTCAGAAATAGGCAGAGCAAGGAGGAAGGACTAGCAACAAGTGGAGAAGTAAAGCTGAATAGTAACCAAACCCTAGCTGGTTGCTAGGAGATAACCAGCAGGCAAATTAAGTCCGACGGGAGAGTTCAGCTTATTCATTGGTTGGGAGGCAAGGCCTTTAAGGGAAGCAGAGGTATATTCCCCCAGCCCACCAGATACCAAAAGCCTCGTTGGTGTCAGAGTCCCACGGACAGTAACACAGACTTTTTCACATCAGTGCAAATAGGAAAAGCAGTGGCAGCTGGTAATTGAAGCAGCGTGGATGGTCGGGTGGGTCACACAGGCACAGTCACTCATACCCATGCATTCACGCACATGGACCCATTCCCCCCTCAATTCACATACACATGCACACACCCATTCACAGTGCACACTCACGAGTACACATACATTCAAACATACACACAGGCATGCACCAAACATTAAAACAAATACTTAACTGTGCTGCAGCAATGATCCTGGGAAGTGGTTCCTGCCGATTAGGACTGCCAGCTCCTCTCATTGACTGCCCTTGTTTTCGGTCTTTTGGTTGTCACCTGGTGGGATAGAATCAGTGAGACTGCTGACCACACTGACTCTGATGAGCCTCACTGATTGACACTTGGCCTTGGACACATCAGGGCTTAAAAATGAAGCACCCAGATTCAAGGCTATCAGTGATGCTCCCCCTCATCATGAGGGGAAGGACCACCACACACTTTGCTGGACGAGGAGGTCACGGCCACCGGGCTGTAACATCTTCAGCCTGGCAAAGTTCAGCTCAGACAGCCAGGTGCCTGAGGATTTAACACAAGTACATCGCCTGACTGCCTGACCTGAACATGAAGACTGTCAGGCTGACATTTGCTCTGCTTGACAGACACTCTTCATATTTGGAAAAAGCAGGGGCCCCGGCCCCCCTATCCTTAAGGATGATTTGCCAGTGAGAAAAGGACAACCTATAGCGGGACTACCATTTTGCGTAGGTATCACTAGGTTTTTCCTCCTAGTGACATCACTTACTCTTCATATGAACCCTCAGGTACATGAGAGATGCATAGCATGCTACAGACAGCACATCACTCACTGTGTTGGAACCAAGGATGGGAAAATGAAGATTTACAGCGGAGATGTCAGTAGCGCTCTCCCCTCCAGCTGTATGGATACACAAATTGGTGAGGAAAGTGGGGAAGGATTTTTCTCCACATCTTTGGAAAGCATTTTTAAGCATCACAATCTTTGTGAAATTCACTGAGCTTACAAAGTCTTTAAACAAACTTCAGGAGAACAATTGAACAAATAGTAGGGTAGTGACAGAGAAAGTCTGCAAGAACCTAATTTTGTCTATGGCATTAATAAAAAAATATATATCCTTTTTCCCCACAAACTTAACATGGGAAAAGTTGGGAAACTCGTGAAACTGAGCGAAGTGTGATGTTTGGCAGCTTTACCCAGTTTTGACAGAGAATTTTAAAACTTTGTCCATCCATGAAAAAAATTGCCTGATCTACTGAACATGAGTTAGGCACCACTAACCTTCCAGAGCTTAATATGAGGGATCAGTAGCCGCCATCAAAGAGAGATAACAGTGCCTTTTGGAAGCACACCCAGCCAGCAGTGCCCTGCTGGTGAATGTCACAAAAACATGGCCTGCCAAAAAATGAATCACACAGTTCACTGCAGGAAACAAAGGGGGGTGATGGAAAACTGGAAGGGGCCAGTGTTGCACAGATTTCTAGGAGTAGGAGTTTGAACCCATCAGAAACCTAGAGAACATGGTTATGGTTACAGCAAGCTAGCTTCTAGACCAACCTGGGGGCATATTGTTGAGCCCCTAGCACCACCGGAACATCAATTTTTGTGACGCTCGGGTGGCGCAAAGCCCTGCACCATGTGTACAAGTTGGCGTTAAGCCACTTTTTGTGACTTAACAGCACCTTGTAAATACGTCCCCTTCACACGCAACCCTTTGTGTGGAAGGGGTGTGCAAAGGGTGTTGCTGTGGGCGTGCCACAGCAACACCCATTGCATTTTGACGCTGCCTCAGATTTATGAGTTTTCGTAAACCTGAGGCAGCGCCAAAATCTAACGCCACCCCAGCAGTGGCATTAGCAAGGCGCAACAAGGAGGAATACTTTTATTCCTACTCGTGTTTTGCTTTTGCTATGTATGCTGCTGTGGTGATTGGAATGTTGGATAGCTACAATGGGAGTAGAATGAGGGGATGGAATGGTCAGACAAGGAGAATGTTGTGGGTGGCAGTTGTTGCAGGGCAGTTGCTGGAGGATGTCGAGTTGGCGTTGCTCCCTTACGACTAACCTTGCTTTTTATTAAATTGAGTTGGGAACAAATATGTCTGGGTGGCACATTCTTTTCTCCACAGCTGCAGTCTGGTTTTTAAAGTGCATTTCTATGTTTTTTTGTAACATATAGTAATTTTTATTACTATACGTTTATCCAACCACCGCTGTGCACGGCCTTTGGCCATGAACGGCAGAGGTTGCCTGCAAAATCTGGCCTGCAGACACAGCCTGTGTCTAACACCCCCTAACCACCCAACCCCATGCTGTGCACAGCCCTTTGGCTGTGCACAGCAGAACCTGGCCACTGGGGGTCAGAATAGGTGTGACAGGGTGTATCTGGGGGTGAGAGTGTCTGTTAGAGTGTCTGTCTGGGTGTGAGAGTGTGTACATCAGTGTTTTTGCGGGTGTATCAGTGTGTGCTCAGGTCTGTGAGTGGGATCATGAGGCTGTCAGTGGGTCTGTGAGTGGGTGTGTGAGTCTGAGTGGTTCTGTGAATGGGTGCGTAACTGTCTGAGGGGTCTGTGAGTGATTGCGTGAGGGTCTGACTGGGGCTGTGTGTGTGCCGAAGGGACTGAGTGGGTCGGTGATTGGGTGTGTGAGTGTCTGAGAGAGTCTGTGAGTGGGTACGTAAGGGTCTGAGTGTGTGTGTGAGTGGGAGGAAAAGATTGAAAGAGAGAGAGAGAAAAAGAGAGAGAGAGGGAGAGAGATAGAATTTTTTTTAGGTTTTGTTGTATGATCTACTTAGAATGAGGTACTTCTGTACAATTTAAAATAAAAATATATCTGTCATTTTTACAAATTAAAATAATTTGTAATAAAATAAAATAAAAAAAAAGAGAAGTTAGTCTGGCTGGGCTCGAGCCATTAGTGCTCAGTATGAAGGTCTGTGAACTTCACACTGAGCTATTGTTTTTTTTAGTTTTTTGTTTTAGCCCTTTATGGGCTATCTGGGACCGTCGCTCCTTATTTTTTTTTTTTTTTTATATTTTACAAAATGCCCTGGATCTGTGAAGCCTTAAGGATTCCCTCTTGGTGTTATTGCTTTAGCAAGCACGGAGCTGCTTTAACAGCATCTATGTGCTTGCTGAAGCATTTCATCTCTAACCCCTTCATTCATGAAAGCTCCGCTGTTTGACAGCGGGATCTGGTTTACAGGTCCCGTTGTCAAACAGCGGAGTGTTTTCTGTGGCTTGGCTGCAGAGCTGCAGCCCAGCCACTGCAAACAGCTATGTCCCAGGGGTGGGTACCCCAGGACATAGCAGGAGCCAGCCCTGGGGGTGGTGGTCCCCAGGGCCATCTGTGGCTCCAAGAGGCGGCCACGTGGCCTACCCTCCAGTGTATGCATAGCCCCAAGGATGTGGTGGTCCCCAGAGCTTGAGGGTCTCAGAGGGACCCTCTTTCTTTTATTCAATATATTTTTTAAAATATTTGCCCTGGGGAGGTGGTGATCCCCAAGGCAGCGGGGGGAGGCATGCGCCCCCGCATATCTAATCAAAGCCCTAGGGAGGTGGTGGTCCCCAGGGCACCGGGAGGGGGCCAGGATGTCGGCCCCCCTGCTTTTTTTAAACAAATGCCCCCAGGACTTGGCCCACTAGGGTGCTTTATAATACCAAAGTGTGGGAGCCCTCGCTTCATTTAAAAAAAAATTATGGCGGATCCACTGCAACTTCATCTGTAAAATAAATAAAACATGTTTTTTAGCCCTTGGGGGGTCCCTTTGGGACCCCAACACCAGAGCTAAGGGGTCATGGTGTTCATACCCTGGCCCCTTTTCTTTATTTTTTACGACTCGGTTTCAGCCAAGTCCCAAGATGGCTGACAACACTTCAACGGCTTCTGTTGTTGAAGTGTCAACCAATCAGATCTCATCCTGTCCAACGAACTGGCTCTAGGTCCTAACTATATGTACCTAGTGGTGACCACCATATTATAATTATATATATTAGAACATATTAGATTGAACACTTCTATATACACAGCAGAGCCTGAAGTACCACGCAGCCAGCCACCACATGGTATTCAGTGGCACTTCTCACCGTTATACATTGCAAACAAGGAACAGACCAGATAGACCAATTCTGATCCAGCAAACAGAGCACTGATGGAACGCACAGCTGGCTGCCATGTGGCTTCCAATGGCACTTTCACCAATACATCTCACACACAAACTCCCCATAGAAAACAATGCCAAAGGACTCATGGTATGCAGCCACCCCATCTCGGATATGCCAAATAGGAGGATATCACAGTGTCAATTCCACCCCCTCTAAAAAACATCTCAAACAAACATGCAACAGAATAACTTAAACTTAACGTCTCACACACATCCCAAATGCAAACTTCACATTAGCTAGAACACCGCACACAATCCTAGCTTAGCACAGGCATGCCCCATACTCTTCAATAACACCCAGAATATTTCCATCGGCTGTACAGTGAACTTGTCTACCTGGTTAGAAGACGTGTTTGCAAATTGTAAAACTCTACAGTCTCAACTCTATGGGGCCACACATCTACAGCTCCATCAATTAAAGAATAGTTATGAAAACGAAGCATGTACCAGAACATCACACCAATGACAGAATCACAGGCCAATTTATACTGGTCTATGATGTAAACCATGTAATGGTTTGAACATTTTCCCACAAATTAATAACAGTTGCATGAGACCATACCAACTGCATACATATCTAAACATATGTCTTTAGAAGGCTAAAATCTATCTTACCTGGATATAATCCACTGTGGTTCCCAGAGCCTTGAAAGCAGTGTACATCACCTCTCGCTTTCCACCCCATTTTTGCATGATGCACACACAACGCTTGTTCTGGATCAAATCCTCCACTATCATCCGCCCAGGGTCTTCCCGGGGAATCTCACAGTGATGAACTTCCCCTCTACCGTGTCTGTGTTTTTCCACCATGTTTGTGGTCTCGGTCCACTCTCCTGTGGCACCATTGCCACTGGAGTGGTAGTTCCCTGCCCAGATATATGTTCCAATCTCTTTCTCCTCCTTGAATACCTCCTTGAACATGTCTAGCATGTAGCGGTCTTCCTCACTGTTCCCATCAATGACCATGATGATCTTCAGACATGCCTGAGAGTAAACTATGGAGCGGGCTGAGACCAGGCACTGCTTGAGGTACTTGGGATCTTCCTGATAGGCAGAGATGGTGAGGGCCACTTTCCTCTTACCACTGCAGGTCAGACTGTCACTCTCCATGCGACGATGCTCCAGGTAGGCGAAGAAGCTCTGGACCACCAAGTGTAGCACCTGTATTGCTCCATAGACACCAAAAGATGTGAGACGCAGACGGTCATGGGTGATCTGAAATTCTACAACATAGGCTGCCAGCACACCAGTGAAAACTGCCACAGCCAAAGCTACGGTCAGGATGCGCCGGATCAATGAGGCAGGGACTGTCTTTGGTGTGACCGAACCTACAGCTGGAATAAGTGGTGAGAGGATGGAAAAGTAAGGAGAGGAAATAATAAAAAATAATGAGTAGAGAGCAACACACATTTCAAGGTGTGAAAAGCATACATAAGGGAGTTTTTGACGGCGGAGACTTGTAACAAATGTAATTTTAGGCTTCTCAGAACACTCATTTCAGTTTTGTTAACATTTGAGATGCTTTACATGGCACAATGTGTGCCAAAAGGTTTGTGAATGAAATTCAAGATACACATGATACTATATACTATGGTCAATCAAATAAGTGATGAGGCAAGCCAAGTATTGAAGAAAAACACCGAGGGGCATATTAACAAGCCCCTAGCACCACCGGAGCATCATTTTTGTGAGGCTCCGATGGCGATGTGCACTGCCCCATATTTACAAGGCAGGTGCTAAGCCACTTTTGTGGCTTAACATTGCTATGTAAATATGGCCCCCTCCAATATAGTTTTCTGCGGCAGAGGGACGTGCACTGGATGTTGCTGTGGGCGTTCCACTGCAACACGTATTACTTTGGATGCCCGAGATTTACAAGAATTCAGAAATCTGTGGCAGCACCCTCGGGGTGGCGTTAGCATGGCGCAATGAGAAAAAATACTTTTATTTCTTCTCGTTTTTGCTTTTTCTATGTGTTCTGCATTCTGCAGCACACATAGAAAGAGCAAAATTCCAATAATTATTGTTTATGTGCAGGGTGTTCCTTCTTGCATTAATAGACCTCTCTAGCATACGAAGGTAGCTGTAGTTCTTCTCATAGCCACCAAGTTCTGATAGCCCTCCTCAAACTTTATGAAGCACTGATAGATCTTCTAATACAAATTAAAGTTTTGATGGACCTTCTGATGCCTTTTCGTGCAGTGATGGCATACTCACACAGATCAAAGCATTGATGGGTCTTTTCAAATCTAATAATGCACTCACAGTACTGTTGAAAACTACTAAATCGCCCACAGTATGTAGCACTCGCAGATCTCACTGGACCTAGTAGAGCACATGCTGTCTTTCCTGAACTACAGAATCAATGCCAGACCTTGCCACACCTTCCAAAGCTCTGAAAAAAAAAACAGACCCATGAAAGCATCATAGTTCACTTAGCCACCTTCTCAGACCCACCAAAGCATTAATGGCCTCCATACCAAAGCAATAGTAAGGGATTCTATGTTTGTCAAAAATATCTCTACGCTTTCTGCAACCCACCAAGGCACTGATAGTCCTGCTCAGACCTACAAAAGCACTGACAGATATTTTCATGCTTACCAAGCACCAAAAAAACATAGAAGATTGCAAATGCATTGATAGACCTTCACAGACCTACCACAGTATGGTCAGTAGTTTACAGGCTTACAAAAGCACTGCTATACCTTCTCTTATCTATCTCAGCAGTGATAGAGTTTCTAAGACCTACCAAAAACACTTCTAGTTCTGTGCCGACCTACTCAAGGACTGACAGTCCTAGTAGTTGTTACTAAAGCATTGACAGTCCTTTTGAGAAGGTTCTCTGATCTCCCAATGCACTGACTGATCTACTAAGACACACCAAAACAAGAATAATTCCACCCAGAACTACTATAGCAATGACATTCCTTATCAGTTTTACTAAGCGTTGATGGATCTTATGCGACCTCCCAAAGCACCCCTGCCATGCATTGTTTTTCTTCAAAGATTTTACTGCAAATATTACATTGATATTATGAATGATGTTATCAAAGATGTAATGAGTGCCGTAATTTGTGTGGTAATTAGCAGAGCATGGTGAGGGTGCAAGTTATAGTTAGCTTAGGGCACAAGCTATAGTTACTTGAGGTAACTCTAACTATAACAGGTGAATTTGTGTGGTTTGTACGTTTAAAATGTAAACCTAACTATAATGTCCCTGTAATCTTTGTTTTTTTAAGTGAATTTCTATGCCTTTTTTTTAATTCTATTTCCTAATTATAACATCCCTGTAGTCTTTGTTTTTTTTCAGTGAATTTCTATGTTTTTTTTTACGTAAACTAATTTTTCATTACTATACTTTAATACAACCAAGGCCGCGCACAGCCGAAAGCGGTTGGCAACAGGGTCTGGAGCCCACCCCTATAACCACCCAACAATACACTGTGCAAAGCCTTCAGCCGTGCGTGGCAGGGGATGGCCGCAAGGCCTGGCGTGCATCCAATCCTTGCGGCCAACACCTCTAAGCACCTAACCCCACACTGCGCATGGCTTTTGGCCATGTGCAGCAGGAGTTGGTCGCAGGTCTGCATGGCCCTCCTCCCCCGGACGATTTTGGCTCCAGGAAACCTATCTCCTGTGGCCCGGCGTTAGTTTATATATTTTTTTCTGGGGAGGGGGGCTGTGTGTCCCTCCTCCCTGGGCCGATCTCAGCCCTGAGGACTCGATCCCCTGGGGGCTGGCCTAAACATTTAGGGTTTTTTTGGCAGGGGGTCTGCGCAGTCTCCCTCCCTGGGCCGATCTGAGCCCCAGACACCCCATTCCCCAGGGCAAGGCCTAAACATGTAATTTTATTTTTAGGGAGGGCAGCTGCACAGCTCCCCTACCCAGGCCAATCTTGGTCTCAGGGACCCCAGGGACCAGCCATGTCACCTGGGTGCCCACCAGGGCACCCAGTCACAATGTTGGGGGCCACAGGGGGATACCAAAGGCCCCCGGGTTGGGTGGTTATAGGGGTTGACCGCAGGGCCTGGCCACAAGTCAGGCCTTGCAGCCAACCACTGCTTCACATGGCCAAAGTCTGTGTGCAGCACGGGTTTGGTTGGCTATAGGGGTTTGCTGCTGGGCCTGACCACAGGCCAGGCGTTGCAGGGGATGCCCACTGCACACATCCGAAGACCATGTGTAACGCATGGTTGGGTGGTTACAGGGGTTGGTTGCAGAGCCTGGACTCAAGCCAGGCTCTGTGGTCAATCCATGCTGCCACGGCCGGTGGCCGTGTGCAGCATGGGGTCAGGTGGTTATAAGGGTTTGCAACAGGGCTTGGGCGCAGGCCAGGCCCTGTGGCCAACCATCGCCGTGCACAGTCAAAGGCTATACACAGTTGTGATTGAATTAACGTATAATAATGAAAATGAATTTACATTTAAAAAAGTAGAAATTCACTGAAAAAAACAAGGGTTACACGGACGTTATAGTTAGGAAATAGAATTAATAATAAAATAGAAATTCACTGAAAAATATTTAAAATAATTAGGCCGGGCTTGGGGTGATGGGGTCCCTGTAGAACACTTACAAAAACAAAAAACATACCCACACAGCCACTAATATACCCACTCACTCACCCATACAAGCAGTCATACACCCACACACTCAGCTATCTAGTGACAGACACAGTCACTCACTCTTCAATACAGACACTTACACACAGAGTAACTCACCTGTACAACAACTACCACAACCAATCACTCACCCATACAATCACTGACACACCCAGTCAGTCACCCATGCAGACACTAACACACCAACTCACAAACTGAGAACTACTCACACATGCACTTACTCTCCCATACAGTCACTAATACAGCCTTTCACTTATGTATCCATTCACTTATACACCTGCTTAGTCACCCATACAGTCACTGACTCACCCACTCACTCTCCAACACAGTCACTAACAGTTAGACTTTTCATCCTTGGCGTGGTCTCCCTTAACTTTTTGCCTCTGTTCCCCAGGTTGTTGATGTGTGCTGGACTCTGATTTTAGTGTTTTTGTTACTCTGGGCACTTTACCACTGCTTACCAGTGCTAAAGTGCAAGTGCTCCTTTACAAAATGTGTATGTAATTGGCTTATCCATGATTGGCATATTTGATTCACTAGTAAGTCCCTAGTAAAGTGCACTAGAGGTGCCAGGGCCTGTAAATCAAATGCTACTAGTGGGCCTGCAGCACTGGTTGTGCCACCCACATAAGTAGCTCTGTAATCATGTTGCAGACCTGCCACTGCAGTGTCTGCGTGTGCAGTTTTAACTGTAAATTCGACTTGGTAAGTGTACCCACTTGCCAGGCCCAAACCTTCCCTTTTCCTACGTGTCAGACACCCCTAAGTTAGGCCCTAGGTAGCCCCAAGGGCAGGGTGCAGTGTGTGGTTAAGGTAGGACATATAGTAATGTGTTTTATATGTCCTGACAGTGAAATATTGCTAAATTCATTTTTCACTTTTGCAAGGTCTGTCCCTCTCATAGGTTAACATGGGTGCTACCCTTAAATCTGATTAAAGTGTAGATTATCTTTGGGAGTGCATGGACATGTGGAGTTTGGGGTCTCTGAGCTCACAATTTAAAAATACATCTTTTAGTAAAGTTGATTTTGAGATTGTGTGTTTCAAAATGCCACTTTTAGAAAGTGAGCATCTTCTTGCTTATACCATTTCTGTGACTCTGCCTGGTTGTGGATTCCCTGTCTGGGTCAGTTTGACAGTTGGGCTGGTTGCACCTCACACTAGACCGTGACACAAAGGGAGCTGGGGTGTATCCTGATGAGCCATCTGTGCTAGGAGAGAGGAGAGGAGTGGTCACTCACACCTGAAAGGGCTGTGCCTGCCCTCACACAATGCAGTCTCCAACCCCCTGGTGAATGTCTAGGGCCTGGCCTGGGCAAGGCAGGATTTCACATTCAAAAGAGACTTTACTTTGAAGTAGGCCTACTTCAAAGGAGAATTTGGGTATAAGAAGGGCACTCAAAACCACAGACTTTAGAACACTTCTAGAAACAAGAGGAACCTCTGCCTAGAGAAGAGTTGAAGAGCTGAGGAAGAAGAGCTGCCCTGCCTGTGACTGTGCTTTGTGGAGCTATCCTGCACTTGCTGCTTCTGCCAGAGTAAGAGGGCAAAGACTGGACTTTGTGTGCCTTCCATCTTGAGAAGAAATCTCCAAGGGCTTGATTAAGTGCTTGCCTCCTGTTGTTTGAAGTCTCAGAGACAGCAAAGACTTCTCTCTGCCAGCACCTGGAGTCTCTGGAGAGACTCCTACTCTGCCCCATGGTGGCCATCCAGTTCCTGGGACCCTCAAAGGAGAAGTTGGCAGCCTAAGAGGAGGAAATCCACACACAGAGCGCCGTTCGGGGAAAAGATCGACGCATCTCTAATCTGCGGCTGAAAAAATGACACACCGCCAGCTCCGTGGCTGAAAATCGCCACGTACCGGAAACGCAACTGAAGAATCGCCGCACAGAGCAGGAGAAACAACGCGCAGCATCGCTGACGGAGGCTGGGAGATCACAACCCATGCTGCTTGGTTTTCGGATCATCGTGCGGCTAGATTTCCAACGCAAACACGGCTGGGCATGTAAAAACAACACAAGGCCTGCCCGGACCCGAGAGTGCTGACCGGATCGACGCATTGCTCTCCTGCGGAGAGAAGAAACAATGCGCCCGACCCTGACGAAAGGAGAAACAACGCACGGTCTCGCTCGTGAGTGAAATCGACGCATCACAAGCCCTTTTTGACGCACACTCGCCCATGCAGGGTTATTTTTGACGCACCCAAGGTACATTTTTCACGCTAACAGTATTAGTGTGTGTTTTAAACTACATAAAGACTCTTTTTGCTTTTTAATTGATTACTTGGCTTGTGTATTGTGGATTTTTGTTGTTTTGGTCTTGTTTTGTTTAGATAAATATTTCCTATTTTTCTAAACCTGTGTTGTGTCATTTTGTAGTGTTTTCATTAAGTTACTGTGTGTGTTGGTACAAATACATTACACCTAGCGCTCTGAAGTTAAGTCTACTGCTATGCCAAGCTACCAAGGGGGTAAGCAGGGGTTAGCTGAAGGTGATTCTCTTTTACCCTGACTAGAGTGAGGGTCCTTGCTTGAACAGGGGGTAACCTTACTGTCAACCAAAGACCCCATTGCTAACACCAACACATCCACTAACTCATCCATACAACCACTCACACACCCACTCTCTCACCCATGCAGCAGCTTATACACCCACTCACTTACAAATGCACACACTGACACACCCACTGACTAACCAATGTTGCAACTCACACATCCACTCTCCCATAACGGAACTGACACATCCTCACACTTATGCAAAAACCTAGTAATACATCCACTCACTCACCCATACATGCAGTGACTCACACACTCAGTCACTGATACAGTCACAAGCTGTTTGAAAATGGGTTGTTGGTAAGGACAGGTAAGTACCTACACTTAGCAATAGGTCACTAACCTCCACTTAGGTTCAGTTAGGTCTCAATAAATTAAACACAGATCAACCCTTGGTAGCTTGGCAGTGGTTGACAAGGCTTGACTTAGGAGACAAAGCGTAAAGCCTTCAAATATCACAACACAGTAATTAACTAAAACACAGGAAACTGTTTAAAAATCCAAAACCAACTTATAACAATAGGAAATATGTTGAGCTTTAAAATGACTCCAAAACGAATAGAATCGGATAAAGGGAACCGGAGATATGAATTTTTAAAGAGTTAATGCTTTTTAGCGCTTAGAAACTAATAGCGCCAATCTGATCATCTAGTTGCACCTCGACCGGGGCAAAGTCAAAGTTTAAAGCCGACCACGATAAAACCCTGCTCAGCTACAGCCCGCGGGAGGCCTCGGTCAAAAGTTTACCTTCGGACTTAGTAGTTTTCTTGAAGAGCCCTCGGTGGAGATTTTTAGCTTCGGACTTAGACGATTTTTCGAGATGAAAATCCCTTGACCGGGGCAAACCCGAATCTTGATCCGACGTCCTTAGAGCCCTGTTCAGATACACTGCTTGGGAGGTCCCGGTCAACTTTCTACGTTCGGACTTAGTCATTTTTTCCAAGATTTTTTTCACCGGGGCAAACCTGCAAGTCAGGCCGGGTCGTGGTTAAAGCAAACCGGCTAGAGTTGTTGTGGCGGATCGGTCCCTTAATTGAGCTTTTTTCAAAAAGTTCTCCAAACTTCTGGATCTTCTCCCAGATGTTCCTTTAAGGTTCCTTTGAGGTCCACAGCTCACCCTAAGGTTCCAGAAGCTCTGAGATGCTCCTTGAGGATGCGGACTACAACTCCCAGAATGCACCTAGTGTAAACTCCAAATTGGCCACTGGACAGTGGTCAGCTGGTCAGTTTCTTCAGGTATTGGTGCAGGGGACTCTGGTTAGCAATTATTTACCTGAAGTTTGACAGCCCTCCCCTTTCCTGCTTCCCCATCTGCTGAGGGAAGATCTCCTACCCCAGGCACATCTCCTTGTGTTGAGCCCAGGCCATTTCACACCTCATCAAGCAGTCTGGCCAAGCTGCCAGAGGGTGGCCAATCAGAGCAAATCAGCAAAGCACTACAGGGCTGAAGTTGGCAACTTTTTAGGTAAAGTTTAAAACTCTTTACTTGAACAAGTTATATTAAATCCAACAATTGTAACAATTAATTTGATACCAAACCTGAGGTATCTGTCACTTAAATAAACTCTCCCAATTCTAACCTATGGAGGCCATTCACTACAATGAGGGAAAAAACAAATTTGGTTGTTTTACCTTCCCAGGGCTTATAAAACTATTTTTATAAGGTCCCTACTTATAGTTACATGTAGGGGTATATAGGGCGCACCTTAGGGATGACATATATGTGAAAATAAGGTAGGTTAAGACTTTGGAAGTACTTTTAATTCCAAAGTTGAATTTGCATGTAACTATAAGTTAGAAGCAGCCAGAAAGGCCGGCCTGCCTTTAAAAAGACACTGGGCACCTCAGCAGTGCACCTATGGGTGCACTACCTATGCTGGGGTCCCTAAACCTACATGCCCTACCATATACTAGGGGCATTTAGGTAGGTTAATGTTGCCAATTATAATTAGCCTAATTTGCATATCCACTTTACACAGAGCACTGGCCCTGGGACTGACAAGCAGTACCCAGGGCACAGCTAAGAGTCAGTAACCACAAGTATCTGTCCAAAACATTTGAGGGTGACCAGGGCAAAAAGGAGGACTTTCCTACACAAACACACTCCGTCACTCGCCCATACAAGCAAACATGCACCCAGTCACCTGTACAGCCACTCAAACTCACACATCTATACAATCACTTACACGCACTGGATGATGTCATCAGTGATGACATTTGAGATGTCATGAGTGATGTCACTGACCATGTCATGAGTGATGTAATATGAGTGGTCATAATCAGTGCATTAGGAAGGTGCAAATTATAGTTAGCTGAGGTAACTATAACTGTTGAATTTCACTGGTTTTGTGCATGAGAAATGTGAATCTACTATAATGTCACTGTAACCTTTGGTTTTTACTGTGAAAAATATGTAAATACATACATATATAACATTACATTACATTTGTGTAGATTACAGGTTTGCTACTATTTTTACATTTTATATTTTTGGGGGGAGACCCCCCCAAACACCCTTTTTAAATTACTCTTACAAATATATAAACTACTTACCACATACTCACCAATACAAACATATATGCGTTGTAAAGACTTGCGTGGTAAAAGTAATTGTGCTTTTAAAAATGTGTTGTAATTCCATTTCATGCTAAAACTTCCGTGGTAAAGGCTGTTCCCTGATCACTGCAAACTATTACAGATAAAATACCCCCAGGCAAGATGTGCACCAGTGCCTTCCCTGGGCACTGCACATTAGTGAAAGACAGCCTGGTTGTCTAAAGCAGCCTGTCCACATTTCACAGTAAAGGCAGTAATGCAGCCTTATTTTCAAAGGATAACAGAGATTCCCTATAGGTGGGAGTAATGAGTGACTACACCTGCCTGCACAAGGATGTTTGAGGTGGGTCTATTCTCCCAACTTTACCCCAATTCAAGTGCTATTTAGAGGGGTCTAGGGGAGTGCCTTAAAGTGTGCTACCTCTTTGTGAAGCAGGATCAATGTGCCCCACCAGCTTTGAATCTGGGCTTGCGCCTATAAAATGGCATGAGCGCTAAAGTAAAGTGCAGGCAATGAGGGAAAGCCTTCTCGCAATCATGCATCAGCGTGGTCTGTATTGCATAAGCGGCTTCACAAGTGCATGCAGCCCCTTTTACATTAACAAAGTGCCTCAGGGGTACAGAAAGCAGGCACACATGCACATTATACTCCCAGAGCACTATGTGTAATACAGACCCCAGTGTACCATATGTGAGCATCAGGAAGTGAAGTGATTGGACAGAGGGCTGAGTTCTGGAGGCACCTAAGCTCCAGGTGGAGAGTTACCTGTGGATCTCATATACCTAGTCCTATACCACTTTCTGTGACCTGAAACTAAGGCCCAGATTTACTACGGATTGCGCTGGTACCCACATTGAGCTATGAACTTTGCACTTCAGATAATCAGCAGTGTGTTACTATTGTCTAGCCTCCAAATACCACACATTTCTTTTCCCTACGATATGACATGTCAGCCAAAACATCTAAACTACCTTGCAAATAAATGAGGTGGAAATTGTGATAGAGTCTCCAATTTTTCTTTATACCGAAGTGTCCACACTAACCCACAAGTATGGTTTCAAGTGGCATTTTCAGTATAACCATTTAATGGCTTACATCAATTGCATGTGGTAGTGTGTCTTCATGTCAGTTCATTGTATGCATCCATGTGTACATCCACAAAATCTGGCAAGGATCCAACCCGCATGGGCCAACATTGAACAACCCTGGTTTATTCCATCATCTCTTCGTGGCATCAACCGTTGGGTTCCAGCCTATTCAACAGCTCACTGGATTCTGACACTTTCCCAGAAGACTGGAAGGATACAGAAATGATACCCCTGCTGAAGAAACCTTCAGCCGACTCCAACAAACTCAGCTACTCCAGACCCATTTCCCTGCTTGCTTCCCCCTGCCTGTTTCCCATATTTCCAATCCTCCCGCCTCTCAGTGCCCTTCCCAGGACCTACTTTATGGAGGCTGCAGTGCAACTCCACTGAGCAAGTCCCTGTGCCAGCTCCCTCTTCGCTGTCAGCGTCGTCCTACTGCTGTAGCCCTCTTGCCCTCTGCTTTCCCTGCTGCGTCGCTCGTTTAGTTTATTTTGCTCTTTTCCCTTTGCTCTAGCTCATGCTGGTTGTTCTGTTCCTTTCCTCTGTTGCTCTTGCCCTTTGTCTTGCCTCTGTTTCACCTGTTGTTTCAGCTTTTTTGGATCTTTGCCTGCTTTTTTCACCATTTTGCCTTTGTCTGCCTTATCTGCCTTGTCTGCTTTTGACTCTGCCTGTGCGAAATAAAGTTTGCTTTTATTTTCTCTTGTGCCTGATAGTTTGTTTTTTGGTTGCTTGTATACAGTAGCACCCTCTGCTTGCTTTCCCTCCCTCCCACTTTCCAGCGTTTCCATCGCTCCCAGCACCCCTCCCAGGACCTGCTTAATGGAGGCCTCAGTGCAGCTGCACAGTGGATGCTTACAGCGGGCATGCCGCTGGTGCACCAAGGGCATTCCAATGGCAAGCTGTGCCCATCCACTGCTTGACCATGCCCAGTGCCAGGAACCTTGTCCCTCTGGCCACCTACAGATAAACTGCCACAGACCTCTGAACCCTGTGACCCAGATGCCGCAACAACAACTGCTGCCTCACATCTCCTCGCGCAACATTAGGACTTTTCATCTGCTGCCTCTGCCTCTTCTCCTGCAACCCAGCACCTCATGCCCTCAAGTAACCCTCCAACACACCCACCTCCCCAACCACCACCAGGAGGATACCTCTCCACTCCCTCCAATGACCAATCACTCTGCAAAGACACCAGCAAAATCTGGGACACCATCACTACTCTCACCCCCGATGTTGTCTTCATAACCAAGACCTGGCTCGACCCTCCGCCGCCCCTGACATCACCACCACGATGCCTAAAGGATACAAGATGATACACCAACAAACTCAGAGGTGGCATTGCTTCTATCCACAGGGACTCCACCACGGAAGACGACACCACACCTATCATGTAACTCCTCAACTTCCAACTCCAAACCGATGGCAGAACAACCATCAGAGGCACCCTCACATGCAGACCACCTGGCCCACACTCCGGCTTCTGTAACGCCATTCAAGTCTTCATCATCTCACTTGCCACAGACTCTGAACACTACATCCTCTTGGGCAACCTCAACTTCCACCTCAATGACCCCGAAGGCGCTAATGCTGCCATCTTAATTTAAAGCAAGAACAATATCAGCCTCACTCAATTGGTCACCAACCCCACACACAGGGCAGGATGTTCACTTGACCCTATCTTCACCATCAGCAACACAATCAAGTACAGCCATGCTCCAAATTCACTGGAGTGACAACTCCATTGTCCACTTCACCATCACAGCAGCACTACTCACCTCTACCAAGACCCCCACCAGAACAAAGTGAAAAACGCCCAGTGGACAGATCCCCCCAATAGCAACCATCCCTTCCCCACCACCAACCTCAATGAGGCTGTTGAGAACATCTTCACCTGGACCACTTTATGCGCCGACAAGGTTGCACCCATCAAACGCTCCAAGAATGGCAGATCCACCCAAGAGACCATCTGGTACACACCAGAGCTGAGAAGAACGAAAAGCATCTGCAAATGGCCAGAGTGATGACGGCGGGCCAGCAAAGATCCCACAGACCAAGTAGCCTTCAAATCAGCCCTCCACAACTACCATCAACGCATTAAAGACACAAAAAATGCACCTTGGCAGAGTGCATCGAAGCCAGCTCCAACCACAGCAAAGAACTCTTCAATATTGTCAGAGAATTTGCCTGTCCAGCAGCCACTGAGAACACAATCCCCCCATCCCTACAACTCTGCAACACCCTAGCGGACTACCTATATAACAATATACCCACCATCTTCAGAAACTTTGAACATCAATATTCAGCTCTCCATTGCCTCCTCATACGAAACAACACCAACCAGAACCCTCCGCCCACAGCTTGGGTACAGATCTCCACCCAGTACACCACAACCATCATGAACTCTATCCACTCTGGAGCACCCACGGACCCCTGCCATCACCACTTCTTTGACCTCTGAAGAAAGAGAATTAGCAGCAAACTCACTACATTCTCAATGTGTCCATTATCTCGGCTACCTTCCCAGATCAGTAGAAGCACGAAAACGTCAGACCTCTCCTCAACAAACGCTCTGCCGACCTCAGTGACCTCAAAAACTACTACTCAATCTCGCTGCTCCCTTTCCCTGCCACAGTCCTCGAGAAGGCCATCAATCGACAACTTAGTGAACACCTGGAGAACAACAACCTGCTGGACACTGTTTCCCACCACATCCTTATCAAGAGACTCTGCCACAAAGGGATCCAGGGAGACACCCTTAAATGGATCTCTTCCTTCCTCACAAGACAAACCCAGTGAATCCGCCTATATCCTTCACATCAGAACCCAAGGCCATCTCAAGGTTCTTCCCTCAGCCCCACCCTGTTCAACATCTGTGTGACACCCCTGGTTGACATTGTCATACCCCACTCAACATCATATCCTATGCAGATAACAGACCTCTCTGAAGATCCCCTCTACCACTCGAACCAGCTTCCACAACTGCATGGCCAAAATTACTGAATCGAAGAAGACCAATTGCCTGAAACTCATTATTGAGAAGACAGAAGTGCTGATCTTCTAAAATAACACTTCCCTGTGAAATGACAGCAGGTGGCCCCCCGAACTCGACCCCTCGCCCACACTGTCAGACCACGCCCATAACCTTGGATTCATCCTTGACAGCAAACTCACCATGAATCACCAGATCAACACAGTAATTGGTGCCTGTCTCCACACCCTCTGCATGCTCCGAAAGGTCTTCAGATGACTCCCAGTCCACACCAGGAAAAACATCAACCAAGCCCTAGTCACCAGCCGGATCGACTATGGAAACACGCTCTATGCAGGAACCACCACCCAACTCCTGAAGAGACTCTAGACAATACAGAACTCAGCTGCCAGGCTTATCATCAACAACCCTAAATGGACCACATCACCCCCCACTGCAGGATCCTCCACTGGCTCCCCGTTCAGAAAAGATGCCTGTTCAAAATGATGACACATACCTATAAGGCTCTCCATGACCTAGGACCAGCTTGCATCCACCGTCTTAACTTCCACTAACCAGATACCTGCGCTCCACCTTGCTCACCTTCGCTGACACTCCCTACATCCGTTGACACCTCAGTGGAGGCCGCTCCTTCTGCTACCTCGCCACTAAGTCATGGAACAGCCTCCGCCTCCTTACAGCACCCTCGCTCATGAAATTCAGGACTAAAGACCTGGCTTTTCAAGTGATAACAGCATGATCCCAATGCTTGGATACACCCCTGGGAGGTTAGATGTGCTCTATAAATCCTGATTGATTGTTCCTTTTCCCAGCCAAAGTCATCGCAAAAGGTATCAACCAACAACTCATCATGTACCTAGAACACAATCATCTCTTGGGCAGCTCCCAATCTGGATTCCACAGCAAGCACAGCACAGAGACAGCCCTGATTGTGGCCACAGACAGCATTCAGACCCTCTTCGACATAGAAGAGACACCACCCGTTTCCTTCTCGATCTCTCAGCAGCCTTTGACACCATCTCCCACCAAACGCTCATTGCCAGACTTCACGACATAGGCATCCAAGTAATCACCCTCAGATGGAATGCCTCTGCCCTCACTGACAGAACACAAAGAGTTCACCTTCCACCTTTAACCTCCAAACCCAACCCAGTCATCTGCGGAGTCTCTCAAAGCTCATCAATCAGCCCCATCCTCTTTAGCATCTACATGTCCCTCCTTGCAAACATACTCAGATGCCACGTTCTCAACATTACATTCAATGGTGGTGACACTCAACTCATCCTCTCTGAAAACTCCACCCCCCCACAAACCAACTTCTACAAATGCACGACCAGCATTACCAACTGGATGAGGCGTAACTGCCTCAAGTTCAGCACAGACAAGACAGAAGTCTTGCTCTTAGGCAGCGATAACTCTCCCCAGGATGCCTCCTGGGGGCCCAGAGAAGTGGGGCCCACCCCAATCCCAGCTGAGCACGCCAAGAATCTTGGTATTATCCTGGACAGAAAACTCACCATGAGATTACAAGCCAGCTCAGTGTCATCCTCCTGCTTCTTCATCCTGCATGTTACACAAGATTTCAAGAGGCTTCCCCAAAATGCAAGAGGCACCATTGCCCAAGCCCTCGTCACCAGTCAATAAGACTACTGAACACCCTCTAATTCGGAATCAAGGACCACCTCGTTCAAAGATTTCAGACCAGCAAGAAAACCACAGCAAGACTCATCCTGGTTCTCCCTTGTCACACCCACCTCAAAAAACTCCACTGGCTAGCGGTTCAGAAGAGATGCTAATTAAAACTCCTCACCCACTTGTTCCGGACCTGCTAGACTTTTCATCCTTGGTGTGGTCTCCCTTAACTTTTTGCCTCTGTTTCCCAGGTTGTTGATATGTGATGGACTCTGTTTTTGCTGTTTTTGTTACTCTGGGCACTTAATGCTAAAGTGCAAGTGCTCCTATACAAAATGTGTATGTAATCGGTGTATCCATGAATGGCATATTTGATTTACGAATACGTCCCTAGTACAGTGCACTAGAGGTGCCCAGGGCCTGTAAATCAAATGCTTCTAGTGGGCCAGCAGCACTGGTTGTGCCACACACCTGAGTAGCCCTGTAATCATATCTCAGACCTGCCACTGCAGTGTCTGTGTGTGCAGTTTTAAACTGTAAATTCGACTTGGCAAGTGTACCCACATGTCCCGCCTAAACCTTCCTTTTTCTTACATGTAAGACATCCCTAAGGTAGGCCCTAGGTAGCCCCAGAGGCAGGGTGCAGTGTATGGTTAAGGTAGGACATATAGTAATGTGTTTTATATGTCCTAACAGTGAAATACTGCTAAATTAGTTTTTCACTGTTGCAAGGCCTGTCCCTCTCATAGGTTAACATGGGTGCTACCTTTAAATATGACTAAAGTGTAGATTCCCTCTGGGAGCGGATAGACATGTGGAGTTTGGAGTCTCTGAGCTCACGATTTCAAAATACACCTTTTAGTAAAGTTGATTTTAAGATTGTGTGTTTGAAAATGCCACTTTTAGAAAGTGAGCATTTTCTTGCTTATACCATTTCTGTGACTCTGCCTGTTTGTGGATTCCCTGTCTGGGTTAGTTTGACAGTTGTGCTGTTTGCACCTCTCACTAGACAGTGACACAAAGGGAGCTGGGGTATAGCCTGAATATCCTGATGAGCCATCTGTTCTAGGGGGTGGGAGGAGTGGTCACTCACACCTGAAAGGGCTGTGCCTGCCCTCACACAGTGTATTCTCCAACCCCCTCGTGTGTGTCTGGGGCCTTGCCTGGGCAAGGCAGGATTTCACAAACAAGAGAGACTTTTCTTTGAAGTAAGCCTACTTCAAAGGACAAAATGGGTATAAGAAGGGCACCCAAAACCACAGACTTTAGATCACTTCTGGAAATCAAGAGGAACCTGCCTGGAGAAGAGCTGAAGAGCTGAGGAAGAAGAGCTGCCCTGCCTGTGACTGTGCATTGTGGAGCTATCCTGCAGTTGCTGCTTCTGCCTGTGCAAGGGGACAAAGACTGGATTTTGTGGTATATTCCTGCTTGAGAAGAACTCTCCAAGGGCTTGATTTAGAGCATGCCTTCTGTTGCTTGAAGTCTCAGGGACAGCAAAGACTTCTCCTGCCAGCACCTGGACTCTCTGTGAGACTCCTGCCCTGTCAAGTGGTGCCCATCCAGTTCCTGGGACCTTGAAAGGTGAAGCTAGCAGACCTAGGTTGAGAATTCCACTCACAGACCGGCACACAGGGAAATTTTCGACACAACCGCTGGAGAAACGAAGCGCCGCTGGCTTCGCGGCTGAAATCGACGCTCTGCCTGCATCACGGCTGGAAAATCGACGCAAGCGGCTGGAGAAATGACATGCGGCATCGCTGACGGAGGCTGCAAACGATGCAACATCGTTGGGCGCGGAAAAATGACGCAAGCCTGCCCGGACCTGAGGTACTTTGTGCAGATCGACGCATCGCTCTCCTGCGGAGAGAAGAAATGAAGCACGGCGATCGGACCGAAGAAAGAGAAACGACGCACAACCTCGCTCATGGGTGAGAAAGCAACGAATCGCTTACCTTTTTCGATGCACACTCATCCGTGCATGTTATTTTGGCGCTACCCAGGTACTTTTCAACGCTAACAGTGTTAGCATTGCTTTTGAAGGATTTAAAGAGTCTTTTTGATTTTTAATTAATAACTTCACTTGTGTATGGTGGATTTTTGTCGTTTTGGTCTTGTTTTGGTTAGATAAATATTTTCTATTTTTCTAAACCTGTGTTGTGTCATTTTGTGGTGTTTTCATTAAGTTACTGTGTGTGTTGGTACAAATACTTTACACCTAGCACTCTGAAGTTAAGCCTACTGCTTGTGCCAAGCTGCCAAGGGGGTAATCAGGGGTTAGCTGATGGTGATTCTCTCCTACCCTGACTAGAGTGAGGGTCCTTGTTCAGACAGGGTGTAACCTGACTGCCAACCAAAGACCCCATATCTAACATTGGTGATCAGCAGTTGGGATTGGACTTGTATTTGTACTTGACATACAGTGATTAAATGTACAATACTGTTTTGAGTGCAGACCACTACATGACCACATACTACTTGTCTTGTGATTCTTGCTTTTTCTCTTTTGCTTGGATTTTTCCCTACATCCATTTTTTGTGGTAATCTTTGATTGACTTCTGAACTTCACTGGGAACTTGTTTTCTGCCTTTTGGAACTTTGCACTTTTGATGACTTTTCATCATGTCCCAATCTGGCGATGCATCAGTTGGAGCTGCTTTTGACTTGGAGAAATTATAGAGCTCTACAAAGGGCTCAGTTGAAGCAGTTCTGCAAATGTTTTGACTGTCCCGTTAAGAGCTCATCCAAGAAGGAGGAGCTGCAAAGGGCACTGAAGGCCTAGGTGACAGCCAAGAGCACTGAAGGGCACACAAGGGATGAGGAGGATGAGGAGGAGGAAGAGCATTCCATACACAATGGTATTGTGGGTGGGCCTGTTATGTCCAGGGAGGGGGTCTCCAGGGCAGGTAGCAGTGTCTCATCTAATGGTCTGACCCCTGAAGAATTGCAGGACAGACAGGCAGAGGGAGTTGGAGAAAATGAGGATGGCCATAGAGGAGAAAAAGTTGTTGTTGGTTCATGAGCTCAGCTTAATGGAGCTTGATCAGAGGAGCCAGTCTAGTAGGGGTGGTGGCAGCCACATCACAGTGCAGCCTGAGAGGAGGGTGCACATTCCTAAAGATCTTGTGAAATATTACAAAAGGGAGGACGACATATACTTGTGGTTTAAGGGGTATGAGTCTGCTCTCCACATGAATCTGGTCCCTGAAGCTCATAGGGGGGCGGGTCTGTGGAAGCACTTTGAGGTAGAGGGGAGAGATACACTGACAGCCTAGGGGATGCTCAGAATCTCAAATACAATATCATGAAGGATGCCCTACTCTCAAGGTATGGTCTCACCCCCTAGCAGTACAAGGACAAGTTTAGGTCCTATAAGAAGAAGGAATCCCAAACATGGTTGGAATGTGTTGATTCTTTTTGTAGGTCACTGGATGGTTGGGTGAAGGGCAGTAAAGTAACAATGTATGAGGGGCTTTACAATCTGATTGCTTGGGAGCACACCTACAGTTTATGTTTTCCAGAGCTGCGCCAGCACCTGATTGACAGCAAGCTGACGGATCCCAGGAAGTTTGCTCAGGAAGTGGACCGCTGGGAGAGCACCAGGGTCCAAAGAGGTATGGGGGGACCATGCCAAGGGTGGGCAGGGTCACTCTCAGAAGAAAGGGGGGGGTAAGGGTAAACAGGGGGAATTTACCCTGTTTCCGAGGGTAAAGATTCCCAGCCCACGAGTGAAAAGAAGCCATGGTTCTCCAAAGGGAAACCAGTGGCAGGGGGTCCCCCACGTAAGTGTTATGAATGTGGCCAGTTGGGTCATGTGAAGGGGGTCCCCAAATGCCCCAAGAGTACACCGGCACCCACGGGTGCGCAGTCCCAGGGTCTGGCTAGTGTAGCGCTTGGGGAGGAGTTGGTTCCAGGTGGGTGGGAGCCAGCTGAGATGACCCTTGTCTCACTAGGGGACAGTGAGATGGTCCAGAGAACCTTGTGCCTGAGAACACTAAAAAGTACAGGCAGTGGGTGACCATCAATGGACAGAGGGTGGAGGCTCTGAGAGACAAAGGAGCCAGTGTGACTACAGTGAGGAGTCAGCTGGTGTCTGAAGAGCAGATTGATCCCTGGGTACTTCACCAAGTAGTTGCAGTGGACAACTCAGAGCGCCTGTGCAGAGTGGCACAGGTTCCCTTTGAATGGGGGGGGAGTCTCACGTTCCTTGAAGGTAGCTGTGAGTCCAACCATGTCTGTAGATGGTTTGCTAGGCAATAACCTGGAGGATTTCCCTTGGAAGGAGGTGGAACACAGGTCTCACTTGGAGATGTTGGGTCTGCTTGGGTGGGTATGCGTATCCACCCGGTCAATGGAAGCCCTCAGGGTGGTCAAGAGCCCCTGGAGCCTGAAACAGTGGCCCTGGGTACCGCCAAGAAGAGGAAGGGCAGGGAGCTCGGGAAACTGGCCTCAGAAGTTCCCATGGTCCAGGATGTGGCAGAGGCTGAGTGTGACGCCCTGGAACCTACAGGGGAACAGGTGGCTGAACTGGGGGAGGTCCCTGAGCTGTTGCAGTGGCAGCAGGAAGGGCAACCCACCAGGGAGGCATTCTGTGAGGCACAGGAAACTTGCCCTACTCTAGAGGGACTGCGGAAACAGGCTGCAGCCCAGGCGGCTGGCAAGGAGCCAGTTACTCACCTGATCTATTGGGAGGATGGCCTCCTGTATAGTGAGCCTAAGGTTCCTGAGCCTGGGTCAGCTTGTATGATGGTGGTATCCCAGTGTTTCAGGACCTTCCTACTGGGGTTGGCTCATGATGTGCCTTTGACAGGACATCTGGGGCAGGACAAGACCTATAAGAGGCTTGTCTCCCACTTCCATTGGCCCCAGATACAAAAGCATTCTGTTACACACTGTAGGACTTGCCCAACTTGTCAGGCAAGTGGCAAGAGTGGGGGGAAATGTAAGGCTCCCCTCCAACCTTTACCTGTTGTAAGTACTCCCTTTGAGAGGGTAGGTATTGACATTGTGGGGCCTCTGGATCCCAAGACAGCCATGGGCAACAGGTTCATCCTGGTCTTGGTGGATCATGCCACCTGGTACACAGAAGCCATTCCTCTGAGATCAGTCACTTTGCTTGTGGCGGGTCACGCACTGATGGGGGTCTTTGACCGCATGGGGTTCCCCAAGGAAGTGGTATCTGATAGGGGTACCAACTTCATATCCACGTATAAGAAGTCTCTGTGGAAGGTGTATGGGGTGACCTACAAGTTCACCACACTTTACCACCCCCAAAGTAATGGTCTGGTTGCGAGATTCAACAGCCCCTTGAAAGGCATGATTCAAGGCCTGTCAGAGACCTTGAGGCAGAAGTGGGACGTCCTCTTGCCATGCCTTCTGTTCGCTTACAGGGAGGTGCCTCAAAAGGGACTTGGGTTTAGTCCCTTTGAGCTTATCTATGGCCACCCTGTGAGGGGACCTTTGAGTCTGGTGAAGGAAGCTTTGGATAAAGCTCCTAGTAAACTCCCCCACAGGATGTATTTAGCTACATGCTGGCTTTGAGAAACCAGACTGCCCACTTCAGGAGTCTCGCACAGGAGAACCCAGAAGCAAGCCAGGAGGATATGAAACGGTGGTATGACCGGAATGCCACTCTGGTCGAGTTTCAACCTGGTCAAAAGGTGTGGGTGATGGCGCCAGTGGAGGCGCCAGTGGAGGCTAGGGTGCTCCAGCATAAGTGGACTGGGCCACTTGAGGTGGTGGAGCACAAGAGTGAAGTCACCTACCTGGTGGACTTGCACTCTCCAAGGAACCCTTTAAGGGTCCTGCATGTCAACCGCCTCAAACCACACTTTGAGCAGACTGAACTGTCCATGCTCCTTGCAACAAACGATGGGCTGGAGGAGGAGTGTGAGCCTCTTCCTGACCTCCTGTCTGCAGGAGAACAAGCTGGGTCTGTGGACGGAGTGATCCTCTCCTTCTCCCTGACTGAAGAGCAGGAGAGTGACTGTCGCCACGTGTTGGGACAGTTCGCCTCACTGTTTTCCCTGATCCCAGGAGTCACACACTTGTGCACACATGATGTGGACACTGGGGACAGTACACCCATTAAACAAAAGATTTACAGGGTGATTGACAGGGTTAAGGCTTGCATTAAGGATGAAGTATCCAAAATGTTAACCCTACGGGTTATTGAGCAATCCAGCAGTCATTGGGCCAGCCCAGTGGTATTGGTGTCAAAGGCAGCTGCACCTGGTGCCACTCCAGAACTCCGGTTCTTTGTGGACTACTGGGGACTCAATGCGGTCAGCAAGACTGAGGCACACCCCATCCCCTGAGCTGATGAGCTCATTGACCGGCTGGGAGCTGCTAAGTACCTCAGTACATTTGACTTAATGTCTGGGTACTGGCAGATTGCCTTAACTGAGGGGGCCAAGGAGAGGTCAGCATTTTCTACCCCAGATGGACACTTTCAATTTAAAGTGATACCATTTGGGATGAAGAATGCCCCTGCCACCTTTCAGAGGTTGGTCAACCAGGTATTGGCTGGCTGGATGATTTCAGTCTCGCCTACCTGGATGACATTGCTGTGTTTAGTTCCAAATGAGAGGAACATCTGCAACACCTCTGGAGAGTGTTAGAGGGCCTGCAGAAGGCAGGTCTCATTATTAAGGTAAGCAAGGGCTAAATAGGGCAGGGTTCTGTGGTGTACTTGGGACACCAGGTAGGAAATGGCCAGGTGGCGCCCCTACAGCCAAAAATTGACACCAATCTGGCTTGGGAACCCCCCAAAACCCAGACTGAAGTGAGAGCCTTCTTAGGTCTCACAGGATACTACAGGAGGTTTGTCAAGGAATATGGTATCATTGTTACCCCCTTGACTGAGTTGACTTCTAATAAGCAACCCAGGAAAGAGGCTTGCTAGAACGCTTTTGATGCCCTGACGGCTGCCATGTGCACAGCACCTGTGCTGAAGACACCTGACTACTCCAAGGAGTTTGTTATGCAAACAGACGCCTCACAGCATGGTATTGGAGTAGTACTCTCACAGCTTAATGAAAAGGGCCTAGATCAACCCGTATCCTTCATTAGCAGGAGGTTACTTCCCAGGGAATGTAGGTGGAGTGCCATAGAATGTGAATCGTTTGCTGTGGTCTGGGCGCTGAAGAAGTTAAGACCCTAATTGTTTGGGAGTCACTTCTGGGTTCAGACTGACCACAGGCCCCTCAGATGGTTAATGCAGATGAGGGGTGAGAATCCAAAACTGTTGAAGTGGTCCATTTCCCTACAGGGGATGGAATTTATGGTGGAACACTGTCCTGGTACAGAACACACTAATGCTGATGGTCTGTCCAGGTTCTTCTGCCTTAGTGATGAGAACTCCCATGAGGTTGGGTAGACACTCCCCACTTTCAGCTGGGGGAACACGTGTTAGACTTTTCATCCTTGGCGTTATCTCCCTTAACTTTTTGCCTCTGTTTCCCAGGTTGTTGATGTGTGCTGAACTCTGTTTTTGCTGTTTTTGTTACTCTGGGCACTTTACTACTGCTAACCAGTGCTAAAGTGCAAGTGCTCCTATACAAAATGTGTATGTAATTGGTTAATCCATGATTGACATATTTGATTTACTAGTAAGTCCCTAGTACAGTGCACTAGGGGTGCCCAGGGCCTGTAAGTCAAATGCTACTAGTGGGCCTGCAGCACTGGTTGTGCCACCCACCTGAGTAGCCCTGTAATCATATCTCAGACCTGCCACTGCAGTGTCTGTGTGTGCAGTTTTAGGGGGTCATTCTGACCATGGCGGTCTTGGACCGCCAGGGCAAGAATGATGGAAGCACCGCCAACAGGCTGGCGGTGCTTCATTCCCTATTCTGACCGCGGCGGTAAAGCCGCGGTCGCACCGCCGGGGCCAGCGGTTTCCCGCCGATTTTCCCCCGGCGTGATAATCCGCCAGGGCAGCGCTGCAAGCAGCGCTGCAAGCAGCGCTGCCCTGGGGATTATGACCCCCTTACCGCCAGCCTGTTTCTGGCGGTTTACACCGCCAGGAAGAGGATGGCGGTAATGGGTGTCCTGGGGCCCCTGGGGGCCCCTGCACTGCCCATGCCACTGGCATGGGCAGTGCAGGGGCCCCCTAACAGGGCCCCGGCCTGCTTTTCACTGTCTGCATGGCAGACAGTGAAAAGCGCGACGGGTGCAACTGCACCCGTCGCACGGCTGCAACACCGCCGGCTCCATTAGGAGCCGGCTCCTGTGTTGCGGCCTCATTCCCGCTGGGCCGGCGGGCGCAAACATGGTTAACATCGCCCGTGCGTGTTATTTTGACGCTACCCGGGTAAATTTCAACTCTAACAGTGTTAGCATTGCTTTTGAAGGATTTAAAGACTCTTTTTGATTTTTAATTAATAACTTTACTTGTGTATGGTGGATTTTTGTCATTTTAGTTTTGCTGAGATAAATCATTTCTATTTTTCTAAACCTGTGTCGTGTCATTTTGTAGTGTTTTCATTAAGCTACTGTGTGTGTTGGTACAAATACTTTGTACCTAGCACTCTGAAGTTAAGCCTACTGCTCGTGCCAAGCTGCCAAGGGGGTAAGCAGGGGTTAGCAGGGTGATTCTCTTTTACCCTGACTAGAGTGAGGGTCCTTGCTTGGACAGGGGGTAACCTGACTGCCAACCAAAGACCCCATTTCTAACAGGACCCATCTACATCAACCACCACGTGAGATTCCACAAACCCTCAAGACACCTTCGCTCCCCTCTCACTGGCCCATACCTCCTCCATACCACACAGCACAGCAAGAGGATTCTCCTTTCCTAACTTGCAGTCAAAGCTTGGAATTGCCTTCCCCTACACCTCAGGACCTCCCCTACTCTACAGGAGTTCAATAGGATGCTGAAAATCTGCCTCTTCGATTGAAACCATGGACACTTGTCAGCACCTAAATACCCTCAAGGGTTATAAGTCGCGCTCTACAAGTAGACTAATTTGATCAACTGATTGAGAATTCATCAGTCTGCTGGAACAGTTTAGGTGGTTTGTCATTGCATCCATCTAGCTGAAAGGCTACTGGCTTTGATCTTAATCTCTCAAGTACCAATTTACAAGGACATTATAACACTAATGAAGAGACCAATAGTGGAGTAAAAAGTCTCCAGAGGCCCCAATCTAAGAAAACAGGTCGCTCTGATGAGATAGCATCAGCGCCATTGCACTTGTGGCATGAATGATGCTGAGGCTCTGTAACACCCATCTAGACTAGGAGAGAGGCTAAAGTATACTACAGATGAGGGGTGGGAAAAGGGGCAAACTTCGCCAGTGAAGTAGGATCAAGTTGAGAAACATGGAACTGTTTCTAAACTGTTTCTCAACTTTGTTACACACGAGGTTTGCTTAAAAAATTACGTTTTTGCAGAGAATTTTCAAAATTGTGAAAAAAAAATTCTCACTGACAATGAGATTTTGTCCTGCAAAGCTAATTTAGTGGAAATGTTTACCTGCTTTTTCTGAGTGGGTCTGTGAGTGGGTGCGTCAGTGTCTGAGTGGATCTGTGCATGGGTGCATGAGTGTCTGAGTGAGACTGTGAGTGCGTAAGTGAGGGTCTCAGTGGGTCTGTCATTGAGTACATGATGATCTGAGCTGGTATGTAAGTGGATGTATGAGGGTGTCAGTGGGTCTGTGAATGGATGTATGATTTCTTAACTTTGCAAACTTGTGAAGAACTCTGGAGTTTTGCTAAGTAACAAAGCCTCAGAGGAAAATGTTTTGTCATTTTGCAGACCCTTTATTTAGATGTCTCCAATGTTACCCTGGACCAGTGGGCCAGAGGAACGAGTTACTTACCTTCGGTAACGACTTTTCTGGTGGATACATTAGCTACCTGTGGATTCCTTACCTAATGAATACTCCCATGGCGTCAGCATTCAACGGAAATCTTCTTCCTAGTCTCTGCACGTCGACGAGGACGTCACCCTAGCCCACGCGACGCCGTCTGACGTCATACAGGCAATAAGAGGTCCTCGCCGACGTGCCGACGTCAGTACCAACATTTTTTACGTGCATGAGAACAATAACCCAATGCAATGAATGACCCAATGCAATGAAAAAGCAAGGCAATATCCCATAACATTGTAAAATACACAACATTGCAATAAAATGGCTGTAGATTTAATACAACTCTCTTTTTTTTTTTTTTTTTTTTTTTTTTTTAAAACAAACAATATATGCAAATCATGTATATACACAAAGATATATACATATATATATATATATATACATATAATTATATACAAGTATCCATATATACAACATCTATTGCAACCTTGAAGACCAAGAGGAGCGCACTCAAGGATTATTTGGTAAGACCAGAAAGGCAACGGGGAGACGGGTGGGACCGTGAGGAATCCACAGGTAGCTAATGTATCCACCAGAAAAGTCGTTACCGAAGGTAAGTAACTCGTTCTTCTGATGGATACAACTACCTGTGGATTCCTCACCTAATGAATAGAGTCCCAAAGCAGTACCACTCCCGGTGGTGGGTACCGAAATGGTCAAACCAAGAAATCCTGCAGCACTGACCGTGCAAAATGGCAGTCCCTTCTGACCTCAGAGTCCAAACAATAATGTTTCGCAAAAGTGTGAAGGGACGACCAAGTTGCGGCCTTGCAGATGTCGACCACAGGAACACCCCTGGCCAAGGCCGTAGTGGCCGACTTAGCTCTGGTGGAATGAGCTCTAATGCCATCAGGAGGATCCTTCTTTGCCAAAGAGTAACAGATTTTAATACAAAGAACAACCCACCTGGAGAGTGTTCTCTTGTGGACTGCCTTTCCTCTCCTCTTGCCCACATATCCGATGAACAGCTGATCCTCCAGCCTGAAGTCCTTCGTTCTATCCATGTAGAAGCTTAACGCCCTCTTTGGGTCCAATCGATGTAGTCTCTCTTCCTCCTTTGAAGGATGAGGCGGAGGATAGAACGTAAACAAAGTAATTGTCTGGGCCAAATGGAAGGGTGAAACAACCTTCGGGAGGAAAGCAGCCTTGGTCCTCAACACCACCTTATCCCCATAAAAAGTTGTATAAGGGGGTTTTACCGATAAGGCTTGCAACTCACTCACTCTCCTTGCAGATGTTATAGCCACCAGGAAGACTGTTTTAATAACCAAATACCTTAAGGGGCAAGAATGCATAGGCTCAAAAGGGGACCCCATAAGGAAAGTAAGGACCAAGGACAAATCCCATTGGGGCATAACAAATGGTTTTGGAGGATATTTATTTAAAAGACCTTTCAAGAATCTGAGAACAATAGGGGATTTAAATAACGATGGTTGATCTGGAAGACAAATGAAGGCTGACAGGGCAGACAAATAACCTTTAATAGTAGCCACTGCACAACCTTTCTGCGCTAGAGACAAAGCAAACGACAAAACATCTGATAGATGAGCATGTAAGGGATCAATCTGTCTCTCTCCACACCACATAACAAATTTAGACCACCTATTAGCGTAGATAGATTTAGTGGAGTGTCGCCTGGCCGCTAATATAACATCCACTACATCAGGCGGGAGAGAGAAGGAACTCAGGTTGCCCCGTTCAATCTCCAGGCATGTAGGTGTAGACTCTGGAGGATGGGGTGTAAAACCTGCCCCTGCGACTGCGAGAGGAGGTCTGCCCTGAGAGGGAGACGGAGCGGAGGGCACAGCGAGAGTTGGAGAAGGTCGGAATACCACACCCTCCTTGGCCAATCCGGAGCTATTAAGATTACTTGGGCCCGGTCTTGGCGAATCTTCCTCAACACTCGAGGAATCAAGGGTATGGGGGGAAACGCGTAAAGCAACTGGTCGCACCAGGTTATCAGAAACGCGTCCCCCAATGCTCCCTGCACCTGCTACTGGAGGCTGCAGAATAACGGACATTGCGCGTTCTCCAGAGTGGCAAACAGATCTACCCGAGGAAACCCCCACCTTTGGAAGATCAAACAGGCTTGATCTGGATGGAGACGCCACTCGTGGTCCGCCGAGAATTGGCGACTGAGACCGTCCGCACGTACATTCAAGACCCCGGCCAGATGATTTGCTACCAAGCAAATCTGATGGTTCTTTGCCCAGGACCATAGTCGAAGAGCTTCTCTGCAGAGAAGGTACGACCTTACTCCTCCCTGTTTGTTTATGTACCACATCGTGGTAGTATTGTCCGTCAGGACCTGTACCGACTGACCACGAAGGGAAGGGAGGAAGGCCTTGAGAGCCAGACGTACAGCCCGTAACTCTAACAGATTGATATGAAACATCTGCTCCTCTGGAGACCAAAGGCCTTTGATCGCCAGATCCCCCAGATGAGCTCCCCACCCTAGAGTGGAAGCATCCGTTATGACCGTGGCCACTGGTGGCGACTGCGCGAACGGCTTTCCTTGTGAAAGATTGTTGCTCGCAATCCACCACTTCAAGTCCACAGCAGCATCTCTGGAGATCTTGACAGCACCTTCTAGATCTCCTTTGTGTTGAGACCACTGCCTTCGGAGGCACCACTGAAGAGCCCTCATGTGCCAGCGAGCATGCGTGACCAACAGAATGCAGGAGGCAAACAGACCGAGCAGACGAAGGACCTTGAGGACTGGAACTACCGCTCCATTTCGAAACATTGGAACCAATTCCTGAATATCTTGAATCCGCTGAGGCGGAGGAAAGGTTCGACTCAATGTTGTATCCAGTACTGCCACTATGAACAGGAGGCGCTGAGAGGGCTCCAGGTGAGATTTGGGCTCGTTCACCGAAAAACCCAGGTCGAACAACAACTGAGTCGTTGACTGCAGATGATGCGACACAAGCTCCGGCGACTTGGCTTTGATCAACCAGTCGTCCAAGTAAGGGAATACTGCTATCCCCTTCCTTCTGAGCTCTGCCGCAACCACCGACATCACCTTCGTGAAGACTCGAGGTGCTGAAGTAAGACCAAACGGAAGGACCGCAAACTGATAGTGCTGCGATCCCACCATAAACCGGAGATACTTCCTGTGTGACTTGAGTATCGGGATATGAAAGTAAGCATCCTGCAAGTCGACAGACACCATCCAATCTTCCTTGTTCAACGCCCAAAGCACCTGAGCTAGGGTCAGCATCTTGAACTTTTCCTGTTTGAGGAACCAATTCAAGATCCTCAGGTCCAGGATTGGTCTCAACCGACCATCCTTCTTGGGAATCAGGAAATACCTTGAGTAAAAACCTCGACCCCTTTCCTGCTCTGGGACCAACTCTACCGCGCCCTTTGAAAGGAGGACTTGTACCTCCTGTTCTAGCAACAGGAGGTGTTCTTCTGAACAATAAGATGGGCGGGGTGGGATGAGGGGCGGGAACTCCCGAAAGGGAAGGGTGTAGCCTTTTCCCACAATACTGAGAACCCAAGTGTCTGTTGTAATAGTCTTCCACTTGCGGAGAAAATGCTGTAATCTTCCCCCTACAGGAGAGGAGTGAGTGGGAAATGGTGGAAGCCTAAGGCTGCTTTCCCTGCTGCACCCCTCCAGAGGACGAGGAAGAGGCAGAGTGCTGCTGAGAGGCTCCTCTGGTGCGGGCCCTCCCTCTCCCTCTAAAAGATCTATAGGGATGGGAAGAGGCAGGTTGCTGGAATCTCCCCCGAAAGGAAGAGGAGGAAGAGCCAACCCAAATCACCGAAACCTCCTGAAAATCCTGGAAGAGGCAGAGGAAGAAGGAGCTTGGAGTCCTAGCGATTTGGCTGTGGCCCTGCTCTCCTTAAAACGTTCCAAGGCCGAATCTGCCTTGGCGCCAAACAGCTTGTCCCCATCAAAAGGGAGATCCAATAGGGTTGACTGCACATCTGCAGAAAACCCCGAATTACGGAGCCAGGTCTGTCTCCTTGCCACCACAGTCGTGCCCATTGCTCTGGCCACCGAGTCGGTCGTATCCAGCCCAGCCTGAATAATCTGGGTCGCAGCAGCCTGGGCATCTGAAACAACATCCAAAAGACCCTGGGGAAGCTCCGTAAATGATGAGGAAATGTCATCCATAAGAGCATGAACATATCTCCCCAGGATACAAGTTGCGTTGGTGGCCTTCAACGCCAGACTGCAGGACGAAAAGATTTTCTTGGACTGCGCATCCAGTTTCTTCGAGTCTCTGTCCCCAGGCACCGTCGGGAAAGAACCAGGCGCTGATTTGGATGAACAGGAGGCCTGCACCACCAAGCTCTCCGGTGTAGGGTGCCTAGAAAGAAAGCCAGGGTCAGTTGGTGCAGCTCGATACCTCCTGGCTATGGCTCTATGAACCGCTGGGGAAGATACTGGTCTCTTCCACACCTCTAGCACCGGATCCAGCAAAGCGTCATTAAAGGGCAATAGAGGATCTGCCGCAGCTGAGGCCGGATGAAGCACCTCTGTCAGAAGGTTCTGTTTTGTCTCTGCCACCGGCAAAGGCAGGTCCAGAAAACTAGCTGCCTTCCGTACCACTGCGTGAAAGGAAGCAGCCTCCTCCGTGTATTCCCCTGGAGACGAAAGATCCCACTCAGGGGAAGTGTCCAGCCCACTGGCTGTATCTAGACCATGCAGTCTATCAACCGAGTCCTCTAGTTCTCCTTCTTCCAGGACTCGTTGGTACTCCTGCTCCTCTAATAAACGGAGAGCACGTCTCCTCGAATGAAGCCTCTGCTCGATACGCGGAGTCGACAATGCCTCCGCCGAAGCCGAAGATCGGCGCCGATCTTCAGAAGCCACCGACGCCGCGTCCGGTGCCACAGGTAACTTCGGCGCCGATGAAAGAGCACTCGGAGCGGATGGACCCACCGGAGTCACAGGACGAAATCCCGACGTCGACGGGATGGAAATCTCCGGGGCCAATCCCTCCGAAGCCACCGGAGCGGCCACCGGCGCCGACACCGGCGCCGAGCCCACGTTCCCAAAAGGGAGAAAGGGCATAAAGGGTGCCAGCCGTAGAGGCGCAGGATCACCCAATGAAAAGGCCAAAGGGCCAGCCGGAGCACCCCCTGGAGCCATCTGTTGGAAGATGGTATACATCGCATTTAGGAATGCGGTACTATCGGCTCCAGGGGTGGGAAAAGCCGGATACTGGGGTGCCTGTATCGAAGGCGACCCCGACGCCGGCCTCGACGTCTGCGACGCCGGGGACAACACCAGAGGCTGCACCACTTCAATCACCGACGCCTGTCCAGGTGAAGTCGGTGACGCCGGAGAGGGCAACGGCGTCGATGGATGCGGCGTGACCGTGGGACTGACCTCCCAAGTCCTCCGGCGCCGATCCGAAGACCTGGAACGAGTCTCCTTGCTCGAATGGCGCCGTGATTCTCTACGGCGCCGGGAGTCTCGATGACGCCGATGCCTTGGCGAAGAAGACTTCTTATGATGATTTTCTTTCTTCGCCTTCACCATAAACAACTTCGCCTCACGTTCCTTGAGGGCCTTTGGATTCATGTGCTGGCATGAATCGCAAGTCGAGACGTCGTGGTCGGAGCTTAAACACCAAAGACAGTCGGAGTGAGGATCCGTAACTGACATCTTGCCCCCACACTCACGACAAGGCTTAAAACCCGACTTTCTCTGCGACATTATTACTGCAGCGAAGGACTACGCAGCAAAAAATACACTGTAACCACGAAAGTAACAGTTGCTCCCTCGAAGAAAACCGTTTCGAATGCACGGAAAAAAGGGAACTGACGTCGGCACGTCGTCGAGGACCTCTTATTGCCTGTATGACGTCAGACGGCGTCGCGTGGGCTAGAGTGACGTCCTCGTCGACGTGCAGAGACTAGGAAGAAGATTTCCGTCGAATGCTGGCGCCATGGGAGTATTAATTAGGTGAGGAATCCACAGGTAGTTGTATCCATCAGAAGAGGCGGGTTGCTGGAATTTTCCCCGAAAGGAAGAGGAGGAAGAGCCACGTCCAAATCCACGAAACCTCCTAAAAAATCTGGAGGAGGTAGAAGAAGGGGCTTGTAGTCCTAATGATTTGGCTGTGGCCCTGCTTTCTTTGAACCTCTCCAGGGCCGAATCCGCCTTGGCCCCAAACAGTTTGTCCCCATCAAACGGGAGGTCCAACAGGGTCGACTGCACGTCCGCAGAGAACCCTGAGTTGCGAAGCCAAGCCTGTCTCCTCGCAACCACAGCCGTGCCCATCGCCCTAGCCACTGAGTCAGTCGTATCCAACCCAGATTGGATAACCTGGGTTGCAGCAGCCTGGGCATCGGAGACGATATTCAAAAGCCCTTGGGGAAGCTCCGTATGGGAAGATGTTATTTCGTCCATAAGAGCATAGATGTACCTCCCCAAGATACATGACGCGTTGGTGGACTTCAACGCCATGCTGCAGGATGAGAATATTTTCTTGGACTGAGAGTCCAACTTCTTGGAGTCTCTATCCCCTGGCACCGTCGGAAAAGATCCAGGGGCAGATCTAGAAGAATAGGAGGCCTGGACCACCAAGCTCTCCGGCGTAGGGTGTCTGGACAGAAAGCCAGGGTCAGATGGAGCAGCCCGATACCTCCTGGCCACAGCCCTATGAACAGCCGGGGAAGATACCGGCTTCTTCCACACCTCCAACACCGGGTCAAGCAAAGCCTCATTGAATGGTAAAAGAGGCTCCGCTGCAGTAGAGGCCGGATGCAGGATCTCAGTCAACAAATTCTGCTTCGCCTCCGCTACCGGCAAAGGCAATTCAAGAAAGTTAGCTGCCTTTCTCACCACAGCGTGAAAAGTGGCTGCCTCCTCAGTATACTCCCCTGGAGATGACAAGTCCCACTCAGGGGAAGTATCCAGCCCACTAGCTGTATCCAGTCCATGAAGACCTTCGCCAGAATCCTCTATCTCTCCTTCTTCCAGGACCCGTTGATATTCCTGTTCCTCCAAGAGACAGAGAGCACGTCTCCTAGAATGTAACCTCTCCTCAATATGCGGCGTCGACATGGCGTCTGCCGAAGTCGAAGAACGGCGCCGATCACCGGATCCATCCGACACCATGTCAGGCGCCACAGGCAGCTTCGACGCCAAGGTAGGAGCCGGATGCAGAGAGGCGCGTCTCGGAGCCTCCGATGGTCCTGCCGGAGTCACTGGTCGAAACTCCGAAGTCGACTGGATGGAAACCTCCGGAGCCGAAACCTCTGGGGCCATCGGAGCTTACACCGGAGTCGACACTGGCGCCGAACCCACATTCCCTAAGGGGAGAAAGGGCATGAAGGGTGCTGGCCTTAGCGGCGCCGGAGCACCCAAGGTGAAAGCCAACGGCCCCGAAGGACCAGTTGGAGCACCCCCTGGAGCCATCTGCTGAAAGATGGTATACATCGCATTCAAAAATGCTGTATTATCGGCTCCAGGGGCAGGAAAAGCCGGATACTGGGGTGCCTGGATCGAAGGCGACCCCGACGCCAGCCTCGACGTCTGTGATGCCGGAGAGAACACCTGAGGCTGCGGCACTTCAATCACTGAAGATGTCTGCCCAGGCGAAGTCGGCGAAGCCGGAGAAGGCAACGGCGTCGATGGATGTGGAGTGACTGTGGGACTGACCTCCCAAGTCTTACGACGCCGAGCCGAAGGCGACCTCGATCGAGACCTCTGGCTGGAATGGCGCCATGAATCCCTACGGCGCCGGGAATCTCGATGGTGCCGATGAGTCTTCGGCGAGGAGGACTTCCTATGATGCTTTTTCTCCTTCCTCTTTGACTTCGCCATGAAGAGTTTAGCCTCTCGCTCTTTTAGGGCCTTGGGATTCATGTGTTGGCATGAATCACATGTTGCGACGTGGTGGTCGGAGCTTAAGCACCATAAACAGTCTGAGTGCGGGTCCGTAACAGACATCTTGCCCCCACACTCCCGACAGGGCTTGAAACCAGACTTCCTCTGAGACATAGTAACTCTCAGATAAAAATCACGCAGCAGAAAAACACACTGTAACTTCGAAAGCAACAGTAGCTCCCTCAAAGATAACCGTTTCGAATGCACGGAAAAAAGGGAACTGACGTCGGCACGTCGGCGAGGACCTCTTATTGCCTGTATGACGTCAGACGGCGTTGTGTGGGCTAGGGTGACGTCCTCGTCGACATGCAGAGACTAGGAAGAAGATTTCCGTCGAATGCTGACGCCATGGGAGTATTCATTAGGTGAGGAATCCACAGGTAGTTGTATCCATCAGAATGACTGCTTACTGTTCTAAAGACATGAGGGCTGATCCACAAAAGCATTTATGAGTATGGGAATTTTTACAACAGGAGTACTCTTACACATCTTTGGGTATAAGCTCTTCGGGTCGTCTATCTTGGTTTGGGTGTCGTCAGGCTTCTGAAGTGATATAAAGTAAAACTCTCAGTCTTTCCTTGCACGCAGTGTAAGAGGTTATTTTTTGGTGTACTGTTCCACATATTCGATGTAGACCCCGGATTGTTTGAGAGTTGTTTGTTTCCCGCATTTCAGAAGTTCAAGACTGATATTTTCTTTGTTCCCTGAATTTCTGTATATTGCTAGAATGTTTCACTTCTTTGCTATGTATGATAACGTGGTATACTGTTTCTATTTGATGCATTGTGTTCTCAAATGTTTTAATGTTTTTTCGTCCTGAGTGAGCAAATGCAGTGACCTCAGTCCTAAAAGACCTGGTTAGAGTTAGTTAAATTTGTCAAGTTTTCACGATAGATGGGCAGCCACCATTTAGCGGCATTGTGCACATATATCTGTATCCGTGGTGATCCTATTTACATGGCATCAGCTTTTTAGGAGAAACAAAATGGGTGGCAGATGCGAAGTGGAAAGTTAATTTGATAAAAGTAGCTGCTGGAGGTGGCTTTGACCTGATCACCAAGTCTCATGCAGGTGGCTACCAAGATGCCAAGACCCCTGATGTCAGAGGTAGTAGAAGGCATCTTCCTACAGTGGGATGTTAGTTGAACCACACAAAGGGGGCGGTGGAATTAGTGAGCAGGATTTCAGATCTTTTTGGATCAGAACACTTACCGAACTCTACAGGCAAATCAATGAAGGACATTGCTTAACCGATGCAGTCATGTCAACCTTCTTGTTTGAACATGGGGTCTGAGTCTCTCCAGCAGACACATAAACCTCACACTGGTGGCATGCAGGCAAGGTTACACATACCAGTTTACGCTATGGGATGGCCAAGGTCTGTGGTTCTCTAGATTGAGGGCTAGACACAAATAGAGCAGAAGCGTTGCAGACCTTTAACAAGAGGAAGAAATGGAAGCCTGTACTTCTTTCCTTGTCATAATCCTTGCTACAGTCTAGATTAGGAGAGAGAGATCCATCTGGGCACACACAGTATGAGCCCAGTCCTTGAAACTGTGTGCAGGAAGGCAGAGGTCAAGAGTCAATGTGAGATCTTTGCACTATACGAGACGGCTTGAGGGGAAAGATTTCATGGGCAGGAGGCTAATAACAACTGATTTGGATGCTGACAGAGCCATGGAGGTGCCTATAGCTCCAAAGATACAGAAGAAAACCTCAGAGGTGCTTGCCCCACTGCAGAGGACACCCAGAAGGGTCAAACTGGCCAACCCAGTCCCTTATCCTCTGTGTAATAGGTGATCACTCCTGGTCCTGGCTAGCCTAACCCTACCCAGGGCTCTTGGCTGAAAGGATGAGTGTGCTCTAGTAGTGACTATCATGACACAAGTCTGTTACATCGGGGTACAGCCACTGCGATGTCCGCGGTAACTATAACAAGAGGAGTGTCCAGCGTAGATCAAGATGGTCCCAAAGCACCCCAGATTTTGAGGATGGCCACTAACAACGTAATTGTTTTCTATTATTTCAGTGTGAAATTATCCTGTGTGGATATCCTAACAATCTGGCACGAATTCTACCCTTCTGGGCCTACATTAGGCACCCCTAGCATAGAGGTAAGGCACAAAGGCAGAGGTATATCCTCAGCTGGTAAGTGGCATTAATGAGAACTTGGCCTGTGTGTCAATCTCCTCATCTGAGGCCCCTTAGCTGAAGGCTGGTGACTTGGTGAGTTCCAGTATGGAGTGTCCCTTGTTAGCATGGTTTGGCACTTACAGGAAGTGACCTAAAAGGGTCTCTCCTATGTGTGGACCTGTACATGAAAAACAAAACAAAACAAAAGGTTAGTCTTTCCTTCCATCAAATGGCTTTAGAATGGGGTAGTAGCACTTCCCCTCTGTCCCCCAGTTAATGCATTTTCCCCTCAAATGTTCAACTGTTCATATTGTCACCACAGCAAAGTCCTGTAACAATGCCAGTATTGCAATTGTTGTACCAAACTCTATCTTTAGCTTGAAAAACTACGACCCTCCCTTTTCTATGGTGTAGCTTGACAGTGCAGCTGTTGCAAACAATTATGTGAGCATCACTAGCGAGGGACTTTGACTCTGCCTACGTGTTGGAAGCCAGGAGTACATGTTTTGATGAGTCAGAAGTTGTGCACTTCCACCAAAAAATGCTTGCCCTCCACGCAGCTGTGATAATTTTGTTTATTCATCCACCTGCCTAAGCCAGATGTTTTAGGGATACACACATAACATTGGGATGCTATTAAAGTTTATTAGACAACTAGATAATTAATGTTCTTTTTCTCTGGCGGCAGCAGAGGTGGGAGAAGGGCAGTCATTAACTTGCATGGATTTTTAGGTCTGTCTTGACAGTGCATCTACAACTTGACCTTTTAAGCCACACATATTAGTCTACAGTTCTTTTCTTACACATGAATACATATCTATGCCCATGCTATTTACTTATAACGCTTCACATTACCATACAATGGCCCTCATTATGACATTGGAGGTAAATCCCACTTACCGCAAAGCCCACTGCCGCCAACATAACGCCGCTGTGGCAGATAACCGCCAACCATATTATGACACACACCTACCAATCCATCACTATACAGCCACACATACAAGTCCGCCAGCCCAAAGGTTAGTGATAAACTGGCAGTAGCAAAACCCACACCGTTACGCCAACAGAACTACGCCCACAACATTATGACCCACGAATCACTGCGGTGGACATTCAATGATGGTAAACCATTGCTGGTACATACCACTGTGCTGAAAATACACACACTCAAACAAAACACCACTATATTGGATAATTCAAACTACACACACCTGACACACATAGACACACCACACCCACACCACTCTAAAACACACACCCACATTACTCACAACCCTTTACGACTACCAATAATTGCCATCTGATTGACCTTCAGCAAGAGCACCCACACAACCAGAGACACATAACATAACCACCTATACACCATCCACGCACCTTACATCACACACCTCAACACATCACCACACACACACCTTCACCCACACCACTCACACTACACCCAGGGCACCACAACAACACCCCAGGTTCTCAGAGGAGGAGCTAAAGGTCATGGTAGAGGAAATCATCTGGGTAGAGCCACAGATATTTGGATCACAGGTGCAGCAGATATCCATCGCTAGGAAGATGGAGCTATGGCGGAGAATCATGGACAGGGTCAACGCCGTGGGACAGCACCCCAGAACTAAGGATGACATCAGGAAGAGGTGGAACGACCTACGGGGGAAGGTGCGTTCCGTGGCAGCAGGGCACCAACTAGCTGTACAGAGGACTGGCGGTGGACCCCTAACTCCTCCCCCACAACTAACAACATGGGAGGAGCAAGTCTTGGCAATCATGCATCCTGAGGACCTGGCAGGAGTAGGAGGACTGGACTCTGGTATGTCAAATCTCTATTACTACCACCCCCCCTAACTGCATGCCATCACAAACCCCCACCCTCACCCTCACTCCATCACTTCACCACCTCCCACACACCCCACCATCACAACCCACTCATCCCAATAGCAAGCCCTGCAAGCAACACCAATGCATGGACAGCCCTCACAGACCTGCATGGACACTTATCACCACTGCATGCACACTGGAGAGAACCACCTAGCCCACCAAATAGCAACTCACACAAAGGCAAATTTGCCAGGGTAACAACAACCATAGAAGGCAACACACCCAAGCACAATATGTCACACGCAGAAACATTACCACTGTAACACTGCATTCACATCCCCACAGGTACCCCAGCCAATGTCACTGGAGAAGAAGTGCCAGCAACATCCAGTCCCCACCCCCAGAAGAGGCCCACAGTGATGACAGCAGCTCTGGTCACCTGGATCTTGATGACCAACCTGGCCTATCAGGGATCTCCGGACAGTTGGTTACTCAGGCACAGTAACACACCACCACAGAGCCTTCCCCCTCAAGAAACACAACTGCAGCACCCACCTAGCGAGCCCATACCTCTGTCCCCAGGACATGTCAATCAGTAGTGTGTCCACCTCTACAGGGACCCCAGGCCACCCCACAAACACAGGATGATCAGGGACATGGGGTCAGTGGCAGTGGGCACACGGTTCAGAGGACAGAGGCACAGGACAACAGGGAAGCTGGGAGGACTGCTGTGCGACAGGGGGAGGACAGGCCTAGGGAACCAACTCTCCAGGAGGCACCCACCGCGATCCTGGGAGCATACGAACATTTCCAGGATACGCTGGGCCAGATACTGGACAAGCTGCATGAGAACATGCGGCAGCAGGTGGGGCAGTACCTGGGGATCAGGGAGGACTTGAAGGACATCAACACTACCCTGGTCTCCATGGCAGGGGTGCTGGCAGACATGGCCAACACTATGAGGGAGGCAGTGGCACACCACTGGGCCCCTGACACTAGCCAAACCGATGAACAACCCTCCACCTCTACTGACGCTAGTGGACAGGAGGCTCTGTCACAGGACCAACAGGCCACCAGCACCCCTCCCCCTGCAGAAGGAGAACCACCCTGCAAACATTTCCTGCGATCCAGGGAGAAGCCAGAGACTATTGTGAAGACCCCCGCCAGGAAATAAGACTTTCCTGATTGTCACCCTTGTGTTCCACCCTGTCACCCTGTCCACCTTGAACTGCCATTGCTCCCCTTGGACAATGCACCTGTGATACAAATAGACTAGACTCTAACCTGGACTTTTTCCTCCATCATCAACCCAGCCCATTCCACTACCCCCTCTACTTCATAGCACTTAAATAAACACCCTTTGAAAAAACACAAGTATGGAGTATGTCAAATGATTTAAGTATGTATTTGTTTAACAAGGTTGAAACATTGCAATCCAACTGTACAGGAATGTATACATAGGAATGACCTGTAGTTGGTTGCAGTCAACACACCAGGAGTGATAGTGGGGCACAAATATCTGCAAATAGAGATGCCAAAGGATACAGTGAGTGGCCATAGAAGTGGGAAAAACAGAATGCCAGTGACAATGTCAAACACAAAACTATCAATTAAATGTGAATGTACACTGTCTTACCTGTGTGTCATTGGAAGTATTGATGAATTATTGCACTTCTGTTGTCCTCATCCTCATCCTCCTCATCTTCACTGTCCACAGCGTCCACTGCTGCCACACGGCCATCTCCAGCCTCCTCATCCTGCAGAAAAAGCACCTGGCGACGCAACGCAAGGTTGTGCAACATACAGCATGGCACGATGATCTGGCAGACCTTCTTTGGTGAGTAGCACAGGGATCCACCTGTTAGAATGAGGCAACGAAACCTGGCCTTCAGGAGGCCAAAGTCTGCTCTATAATTCTTCTTGTTAGCCCATGTGCCTCATTGTAACGTTCCTCTGCCCTTGTCCTGGGATTCCTCACAGGGGTCAGTAGCCATGAGAGGTTGGGGTAACCAGAGTCATCTGCAAATATCGAGGGACAACTGTTAGCCACACACTAACCATTAGGGCCCACACCATACCCATACACCAACATCCACTCGGTGGGAACCAGGGCTCACCTATTAGCCACACCCTGTGCCTCTGGAGTTGGCCCATCACATTTGGGATGCTGCTATTCCTCAGTATAAAAGCATCATGCACCGACCCAGGATACTTAGCATTGACATTGACGTGGGAGATGTACTGGTCCGCCAGGCACACAATCTGCACATTCATGGAGTGAAAGCTCTTTCTATTTCTGAACACCTGTTCATTTCGCCGGGGGGGGGGACAAATGTAATATGTGTTCCATCTACTGCCCTTATAATGTTGGGGATATGTTCCATTGCATAGAAATTAGCTTTCACTGTGGCCAAATCCTCCACCTGGGGGAAAACGATGTAGCTGCACATGCGTTTAATCAGGGCAAACAACACTCTGGTCAGCACGTTTGAGAACATTGCCTGAGACATTCCTGCTGCCAAGCCCACTGTCACTTGGAAGGAGCCAGTTGCCAGGAAATTGGGCACTGATAGGACTTGCACAAGAGGGGAGATCCCGGTGGGGTGAAGGATAGCAGAGATTAGGTCAGGCTCCCATTGGGCACACAGCTCTGTGATTGTGGCCCTGTCCAGTCTGTAGTGAGGATAATGTGCCTGTCCTCCATTGTTGCCAAGTCTACAGTGGTCTGTACATGAAGGGATGTCTCCATCTCCTATTTATCCACAGCGGTTGGAATCTAGGGGGCAAAATGGCAAGCAGCTGATCATTATCTCTTAATTTCAACCACTACAGTTCAATGCATGTTGTGATTGTAACGTTATTTTGTTGAAGATGTCCAAATGGTGCATGTGTTCTAGGATGCAGTTAGGATCCATGGCCTGCCCCCCCCCGATATGGCGTCCGCCTGTCCTGTACGGAGGGACAGGTGGATATGAGGTAATTCCACTGACGTTGTGCGCCGTTGCAGGAGGCGGTCGAACACCAAAGTGCAACTCCTCATTGGTTATCATTGGGCCTTATGGGTTACAGTGGCCAATGGTGATGTACGCCGGCGGTGACGGTATGCACCGCTGCAGACACACAGCCATTTTCTATCTGTTCACTCACTTGCTACGTGACCTTCAACAGGAGAGGACCTACACTGCATGTGCTGCTGTGACCTGTGTCTGGAACTGACCATGGCTCGTGTGACTGGGGAAAGGGCCCCTGCCTTCACCTCGGCGGAGTTCGAGAGACTGGTGGATGGGGTCCTACCCCAGTACCAAATGCTGTCTGGGCCTCCAGACCAACAGGTGAGTACACCATGAGTACGATGCATGGGGGGTGAATGCATGGGCCTCATGTAGGGGGGGTGTGGTGGATGGGCCCTGGGCAGCATGCAGCATGTATGGTGGGCCACGTCTGTGTTACTGGGGATGGGAAGGGGCATGGTGAGCCATGGGTGTAACAGGCAGGATGGTCAGACTAATACCTTTCCCTGTGTCCATTTCCCTTCAGGTCAGCGCCCATAAAAAGAAGGGTATATGGCATTCCATCGCCAAGGACGTGCAGACCCTGGGTGTCTACGGCAGGCGGAGAACCCACTGCAGGAACGGACCTGAGACACTGGGCACAAAAGACCACAAAAGCCCAGCTGGGGATGGCCTCCCAACGAGGAAGGGGTGCCCGTCAAACCCTGACCCCCCTGATGGCCCGCATAGTGGCAGTGGCCTATCCGGAGCTGTATGGGCGCTTGGGGGCATCACAGCAGCCCCAAGGGGGCGAGTGTAATGCCCCAATATACAACTTGTGCTTTGTGGGGTAGGATCCGGGTGGGGGCCCTGTGGGTGTCCCTAGACCGGGCCTGGTATAGCAGGGTTGGTTCCATGATGGGCAGGGTTCTGATGTGAAAGTACTCCAACCAAGCTAGTAGACATCCACTACTGGGCAGGGGGTCTGTTGGTCTCAGGTATGCTGCAACTGGCATTAGGTCCCTATACATGGCCTAATGACCAGCATTGTGACTGGTAGTGCAGTGCCTAGTGCGTAGGGCTGTTCCTTGTGTGTGAGTGTGTGGTGTACGCCAACGGTGGTATTGTTGCCGCCATTGACGAAGTGTATCCTTTGTGCCTCCCCCCCTTTTTGTTTTGTCTCCCTGTCCTTATGTGCATTAGCATCATCTGGCGGAGAAGCAGAGGCACCGGTGACGGAGGGAGCTGCGTCCCACAGGACCCAGGAGGCCGAGTCCACCGACGGTGAGGGCACGAGTGGGACAGAGGGCGAGGGGAGCACCACGGCGGAGACAGGAAGGGACATTTCTGACACAGATTCCTTCTCCAATGGAAGCACCCTGGTGGTGGTGGACACCTCTGTCCCCACCCTAGCTACAGCTGCCACCCCTGTACCAGCACCGTCCTCCCAGCAGCCCCTCAGCGAGTTTCCCTTGCCCGCTCACCCATGGGGGTGGGCATCTCCTTCGCCCCAGGCACCTCAGGCCCTCCACCAGTTAGCCCCTGCTGCCCTGAGTGAGGAGGCTATTGACCTCCTGCGATCCATCTCTGTTGGGCAGTCATCCATTGTGTATGCCATCCAGGTGATGGAGACCAACTGCAACAAACTAATGCATTTCTGGAGGGCGTTCACACTGGCATGGTGGCCAAACAGAGATAAATCTAGGTTCTGGCCTCCTTTCTGATGGCAGCCATTGTCCCTGTTTCTAGCCTCCCCCCTCCAACTTCCTCTGCCCAAACCCATTCCCCTCAACCCCAACCTATCCCAAGCACACAGTCAGACAAGCATGCACCCAGGACAACATACAAGAGTGGACATGGCAAACACAAGCACCACACTTCATCCCACAGGCACTCACACAAACAACATCTAGAATCAGACATAACAACATCCACTGCCTCCACTATGGCCCCCTCCTCCTCCTCGTCCACCTCCCTCCCAGTTGCATCTCCACTCAAACCTGCATGTACTACATCCTCATCCACTACCCCATCACCAGCACACCTACCAGCACACGCCCCTCACTGGCAGTCACCACCCCCACTTCCATGCACACGTCCCCTGTGTCCTCTCCCACTGTGTCTGTGCCCCCTCCTCCCCAAGTACACAAACACAAGCACTCAGACACCCAACAGCCATCCAGCTCACAACAGCATCCAGCCTGTGCACCTGCACCAAAACACAGCAGACTGACACCTCCTACCACCACTCCCTCTTCCTCCACTCCCAAACCATCTACCTCTTCCTGCCCCAATGTCCCTAAGAAGCTTTTCCTCGCCTACATTGACCTCTTACCTACCCCTCCCACATCCTGTCCCTCATGTCAAGCCAGGGCGGTCAAAACCCAGGGAAGCACCTCAGACACCCAGTCCACGGACACAGTAGTGTCCACAGCTCCAGCAGGTGGGAGAGGATCCCGGGCACCAGGCAGCCACACTGAAAGGGTGACTGCATCAAGTGCTGTAAGGAAGGGCAAGGAGGCACCCCCAGCTGCTAAAAGGAAGGGCAAGGAGGCACCCCCAGCTGTTAAACGAAAGGGGAAGGAGCAATCCCCGGCTGCTGAAAGGAAGGTCAAGGGGCCTGCACCAGCAGGCAGAAAGGAGAAGAGGCCTGGTGCTGGGATTCAGTCGAAGCCCCCACTACCAACCATGGTGGTTAAGCCATCCGAGGCTGCAAGGGAAGGGCTGGAGCTTCCCCCCCACCACTGCCAGCACCTCCACAAGCACCGCCACAAGCACCACTGCCAGCAGCATCTGCCCCAGCGGGCAGCCCTCCGAGGCTGCAGGGGATGGGCTGGAGCCTCCCCCCACCACTGTCAGCATCACCACCTGCACCGCCACCAGTGCCACTGCCAGCAGCAGCAGCCCCAGTGAGCAGCCATCCGAGGCTGCAGGGGATGGACTGGAGCCTCCCCCCACCACTGCCAGCATCACCACCTGCACCGCCACCAGCACCACTGGCAGCAGCAGCAGCCCCAGTGGGCAGACGTCTGAGGCTGCAGGAGATGGTCTGGAGCCTTCCCCCACCACTGCCAGCACAGCCACCTGCACTGCCACCAGCACCACTGCCAGCAGCAGCAGCCCCAGTGGGCAGACGTCTGAGGCTGCAGGAGATGGTCTGGAGCCTCCCCCCACCACTGCCAGCTCCACCAGCAGCACCACCACTACCACCACTGAGCAGCCTTCACCGTCAGTGGACAGTGTGTAGTCCTGCCTCCATGGGCTATTGTGCGCCCTGGCCCCAGTAAATCATGTGGGTCTCACACCCAGGTGTGAGACTGTGATCTTGCACTCCCCAAGATCTGCATCACAAGGCACAATCCCCCCTCCAGAACCAGTGGAGAAGCCATCCACTCACCCCATCCTCCACAGGATGAAGCTCACTGGGCACAATGCGCCCCTCCAGAACCAGTGGAAAACCCATTCACTCACCCCATCCTCCACAGGAAGAAGCTCACTTGACACAATGCCCTCTCCAGAACCAGTGGAAGAAGTCACTCACTTGAGAGACTGTGCCCTTGCACTGCCCAGGACCAGGCAGTGGGCAAATCACCCACTTGAGAGACGGTGGCCTTGCACTCCCCTGGACCAGGCAGTGGGCAAATCACCCACTTGAGAGACTGTGGGCTTGCACTCCCCATGACAGCACACAGGGCATGTTGCCCCCTCCAGGACCAGTGACGTTGTACCATCTTCCAGCTGAGGTGCCCCCCCATTCCCTGTCCCCCTGAGGTGCCTGTCTATTTTCGACCTGATGCCCCTGCAGTGTTCTCTCCGTGTTGTTGCAGGAGTAAGTTGGGGACTTGGACTATGTGATGTGGCCCTGTGGCCCACGGACATTGAGGACTGGGCAGTGTCCCTACATTTGTATATATGTATATACTTTTTGTTAGAAATAGGGTATTTGGTTGGCAGTCAGGTTACCCCCTGTCCAAGCAAGGACCCTCACTCTAGTCAGGGTAAGTCACACACAATCCAAATTATCCTGTGCCTACCCTCTGGTAGCTTGGCACTGAGCAGTCAGGCCTAACTTAGAAGGCAATGTGTAAAGTATTTGTGCAATAAATCATACAATAACACCATATAGCACCACAAACATACACTACACAGTGTTTAGGAAAATATGTAATATTTATCTGATAGGATGCAGGTCAAAACGATTAAAATGCAATAAGTAAATGTTGAGATATCACTGAAAAGGGATATAACGTGTCTTAAGTCTTCTAAAAGCAAACAATGTCTCTTTCAAGCACAAACTACCTGGTTGGCGTGAAAAATCCCCACAAAGAACCACAGAGGAGGAGATGCGTGGAAACAAAAGGGGTGTGCGTCGATTTCTCAGGTCGCACATGGCGATGCGTAGTTTAGTTTTCATGCGAGGATGGCTGTGCATCAATTTCCGGTGCTCGGTCGTAGATCCTCTTCGGGTTGCGGGGTTTTCAGACGCCCGAGGACGATACTTGGATTTCCTGCACTGGCAGGACAAAGTCACAGGAGCTGTGTCGATCTGGTGGGTGTTGCATCTAATTTTCTAATGCATGGCAGGTGCTGCGTCGATTCCTCTCAGGATGTCGGGCTGCGTCGTTTCAGCTCGGCTGTGCATCGATTCAGTGGGCCCTGCGTCGAATTCCCAGTCACTACGCTGGTGCTGCATCGATCTTCTCGTTGCAAAGTCGGGCTGTGCCGTTCCGGTTTGGCGTGCGGTGAAATTTTCCCCGCAGTGCAGGCTGTGCGTTGTTTCTGGCAGGCTGTGCGTCAAATTTAGCCACACAAGGAGTCCTTCTTGTAGAGATTAAGGCGGTCATTCCGACCCTGGCGGTCCATGACCGCCATGGCGGAGGGCAGCGGAAGCACCACCAACAGGCTGGCGGTGCTTCCTGGGCTATTCTGACCGCGGCGGTAAAGCCGCAGTCAGAAAAGGGGAACCGGTGGTTTCCCGCCGGTTTTCCCCTGGCCCAGGGAATCCTCCATGGCGGCGCTGCTTGCAGCACCGCCACGGGGATTCCGACCCCCTTCCCACCAGCCTGTTTCTGGCGGTCTTCACCGCCAGAACCAGGATGGCGGGAACGGGTGTCATGGGGCCCCCTCACAGGGCCCCATACAGATTTTCACTGTCTGCTTAGCAGACAGTGAAAATCGCAACAGGTGCCACTGCACCCGTCGCACCCCTGCAACTCCGCCGGGTCCATTCGGAGCCGGCTTCCTCGTTGCAGGGGCTTTCCCGCTGGGCCGGCGGGGGCCGGTGGGCGGCCTTTTGGCGGTCGCCCGCCGGCCCAGCGGGAAAGTTGGAATGGCCGCCGCGGTCTTTTGACCGCGGGGCGGTCATTCGGCGGTAACCGCATGGCGGGCGGCGACCGCCGCCCGCCGCGGTCAGAATGACCATCTAAGTCTTTTTGAGACTGCAGGGAACAGGAGACAAGCTCTATCGAAGCCCTTGGGGAGCATTTCTACACCACAGCCAGAGAGCAGCAAGGCAGCAGGGCAACAGCAAGGCAGCAGTCCTTCACAGAAAGCAGACAGGTGAGTCCTTTGGGCAGCCAGGCAGTTCTTCTTGGCAGGATGCAGGTTCTGGTTCCAGTTTCTTCTCCAGGAAGTGTCTGAGTTGGTAGGGGCAGAGGCCCTGTTTATATATCTAAATGTGCCTTTGAAGTGGGGGGGACTTCAAAGAGTGGTTTAGAAGTGCACAAGGTCCCCTTTCAGTTCAATCCTGTCTGCCAGGGTCCCAGTAGGGGTTGTGGCAGTCCTTTGTGTGAGGGTAGGCTATGACATGCAAGTGTCAGGCCCTCCACCCTCAGAGCCCAGGAAGACCCATTCAAAATGCAGATGTATGCAAGTGAGGCTGAGTATCCTGTGTTTGGGGTGTGTCTGAGTGAAAGCACAAGGAGCTGTCAACTAAACCTAGGCAGACGTGGATTGTAAGGCACATAAAGATTTAAGCGCAGAGAAATGCTCACTTTCTAAAAGTGGCATTTCTAAAATAGTAATATTAAATCCAACTTCACCAGCCAGCAGGATTTTGTATCACTATTCTGGCCATTCTAAATATGACCTCCCTGCTCCTTTCAGATCAGTAGCTACCACTTAAACAATGCATGAAGGCAGCCCCAGTGTTAGCCTATGAAGGGAGCAGTCCTCACAGCAGTGTAAAAATGAATTTAGGAGTTCTACACTACCAGAACATGTAAACGACACAGGTACATGTTCTGCCTTTTGCCTACACAGCACCCTGCCCTATGGGTTACCTAGGGCATACCTTAGAGGTGTCTTATATGTTGAAAAAGGGGAGCTTTTTTAGGCTTGGCAAGTACTCTTAAATGCCAAGTCGAATTGGCAGTGAAACTGCACACACAGGCCTTGCAATGGCAGGCCTGAGACGAGGTTAAGAGGCTACTTAGTACAGTGTAGTGTACTATGTTGCCAAACTAAACTGTGATAAAATGTTTTTTACCGAATAACATACAAACAGCATAAAGATATGTAAAAAATGGGAGTTGGCTTGGGATGCTGACACCTGCCGTTAGTGACTGGGTGCAGTCCTGTTTCCCTCTGGCCTGAAATCTGATCTGGTGGCAATGAGCAGTTATCTTCTGAACTCAGTATGGAGTGGGCAGAGTACTCCAAGTGATAACTTGCTTATCAGTGGGTACAGTAATGAGTACAGAAGTGCAAGTGAGATCTCATTGAGTCAGGGGCGGAACAGGTACCCCTTGCAGCCCCCGTGGTGTGGGGGTTCGGGAGGCTGCACCTCAGAGGGGGGACCCACAGATCCAGCAACCCCGCTGCTGAGAATCTATATAATGTAAGCCAATGCAACTATAAAAAAAAAGCTGTATGAACAGAGTCCAGTCAGAGGCCTATCATTAGTAGCAGAGGTGAACGAAAGAAAAAAAAAAAATCACAAAAAGTGCTTCTCATTTGAAGGTGAGGGCCTCTGGAAGGGTTAAAAAATGTTTCCCTCTTTTCCTGCTGCGCTTCCAATTTGTACATCAAGGGCCTCGGAGACCAAGAGGAAACTGGAAAGCAGTGTGCAGTGCCATCTTTTGGACACATCAGATGACAGGGGAGACGAAAGCAGCCTGCAGAGATCTTTGTGTGCTCCGAATTTTTCAAGGCACGCCAATACCAGTAAGATTATTCTGGTGAATCATGTACTTGCTGGGGAGAGCTGTTTTTAGGGTCGAGCCTGGGAGGGCACGTACTAGCGCATGCATCTTGCTTGCAAGACTCTGTTGAATACAAAAAGTGGCTTGGAGCTTTCCTAGTGCGTGACATTTGTGTGATTTAGCGTCATTATTCATTCCTGTGCCCCCAGGTGGCTCATCCGGCCGAAACATCACTTCCGGTGCTTGCAGTGGAGCAGGGACCAAGCAGAGATTGAATAAACTTAATCAGTGCTCTTCGCAGCTCCCGACATTGATTGAAAGACTATTTCTCCCTTTCCACCCCCACTCCCGCTGCTTACTCCATAGCGATTTCATTTCCTTGTTTTTGATCCCTAGACCGCGGATTTGTTAGGAAAAAAACACTATAGTTTTGAGTGAGTTCCTTCTTCTGTCAGGTGCACTGTAGTCCTCTTTCTGTTGTGCACTATCTGCCCCTAGATGCTCTGCCTCCTAACAAAAACGCGAAATCTTATGTTTATCTGATGCATAAATGACGCTAATGAAAAACTACAGTCTGAACAGACCCCCAATGTTAATTCATTACCTAAGACTGAGGGCACTGTAGAAACTAGCAGCTTATGCACCTTCTTTGAGTTTTTTTACAATATCTTGTTAATTTCAGATGATCTCATATCTAAATTTTTCGCTTTCCAGTCGCTCTCAGTATTACCTAAATGCATGTTTTGTCTGTCAACCATCCCTACAGGATGGAGGGCTGAGTTGTCGGGAATTAAACTCTTGACCTGCAGATGACCTCAGATGTCAGTGGTGAGCGCTCATTTACTGAGCCATATAACATTTTAATACGTTATCTGCCGCATTTCTTTGCTCAACTCTGCCATCTTCTGGCACTTTTGAGAAATAATTTAGCGTTACATTGGAGTTTTGTAAGGGGGCTTGTTTAATATGTGTACCATTGGCAGGAGGGATGCCTGACACTATAAGAACCCACTCCACAATTTAAAACCTCCCAAGTCTAAAACTGCTCTTTTAGTGGTATAGCAGCTTCCTCCTTCAACTTACTTCCTGCACAGCTGCGGTTTTAACCCAGCTTTTTATTCTTTAGCAAAAAAGTTCTGTAAACTCAACTTTTTACCGCAGAGTTTTTTCATTATATTCAACGTGCTATTTATATATTGTTGGTCCTATCTTAAACGTCAGGATTGCCCTTGGAGTGTAGGTCTATTCTATGCTACAAGGCTCTCTAAGATACAAGCCACGCAACCCTGGATTTGGATGGCGGACAGAAAAAAAAAGCTGTGCTGGTTCCTGACAAGCCATCTGAAAAGTGTGCAGGAAACTGTGCGCATTTTTACAAACGGCCAGACAATGCCATGCAGGATTCTGTTAGCTCTTTTATATCATCTTAGTGATCTATTTGGATTTAGTTTCCTAATATTTACCTTAGCGAATGTGTTAATTATCATGATAATTCTAATTCTTCTTCAAACTCTATGTTCATTTATAATAAAAATGTATAACTCTACTCGACTGTTGCATTCTTTGATTTCTCAGAACCAAGGTGAGATATGGGGCCCCACATAAACAAATTACCCTGCTAGGGTCTCACGCAGGGCTGGAGATGCCCGCGTGGGCCTATGGATGAGACAGGCAGACCCCTGTCTTCATAGCCCTGCAGGCCCAAAGGCTTTCTGCACAGACCCAAGCATTAAGGAAAATCTACTTGCATGGTCAAAATCATTTGGCTTGCACACTGGGATTTAAGCCTTAGTCCAGTGCGGATCTTGCACACAATTGCCCCTTTTTAGGGTTGGGCCTGTGAGAGCATCCACTAGCAGGGACCAAATACTGAGTGATTCAACTTAATCAGTGGCAGTCCATTGCTCTTTACTTGATTGAGGTACTATTTTGTACTTTTTAACTGTTAGTGCCCTGCAAACAGAAAATATGACTGGCAAAAATGTGCCCAGAAGGACAAACATAATTGCAAAGATTTTTCTTCTATAGTTAACTTTCTTTTATTTTGTCAAGTCTTCTTTTCTCACCTTGCACTCGTTTGTTCATTTTATTTTTGCTTGTTGACGCTGTTCTCAAAACAGTATTATTTTGTTCTAAATTTTGCAAAGCAACATTGTTCCTTCCTCATGTGTAATTTCTGAAATTATGTTTTAAAACATAATCGTGCAGTACACCCAAGTCCACCCCACTCCAATCCAAATGACTCACCCCAATACAATCCAAACCACTAACCCTAATTCAATCCACCCAAATCCACCACACTCTAATCCTCCCAACCTACTCCCCTCCAATCTGCCTCACTTGAGTCCTAAAACAATCTACCCACTTCAATCTAAAAAAATCTGCCACAGACCAATCTGCCCCACTCCAATTAAAAACAATCTGCCACAATCCAATCCAAACCACTCACCTCAATTTACCACACTCCAATGCTCCCAACCAACCCCACTCCACTCTGCCCCACTCCAATTCAAAAGAATCTGCCCCACTCCAATACAAGACAATCTGCCCCACTCCAATCCAAAAAACTCTGCCCCACTCCAGTCCAAACAAATCTGCCCCACTCCAAAACAATCTGCCCCACACAAATCCAAAACAATCTGCCCCACTCCAATCCAAAACAATCTGCCCCACTTCAATCCGAAACAATCAGCCCCACTTGAATCCAAAACAATATGCCCCCCCATTGCATTCCTCTCCATTCTGCCCCCTCCATTCAACCACACTCTATTCTGCCACACTCCAGTTTGCCACACTCCAATCCAAAACAATCTGCCCAAGTCCAATCCATCACACTCCAGACTGCCTCACCCAAACCCAAAACAATTTTCAACACTCCAATCCAGAACAATCTGCCCACTCCAATCCACCCCACTCCAATCTGCTCCACTCCAATCCTAAACAAGCTTCCCCACTCCAGACCAATCTGCACCATTCCAATTCACCCCACTCCAATCTAAGACAATCTGCCCCACTCCAGTCTGCCCCACTCCAGTCCAAAACAATCTGGCCCACTCATGTCTGCCCCACTCCAATCCAAAACAATCTGCCCAATTCCAATACAAAACAATCTGCCCCACTCCAATCCACCCTACTCCAATAACAATCCACCACAATCTACCCCACTCCAATCCACCCACACCAATCCAATCTACCCTGCTCCAAACCAATAAAAGCTCACCCAATCCAATCCACCCCACTCCAATCCACCACAATCCACCCCACTCCAATCCAAAAAAATCTGCCCCACACCAATCCAAAACAATCTGACCCACTCAAATCCAAAACAATCTGCCCCACTCAATGCAAAACAACCTGCCCCAGTCCAATCTGCCCTGCTCCAGTCCAAAACAATCTGTCCCGCTCCATTTTGCCGCACTCCACTTCAACACAATCCACCCCACTCCAATCCACCTTACCCAGTCCAGCCTACCCCACTCCAGTCCACCCCACACCAATTCAGGCAAATCCAATCTACCATACTGTAATCCACCCCACCCCATACCACTCCAATCAACGCCCCTTTAACCCAATCCATCCCAACCTAATTCAGTTCACTCTACCACAAACCAATCCACCACAATTCAACCCACCTCACTCATTCCAGTCCCCCTCACTCCAATTCAGTCCACTCCAATCCCCCCCATTGCCAATCCAATTCACTCCACTCCAATTCATCCCACTCCAATTCACCCCAATCCATTCTACCCCACTCCAATCCACCCCACTCCATTCCACCTCACTTCATTCCATCCCACTCCAGTCCAATCCACCCCACTGAATCCTTTTCACCCCACTCCAATCCACCCCACCTCAATGCAATCCATCCCACTCCAATCCACTCCATCCCAACTGCAGTCCAATCCACCCCACTCAGTCAAAATCATCTCATCCCTTCTCACTCCATTTCAATTCACTCCACTCCAATGGAATCCACCCCACTCCAATCCACCCCATCCAACCCACCCCACTCCATTACAATCCAACCCACTCCCCTCTACTCCAACCCTCCCCACTCTACTCTACTCTAATCTAATCCACCCCACTCTGGTTGAGTCCACCCCTTTCAATACAATGCATCCAGCCCACCACACTCCAATCCACCCCACTCCAACCCAACCCACCCCATTCCAGTCCAATCTACCCCCTCTGATACAGTCCAGTCTAATCCACCCCACTCCACTCCAATTCACCCCACTCCAAACCACCTTACTCTAAGCCTCCCCACTCCAGTCCTATCACCCCAATCCAATCCACCCACTCCAAACAAATCTAATCCACTACAATCAATCAATCAATCAAATTTCTTAAGTGCGCTACTCACCCGGTAGGGTCTCAAGGGTCTCAAGGCTCTTGGGGTGGAGGGGGGAGGTAACTGCTCGAAGAGCCATGTTTTGAGGCGCTTTCTGAAAGTTAGGAGGTCCTGGGTCTTGCGTAGTTTGGTGGGGAGGGAGTTCCAGGTTTTGGCGGTGAGGTGGGAGAAGGATCTGCCACCGGAGGTGCTGCGTTGGATGCGGGGGACTGTTGCGAGGGAGAGGCCGGCGGAGCGGAGCTGGCGGGTCGGGATGTGGAAGTTGATTCGTTTGTTGAGGTAGGCCGGTCCGGTGTCGTGGAGGGCTTTGTGAGCGTGGATTAAGATTTTGAAGACGATCCTTTTGTGATGGGCAGCCAGTGTAGGGATCTGAGGTGGGCGGAGTTGTGCTTGTGGCAAGGGAGGTTGAGGATGAGACGTGCAGTGGCATTCTGGATGCGCTGGAGTCTTCGCTGAAGCTTGGCTGTGGTCCCTGCATAGAGGGCGTTGCTGTAGTCCAGTCTGCTGCTGATGAGGGCATGGGTGACCTTTCTTCTGGTTTCTATTGGAATCCACTTGAAGGTCTTGCGTAGTATGTGGAGGGTGTTGAAGCAGGAGGATGATATGGCGTTGATGTGCTGAGTCATGGAGAGAGACAAGTCTGGTATGATGCCGAGATTGCGTGCGTGGGTGGTGGGTCTGAGGGGTGGTCCTAGGGTGGCAGGCCATCATGAGTCGTTCCATGCTGTCTTGTTGGGTCCGAAGATGATGATCTTGTTTTTTTCAGTTCAGTTTGAGGTGGCTTGCTGTCATCCAGCTAGCGATGGCGAGGAGTCCGGCGTGTAGGTTGTTCTTGGTGGTAGATGGGTTCCTCGTGAGAGAGAGGATGAGCTGGGTGTTGTCGGCGTATGAAATGATGTTGAGGCGGTGGGGGCGGATGATGCTGGTGAGCAGAGCCATGTAGATATTGAAGAGGGTGGAGCTGAGTGAGGGGGGACTCCACATATGGTCTTGGTGGCTTTAGACCAAAATGGAGGGAGGCAAACTCTTTGGGTTCTTTCGGAGAGGAAGGAGGTGAGCCAGTCCAGAATAGTACAGAGGATTAGTGTGAAAATTTGTAACAAGGTAATCATAGATTTATATTTTATGGTGATAGCTCAGTAGGCTACTGCTTTTGTCACAGAGAATATTTTGGTACTTGCAGTTTGTGAGCTACAATCCTTGTATAATATCACAGTGGCCTATGAACAAACAGCTGCATCCAAACTGCAAGGCATAAGCTTAGAACCTTGTTTTTGTCTCAAACTTTTATTATTTTAAGGTTGCTAAAAAGGGTTCATTTCAGTAGTAAAAAAAAGTCTTATTGATATAGACAACCCAAACCATGTTACATTTTCTGAGTTTGTGTTTGTCTAGAGAACATTTAACATATATAATGCCTATCCGTATGGAAGACACGATTCCTACACATTGCAGCTCACATTGATTTACACATTTGCATGATTCATTGTCTCTGTGCACTATGTGTGTTTGACATAAAGCATGCTCCGGCACCATCCTTTGGGGTTATGAAGAGATGAGGTGCACCAATGGAGGGAGGTAGTGAGGGAATAACTGGAGGAAGAGCCCATGGGCAGTGGGGCAGGGCACCAACAAAGACTGCCATACTGGGCACCACTAATGCAAAACCCAGCCCTGGGTGTTTGTGTGATCTGCCCCGAACTCAGATAGGGCAGCGCAGTGCCAATGACCCCTCCATATTTCATTTTCCATGATGCAGAGACCCCTGACTACCTCTTTACTCAGATCACTATGAATTCATCAAACTACGTTTTTTATTATTCATTTATCTTGCCTAAATGGACGAGAAATAGTATAGAGACACAAACAAATCAAAGTGAAATGGAACTCAGGGACTCCCCATAATGTGAATCAGAACCATTAGTAAAATTTTACAAAATGATCTTTAAAAAGCATATGTATATTTGATCCTGCAGGTATCTCTGAAAGCTACATATTATAACTTTGAAAGCTACAAGTAAAAAAAAATAAAAAAAAATGCATACCCCAAATGCACCTGATGGCACACTGAGGTTGTATGTTTTATTACATTTTATGATTCACGACTTGCAAATTTGACAAAGCGGTGTGTACATTTTCACTCACACCCACACTCTCCTGCCATCATATAAGAATCCTCCAGCTGGCTCCAGCTTTTTATGCAAGATCACTGTGCAGTCTGGAACTTGTCATTGCAAGTTTAGCTTCCAGACATGGGATCAGAAATCCCTGTTTGCACAGTGCCTTTGGACAAAATGTTAGGAATGACTGAAGGTGTTACATGTTGCCACCTATCCCTTCATACTTCATCATGTGTTTTGTCACATAGGCTTGCTCTGCTGCTGTGGTGTTCTACCTGGTATGCCTGATTTGCATCAGGGAAGCTTTAAGTGCAGATTTGTATGCTATTTCTCCTCTGCCTCGTCTTACACGGGTGCTGCTTGTGCATAAACCTGCAGGAGGACATTTTACTTTCCTTTGCAGTACTGCTACCTGCATAGTACCTGCTGTGGGTGTGTGGATGAAGGTTGCACTGCTTCAACCTATGAACAGCTTCTTGTGAATGTGAGAAACGTGAAGCTCCCCTGTTGGTGCTGTACCTGTTGTTTGAGTGAGACTTTTACTGTATTGCTGCTTTGGCTATTGCATTTGATTGCAAATTTTGAAAATAATCCTATGCACTTAGGCAGGGGTTCATAAATACCCCAGTGAAGAGACGTACCCGACAGAATTGGGCGTTTAGGAGTTGGGACTCAAGCATGGTGACATAGAAATGCTGAGAAAATAAGAGTTACACAGAAGGAAGAGAGAAGCAAAGGAATAGTGAAGAAAAGGGAACAATGAAGTGGAAGAAAGGGGAGAGACAATGAACAAGGAAAGGAAACATGAAGGGTAGAAGAAAGGAAAAGGTTGTAAATCATCTCTATGGAAGATAATGAAAGGAATGTGGATAACATATGAAAAAGAAATCATATGTAGATAAAGGTAAATTATAAGAAGGGGGTAATAACTAAGAAATACAAGATGAGGAAGAAATAAGCAATGGGAATTAAAGGGACAGAAAAACGCACATATAGAAAGTGACTGAATGGAAAGGAACAAATGAGTTGGAAAAAGGAAGTAAGGGGCAGAAAGAACAGAGAGAGTAAGACCAAAGACTGAAAAACTGCAAAGAGCAGGAGCAGGAGCCCGTGAGTAAGAGACTGTGCACGAGTGGGTGGTAAACATGAAAGGGAGAGAGATATACATTGCAAAGTGGTAAAGAGTTTAGACTGGATGGGCATGGATGTTACAGAATGAGTGAAGTTATTGAATGCGAAGGAGAGATGACACCAGTGCAAAATGTGGAATTAGAAAGGACGAGGAGTAATGAATGCACCAGGACGTTGAGTGAGCTGTAAAGAGAATTCAGAGTAATACAAGTAAGATGAAACAAGAAGTAATAAGGTGCATGGGAATGAGAGAGGTATCTGTGAATTAAACATGTGTGATAGGAGCTTGGAAATGAGCTTGAGGGGTAAAGATGGAGGTAGTTTGGAACCTGGGAATGCAGATGCAAGAAGACCAGATGCAGAGACAGTGCTGAAAGCAGCATTGAGAGATGATAGTGAAAGAATGAGAAGAATAACACGGAAACTAAGGGACAAACTGGAGACATATTTAGTGGTCAAACACAACATTTAATGTGAGAGAGAGGGATGATATAGATATTAAAGAATGTGGTGCATGCAAGTTGAAGGTAAATATGAGGAGAGAGGGGAGAACGAGTGGTAGGGTGGCATGAAATCAGGAGATTGGCTTGAGTGAGAAAGGTTAGAGATATAGTTGAGAGGATGAAAGTTTCAGAGTTGGAGGTAAGCAGAAAATTGGAAGAGGTAGAGAGAACTAATGAGAGATCGAGGTGCTAAGAAGCCTAGGAGAAATAGAGGAGAGGAAGAAATTGTCAGAACAAGTAGGGAAGTGTGAGAGGACATGACAGCAGCATGCGAATGAGGGACATAAGCTTGTGTTTGAAAATAAACCAATGAACCTGGTGGACAGAAGTGAATTAGGGGAACTGGGAGAGAGAAGAGAGCATGAAGGGGGAGCGAGGAAACGGGGAACTATAGAAGTAAGAATGACAAAGGTAAATGACAGCAAAGCTAGTAGGAGGGAGGCCTAACTATTGTGGAGAAGGGGAGCAGTGCTGGAAGAATAAGAGGCTGGGTGAACTGTTCAAAGCAGAAAAGGTGATGAAAGAATGAGAGCTGAGAAGAGAGGCTGACTGGGAAACACTGACTGAGAAATGTGAGAGCTAAAAATGACCAGCAACATGATCCACTGGTGCACTGCAAATGGAATCTTCAGTAGCACAAAGGCACCACTTTAGCTCATGACTATCTGTAAATATGCTTGTTGCCCTATGACTGTGCCCAGGGATCCCTTCATGTCACCAAGCATTTTCACTATAGCTCCACTTTGTAAATCAATAACCCCCAAAATAACGTTTTATGTGCCCTATTGTCTCCCTGCGTGCAGAAATTGTTGGTCTCCTTGAAGCTACTTGTTTCACTGTAAACCCTGTTGAGAGTTTTGAGGTAGGTTATGAAGGCGAGGTGCTTCAAAACAGTAAGTGGTAGGGTATTTTGCAAGGAGACTCCTACGGGTGTGTTACGCCACTGGACTGAGTTTATACCAGTAGTATACTGAATCTTCCTGGTAAGGTTTCACTAAAGGTGCACACAAATGTTCTGGTGAGGTCTGACACTGGTGAGCACAATGCTCTGGTGAGGGCTCATCAGTGATGAGCACAATGCTCCAGGTGAGGTCTCATCAGTGATGTGCACAATAATCCGTGTGAGGTCTCACCAGTGGTGAGCACAATGCTCCAGGTGAGGTCTCATCAGTGATGTGCACAATAATCCGTGTGAGGTCTCACCAGTGGTGAGCACAATGCTCCAGGTGAGGTCTCATCAGTGATGTGCACAATAATCCGTGTGAGGTCTCACCAGTGGTGAGCACAATGCTCCAGGTGAGGTCTCATCAGTAATGTACACAATAATCTGTGTGAGGTCTCACCAGTGGTGACCACAATGCTCTGGTGAGGTTACACTAAAAGTGCACACAGTACTTCAGGCAAGATCTCATTAATGGTGGACACACTACCTCTGGTGAGGTTTCCCTAGTAGTGCTCCAGGTGAGTTAGTGTAGTGTTTTCACCACCTTACCTCTGCTCCTTCATCCATGATGCCTCACCTCATTTCGACAAGTCCCCAGTTGCACAAAGATTGGGTATTGTGCACATAATAAAACATGTGCCTCTAACAAGTGTTCCACTCTGCCTTTACAGTTGGGGTTTGACTTTTCATGCAACTATCCTTGGAATTCATTCGCATCTGCCTTTCAGATTCTAAAAGATTATAAGACCTAAACTTAAGGAAACACTAGAAGAGCATCTTAGACATGTCTGATTGTACCTTCGACTTCTTCCTCGGCTGCTGGTGGAGGTCCAGTGATTGGTGGTTCACTCTCCTTCGGACCTTCATCCTTCACCTTGACAACCACCATGGGAATCTGCTCCTGTAGACTTAAGCTGCTCCTGTAGACAGACACTTTTCCTGTAGGCGGCTCTGCTACTGAACTCTGGCACTGCCTCTGTAGTCTGGCACTGCTCCTGTAGACGGAAGTTATGTCTATAAGACCGACAGGGAACATGTATACTGGCGCTGTAAGTTGATGCTTCTTCTGTAGAATGGCACCACTACTGTAAGGCTAAGGTTGTTCCTGAAGAGTGACACTGTTTATATAGATTCACACCGTTCCTGTAAGAGTTAACCACTCTTGTAAGACTGACAGTGTTCCTGTAACTCCAACATTAATCATGTAAGTGTAATGATGTCAGAAAGAGACAATGCTCCTGTCAAATTTCAATGTCCCTGTAAGGCTTCTGGTACTCTGGTATGGTTGATGCTGTTCCTATAAGGATACTACTTCAGCTGTAGAACGTAGCTGATTCTGGAAGGGCAATGCTTCTCTTGGAGCCTGATGCTGCTACTGCATGGCTGAGGTTGCTCCTGAAAGACTGATGTTGCTCCTACAGTCTGGTCTTGTGTCTGCAGATGGAAAAGCATCAGGTACTCTGGACCTGCTTCTGTAGTTCTAACACTGAACCTGTAGACTGAGGTTACTTCTGTAATACTAACACTGAAACTGTAGACTGGAGCTGCTTCTGTAATACGAACACTAGAACTGAAGACTGGAGCTACTTCTGTAATACTAACACTGAAACTGTAGACAGGAGTTGCTTCTGTAATAATATCACCGAACCTGTAGACTGGAACTGCTTCTGTAATACTTACACTGAAACTGTAGACTGGAGCTGCTTCTACACTACTAACACACTGAACCCATAGACTGGAGCTGCGTCTGCACTGCTAACACACTAAACCTGTAGACTGGAACAGCTTCCGCAACACTGACCCTGAAACTGTTGACTGGAGCTGATTCTGCAATACTAATACTAAACCTGTAGACTGGGGTTGCTTCTGTAATGTTAACACTGAACCTGTAGACTTGAGCTGCTTCGGTAATGCTAACACTGAACCTGTAGGCTGGAGCTGCTTCTGCAATACTAACACTGAACCTGTAGACTGGAGCTGCTTCTGTAATACTAACACTCAACCTGTAGACTGGGCCTGCTTCTGTAATACTAACACTGAACCTGTAGACTGGAACAACTTCTGTAATGCTAACACTGAAACTGTAGACTGGGGCTCCTTCTGCACTACTAACACACTGAACCTGTAGACTGGAACTGCTTCTGCACTACTAACACACTGAACCTGTAGACTGGAGCTGCTTCTGTAATACTAACACTGAACCTGTAGACTTGAGCTGCTTCTTCAATGCTAACACTGAACCTGTAGACTAGAGCTGCTTCTGTAATACTAACACTGAACATGTGGACTTGAGCTGCTTCTTCAATGCTAACACTGAACCTGTAGACTGGAGCTTCTTCTGTAATACTAACACTGAATCTGAAGACTGGGCCTGCTTCTGTAATACTAACACTGAACCTGTAGAATGGAACTTCTTCTGTAATGCTGACACTGAAACTGTAGATTGGGGCTCCTTCTGCACTACTAACACACTGAACCTGTAGACCACTGCTTCTGCACGAAATAACACACTGAACCTGTAGACTGGAGCTGCTTCTGTAATACTAACACTGAACCTGTAGACTTGAACTGCTTCTTCAATGCTAACACTGAACCTGTAGACCAGAGCTGCTTCTGTAATACTAACACTGAACATGTAGACTTGAGCTGCTTCTTCAATGCTAACACTGAACCTGTAGACTGGAGCAGCTTTTGCACTACTAACACACTGAACATGTAGACTGGAACTGCTTCTGTAATACTAACAATGAACCTGTAAACTTGAGCTGCTTCTCCAGAGTTAATACCCAACCTGTAGACTGGAGCTGCTTCTGTAATGCTAACACTGAAACCGTAGACTGGAGTTGCTTCTGTAATACTAACACTCAACCTGTAGACTGGAACAGCTTCTGCAATACTAACCCTGAACCTGTAGACTGGAACTGCTTCTGCAATACTAACACTCAACCTGTAGACTGGAACTGCTCCTGAAATACTAACACTGAACCTGTAGACTGGAGCTGCGTCTGCACTACTAACACACTAAACCTGTAGACTGGAACTGCTTCCGCAACACTGATCCTGAACCTGTTGACTGGAGCTGATTCTGCAATACTAACACTAAAGCTGTAGACTGGGGGTGCTTCTGTAATGCTAACACTGAACCTGTAGACTTGAGCTGCTTCTGTAATGCTAACACTGAACCTGTAGACTGGAGCTGCTTCTGCAATACTAACACTGAACCTGTAGACTGGAGCTGCTTCTGTAATGCTAACACTCAACCTGTAGACTGGGCCTGCTTCTGTAATACTAACACTGAACCTGTAGACTGTAACTGCTTCTGTAATGCTAACACTGAAACTGTAGACTGGAGCTCCTTCTGCACTATTAACACACTGAACCTGTAGACTGGACCTGCTTCTGCACTACTAACACACTGAACCTGTAGTCTGGAGCTGCTTCTGTAATACTAACACTGAACCTGTAGACTTGAGCTGCTTCTTCAATGCTAACACTGAACCTGTAGACTTGAGCTGCTTCTGTAATGTTAACACTGAACCTGTAGTCTGGAGCTGCTTCTGCAATACTAACACTGAACCTGTAGACTGGAGCTGCTTCTGTAATACTAACACTCAACCTGTAGACTGGGCCTGCTTCTGTTATACTAACACTGAACCTGTAGACTGTAACTGCTTCTGTACTATTAACACACTGAACCTGTAGATTGGAGCTGCTTTCGTAATATTAACACTGACTGTAGACTGGAGCTGCTTCTGTAATACTAACACTGAACCTGCAGACTAGCGCTGCCTCTGAAAAACTGTTACTGCTCCTGGATACTTACCCTTCTCCTGTAAGGCTGATTTATTTTACTCCTGTAAAGTAGCAATGTTCAGTGGAATAGAATAATGCTCTTGTAGATGGAGGCGGCTTCTATAGGGCCGAAGCTGCACCTGTAGACTGAGAATGCTTCCATAAGACTAGCGCTGCTGCTACGGATTGTTGCTTCTCCTGTAGGGATGGGGTTGCTCCTGTAGGCTACAGCTCCTCTAACACTAGTCTATGAGAAAAACAGGAAAAAGGAAAACACTTGTTGATAAATGTTATTTTCTATAGCAATCAGATTATCTCAAAAGCGACTCACCCCAACTGGCATCGCTCTGTTCTCCTTTAGGAGAAGGCTGCTGTTAGTGCCTTTTCACCAAAATCATGGTGCCACGTCCTGCAGCCAAACCAGATTTTGTAGTGAAATATTTATTGCCAACCTAGTTAGGTCCAAGGTAAGTTAACAAGCAAAAAGGGTTGCGGTTTTCTTGAGAGAGCACTGACATTCAGAAGGATGTTAAACACACAAGCATGTATTTACACCTGACTGAAAGACAAGAAGCAAACAAGGTGCCCTGCAGCACTTTGGGAACACATTCATTTTTAAAGACACCTTGCAAACAAACGTGTAAAAATATTATAAAGTGTCTACAAAAATCCAAAAGGGCATATTTTATTAACATGCAGGAACATTTCACCTTAGTACACCAGATGATGTGAGTGTATTGAGAAGTATTTTTAAAAGTGATAGTTTTCAATGCTAATAGTGAACTAAGGGCCAGATGTAGCAAAATTGCAAATTGCGACTTGCAATTTGCGAGTCCTTCCGACTCGCAAATTGCAAGTCGCAATTTGCAATGCAGAACGGTGTCTCAGACACCGTCTGCGACTCGCTATGGGGTCGCAAAGACCCACCTCATTAATATTAATGAGGTGGGTCGCAAATTGCGGCCCCATAGCGACTATGGGCACTCGCAAACATGGAGGCCTGCTGTCGTCAGCAGACCTCCATGTTCGTGACTGCTTTTAAATAAAGCAGTTTTTTTTTTTTTAAGTGTAGCCCGTTTAACTTAAAAGAAAACGAGCTGCACTTAAAAAAAAAACGAAACCTTTAGTTTCGGTATTTTTTCAGGGCAGGTAGTGGTCCCTTGGACCACTCCCTGCCCTGAAAAAAATGTTTTGGGTCCATTCACAAAGAGGAAGGGGTCCCATGGGGACCCCTTCCAATTTGCGAGTGGGTTACCATCCACTTGAAGTGGATGGTAACTGCGACACCATTTGCGACCGCATATATGGTCGCAAATGGAATTGCATGCCACTCCGAATCGCAAATAGGAAGGGAACACCCCTTCCTATTTGCGATTCTGAAATGCATTTTGCAAGTCGTTCCCGACTCGCAATATGCATTTCTGAATAGGAAAATGCGATTTGCGAGTCGCAAACAGCAATTTTTGCCGTTTGCGACTCGCAAATGCTTTCCTACATCTGGCCCTAAGAACCAAATCAGTTGCCATGTGGACCCCTCTGGGTGGCCAGGGATGTAAACACACATGGACAACATTATAATTTATTAAACCAATTACAAGAGAAGCTTTTGTACCGGGCTCATCCTACTGTGCTTCAAAGTGCTCTTATATGTGATAATGAAGTTAGAGGAGGTAAAGCGAAATAAAACAATTGCCTAGGATCATACAGTTTGGTTAACTGGGGAAGCCGGGATTGATCCCAGGTTTTCTGGTTCTGCAATTCTGTTTCATTCAGTTCAATAATCAAGATGCTTCCTTTTCACACTTGACTCTCCCAAGGCAGCCAAAGCAAGTAGCGAAGTCTTATCCCAAGGCGCTTTAAAGGGATGGAGATTCAGATACAGTATAACACAGTATTGGCAAATCTATGGCTCTTCCTGAGACTAGGGCCTAATTTAGAGAGCAGAATTGTATGAAACCTTCAAACTTGTGACTCGCTGTGCAGGCCACGTTCACGTTTCAATTCCCCTGCGCCCAGTTTTCATTCTGCATAAAAGTTCCACCCACACCCTGTTGCCATCAATGCGGCCCTCAGTCACACCCCAGACCCTTATGTTTGGCCCCTGAGAAAATGTTTCCTAGTCCCCATGCCCTAAGTGATGCCCCAGTTTAGAAGTCTATTGGTCGACTGGTTATCGTGGATGTCTCAGCATCACATTAACATCTTCCACGGGCTACTGGGAGCGCCGCTGTTTAAATAGAAAATGTCCACACGTTAAGGTGGATGTCTTTAAATGAGCACGGGTCTCCGGGTTACTGTGGTCTCTCTCTTTCAGATGAATATTATTCCAGAGAGTACTGAGGCTGTATCCGTTTCAGACAAACATGAAAATGCGGCGTCCCCGTGTGTACTCGGGGCCCTGCAGCTGGCCTACATTTCCACATCCACAGTCCTGGATTGCCCTCTGCTGGTGTCACGTGGATTTTATCTGTTCAGAGAACGTATGCCTTGTGATAGAAACAAACAGAGCCCTCACTCACTCTGTTGGGAACGGCTTAAGCCTCATTAGCTGTACACCCCCATGGATGGGTGCTTTTAAAGGAGCAGCTGGTGGTCTTTGTACAGAGATGCCGTTTGCACTGCACAGATACAACAGATGGATTCTCACCCTAACAAACCTGGCAGGGCCTTCGAACACGTGTTTGTATTACGGCTGTCCATAGTCATGTCCCCCCCAACCATCACCCCAGCTAATGCAGAGGTTTTTTTTTTTAGTAACGCAGAGTGACCAAGCCTCTCACCTGTCCGAGTGGCTGAAGCATCACGCTGCCCGGTCACCGAATCCCCCCTCCGGACCTCATCACCGGTAGGCGCCGGGCTGGGGTGTCAGGGGTGTGAAGGGGTGCTGAGATCAGCTACTGGGGCAGTCCGGGGCCTACTGGTGGTCGGCGGGAGATGGCAGACCAGTGGCCGCAGGCCGGAAGAAGCCTTGGGGGACACTCGGGGAGTGGGGGTGAGGGATGTGTGGAGGGCAGGTGTAGCAGTGAGGGAAGGAGAGTGCTGCGTGTGACGGAAGCCAGGAGTCACAGGAAGTGAGAGAGGCCTGTGAGGGTTGACATGAATCACACCCAGAAAGTGAGAGTGCAGTGTGAGGGAGGTGGGAAGTCTCATTCAGAAAGTGAGAGCGTCGCGTGAGGGAGGCCGGGAGTCTCTTGAGAGTGCTGTGTGAGGGAGGCCAGGGGTCTCACCCATGAAGTTAGACGGCTGTGTGAGGGAGGCCAGGAGTCACAGGAAGAGAAAGACCCCGCAGTCACACGCAGGAAGCTAGAGCGCTGTGTGAGGGAGGGAGGCCAAGGGTCTCACCCGTGAAGTTAGGCCGCTGTGTGAGGGGAGGGTCTTACCCGTGAAGTTAGACGGCTGAATGAGGGAGGCCAGGGGTCTCACCCGTGAAGGTAGGTCTCTGTGTGAGGGAGGCCAGGGGTCTCACCCATGAAGTTAGGCGGCTGTGTGAGGGAAGTGAGCAGTCTGAGTCAGAGAGTGAGGGTGGCACAGACAGGCCAGGAGCCACTGGAAGTGAAAGACTCCAGAGTCTCACTCAGGAAGTGAGAGTGCTGTGTGAGAGAGGCGAGGGGTCTCACCCATGAAGTTAGAAGGCTGTGTGAGGGAGGCCAGGTTCTCACCGGTGAAGTTAGGTCGCTGTGTGAGGGAAGAGTCTCGCCCGTGCAGTTAGAGTGCTGAGTGAGGGAGGCGAGGGGTCTCACCGGTGAAGTTAGGTCGCTGTGTGAGGGATACCAGGGGTCTCACCCGTGAAGCCAGGCCGCTGTGTGAGGGAGGTGAGGGAGGCGCGCGGGCGGTGGCGGTTCTGCTGGGTTTGCGTTTGAAAGTCGGTCAGTTCCAGGTTCGGAGCAGCCGAGGGCGCAGGGAGGCAGGAGGCCCCCGGGGCTGCCCGTGCCCCCGTCTCTAAAGGCGTAAAGAGAGCGCTCTCACCGAGCTTCTCTGTGAAGGGAGAACCCTCACATGGCGGACCTGTGCCCCCTCCCTGTAAACAGAAGCCCCCTGAGCTCCCTCTCTGTAAAGGCGCAAAGGCGGGCTCTGATAATGAACCTCTCTGTAAAGGGAAGCCCCTCGGAGAGCAGCCCCCCACACCCTCTCTGTAAAGAGAGGACCCTCACGGGACAGCCATGCTCTCCCCAGTGGCCTAGCTTGAAGGTTGGGGGCCGGGAGATTACACTCCCCTAATAAATGTATTTTTTGCTTAGTAGGTGGGCACAGGTGCTTTCAGTCGGGTATGATGCGATGTCTGTTGTATTTTACCAGGAGTTTTCACACACACACAGACAAAAACACACACACACACACTCTCTGTTTTGAAAGTCCTTAAAAATATTGCTTATTTTACAAAGTAATGTTTTCTCTCTTAGTACTCCTACCAAACCGCATTCTTCTAATTTTCCATTGCCTCTCAAGCCCATCTCATGCACCGTACTTATTGTATAATTTATTTAAACACTATGGGGGTCATTCTAACCCTGGCGGTCTCTGACCGCCAGGGCTAAAATGACGGGAGCACCGCCAACAGGCTGGCGGTGCTCCCATGGGCATTCTGACCGCGGCGGTACAGCCACTGTCAGAAACGGGAAACCGGCGGTGTGCCGCCGGTTTCCTGCTGCCCTAAGGAATCCTCCATGGCGGCGCTGCTTGCAGCGCCGCCATGGGGATTCCGACCCCCTTACCGCCATCCTGTTCCTGGCGGTTTTCACCGCCAGGAACAGGATGGCGGTAACGGTGTCATGGGGCCCCTGGGGGCCCCTGCAGTGCCCATGCCAATGGCATGGGCACTGCAGGGGCCCCCTAACAGGGCCCCACAGAGATTTTCAGTGTCTGCATAGCAGACACTGAAAATCGCGACGGGTGCAACTGCACCCGAAGCACCCTTTCCACTCCGCCGGCTCCATTCGGAGCCGGCATCCTCGTGGAAGGGGGTTTCCCACTGGGCGGGCGGGTGGCCTTCTGGCTGTCGCCCGCCCGCCCAGCGGGAAACTCAGAATAACCGTGGCGGTCTTCTGACCGTGCAGCGGTATTCTGGCGGCTCCCGCCGGCCCTGCGGTTACCGCGGCCGGCGGGAGTCAGAATGACCCCCTATATGCCAGCCTGATTGCATTTGCCAGCCTGATTGTTGGAAAGTCTGAAGCTCACCCCCCTAATCTTACTGACAACGCTATGCCCCTGGTTCTCACTCTCCTAGGCGGCCTAAGCCTCTCTGTAAATGGAGCACGCATTTATTTATTTTTATTTTTGTAATTCTGTATAGCGGACCCATGGCCCAAAGGCATCAGAGCACTTTATAACACACAGAATACAGAGTTTCATTGAGCTACATTAATAGTAATTCAACTTAGATGTTTACGTTAATGTATGTATACATGAATTACCATAAGACGCAGTTACAATACCGCAGAGAACATGAACAGTTAAGTGTAGGCCTTGGAGAAAGTAAATAAGTCTGGCCAAGAGTGAAATAACCAAGATGTCTGTCAAATAGAAGGAGCTTGAGGTCCTTCTTGAAGGTTGCTAGGCAGGTGGTTAAACAGAGTGAGGGAGGCAGAGAGTTTCAGATTCTAGTGGCGCTGCCAGAGAAAGACTGCTTCATGTACCATTCTCAGCTGAAGGTGGAGGGTTTCAGGAGCAGGGATTGGAATTTCTGGAACCCTTATTTGCTCTGGAGATTTTCCGTTTCTGGTTTATGTAGGGGGGTGAGGATGAGTGGAGCGATCTGTGGGTGAAACAAGCATTTTTGGATTGGGCGCAAGCTTCAATGGGGAGCCATTGGAGAGTTGGCAGGGCAGGGAAAATGTGGTCAACTTTCTTGAGACCTAAGACAAAGCTTGCTGCAGCATGTAGTGTGGCTCTCAGTGGGCCTAGGTGAACTTTGGGAATGGGTGAGAGAAGGGCAATTCCATAGTCTAGTCTAGAGAGAATGAGAGACTGAACCACTGTTTTGCGGTCTACTTGCAGAATCATTTGTCTGATGCACCAAAGTTGCCTAAGTTGGTGTAGTGCGCAGTTGGCCATGGCTGCTATGTGGCTGTGGAGATTAAGATGATTGTCCAGGATGAGTACAAATGATCTGGCACTCGTGACAAAGGCAGGGCAGCCTATGAAGGTGGGAACGTTGGCCATCCATTCTTGTACATGCGTTTTTGCTTTTGGGGGTGAGATGAATAGAAATTCTATTTTAGTTGGGTTGAGTTTTAAATGTTGATTGGACATCCAGTTCTGAATCTCTGAAAGTATATTTGAAAGCAGGGCAACATCCTCTGGGGATGAGATTTTCAGGTATATTTGGGTATCATCGGCGTAGAGGTGGAAGAGAATCCCAGAGTTTCTGAGAATCACACATAGTGATTCTAGGTAGAGGATGAAGAGGGTTGGGGAGAGGATTGAACCTTGGGGGACACCTAGGTGAACGCTGACTGGTCTCGAGAATGAATTGCCCATTTTCACAGTTTGGGATTGGTTGGATAGGTAAGAGGAAAACCAGTTGAGAACCATTCCTCCACATCCCATGCGTAGTTCAAGAATACGAAAGAGGTCATGATGGTTGACAGTGTGGAATGCGGTGGATAAATACAGGAGGACCAGAAGGCAGGAGTTGCCACAGTCGAGGACACTAAGGGAATCATAAACTATTTGGAGGATTGAAGTTTCTATAGAGTGACCCTGTGACCCTCATTGGGAGCCCTGTGTGCTCTTTCTATCAAGGACACTACCAGGCTATTCTCATTGGTCTGCATCTAAAGCAGGGTATTCGAGGACAAACTGACGGTTTCAGTTCCTGACAGACGTGGTCCCTCCATTCTACACTGGGAACTTCACCTTGTAAGGGGAAGGAGCCTTCACACTGACATCCCTACACCTAGGAAGCTCTACATCTCACCTGTGTATATTCTGTGACGGTGACTGAATCTGGCTGTGCTCTGTTTGGGTCACTGGCACCCATGGCTCCTGCTACCCTCCCCTCCGTCTAATGAGACCCCATTTTCACATTCTCCAGCCTTACCTTATATTGTGCCTCAGGAACTTTGCAACTCACCCAAAGATGCCTAGGTTTATAGAGAGCCAAGGTTAACTTTGTGCTGGCTGTTGGCTAGAGGCCATGTCTTGGGTGGGCACCGTCTGTCACCCGGGGCTGTTAAGTGTAGATGGTAAACCCTAGTCTCTGCTGTTCCTCGCATAGACTTTAACTCATGGGCACTCCCTCTAACTCCCGGACCATTGACTCTCTCCCCTATAACAGCTAATCACACATACTTTACCTGCAACAGATGATCCCCATATTCTTCCATGCAGCAAGTGACCACCCTACATTCATTGTAACAAGTGGGGGCCCACATCTTACCTGTAGCAGGTAATCATCCTCATCTTTCCTGTAACAGGTGGCCAGACTTTTCCCTGTAAGCTGTGATCATCCTTGTCTTCCCCATAACAGGTCATCACTGTATCCTATAAAAGATGGTCACCTTTACCTTTTCTGTATCACGGGATCACCCTCATATTTTCTGTAACATGTGATCAACCTCACCTTTCCCATAATAGGTGTCACTCTATCTTGTAATAGGTGATCAAACCCATCTTCTCTGAAACAAGTGATTAGCCCCATCCCTGTATAGGTCATCAGTGTATGCTGTAACAGATGGGCACCCTCATCTTTTCTGTCACATGTGATCAGTCTCATCTTTTCTCTAACAGGTGATCAACCTCATAATTTCTGTAATGTGATCAATCTCATCTTTCCCATAACAGGTGTCACTCTGTCCTGTAACCGGTGATCTTTGCTGTAAAAGTGATCACCCCCATCTTCACTGTAACAAGTGATCAACCCTTCCCAATAATAGGTGATCACCCCATCTTCACAGTAACATGTGATCAACCCTCTTCCATGTAACAGGTGATCACTTTCATCTTCCTTTTAATAGTTGATCACACTTAACTTTCCTTTATCAAGGGATGGCCTCCTTTTCCTTTTAACAGTTGAGCACCTCCGCTTCCCTGTATATCCCACACCTTCCCTGTAAGAGGTGATCCTCCTGCCTTTTCTCTAACAGGCGGTGAGGCTCTTCTTCCCTTTAATAGAGGATCACCATTATCTTTCCTATAAAAAGTGATCACTCTGCCTTCACTGTAACAGATCATCACCTCATGTTCCTTGTCACAGGTGATCACCCTCATCATTTCTGAAGCACATCATCCCCACCTACCTGTAACAGATGGCGGCCCTCTTCTACCTTATAGCAGGCAACCACTCTAATCTTCCATGATCACTCTGCCTTCTCTGCAACACATAATCACACCATCTTCACTGTAACAAGAAATGACTGTGCCTTCCTGTAATAGGAAGGCACCTGCATCTTCCCTGTAGAGAGCTAATCATCTTCCCTGTAATAGGTCATCACCCCCACCTTCACTGTGGCAGATGATCACCCTCTTCCTTGCAAATGGCGATCACCCTCTTCCCCATACAGTATATCCTTGTTGATGGGCCCGTGGCTGCTCCCATGTGGACTCTATATTGGACACCCGTTGTGGGTTAACAGCACTTCCAAAGGTTGGGCCCTCTGCAGGTTAGCAGCATGTCCAATGGGTGGACCCTCTGTAGGTTAACAGCACCTTCAATGGATGGTCCCTTTGCTGCTCAGAGGTGGACTGTGTATTGTACTCCCGTTATGGATTAACAGCACCTCCAATGGGTGGGCCCTCTGCAGGTTACCAGCACCTACAATTGGTGGGCCCGCTGCTGCTCTCTTATGGACTCTGTATTGTGCTCCCGTTGTGGGCTAACAGCACCTCCAAGGAGTGGGCCCTCTGCGGGTTACCAGCACCTACAATGGGTTGGCCCTCTGCAGTTATCAGCACCTTCATTGGGTGTTCCCTCTGCAAGTTAACAGCACCTCCAATGGATGGCCTTTGCTGCTCCCAGACGGACTCAGTATTGTACTCCTGTTGTGGGTTAACAGCACCTCTCCATTGGATGGGTCCTCTGCTGCTTCCAGGTGGACTCTGTTCTGTACTAAGTTGTGGGTTAACAGCCCCTCCACAGGGTAGGCCCTCTGCTGCTCCCAAGCGGACTGTGTATTGTACTATTGTACTCCTGTTAGGGGTTAACAGCACCTCCAATGGGTGGGCCGTCTGTGGGTTACCACCACCTACAATGGGTGGGCCATTTGCTGCTCCCAGATTGACTCAGTGTTGTACTCTTGTTGTGGGTTAACCGCACCTCCATTAGGTGGATCCTCTGCTGCTCCCAAGTGGACTCTGTATCGTACTCCCCTTGTGAGTTAACGGTACCTCCAATGGGTGGGCCCCTGCGGGTTACCAGCACCTTCAGTAGGTGGACCCTCTGTTAATTAACAGCACCTGCAATGCGTGGGTCCTTTGCTGCTCCCAGGTGGACTATCTATTATACTCCCGTTGTGGGTTAACCGCACCTCCATGTGTGGGTCCTCTCCTGCTCCCAAACAGACTCTGCATCATACTCCCGTTGTGGGTTAACGGCACCTCCAATGGGTGGGCCCTCTGCGGGTTACCAGCACCTACAATGGATGGGCTCTCTGCAGGTCACTAGCACCTTCAGTGGGTGGGCCCTCTGGAGATTAACATCACCTCCAATGTGTGGGCCCTCTGCTGCTCCCAGATGGACTCAGTATTGTACTCCTATTGTGGGTTAACAGCACCTCCATAGGGTGGAACCTCTGCTGCTCCCAAGCAGACTGTGTATCGTACTCCCATTGTGGGTTAATGGCACCTCCCCTGGGTTACAGCACCTTCAATGGGTAGGCCCTCTGCGGATCAACAGCACCTACAATGGGTGGGTCCTTTGCTGCTCCCAGATGGACTCAGTATTGTACTCCTGTTGTGGGTTAAGAACACCTCCATTGCTGCTCCCAGATCGACTCTGTTCTGTACTAAGTTATGGGTTGACAGCCCCTCCACTGGGTGGGCCCTCTGCTGCTCAGAGGTGGACTGTGTATTGTACTCCCGTTATGGATTAACTTCACCTCCAATGGGTGGGCCCTCTGCAGGTTACCAGCACCTACAATGGGTGGGCCCTCTGCTGCTCCCTAATGGGCTCTGTAGTGCACTCTGATTGTGCATTAACAGCACCTTCAATGGATGAGCTGTCTGAGGGGTTACCAGCACCTACAATGAGTGGGCCCTCTGCTGCTCCCTTATGGATTCTGTATTGTACTCCCATTGTGGGTTAACAGCACCGTCAGTGGGTGGGCCCTCTGCCGGTTAACAGCACTTCCAAAGTGCGAGCCCTCTGCTGCTCCCAGGCAGACTCTGTATTGTGCTCCCATTGTGGGCTAACAGCACATACAATGGGTGGGCCCTTTGCTGCTCCCAGATGGAATCAGAATTGTAATCCCTTTGTGGGTTAACAGCACCTCCTTTGGGTGGTTCTTCTGCTGCTCAGAAGCAGACTCTGTATCGTACTCCAATTGTGGGTTAATGGCAAACTTTTAACAATGAAAAGATAATAATCAATGTTTACTATCATTTCATTGTCAAAGGGGTGGGGCCATGTGGGAAGACATAGGGAAGTGCACACTACTCCCCCTCAGTGCGCATGTACGTTTAGCTGGCCGTCTCGGGCCGGCCAAACACACATGCGCACTGTGCTCTCTCCAGCCCAGCACTGTGTTGCTGGGCTGGGGAGAGTAGGGACAGGCTCCTAGTTTGCCTGGGAGCGCCCAGCCAGGGCTCTCCAGCCAATCCTAATGCTGCTTTCATGCAGCGTTAGGATTGGCCGCAGGGCAGGCTGGGAGCCTGTGCCTCCTGTGACCAGGAAGAAGGAGCGACAGTGCGGCAGCATTGAGGCAGGTACGTAAAAAAAAAAAAATGTAATTGTTATTTTGATCCCTCCCCCGCATGCTGTCCTTTCTCCGCGCAGCGAGCCGCCACTGGTTAACGGCACCTCCAATGGGTGGGCCCTCTGTGGGTTACCATCTCTTACAATGGGTGGGTCCCTTGCTGCTCCCAGGTAGACTCTGTATTGTACTCCTGTTGTGGGTTAACAGCACTTCCAGTGGGTGGGCCCTTTGCCTCTTCCAGGCAGGCTCTGTATTGGAAGAGCACCTTAAATGGGTTGTTTCTGTTGGTGCTTTAGAGCTGTCTTCATATGAACTGCCCTTCAAATCCATTAGTTGGTTTTACAGGACCGAACTGATGCATTTGAACGGTTGGGTCCACATAAAGGTGGTAAAGGTGGTAAATATCGACTCTCTGCTAAGCACCAGGCTTTGGGCAGTAGCACTAGGTGCACCTGCTTACACCTCATAGTTCACATCTCACACTCCTTGCTCAACATGTCCCATAGACGCCAAACTACAAACACCCACCCTTTCAATCATCCGAACTCCCAATCAGCTCACCAAGGATACGAAGGGCCATATAATTTACTCAATTGGACCATGCAGAAAGTGCTCTAGGCCTCTTAGGGTGTTTGGCAAGTTCTATATAAATAGCAGTGCACATAATACATTTTACAAACTTTTCAGAAATTATTTCCACAGCAGGGCCTGGCTGTCTCTACAAGACTTCCTCTCAGTCTTACTTTGGGTTTATTTGTTCTGTCCATTTGAAACTGTAAACATGATAGGCACCTGTTTGTGAAGAGAATTGATAGTTGACCTGGAGATTTGTAATTGCATCCCAAGTTTTGCACACGGTCCAGTCTTCAAATAAAGCTTTAAAATCAGGGAGTGCCTTGCCTACCATGGTTCGCAAGTGTCCTTTCCATCGAACAGTCCCATCACCACAATGGATTCCAGGGGTCTCTGTGCCTTCATTGGTAGGTAAAAACAGTGTGAGAATGCTTTCGAGTAGCAGGGCGAATGAAGGGATATTTTTAGCCAGAGAAGGCTGTGTTCCATTTCTTGTAATTTTGCTTTTGAGCATTGGGAGTACAGGCTAAAAAACATTGATTCCAAATGTTGCTGGGGAAAAACCCATGATGAACTGAAAGTGACACACACAACATGGGTCTCTCGTGGCTCCGTAGGTGTCCTTTTGTACCTACATATGAGTTGGTCATCTCCACTTATGCCTGTGTGATATTTGTGCACTTGGATTCTTTGATGCACGATGGACTATTTTAAACATAGAATCAAAACACAAGCAGGATCCTGCCTAACTAAACAAATTACTTCAATTCATTAGAAAGGAAAGCTGAAGTGCTCTTCTTGGTCATCCAAAATGTAAGCCTGTTATTGCTTCCCTGTCCCCCCTTGTTTGTGTCCTTGCCTGATGGAGTTCATAATCAAGTATTCAGAAAGGAAACCAACACTGCGCAACTGAAAATGTTGAGTAAGTAACCCAGGCTGGAAGAACTGCTTATGCCTGACATAGGACAACAGGAGCCTTCCATGACACCACCCTATGCCAGCTCATTAATGGGTGCCCCACCCCTTTGGACTAGGAATTGTAGGGTAATCCTCAAATGAGCCCAGCACTGGTGATCTTCTGATTAAACCACTCCCCTGCTGATGCTGCTGTGTTAAACAAGTTACAACTAATGTTTGGAGGCATCACTATTTTTCAATATATTATAATACATTCATTTACTTAAAAAACAACAGGCTCGATGCAACATTTTTCCTTTTGTTAGATTTATTTTGATCAATTTCCAATTAAATCATCTTCATTCACTTGCACCTATGTCCGTGTTTGATTAGATTCATTTTCCAGATTTCCTTTTGATCAGATCCAAATTGATCAGCCATGCTTATATATGCAAAGCACAAGAGGAAAAAGGTGGACGATGCCACAACGCTCGCACATCAACACAAATTCTTTTGCACAATGTCCATACACAACAGTCTTTAGGTATATCCAGCAATGGTAATGCGATGGGTGCCAACCCGGCCAGGCACCTACCACCCAAGGTGTCCAAAAACCGCTGACTGGAGAACGGTCAGTGGTTACGTAGACTATATAAACAAAAGGCCAGCGCACACCGAAGAAAGTTCTGTGTGGTTGATCCAAGTGGTCATTCAATCAGAGTCAAAGTCCAAAGAACAAATGAAACTGGACATTTATGGACGAATGGAAAGGTGTGGTCAATTTTCAGGTCAAAGACCACATGTGTCACAAACAATCCAAAATACAGCCAGCAGCCGACACGTGTTTTGTCTCCTAGACTTTGTCAAGGCTTAGGATATGCGAAGATGAACAAAAGTAGGCAGAAAAAAGGAGTTCCGTGTGAGGCGTGTGGTTGGTCAATGATATCCAGAAAATGGAAGTAATGACTGGCCCTGATAAGCCAGAAACCGGAAGATAATGCCGTGCCACAGGTGTCGGTAAGCAACATGAAGGTTGGAGACTGAAAACCGGGCACGCCTTACACGGAACTCATTTTTTCTATACCTACTTTTGTTCATCTTCGCATATCCTTTCACAGGCATTTTCACCCTGCCTGAAGGCTGGGTGCAAAGTACCTGTGTGTGAGGCCACCCCTTGCACTAGCAGAGGTGCCCCCACGTCGCCCAGGACCATTTTTCCAGACTTCCTGAGTGCGGGGCTCCATTTTATGCCCGTACTGGACATAGGTTAATACCTATGTCCAGCTTCACAATGGTAACTCCGAATATGGCCATGTAAGGTGTCTAACACCTGGGAATTGTACCACAATACTGATTCTAGTATTGGTTTTTGCAATCCCATGCACTCTGGGGGCTCCACAGTGGACCCCCAGTACTGCCATACCAGCCTTCTGAGGTTTTCCAGGCAGCCCCAGATGCTGCTGTCTCACAGACCGGTTTCTGCCCTCCTGTTGCTCAAGCAGCTCGAGCTCAGGAAGGCAGAACAAAGCATTTCCTTTGGGAGAGGGATGTTACACCCTCTCTCTTTGGAAAAAGATGTTACAGGCATGGGAGGGGTAGCCTCCCAGAGCCTCTGGAAATGCTTTGAAGGGCACAGATGGTGTCCTCCTTGCATAATCCAGTCTACACCGGTTCAGGGACCCCCAGTCCCTGCTCTGGCTTGAAACTGGACAAAGGAAAGTGGAGTGACCGCTCTCCTGTCCATCACCAACCCAGGGGTGGTGCCCAGAGCTCCTCCAGAGTGTCCCTGGGCTTTGCCATCTTGGACTCCAAGGTGGTGGCGCACTCTGGGAGCATCTGAGTGGCCAGTGCCAGCAGCTGACATCAGAGTCCACCCCTGATAGGTGCTTACCTGTGTAGATGACCAATCCCTCTTTCAGGGCTATTTAGGGTCTCTCTCCTGGGTGTTTCCTCAGATTCGGATTGCAAGACTCCAGCAGGAATCCTCTGCATCCTTTACTTCATCTTCTAAAGACGAAACTGCATCTGGACCCTCCAGGAACTCTACAAACTTCAACAAAGAAGCAAAGACGACTTCTGCAACATTGTATCTTCAGCTCCTGCCAGGAACTGCAACTGTTTCGAGGTCGTGCATCCTCCGAGGACTGCCTGTCTTCAGCCTGCACCAGAAGAAGCAAAGGAATCTCCCTTGAAGTGAAGGAGTCCCTTTCCTGCTTCAGCAGGCACCCCTCTGCAGCGACGACTGATGGCGTGGTTCCCCTCTCCTGACGATGAGCATGGATCCAGCAACACAGGTGGTGGACCGAAGTGAACCCGACAGTTCCAGGTCCAGTGTCCAACTTTGGTGGAGGTAAGAGCCTGCCTCCCCACTCAAGACAGTACCCTCGTGCACTGCGTGATTTGCAGTTGCCAAGGCTTGTGTGCGACCTTCCAAGAAGTTCTTCATGCACAGCACAGCTCGGGCCTCCAGCACTCCTTCCTGCCACACACAGCTTCCTGAGTGGTTCTCCGGCGGCGCAGGATCCCTTTGTGTCATGCTGCGTGGGCCTCCGTTTGCACCTTCTTTGTCTCCGTACTGTGGGACTCCTGTACACGCTGCCTGGTCTTCTGAGGGCTCTGTGAGCTGCTGAGAGCCCCCTCTGTCTCCCCCTCCTGGGTAGAGGCCACCAGGTCCCACCTGGTCCTGGGCAGTGCCATTTTCCTCTAACCGCGAGCTTTGTGTGTGCCAAGGCTTGTTGGCGGAATCCAGTGATGCAAACCAGACTGCAATCATCCATCCAGCGTGGGACATCATCTGCACCAACCAGGAACCCGCATCCATCTTCTTTGGTGCAGTACTGACTGTTCTTCACTGGTGGTTCTTTTTTTGCACCTTCATCCGGGTTAGCAGGGGCTCCTGTTCTCCCTGGACTCTTCAGTGTTTCTTGGACTTGGTTCCCTTCTTCCATAGGTCATCAGGTCCAGGAATCCATCATTGGTGTCTTGCAGTCTGTTCTGGTTCTCGCATTATATTCTATCACATGTTCTTTTGTGTTCTAGGAAACTTACTGTGATTTACTCCTGCTTACCTGGGCTCTGGGTTGGGTTCTATTACTTACCTTTGGTGTTTTCTTACACTCCCAGTGCCCCTCTACACGCTACACTTGCCTAGGTGGGAAACCGGCTTTCGCATTCCACTATTTCAGTATATGGTTTGTGTTCCCCCTAAGCCCATTGCTATCTATTGTGATTTTCACTATTTGCACTGTTTTCTAACTGTTTTTACAGCTATTACTGCATTCTAGTGTATATACTGTGTATATTACCTACTTCCTAAGGGAATATAGTCTCTAAGGTATTTTTGGCATTTAAACCATCAAAATAAAGTACCTTTATTTTTGTAACACTGAGTGTTTTCTTTTATGTGTGTGAGTACTATGTGACTACAGTGGTATTGCATGAGCATTGAATGTTTCCTAGATAAGCCTTGGCTGCTCAACTACATCTACTACTAGACAGCCTGGCTTCTAGACACTGACTACAATTCACTAATAAGGGATAACTGGGCCTGGTATAAGGTCCAAGTACCTTTGGTACCCACTACAAACCAGACCAGCCACCTACAGGTGGTTAGCAGGATGGCAGATTGATGTGGAACTGGTAGACAACGTTGACAACACCCCCCTGTGACTCAAATGGAGACACTCATAGAGGGGACTCTGGAACCTGAGAGTGTGGCGGGAGTAGCACATATTGAGGTTGACAGTTCTCACCCTTTGGATCTTCTTGAAGCTGGTCTTCTTTTGTCCATTGAATCTGATTACCTGGTTTAGGGATGCCTGCTGAATACTGAATTTAGTGGGCGTTTTAGGAGGAACCTGGCAGTGTCCAATGGGACACCTACCTTTGGGTGGCTCTACCCACTACAGTGACCATTTCCTGTGGGAAGGGTTAATTCCCTATCCCTGATTGGCTATTTTCCTTCCATCTAAGATGGAGGAAAATAAAATGGAGTGTCCACTTTGCAGGCAACACCTTAGGGGTGGTGCATTCCAGGTGGGGCCACTCCTCTTACCCTTAGTGTAGTTTACCACCTTTGCTCCCACTAAGAGTGGGGGTTTGCAAAGAGAGTGACCTTCTGCTGCTAGCAGCAGGCCTTGGGTTCGAGTTTCAAAGATCGTTAGCCCTTTGAAACTCATTCCTGAGGGAGTGGGTGTTAGCTCCTCCACCTAGGAAGGGCTTTGTTTTACAAACCAGAGAGTCGGGTCTCTCCCCCAAAAGGTTTGTAGATTGGGTGTCTAGAGGTGGCAGGCTGGATAGAACCAGTCAGCAACCATGCCAGGGTAGTTAGCTTTCGCAGGGGACACCTCTAAGGTGACCCCTGGGTACTTTTTATAATAAATCAAACACTGACACCAGTGTGGATTTATCATTCTGGGTTGTTTGATACCAAACAACCCAGGGTTCAGAGTGGCCATCATGTAGCTGGGAAACTTGTGTTGACTAGTGTCCAGCACATGACATCAAAATGGCTGCTCTGTTCACTCACTATGTCCCAGGTTTGGCAAGGACACGGTGGGGGCATATTGCTCATGCAGCTATGCCCTCACATATACTATGGTGCACCCTGCCTTAAGGCTGAAAGGCCTGCCAGAGGGGTGTCTTAGCCATAAAGTATGTAGTGTAAGGTGGACAGGGCACACAGGCAATGTGCCATGTTGAGTTTGTGTTATAGGCTTGCACCAGTATACTCAGCCTGCAATGGCAGTGCTGGGTGTATCTGGATGCATGGCCTAAGACGGTGGCACAATCAGTGCTGCTGCACTCAGGGGCCTTCTCTTAGTACCCCATGCTCTGGGTACCTAAATATCTTTTACTACGGACTTATAGTGGCAGCTAAAGTTGTATCCAATTGTGCCAATGCATCAGAACAGTTTTAGGGGAAGAGCTGTGACCAAGGGAAACTGGTTAGGAGGGGCCCTAGGCATTTCAATTTCTATGCTACATCATACATCATGCAAAAAGTGGGGGGCAAACCATGTCTAAAAGAGGCCTTTTCTCACAGGCATGCAGTACCAGGCGTTCAGGCTGCCACACATCTGGCAATGACATGCTGGCAGTCACACCACCCAGTGCTGTTGACAAAGCACTGAACCCCAGAGGCCATAAAAAGTGACTCTCTATACAGTCAGTGGAATGTTTTGTTTTCCATTATTTACTTTGTTGCTAATATTTTAACAGTTTATCATCCACAAGAATGCAGTTGATCCTTGCTTGCAACAATGTTCTAGCCACCTCAATAAAAGGTGATCACTCAAGTGTGCACCAGTCATTACCATAATGTGTCATGTCTCATTTTTAGGATGTTTTAAGATCTCTTACCTCAGAAATAGTTGCTGGTTATCTCAATACATCATGCATGTTCCTCTGCTGCATGTGTACCCTCCTGCTACACCTATAGTGGTGGTAAGCCATAATCAGAGTTGGGAATCAGGCTCTGTGGGGATGTTGTGCAGACCTTTCCTCATTGCAATATTGTGAAGTATGGCACATTTGGTGATGATCTTGCAGCATGTATCCGGTCTGTACAGTAGAACCCTGCCGTTCTTGTGGAGGCAGCAGAACCTGGACTGCAGTATCCCAAAGGTCCTATCTATGATGGAGCGCATTGCCCTGTGTGCCCTGTTATACTGCCTTTTACATGTTGTCCTTGGGGTCAGGTATGGTGTGAAGATCGAGGGACATAGGGCATATGTACTGTCACCTTAAAAGCATAAGAAGGTACACCAATAGGTCACATTACACACACCATCCTGGTCACTGTACACATTGTGTCTGAGATTCACTTACCTAGTAGGAAACTGTTAGAAATTGGGCCTTTGGTTGGCAGTCAGGTTACCCCCTGTCCAAGCAAGGACCCTCACTCTAGTCAGGGTAAAAGAGAAGCACCCTCAGCTAACCCCTGCTTACCCCCTTGGTAGCTTGGCACGAGCAGTAGGCTTAACTTCAGAGTGCTAGGTGTAAAGTATTTGTACCAACACACACAGTAACTTAATGAAAACACTACAAAATGACACAACACGGATTTAGAAAAATAGAAAATATTTATCTAAACAAAACAAGACCAAAATGACAAAAACCCACAATACACAAATCAAGTTATCATTAAAAATACAAAAAGTCTTCATGTAATTTTAAACACACACTAACGATATTAGTGTGAAAATGTACCTTGGGCGCGTCAAAAATAACCCCGCATGGGTGAGTGTGCGTCAGAAAGGGCTTGCGAAGCGTGGATTTCACTCACGAGCGAGACCTTGCATTGTTACTCCTTTCGTCGGGTCAGTGTACATCATTTCTTCTCTCCGCAGGAGAGCGATGCGTCGGTCTGGTCAGCACTCTTGGGTCTGGGCAGGCCTTGCGTTGTTTTTACACGTCCAGCGGTGTTTCCGTCGGAAATTCAGCCGCACGATGATCTGAAAACCACCCAATGTGGGTTGCGATCTCACCAGCCTCCGTCAGCGATGCTATGTGTCGTTTCTCCAGCCCCGAGCGTCGAGCTTCCGGTCGCGTTGCAGGCGAGCATCGATTTTCAGCCACAAAGTTGGCGGCACATCGATTTTTCAGCCGCAGATCAGAGTCACATCGATCGTTTCCCCGCACGGCGGTCGGTGCGTAGATTTCTCCCTCTTAGTCTGCCAGCTTCTCCTTTCAGTGTCCCAGGAACTGGATGGGCACCACTTGGCAGAGTAGGAGTCTCTCCAGAGACTCCAGGTGCTGGCAGAGAGAAGTCTTTGCTGTCCTTGAGACTTCAAATAACAGGAGGCAAGCCCTAAATCAAGCCCTTGGAGATCTTCACAAGAAGTAAGGCAACACAAAGTCCAGTCTTTGACCTCTAGCACAGGCAGAAGCAGCTACTGCAGGATAGCTTCACAAAGCACAGTCACAGGCAGGGCATCTCTTCTTCCTCAGCTCTTCAGCTCTTCTCCAGGCAGAGGTTCCTCTTGGTTTCCAGAAGTGTTCTAAAGTCTGTGGTTTTGGGTGCCCTTCTTATACACATTTTGCCCTTTGAAGTAGGCTTACTTCAAAGGAAAGTCTCTCTTGAATGTGAAATCCTGTCTTGCCCAGGCCAGGCCCCAGACACTCACCAAGGGGTTGGAGACTGCATTGTGTGATGGCAGGCACAACCCTTTCAGGTGTAAATGAGCACTCCTCCCCTCCCTCCTAGCACAGATGGCTCATCGGGAAATGCAGACTACACCCCAGCTCCCTTTGTGTCACGGTCTAGTGAGAGGTGCAACCAGCCCAACTGTCAAACTGACCCAGACAGGGAATCCACAAACAGGCAGAGTCACAGAAATGGTTTAAGCAAGAAAATGCTCACTTTCTAAAAGTGGCATTTTTAAACACATAGGGGGTTATTACAACTTTGGAGGAGGTGTTAATCCGTCCCAAAAGTGATGGTAAAGTGACAGATATACCACCAGCCGTATTATGAGTTCCATAGGATATAATGGACTCGTAATACGGCTGGTGGTATATCCGTCACTTTACCGTCACTTTTGGGACGGATTAACACCTCCTCCAAAGTTGTAATAACCCCCACAATCTTAAAATCAACTTTATTGAACGATGTATTTTTAAATTGTGAGCTCAGAGTGAGAGGGACAGGCCTTGCAACAGTGAAAAACAAATTTAGCAATATTTCACTGTTAGGACATATAAAACACATTACTATGAGGGTCATTCTGACCCGCCGCCCGCCTGGCGGGAACCGCCAAATGGCCGCTCCGCGGTCAGAAGACCGCGGAGGCCATTCTGACTTTCCCGCTGGGCCGGCGGGCGCCCGCCACGGGAGAGCCCGCCGGCCCAGCGGGAAAGGCCCTGCAACACAGAGGCCGGCTCCGAATGGAGCCGGCGGTGTTGCAGGGGTGCGACGGGTGCAGTTGCACCCGTCGCGATTTTCACTGTCTGCAATGCAGACAGTGAAAATCTCTCTGGGGCCCTGTTAGGGGGCCCCTGCACTGCCCATGCCAGTGGCATGGGCAGTGCAGGGGCCCCCAAGGGCCCCACGACACCCGTTCCCGCCATCCTGTTCCTGGCGGTAAAAACCGCCAGGAACAGGATGGCGGGAAGGGGGTTGGAATCTCCATGGCGGCGCTGCTTGCAGCGCCACCATGGAGGTTCTGCCCAAGCAGGGGAAATCCGGCGGGAAACCGCCGGATTCCCTTTTCTGACCGCGGCTTTAACGCCGCGGTCAGAATGGGCAATGAAGCACCGCCAGCCTGTTGGCGGTGCTTCCGTTGCCCCCGGCCCTGGCGGTCTTGTACCACCAGGGTCGGAATGAGGCCCTATATGTCCTACCTTAACCATACACTGCACCCTGCCGTTGGGGCTACCTAGGGCCTACCTTAGGGGTGCCTTACATGTAAGAAAAGGGAAGGTTTAGGCCTGGCAAGTGGGTACACTTGCCAAGTCGAATTTACAGTGTAAAAATACACACACAGACACTGCAGTGGCAGGTCTGGGACATGATTACAGGGCTACTCATGTGGGTGGCAGAACTAGTGCTGCAGGCCCACTAGTAGCATTTGATTCACAGGCCCTCGGCACCTCTAGTGCCCTGTACTAGGGACTTACTAGTAAATCGAATATGCCAATCATGGGTAAACCAATTTACCATACAATTTACACAGAGAGCATATGCACTTTAGCATTGGTTAGCAGTGGTAAAGTGCTCAGTGTTCAAAAGCCAACAGAAACAGGTCAGAAAAAATAGGAGACAGGAGGCAAAAAGATTGGGGATGACCCTGCATAAACTAAAAAATTCAACAGAAACCATCGCCAAATCCCCCCCTTTGTCAGTCGGGTATGTAGTCCACTGTGTCAGAGCATGAATGAGTCGTGGGTGCTGCCTAGGAATCTGTCCACAAGGTCTGTTATGATTCAGGAGGCATCACATACTACCTGCACATTGAGTGAGTGTGAGCCTTTTCTGTTCCTTTATATGTATTTATTTGCGAAGAGAGGACCTATAGCAATATTTGTGTGCCATCAACACAGCCAATGACATTTGGGAATTGCGCTACCCTGTAAAACATAAGTTTGATTTGTTGCAATGATTGGGGGTATTGCGGGATGATACATATTGGTTGACTTTGCTCACCATAATGTTTGGAAACGTGCAGAGGAACCTGGACAGGGAACTTGATGACCCCCACATGCCTCCCCAGTGACTGCTATGACTCCTGGTAGTGGTGTAGGCAACACAATACCTGCACAGGAGGTGGGATTACTTAGGTTCTGAGTGTTGGGGCCTATAGCTGATGTTGTGACTCAGCAATTAAATCAAGTATCACCTGACTACTGAATCTGTAGCTCTGTCTTTCCAAACATAGTGACCCTCACTCTAAATATCCTCTCTGGTGTCCTTCTCCTTTTCTGCCTCACTGCAAAAATCCTAATCGTCCTCGCCAGAATGTACAATGCCACCATTGTCAAAGAGCCTGATGCATTTTGGGTGCCTTTTTATAGTTTGCACCTGGTTACCACCAGATCTGAATCAATGGCAATTGCAATTCCTAAATGCCCATTTTGCAACTAGTTTCAATTAGGAAATCCTTTGTACATGTAGTTACCGAGTTGCAATCAGGATATCCCTATTTGTTAATTCCTATTTTTCGATTTCCAAAATGTGATTTCTACTAGATGATAAACGCATTTTGCACCACCACAAATGCCTTTCCTACATACCGAAATGGCATTTTTCATTTTCTAATTTCTCACCATTAAGTAATGCAAAATGCCTTTGTACGTATGGCCCCATGTGTCACATTGTATAAGTCGCTTTCCCATCTGGTCTTCATCATCGTCTGCTCCCATATTGCACTCAGTCCTCTGTTCCTGAACACTGCATCATTCAGTGGGCCTCTGGTGTCCAATGCACAGCTGCCTACTTCATGCACAATGCCCAGAGCACACCTCACTTAAAAAAAAAAACTAATGCTTGCCTCCTGCACAAATGCAATTTCTCCCCAGATTCAGGCACTTCACTGCTATCACAGAACACCGCACGCAGTGCTCCCCTGAACCATACCACAAATGCTGGGCTGGAATGCAGCATTCTCTCTAGTTCCTTTCTTTACACAGAGGCGTTCTACAAGCTAATTAAAAATACCTATTGCCCATCACCTGTTCCCATTTAGAACAATGTCTCAGGCTAAACCACCCCCCTGAGGAGACACAGAATGCGTCTGTGAGAGAATGCCCTTTTTTGTGTGATCACCCATTTATTTTGCTGAATTTGGTTGATGGTCTTTAGACTTCTTTCTCTGGGGCACTACTGTCCTGTGCCCAGTGTATGTGCTCTGACCTCTAAACATGTAGAAATTGGCTATGCCTTGATTGGCTTATTTAACCTCTTATAGGACCTTAGCATATAATGCAGAATATGTACCTATGACATAGAAAGTTAAACTGTCATCTGAGGACTGGAGCACTTATTTTGTCATCCACTAGTGTCACAATGAAAACACAGTTTCAGACCTACCATCGAGGCATGACTTCTGCTGTTTAAACCTACAGTCTGACCTGTCAAAATAACCCTTTTGACAGAGTAAAACATCCCTTTTAAATATTCATAAGTCATCTCTTTGTAGGCCGTGTAGACCACAAGGCAGGTTGTGTGGTAATTAAATCAAAGACATGTAAAACTGTAAATTTACCTTGTCCCTACAGTGCCAATACCCCAAAACCTACTTTCAATGTGGCAGGCCATGGATGTCCTAAAAAGAAAACTAGGTATTGATTAAAGTATGAATCCTATATCTTGAGTTTGGGATAAGCTCTAAAAATAATTCTACCTCTCGCTTTGTTATTTAATAAAACACTTTTTCCCTACCTCAAGCTCCTAGGCTACTTTATATTAGCCCCCCAGGAACTCCCTAGCAAGTACTTGACCTTAATGAGGTGTGACCAGTGCTCCCAGAGCAAGAACAATGGCCTAGAAAGCTGGAGGTATTTTCCTTCCCTGGCAGGAAAACTAGCTGGGGGACCAGGAACTTAATTAAATTAAATGGGACCTGCCTTGTCACAAGTAAATGTCAAGTGCCATCTGCAAAGGTCTAGCTCCCATAGTGAGGCTACCACTAAACTCAGTGGAAAGAAAGCTACCCCAGAACTGGAGTTCAGTGACCACAGAAGAGGGACTGCTCATTATCCTGAACACACCTCTGTGTGGACACACAGGGTCTGCCCAAGGGGAGAAGAGTTCCCCTATCAAAAAGTATCCACTTGACAGTTCTACATCATTGGATTAGATTTCAGTTTCTATCAACTCAGAGATTCCCACAGCCCACATAACCCCAACCCTCCAAAAAAACGTTCTTCAATAGGACTTTGACAATTTTTAGCAAAGAATCTCCAAACCAGTGGGACTAACCTACCTCAGGTATTGGTCTTCATTTCCTCTGTGGTGGCTAAAGTTTCAGCAGTGGATTTTTTTTTTCAAAAAATGACAAAGTCCCATTCTGTGTGGGACTTCACCGACATTTCAATGTTTTTCTTAAAAATAGTGGCAAAGACCCTTTGTGAAGTGGGACTTAGAGACTTTTTTGACTTTTTGACTTCTAAACTTTTACTGGGACCAGCTGACTTGATGTACATGACCTGGGCTCCATTGTGGTCAGCCTAAAATATTCAAAAATTCATATCTCCTTTCTACTTATTAGATTGTTGTCCTTTTGGTGTCACTTTGCTTATTAAAATGTTTCTATTTGTTTTTTATAAAGTGGAGTGGGATTTATATTGTGTTGTTTCTTTGACTTCTTACATCTTTTAGTATTTCTACATGGCTTTCACATTTTCTTTAGTTTAAGTTTGTCTGCTCGGTGCCATAGCTACCAGAGATTGATCTCAGGTTTAAGTTACTAAGGGGCATATTTATACTCGGTTTGCGCTGAATTTGCGTCATGTTTTTTTACGCAAATTTGGCGCAAACTTAACTCAATATTTATATTTTGACCCTAGACCCGTCTAGCTTCAAAATATAGAAGTTAACGTTATTTTTTGGTTGCGTGAACCCACCTTGCGTCAATGAGATGCAAGGTAGGCGTTCCAGTTAAAAATATTACTCTAAGGCCATAGCGCCTTATTTATCCTCCTGTGTAAATATGGTGCATGGGTGGGAGGCAGGCCAAAATAATGGGGCTAAACCTGCTTGGCACCATTATTTAATGCCTGGGTCAAAACAGGCGTTGGGGACCTGTGGACCCATTTCCATGGTCAAACACCATGGAATGGGCCCACGGATGCCCACCCCAAGACCCAGGAACACCCCCACTCACACCAGAGGGACACCGGAGGATGGGGGACCCCATCCTACATAAGTAGGGTAAGTATAGGTAAGTATTTAAAAAGAAAAGAAAATAAGTGCCATTGGGGCCATGACATGGGCCCCCCTGCATGGCACTGAGTGCAATGGCCATGCCCAGGGGATACTGGTCTCCTGTGCTGGCCATTGGGGCGGTTCGCATGACTCCTTTCTTTAATAAGTAGGGGTAGGTGGGAATACCGTCTACCGATTCCACCCAAGTAAGTTTTTTGGTAATGCCGTTTGTGTCGAGTAACCGTGGGGTTGTTAGACTCGCGAGTAGCGTTTCACCGGCGAGGCTGCCTCTAACTTCTGGACTAGTTACTTTTAATTATGGCATAATACGAATAACGAGGCAACTCTGGTCACTCTTTGTGATCACATGAGACCGTTTGCTCATGACTTAACCACATTTTGTCTCCTCCACACGTGGTTCTCTACTAAGGAGATGACTTTTAAATCTGATTACCATGAAGTTCCTTATCATAGATGTTGTTGTTGGCAATCGCCTTCCAGCTTGTTTTCATTTGTTCCATATGATACACACTTTTTTTAGATTGACGAATAAATACTCATAAGTGTGGGGTTTCTCTCCCTACTTGCTTGTTGACGTATACCTGTCGGTATAATAATTATGTACACCAACTCCAGGGTGGGACTGCATTTTCCAATGACTCCTAATTCTGCTTTTTGTCTTTTTTTATATGCTAATTAGAGCAGTGTGGACCAGGTCGATGGTCCGCGTTATCCCATGAAGCCCTGTCTCAGTGTAGGAGGGTAAGCACATTTTGTTCGTTACACTGACACGGGTGTATGAATGTTTATCACGATCACCGTGTGCCACACACATTGAATTTTTACTCATTCAAGTGCAACTCTTGATATGTTGATCTGGGTACCAGTCAATGATTGCAATAATCTTTACACTTTTATAGGGCGACGAGTAGGCATGACAGACTGGGTCATAAAGGACTCATGTAAGTGACTGGTGATAATAATACTCCTTTCCTTTTGACTGTTAGTTGATAGAGGCAAGAGCCAATATAGTTTATTTTCAGAGAAGCACGTTGTTTTGTTACTAGGTCCTGAAGAAGCGTCGCTGGATCCTGTGGGACCTCATAGACGCGAAACATGTCGACCCATTGTTGAGGTGGGTCTGGTAGTACCTTGACCACCTTGTTATGTGCAATACAGTTTGAGAGTAGTCGAGCATTACTTCGACTCTACCCTCCTGTATACAGTTTTAATCTTGACCAAGACCCCATATTAATAAAAGATAGCTCTGAGTAAGGGTCCTTGAGTCAATTTTATCCTTCTATCTCATTTTTGCTCTCTCTTTTCTCCCTCTCCCCCTCACTTACCTGTGGGAAAGGGTGGCATCATCAAAAAGATCTCCGGCAAAGAGCCCCCCGAAAGGGTGGTGCCCACCAGACATTGCAGCGCCAGTCTGGCGAGGAGCTGGTCCAATGATGAAGCATGACACCCAACTGGGTGTGTGAGGACTCTTGCTCCTACTCAATAGGATCCCCTATGACTTTTCCTGTCTTTTTCTTGCTCTTTAGGAACAGTGTATCACATTATTAGTATCCTTTCTTTAATAAGACAGGAGTCATGTGTTATGGATGGTTTTGCATCATGGAATGACGCTAGGCTGATTAACGGCATTTTTTCTGGCTCTAACCAGCCTAGCATCATTTTTTGAGGCAAAACCCCCTTCACCCGTACCGCCACCCCCACCCGGCTACCGTCATTTTTTTCAGACGCTGGCCCAAGCTTAGCACCGGCTTGAGGCATTCCATAAATTTGGTGACCAGCTGGCGCTTTGGAATGATGCAAGCCGGCGCTATAGTTTTTGCTGCAAAACTGCGTTTGCGCAGTTTTGAGACAAAAAGTATAAATCTGGGCCTAAATCCTTAGAATGGACAGGTAAGTGGCTTTATTACTTGTGAGGACTATCATCCACCCCAATGATTCCTTTTCTTACAGCATTCACCTAGATATTTTGCACCCTTCATCTCTGTGAATACAGGTGATTTAAAGGGAGCAGAGTGATCACTCAAACCATCTGCTGCCGGTTTGCACCCTGAATATCGGCCCCAAAATACTGGTGGGACACAACGTTCAGAACAAAATATAAAGAAAAATCTTCAACAAGTAAGTAAGGCTGGATTTTTCTATACCTAACTCTACATATATGTAACTTCGTGGTATACATATATATGTTTATAAATATATATATATATATATTTATATATATATATATATATATATATATATATATATATATATAATGGACACAGATGTGGAGTTAGGATTAGTAAATCTATACTCCCCTATGTGTATTTACCTTTCAAAAATGTAGACCCTTGATATTCTGTCTTTGATATTCTTGTATCACAATATTCTGGGAGTACCATCTCTCCTGGCGCCTCCAGAGGGGAAGAGGGATTGGGTGTCACATCCTGCAACCCCTAGGCAAGAAGTGGCTGCCTCCCAGTGTCAGGTCCAGGGTTTCCTGGCACCACCGGGGCAGGGCCTCCACAGGCCAGGAAAGTTCTGCCTATTATTTCATAATAGGGCATCCTTCTGTGACGTCAGGGGTAGCAAAATCAGCAGAAGGCGTGTGCGGCACAAACTCACCCAGGTGCTGCTTGATTGTAAGCTACATCGTATGCTTCAACCAATTTTAGATACATTTGTTTCTGTGAGATTTATTTTCACTTGCGGGTATATTTAAGAGCCTCTAGTGCCTCCTTGCGCCACATTAGCGTCATTACTTTTTATGCTAATGTGGCCCAACGATGCCAAAATCCCCATGCTATAGTTACAAAGTGACGCAATGCTTGCATTCTCTACTTTCTGACCCTTTTCTCTACATTATGCCTGCGCCAGGCATATTGTATGCAAAGGAGGCATTCCACCGTTAGGAGGGCCTGAAAAAATGGCAAAAGGAAATCTAAGAGATTTCCTTGCGTCATTTTTTCAGCACTTTTAACGCCTGCTCAGAGTAGGCGTTAAAAGGCGGCACACCATTGTTTACAGTAGCCCCTGTGTACTCTGCAGAAGTAGACCCAAAATGTTGGCGCTACTCCTGCAGAGTACATCAATTAACGTCATAAGAAATTACGCTATTGCCCCCTACCCTGCGTCATGGTGCGTGTATTTTATATACGGCGCACACATGGTGGCAGTAGGGGGTGATAAAGGGTGCAAAAAAAGTGGCGCTGCACCGTGTGCAACGCCATTTTTCTCTAATATGCCCCTAAATTTGAAATATTGTTCAGCCTCTTCTTGCAGAAACTACGCGAGGGCGCTAAAGGCCATGAGGCTGGGGTTTAGAAATTCAGGGGTTCTAAACTAGTGAGTGTCATGGAACAGGTGAATGCACTGATACCTGATCCTGTATGAAATGTCTAAAGCGCTGAAATTCCTAATCCAAGCACTGAAGCGAGAAAACTCAGGACTTAGAATAGCAGTGTTTTGCCTTTCTTCCTAAAACGAGGGCCATTAATAGGGGTTTGGCTGTTTTGGGCACTGCTTCCATCTCACACCTGCCTGACAGAAGAGGACAGAGGCTGGTTCTTGCTTGTTACCCTTCTGCGCTGAAAGCTAGGTACCAGCTGGCTCATCCACAGATGTGGTGATGCTGGGAGATGTAATTCGATTCAACTATTCTAATAACCTGGGGTCTCGCCACACAGAGCAGCATATTGTGTAACGAATAGAGTAATTCATAAGGTGTGCAGCGAATGCATACACCGTACTATAAGTTTTTCCGTACTCCTTGGCAGATTGTGTAGTAAATCGGTCGCCCTGCACGGGACCGTGCATGTTCAGCGAGGAGGATGAATGAATGAATATCAAATATCGCCAACATACTGTTATCCTAGGGCAGAGGTTTTGACCCAAGCCCCCTCTGAGCACATTTATATGAAGTTCGTATCCCCTCCGAACTTCTACAGTCAATCAATCAATCAATCAGTGAATTTATAAAGCGCGCTATGTACCCGACAGGGTTTCGAGGCGCTGAGGAGGGGGGGGGTGCTGCTAGCTTTCAAAGAGCCATGTCTTGAGGAGTCTCCTGAAGGTGAGGAGGTCCTGGGTCTGGCGTAGAGAGGTGGGGAGAGAGTTCCAGGTCTTGGCGGCGAGGAAGGAGAAGGATCTGCTGCCAGAGGTCTTGCGCTGGATTCGGGGGACGAAGGCGAGGGCGAGGTTGGCAGAGAGGAGTTGGCGTGTGGGGACGTAGAAGTTGAGTCTGGTGTTCAGGTAGGTGGGTCCGGTGTTGTGTAGTGCCTTGTGTGCGTGGGTGAGGAGTTTGAAGGTGATCCTTTTTTCCACAGGGAGCCAGTGGAGGTCCTTCAGGTGGGGGGAGATGTGACATCGGCGGGGTATGTCGAGGATCAGGCGGGCGGATGCGTTCTGGATGCGTTGGAGTCGTTTGATGTCTTTCGTTGGGATGCCTGTGTAGAGTGCGTTGCCGTAGTCAAGTCTGCTACTGACGAGGGCTTGAGTCACCGTCTTCCTGGTTCCTGTTAGAATCCACTTGAAGATCCTGCGGAGCATGCGGAGGGTGTTGAAACAAGAGCAGGAGACGGCGTTGATCTGTTTGGACATGGTGAGAGCAGAGTCGAGGACAAAGCCGAGGTTTCGTACGTGGCTGGCTGGGGTGGGTGGGGGCCGAGGTCGGTGGGCCACCAGGAGTCGTTCCAGGCCGAGGGGGAGCGTCCGAGGATGAGGACTTCCGTCTTGTCGGAGTTGAGCTTCAGGCGGCTGTTGCTCATCCACTCGGCGATGGATTTTAGTCCCTCGTGGAGGTTGGTTTTGGCGGCGAGCGGATCTTTGGTCAGGGAGAGGACGAGCTGGGTGTCGTCGGCGTAGGAGATGATGCTAAGGTTGTGTTGACGGGCCAGTTGTGCGAGGGGGGCCATGTAGACGTTGAACAACGTTGGGCTAAGAGAGGAGCCTTGGGGGACGCCGCAGGTGAGGTTGGTGGCTTTGGAGCGGAAGGGTGAGAGTCGGACTCTCTGGGTTCTGTCGGAGAGGAAGGATGAGATCCAGTTGAGGGCTTTGTCTTAGATGCCGGCTTCGTGGAGACGGGTTAGCAGGGTGCGGTGGCAGACTGTGTCGAAAGCGGCTGATAGGTCGAGGAGGATGAGGGCTGAGGTTTCGCCGTTGTCCATTTGTTGTCTGATGTCATCTGTGGCGGCGAGGAGTGCGGTCTCAGTGCTGTGGTTTCGTCTGAATCCAGATTGTGAGGGGTCTAGGATGAAGTTGTCTTCTAGGAAGTTGGCGAGCTGTGCGTTGACGATCTTCTCAATGACTTTCGCTGGAAAAGGGAGGAGAGAGATCGGTCGGAAGTTTTTGAGATCGTTGGGGTCAGCCTTGGGTTTCTTGAGGAGGGGTTGGATTTCTGCGTGCTTCCAGCTGTCCGGGAAGGTGGCGGTGTTGAAGGAGAGGTTGATGATCTTGCAGAGTTTGGGGGCGATGGTGGCGTCAGCTTTGTTGAATACGTGATGTGGGCACGGGTCCGTGGGAGAGCCGGAGTGGATGGAATTCATGGTTGTTAGGGTTTCGGTGTCGTCTACTTGGGTCCAGGTGGTGAGGCGGCAGGCGTGGGAGGAGTCGTCGGGGGTGGGGTCTGGCAGAGGTGCGGTGTTGGTAACTGTCGTGGATGGCTGCGATTTTCTGTTGGAAGAAGGTGGAGTGATCGTCGCAGAGTTTCTGGGAGGGAGGGACATCGTTGACGTTGGCGTTAGGGTTGGAGAGTTCCTTCACAATACAGAAGAGTTCTTTGCAGTCGTGGGCGTTGTTGTTGAGGCGTTCTGTGAAGTGGGCGCGCTTGGCGAGTCGGATCCGTTGGTGGTGTTCACGGTTGGCGTCCTTGAGGGTAGCAAGGTTGTCGGGTGTGCGCTCGAGGATCCATTACTTCTTGAGTTTCTGGCAGGTGCATTTGGAGGTGGTCAGTTCGTCTGTGAACCAGGCTGGTTTTTTCTTTTCTTGGTTGGCGGTGGGTTTCTTGAGTGGGGCTAAGGTGTTGGCGCAGTTGAGGATCCATTGATGGAGGTTGATGGCGGCGGTGCTCGGGTCGGTGGGTTCGGGTGGTGGGTATTTGGTGAGTGTGCTGGTTAGTTGGTCTTCGGTGACTTTTCCCCAGCGGCGGTGAGGCGGTAGGGGGATGCGGTGGTGTTCGGTGTTTTTCTTGAAGGTGAAGTGGACGCAGTGATGGTCGGTCCAGTGGAGTTCGGAGGTGTGGCTGAAAGAGATGTGGTTGCTTGGGGTGAAGAGTGGGTCAAGCGTGTGTCCGGCGATGTGGGTGGGAGTGTTGACCAGTTGACGGAGTCCGAGGTTGAGGAGGTTGGTGGTCAGTGATGCGGTGTTGGCGTCGTTGTTGTTTTCCAGGTGGAAGTTTAGGTCTCCCAGGAGGATGTAGTCTGGAGAGGCGAGGGCGTGGGTGCTTGCGAGGTCGGAGACGGTGTCGCTGAAGGGGGCTCTTGGTCCTGGAGGGCGGTAAATGAGGGTTCCTCTGAGGGTAGTGTTGGGGTCCGTGTGAATCTGGAAGTGGAGGTGTTCGGCTGTCTTGAGGGTGTCGTCCGTGTGGGTGTGGATCTTGAGGGTGGATTTGTGGGCGATGGCTATCCCTCCGCCAATTCCGTTGGTGCGATCTCTTCTGGTGATCTTGTATCCGTCAGGTATGGCGATGGCGATGTCAGGGGCCGAAGAGTCGTTCCACCAGGTTTCGGTCAGGAAGGCCACGTCTGGGGCGGTGGTGACGAGCAAGTCCCAGAGCTCGATGGCGTGTTTTCGTGCGGAGCGTGTGTTGAGGAGGATGCAGTGCAGGTGGTTTGTGTTGGTTGTTGCTGGCTTCGTTGTGCTGTTGCAGGAGAAGTTGCAGGAGCGGCAGGAAAAGGTCCTTTGGTGTGCTTCGGGTGGCCAGGAAGCACTCTGTGGAGGGGCCAGGGTTGAGGGCGAGGAGTTCGCGGGCCGAGTATCGGAAGCAGGAGGTGCGGGGGGCGTGAGGACCGGGGGGGTGGCGCTGGGCGCGGTCCAGGCGCGGACGGGCGCAGACGGGCTTGCCTCTGGCGCGCCTCCGGCATTTACTACATTATGAATCTTTATAAGCTAATGCACTGCAGAGATCTGTGTCTGTAACCAGAGAGCCACAGAACTGAATCCTGGTTCATGCAGTAGAGAATAGTGGCTTGTGTATGTTTAGTGCTACAGGGTCCAAGTCTGTGGCAGAAGGCGCTGTGAACACGTAAGTCATTATTTTAAACTTGCATTGCACAAAGTATGATAGGCTGCTACAAACTGCGCAAAAAAGGTTTAAGGTAAAAAGTGTTTTTTATAACTATCTTTTAAAAGCACACACTTCACAGCTCAGCTGGTAATTTCCTTTTAATAACACTGGAAAAGAATAAATGCGTGTCATCAGGAAGCTTATTACATCAATACTGGCTTCCAAGCACCCTTCACGTTTGCAGATCGACCAGTTGCGCACATTTACATTTCTTTCAGGCAAGCAGGCACCCTGGCAAGAAGGCTTGTTTAGCTGTCTGCCCCACCCTCGGTTTCCCAGCACAAGGGACTCTCTGCCTTACACTTCAGCTGAAGTTTGGCCCAGAACACTAATCTTTTCTCAAAAAAGTAGGGGAACCTGTTTTCAAAAACTAAAAAAGTTTGGGCACAGGGGGAATGGTTTGTCTCCTAAGGAAGGTGGCCGCGCCTGAGTGACACTCCATGTGGCCGAACTGTAGGCAGCGATGTGGCAGTGGTCTTACCTGGCAGCATTGGGATTTTTTCACATCTTAGTGCTCGCTATGTGGCATAGCACTCATTAGCAGCTCTCTGGCGTTTGGGGGAGACACGCGGTCTCTTGTTTCCAACAGTGCACTTCATTACCTTAGAAGCGCCCACCATTTTGAATGGAGTGACACAATGCGGGTAGATGCAGGAGTGCTCTGATTACTCTCCTGACCACATCTTTGGCTTCTAATCACATATAGGCTTTGTCTACATCGTTTATATTTGTTGCTGTTCCAAAAACACCAGCTTCCAGCAGATACCTTTTTTTTAAACTGCTTGCCTGCTGTGTATGGGAGATTTCCTGACTAATCACTATTAGTCACATACTGCACTCCTCAGTCCATATTTTTCTTATATATCCTCAAACCTCTTACTAGCTTTTATTATTTCTCGTCATTCTCCTCAGAAGTAGCACACTCCACTATTTTCTGACCCCACATGTACTTTCCAGTGAAACCAATAGTGTGCAACCTTATCTGAAAACAAACTGTCCATAAATCTTCAGTAATTACACCTGTCTGTATGAAGATTAAAAAAAATTAAACCACTCCTCAAGAATTCATCTGTAAAGAGCCTCTCTGCAACCTCTCAGACTTTCACAATGGAAGACTCGTGTTCCCCTTTACACAGAGGTAATACTTATTTGTCCTCTTCTTCCTCTGTCACAGTTCCTCTTACACTTAACATAGGGAAGGTGTCAACTGAGAGACTTAGAAGAGACCCACCATTCCCTACAAAGTCTATTCCCTTTGTGTCAATGGATCTACTGTTGGAAGAGATCAGGCCCTTGCTCTTCTGAATGGAGGAAGTAAATACCAAACTACACATTATCAGTGACAGATGGTCTCATATGGAAGAAAGACTTTCCATAACAGAACAACAAATAACAAGTTTCAATGAAGCATCACTCAAAGTAAACGCTCTCCAAACATAGGGGGTCATTCCGACCCTGGCGGTCCATGACCGCCAGGGCGGAGGGCAGCGGAAGCACCGGCAACAGGCTGGCGGTGCTTCCTGGGCGATTCTGACCGCGGCGGTAAAGCCGCGGTCAGAAAAGGGGAGCCGGCGGTTTCCCGCCGGTTTCCCGCTGGCCCAGGGAATCCGCCATGGCGGCGCTGCTTGCAGCACCGCCATGTGGATTCCGACCCCCTTCCCGCCAGCCTGTTTCTGGTGGTGTCCACCGCCAGAACCAGGATGGCGGGAACGGGTGCCGTGGGGCCCCTGGGGGCCCCTGCACTGCCCATGCCACTGGCATGGGCAGTGCAGGGGCCTCTAACAGGGCACCACAAAGATTTTCACTGTCTGCTTTGCCACTGCACCCGTCGCACCCCTGCAACTCCGCCGGCTCCATTCGGAGCCGGCTTCATTGTTGAAGGGGCTTTCCCGCTGGGCCGGCCGGCGGTCTTCTGGTGGTCGCCCGCCGGCCCAGCGGGAAAGCCGGAATGGCCGCTGCGGTCTTTTGACCGCGGAGCGGTCTTTCGTCAGGAACCGCTTGGCGGGCGGCGACCGCCGACCGCCATAGTTCCTCTCACTACATAAACATGTTAAAGATCTTAAAAATTGCAACAGAGGAAATAATCTATGGATTTATGATCTTCCTGAAGATACAGAGGGCACATCCTCTATTCAATTCTTCAGATACTTTCTTCCCAAGCTACTAGGTTTGCCAGATGGACCTCCATTGAATATTTAATGATCCCTTAGGTTCGAACATCCATCTGCAACAGCTTCTACTTCTCAAAAACACAGAGGTGTCATTCACGATTGTTTTGAATATACAGAACTAATTCATGACATTTCTGCAGCCAAACAGATGAAACAAATCTTGTGGTCTGGTCATAATCTTTATTTCTCCCAGGATTATGCCAAAAGTAATGCACACAAGCACAAGACATCTGAAGCATGAGACCGACGCTTCACTTTCGTGGTGCTCGCTTTGGGCTATTCCACCTTGCCTCTTCAAAGTCACCTACAAGAATAAAACAACTACATGTGTGGATCCCAGTCAACTGAAGGCTTTTTTTAAGGATGAGGCTGTTGATGAGGCTGTCAATCCTAAAATTAGTATTTTATGCTTTTCACATATCTAAGCATTGATGTTACTAGTATTGTATATTATATTACTACTCAAATGTTGTTCCCTGAATTTCCTGTTGTAGATTCATAGCATTGTTGAAGTGACTTTATTCTTGTCATTGACTTACCTTATCACTTTTCCTCCTACAGGTTTTGTTTTCCTGTTTGTGCCTGTGCTCTTTTCCTGCATCACATCCTACAACCCTCCTTGCACCTTGTCTCCCCCTGAGGATCGGACATGTCATCTTTTCCATGTGGTCACCTCATCCCTGTTTTTAGGTATGTTCCCCTTTCTGCTTATGTTTATTTTCATTTCCTTCTTTCTCCATGCTCTTGATCTTCTCCTTTTACCTTTATGTTTTGCTATCTTTTTTTATCCATATCTGTTCTCCCTGATTCTCCTTAACCTCTTTAATATATTAATGCAAGTGTGCCCACTTGCCAGGTCCAATCCTTCCCTTTTACTATATGTGAGTCACCCCTAAGGTAGGCCCTAGGTAGCACAATGACCAGGGTGCAGTGTATTTAAAAGGTAGGACATTAACTTTTGTGTTTTATATGTTCTTATAGTGAAATACTGCCAAATTCGGTTTTCACTATTGCAAGACCATTCTCTCCCCTAGGTTAACATGGGGATTGCCTTTAAATTTCTTTTAAGTGCAGTTTCCCGTTGGGAGCAGATGAAGATATGGAGTTTGGGGTCTCTGAACTCACAATTGGTTTTTAGATTGTCTGTTTGAAAATGTCACTTTTACACAGTAGGCATTTTCTTGCTTGACCATTCTATGCCTCTACCTGGCTGCTGAATACATGTCTGGGTTAGACTGACAGTTGGGCTGTTTGTGAATTCACTATAGACAGTGACACAAACGGAACTGACGTGTGTCCTGCATATCCTGATGAGTCTTCCTGGGATGGGGGGGGAGCTGACAGCTACACTTTAAAGGGCTGTGTCTGTCCTCTCACAATACAGTCTCCAACCCCCTGGTGTGCGTCTGGGGGAGAGCAAGGAATAGGCAGGGTTTTGTGCACTACGAAGACTCCCTTTGAAGTTTGCCTACTTCAAAGACAGAAATGAGTATAAGTATTGGACTGCTGACCCCACAACTTCAGAACACTTCTGGATCAATAGGAGCCTCAGCCAAGGAGAAGAGCTGAAGAGCTGGAGGAGGAGTACTGCCCCTTTGCTGTGCGTGCTTTGCTGGGCTGGCCTGCCGTTGCTGCTTCTGCCTTAAGGAAGACAAAGACTGGACGTTGCTGTGTATCCTGCTTGTGAAGATTCTCCAAGGAATTGGAGTGAACTTGCCTCCCGTTAAGAAGTCTCAGGGACATCAAAGACTTCATCTGCCAGCACCTGGACTCTCTTGCTGAGACCCCCCGACTTGCCAAGTGGTGCCACATCCAGTACCTGGGCCCCTGGAAGGAGAAGCTGGCAGAACCACAGAGAAAATCCAAACACCGGGGCCGAGCTACAGAAAAATCGACGCAGCACCTGCACCATAGCTAAAAAATGGACACAGCTCCGATGAAAACGACACATCGCCAGCTCAGTGTGGATTCATCGCTGCCGTGCGTCCAGATTTTCCACGCATCATCCCTGGGCATCAAAATCTTCAAAATCACTGCACAGACCTGAGGCTGCTTGTCCACAAATCGACGCATCGCTTCCCTGCGTGGAAAGAATTGACGCATTGCTTACCAGGTGGAGAAAGAATCGACACAATGCCTCACTTGCAAGTAATAAATTAATGCATTGCTTGCTTTTCTGATGCGGCTTTATTCTTTATGCATACCAGGTATGTTGTGGTAAAACAACATACCCATTGATTTCTATGGATTAAGATTTTTTTTCTTTAAAAAATGCATAACTTTGCTTATGTATGTTGGATTTTTGTTGCTGTGCTCTTGTTTGGTTTAGATCAATATTGACTATTTATCTAACTGGTGTGGAGTACTTTTGTGGTGCTTTCACTGTGTTACTGTGTGGGTTGGTACAAATACTTTACACATTGCCTCTGAGATAAGCCTGGCTGCTTGTGCCAAGCTACCAAGGGGGTGAACAAGGGTTGTCTGAACTGTGTATCTCCCTTACGCTGACTAGAGTGAGGGTCCTCTCTTGGTCAGGGTGCAATCTGACTGCCAACTAGAGACATCATTTCTAACAACTGCCATAATATTTGTCTGATGTATTCCTTCATATAGGCGGTCATTCCAAGTCTGGTGGGCGGCGGTAGCCGCCCGCCAGGCGGGAACCGCCATTTGGCCGCTATGCGGCCAAAAGACTGCTGCCGGCATTCCAACCTTCCCGCTGGGTCGGAGGGCGCTAACCATGTTAGCGCCCGCCGGCCCAGCGGGAAGGAGGCCTGCAACACAGAAGCCGGCTCTGAATGGAGCCGGCGGTGTTGCGGCCGTGCGACGGGTGCAGTTGCACCCGTTGCGCTTTCACTGTCTGCTAGGCAGACAGTGAAAAGCCGGCCGGAGCCCTGTTCGGGGGCCCCTACATTGCCCATGCCAGTGGCATGGGCGGTGCAGGGGCCCCCAGGGGCCCCAAGACACCCGTTACCGCCAGCCTCTTCCTGGCGGTGTCAACTGCCAGAAACAGGCTGGCGGTAAGGGGGTCAGAATCCCCACGGCAGCGCTGCTTGCAGCGCTGCCATGGCGGATTCGCCCAGCCGGGGCAAAAACGTCGGGAAACCGCCGTCCCCGGTTTTCTGACCGCGGCTTTACCGCCGCGGTCAGAATGGGCTATGAAGCACCGCCAGCCTGTTGGCGGTGCTTCCATCATCCGCGACTCTGGTGGTCATAGACCGCCAGGGTCAGAATGACCCCATAATCTCTTTCCTATGGTTTTGACAATTATTTCATGGAATGTCAGAGGTTTAAATTCCTCAATTAAATGACAGTGTTTTGACTTACTTATCAAAACCTGGTGCACTTATTGCTTTTTTGCAAGAATCACAACTTACAGAGAATTAATCTTTAAAAATTGATGTGAGGGTGGGCAAAATAGTCTTTTTTCCAGGAAATGGAAAAAAGAATGTAGGTATAATTCTTTGTCATAAATCCCTTCATATTCATTTGCTACCCCTGGAAAACGATCCAGCTGGAACATGGTAATTACGTAAATTGTTGATAGACAAAGTTCCAATTGGTCTTTATAATTTTTGTGGTCCTACTGGTTCAGATTGTTAGTTTTGTTCAAATATTGCTCAGAAACTCTTGCAAAATCCAGATGAAAACGTTATCCTAGCTTGGACTGTAATCAATTTGTTGATTCTTTTATTGACATAAACTCCACAGCACACTTTATTCTAAACAAACCTCAAACATAATTGGTTCCTGTCCTTAGACATCACAATCTAACTTATAACTGGAGTTTATGCAACCCCACCTTATGAGAGTACTCATATTTCTCTCTGGTACATTACACACAATCAAGGATTGACTATATATTTATCTCAAACAATTTAACCTAAACCCTACACTCAGATATAGTCACCATCTTGATTTCTAACCATGCCCCTGCTGCCATACAACATGACATGTTACCAAAATCCACTTTGCCAAAAAGGTGGCAAGTCAATAACTCATTATTATTAGATACCTTGTTTATTTCCTATTTTACCTCATCCTTGCATTAATATTTCCATTTTAATTCTATGGAAGCCACTGCCTTTCATAATGTATGGGATGCATTCAAGGCCTCAGCTCGATATTATATGATTAATTTTGTATCCAAAAGAGAGAAATCATCTCAAACTCAATCCAAACATATTTTTGCAGAAATTAAACAGAACATTCCTATTATACCTCCAGATCACAGCAATGTTTACAACAACTTATTAGTGCCAAACGTTAAAAGAGTAGCCACTGAAAACTCAGTCATATCTTTTCAAATCCAGTGCCAAATTTTATGGTGGTCAAAATAAATCTGGGACATTATTAATGAACTACCTTAAAATCAAACAAATCAAAGTACTAATTAAATCAATCACAGATATCACTAATGCTTCTCATGGTAAGGGTTCAGAAATTTTAAATGAATGTATACATTTTTATAAAACTGTATACACACCAGAAAAATCCCCATCTGATCATGAACTTTTACATTATCTTTCCACTGCCCAAAAATCTTTCAACACACAGATTGAATTTTCCTCCTTAGAATCAGATATCACACATACTGAACTTCACACCTTATTACTCTCAGTGAAGAAAGATAAAGTGCCAGGTCCACGGATTAATTCTATGCACACTTTTAAATTACTTCTCCCTAAACTTTATACCCTAATTCATTCCTTCACTAGCTGTGGTAAATCATCTGGATCCTTCCTAGATGCACTCATTTGCTTATTCCAAAAGAGGGGAAAGGATCTGCAGTATTGTAAAAACTATAGGCCTATCTCTTTTGTCAAAATCGAAGACAAAAATGTTGGCTTTGTGACTAGAATGCTTGCTTCCTGATCTTTTGGGAAAAGAACAATCAGGCTTTGTGAAAGGAAGGTACATATGGGATAATACTTGCTTGTTTTTTGACATTTTGTCAAAATCGTCAGGCATGGTCGAACCCTTAACAGCAATCGCTTTAGATGCTGAAAAGGCTTTTGACTGCGTACATTGGTGGTTCTTGGTTCATACCCTCACCTGGTTTGGAGTTAGTCCCAAACTTATTACTTTAATTTCCTTTCTCTCCACCTCTCGCGAGCAGCTTTTTTCGCACATGGGCTAGCCTCTCCCTATTTTACATTGGGTAGAGGAGTCCGCGAAGGCTGTCCCCTTTCCCCTTTTCTTTCCAAACTAGCTTTAGAAACATTTATGTCAAAACTCAGATATAACCCAGATATACTTGGTTTTACCTATAATGCTCAAAGGTTAAATTAGCTGCATGTGTTTATGATGTTTTATTATTTCTATCACAGCCCCAATCATCGATCCCCACTTTCACATATGATGTAGTCTCTCATGCCGTCATGTCTGGTTATAAATTAAACAATGGGAAGTACAAATAATGCCCCTAAACAAATTTCCTTTAAAACACACTTTTGTGTCCTCTAACTTTACAATGAAATCAAAACAAATCAAATATCTTGGTCTCCAATTCATCCAATCCATTAAAACTTCAATTTCCATAAATATAGAAAATTCCATACAAAAGATAACTTCACTAGCAAGTTGATGGCATCATTTGCCCCTCTCTTGGTGAGTCTATCTTGATACTAATAAGGTGATGTTAGTGTGCATTATTCTTTATATCATCATCAACATACCATTAAATATCTATTCCACATTTTCCTGTTTTCTTTGAGATAATAAACAACCTCATATGCCCTTGCTAAAACTCAAGCATCCCAAACTGAATTTTCTTGATTTTTCAAAATACCACAAAGCTTTTCTACTGAAACAATGTGCACATCGGACCTCACAATCTTTAGATTATTATCCGCTGTGGGTTGATTTAGAGCCCAACCTTCTCTTTTTATCCCGAGAATGCTTGACATTCACACAAAAACCTCAACAGCTCTCCACTCCAATTTTGTAAATACTGCTACAAATTATTGGAACCCATAATATCATAACTCCCCAAGGACCTCCATACATTTCTTAACACCACTATTTGGCCCAATATTTACGGGAACACCTGATCAAAAAGGGGATTGATATGGGTTAATCAATTATTCTCTCAAGATTCCTTTATCTCATATGCACAAACCCAAACAGTCTCTGGTGTTCTACCCTCATTTCACAATAAAGTTTGCCTTTTACATGATACCATTCTAAGTGCATATACGCACTTCAAATGTAGCATGCCACACATTCCACTACTCAAATCAGAGCTCGGTGACCTCCTCCGTACAAATCCAAAGGCCTTCATTATCTTTTCACATTTACAATGTGTTCCTTGTGATAGAATTAAACCAGACACAGAATTATCCAGGGAATGCGATTTAGACAAAGCTTTCCCTGACTCAACTTGGAAACACAAAAATCAGAAAATCTTTCCGCGCAGCAAACAAAAAGCAAACACTTTTTTACATTTACAATAGACTCTTACCATCCCCTGTATCTTTACATAAAAAATGAACCCAGACCTTCCTGATAGTTGTTGGACATGCTCAACACAACATACTGATTTAAAGCATTTGCTTTCACATGCCCTCCATTTCTAATTTTTGGTCGCAAATTTGGAAACAGATTAATTCCATCATTCACTCAAATATACCCTACTCCATCTCTAATGCTTTCTTAGGAATTATATCCAATGATTGGATAAATATTACATCAAACATGAGAATATTAGATTTATTATTAGCAGTTGCTTTTCAGCAAATAACAAGAAATTGGAAAGATTTTACTCAGCTGTCATTTAAAATGTGGTGGTATACAGTATGTCACAATCACAGATTAGATACTGCTTAAATGCACCCCATATCCTTAGTTTTAAAATGAAGGGAACTGTAGACCCCAGTTACAGATTTTCTTGGCAAGTATGCACAATCATCATTTAGCCTCACACTCAATGCACAAGAATTTCTTCAACCTTCTCAAATTTCTAACTATGACCATATTATTTCTAATGGTAAACACTACACCATATGTATTGTTATTTTTTTCTATGTATATCATCGGACTATAATTGCAATGAACCATGTACATACCCCTCCTTTTTTTCTTCCCTCTTAAAACAATTGTAACAATTTTATCATCTTAGTGTATTTTTCCTTTAGATTATAGAACATAGTCTGACTGTATTTTATTCTATTGTAATAAACGTATATTTTCAAGCTTAAAAAAAATGTATTGGCACGTCATGCTCCTTAGATCTCCTCCCCCATCCACCCACCACTTCGACCACTGTCCATAATCCATAAAGCTCTGCAAAGCAGTCTATCTCCTCTGTCTCTCTCTAACACCCGAACCGTGCCATCACCCAAAGAGTTAACGCCCAAAGCAGACTGTGTAACTATGTTACTGTGTGATATTAACTGGAACTGTGTCACTGTGTGATAATACATAACAAATCAGCTTCCACATTTCTCTCCCCATGGCCCTGGCATTTCGTTCCAAGCCCAAATGAACACTGGTGCAGCCTGAATGCCCTAGGTCATTGTGGTAGCAAGGAAACTGGGCACCCATTCACATTTTGGGCAGTAAAACATGTATAATTGGGATCCAGAGGTCTCTGGACACTGATGCCAATGTACCTGCTGCAGTAATGGTACCAGTGGCACTCCAGATCAAGAGGCTGTCTTTTTTGCCCTTTGTGAAAGAAATAGTCAAAAGGCTCCCACGTGTCACCCCTTCTGTTGGGGCATCTGCCCAGGGCCAAGACTATGCCGTAATATTTGCCTCTTTTTACCCCACACCCAGGCACAGTGATGTGAGGCCTGAAGCAACAGGGTGCAACAAGTCAAGTGTGACCTGGGAACTGATGCTAGCAAGGGAAATGAGCCCCCGCTCCTGGTTTGGGTAATACCGCAACCATAATGGAGGTTAAGTGGACCCATTATATCCTGGTTCCACTGCACCTGCCCAACAATGGCACTTCGGTATTTCTTCTACCACTTCCTAAGGAAAAAGAGGCCTCACCTATCACCCGCTCCCGTGGTCCATCTCTCCAAGGCCCAAAGCTGTCTCTGTCCCTTTCCAAGGAAAGATACTTCTCATCTCTTGCTGGCACAAACCTACCTCTCCTTTTCTGTGGCTCTTGCCCCCCTCCACTCTCCCCTTTGGGGTTTCCCAGAGTCCCCAGGGGTCCACCCACAGAATACTCTCTGCTTGAATAAGAGCCAATGGGCTTCTTCACTGTCTACCAACTTGCCTAGATTCACATCGCAACAAGAATGTGCTTTCATGCCTCTCAACTGACAACTCTTTGATGAGGCAGTTTGCACCCCCCCATCCCTTTTGTGAGAAGCCACAGTGTACCCAGGGGGGTGAAGCCGACAGATTAAAGCCGTTTGCCATAGGGCGTCCTTGATGCTGCAATAAAGAAACATGGAGGCTGTGTTCAAGGTAAGTGAAATAGTATATTTAAATTTAAAACAAGAGCACACATGTTACAAGTAACACAGGAGAGGCAGGGACCATAGAAACCAACTCGCTAGAATCCCCTACAAGTTGAATAAACACACAGATAGTAAGGAGAGGGAACATTTCATAAAAAGTTATGCCAAGATATAACACTTCTCTTCATTTTAAAAGATAACAGAACACGAGAAATAACACAAAAGCAACAGTGAAATGAAACAAATAAATCGAATAAGAACATTAAAGAAAAAAATTGGATTGCACTCAAGATGACACAGAACCCAGAAAAAAAAGGAATGGAGCCATTACATTTTTGTACTGACCACATTACGAGCAACCTTCACAACTTTGCTTTCATTCTACACATTACCGTCACTTATTTAACCACAAATCTTCTGACTCATTTCAGCATCAAACAATTTAGACATTCCTTTCCTACCCAATCTACCTAATCCCACTCTCAGATCTTCAAACAACACCATATGTTGTTTCCTTCCTGGTATCCTGCAAACATTCCACACCTTTTTTCATTTTCCTCAGAAATGTTTCCCAACAACTGGTTGTCTACCACAACAGCCTGCATTTCCACCATCCAAGGGTGACACAGCAACCTGAAAGGTTTCTGTCCTTCCATCTTTTCCAATGAAGACACATCACCATCCTTGCTAGGGTTTCCTCTGTACCTTATTACCATCTCCACCACTGCATCCTTCATGTCTTTACCATTACATGACATCTATTAAGTATCAGCCTTCTGCACTCTGTTCTACCGTTCAACTTTCCCATTGTTTTGGGGAGAGTAATCTGACATTCAAATGTGTAAGATGCTTTTTCAAAGGTCTAACTGGTTCTTGAACATGCACAGAAACTTCTTTTCTCAATGTCTCATTTCTGTACTCTTTGTGACTGTCCTAATGTTATTGTCATACTCCCAACAGCGGTTTAGGATGATTGGGAGGAAGGATGGTCATCAGACACCCTTGCTGGAGCCAACCTAGTAGACACGTACATTTCCGTAACCACCTATAGCTTGGAATTAATGATCTGTCTGTGACGCTCCAGCATGGCATTTAAATACCCCAAAATGTCAACGGGTTTATTCCTATAAGATTCATATTTAAAATCCGCATGGAGAAATTCTTTGTCTTTAAATTTCACCATGAATGGTCTCCTACAAGTGTATCCCTTCCACATGAATCTGACATGAAAGGCACTGCACCAATGTAAAGTCATCTCAGCCAGGGTTTCATTCAAAATGCTTTTATTGTGTTATTAAATTGTAACAACGAGGAAGACACACAGTACAGCCCCGTACAACTGCCCCTGCTCCTTCTCTCTCACCGCTCTGGAACTCCACTGTGTCACGATTCCAGAGCGGAGGTCAACGCTACAACCACCATCTATTTTCAAATCACACAACATGCACAATTCAAGCACAATTTTCTTGAACATGGACACTTGCCAGCACAATCCATTGATAACTAGATGACCAACCTGCATGTATTAGTATTTAAATGCAATGATTGTGCTTTTCAAGATGAACTAGAGAGAGATCAAACTGCACATTCAACAAACAGTTTGATAATTCAGGAAAAATTGCTGTTAACTACAACCACCATCTATTTTCAAATCACACAACAGCCATTTTCAGTTCGGCCTATCTTTTAGACTTGTACAATAAACCCTTCTTTTGGGTCATTATCCAACCTGCCCTCTTTGACTACACCACCCCTAGTCTTGTTTTTCCATACTGAAGTCTTTCAAACTCTCCAGTGTCCCCTTCCCCTCCATTTCATGTAAAATTCCCCTAAGGCTCAACAGTATGTATCAGTAACTACAAGTGTACTCCTTGTTTTCTGTCTTACTATCACTTTTCGAATAGCATGTAGTTTTACATTTTTGACTATTCATATTTACACCACCCCTATTCATTTGACTGACTTTCATACCCTCATCAGTGTCCTCAAATTGCCTGGCTATCTTGATGGCCTTGTCTTACATGAGTTTCTTAGTTAACAGCAATTTTTCAAAAAAGCACAATCATTGCATTTAAATACTAATACATGCAGGTTGGTCATCTAGTTATCAATGGATTGTGCTGGCAAGTGTCCATGTTCAAGAAAATTGTGCTTGATGTCTGTTCCATAGACCCTCTATCCGTTGTTTGCATCTAATTTTCACATGGCCTCTGCAGATTCATCTAAGTCATATTCCTGATTTTCAATGTGTTTAGCAGCTGGAATGGGTAAATGTTTGAGAACTCACCTCTCTTCCGCTCCTAAATAGTGTTTTGGAAGGGCTAGTCTGCATTTGGCTGTGAATGTGTTCCCTTGAACAGGGTGCATGCCTTAAAACCTTCCTTCCATTAATACCAGTCTACAATTGAAAATACCAGGAACATACAAGAATATAGAAGGAGCAGCGATTCCTTTCATGGTTGGCTGCACTCAACATTTTGGAAAAAATAATAATAAACTTACAGATGGTGAAGGAAATAACACCTACCCCTACTTACAGTGCATTACACTATTCCAATTTGGGGCATCTTATGACCCAGCCTTCTCAGGCAGGGAGGACCCTTACTCTGGAATCACTGAGTCTGAGCCAACATTCTAAGATAAGAAATAGTTTTTTTTTTTTACTTAACTCATCTGAGACTCAATTTCAAAACTCGAATTAAAGAGCACACATAAGGATTTATCTATTTTAGGTATGAGAATAACAGTTCAATGGACCTATAAACGGTAATGCAACATACATTATTTTGGAACATCGAGAACAAAAATATTATACTACCAAAATATCTTAGCCTGAATATGGACTACCAAATTATTGTGTAGATAAGTATACATAGGCAAGTACAGATCTACTATTCTGAACTCCTCATCTATGTATTGCTATGGTTTATAGCTGTTAAGTTATGTACCTATAGCTATCCATTTACATTTTTACCTTTATAATATTTTGGTAGTAACTATTGTGGCTATTGTATTTTGATGGCACAATATTTAAAACTTTATATTCAAGTTTTAAACCACATTTGGACATAGACCCTCTTGTACTAAGGACATAACCATTATGCCAGCCGGAGACAGAGAACCCAGTGGACTGCAGCTACCTTAGAACCCAGTAAACATTATTTGAGTGAGTAGTGTTTAGGGAAAGAGCACTGTTGTGAGATGTCCCAGGATAGTTAGTGAACTAAACCCACTTTCATATTGAATAGGCACACTCAACAAGTAGAAATCTACTTTCAAGATTTATTAAATCCTATCCGAGCGCACACAATATGAATAGCAACTATTATTAAAGTAACTAAGCAAGATAGTGGCAATGATTGTTATCAGGAGGCAGAAAAATTGAAAGTACTGTAACATTATGACAGTATTATAAGGCTTATTTACATCAGTGTCCCCAAACTCTCATTTCCCTCTACTAACTAACCTAAACTGAGCACCAAAATGAGGCTTACTCAAGTTTCATAGATGGGTCACACTTGCATACCTTTTCTGAACAAAGGAACACATGCTCAGTAGAGAAACAACAGCCTCTGCTCCTGTATGCTTCTTGGTGGTTATGCTCTTGAGCAGGCAGATAAGCTGAATGGGGAACTCAATGTGTCTTTTCTGTAGCCTTCATCAAGGAATGATCTGTATGATCCTCAGACTCAAGACCCTGGTATGAAGTTTTTCTCCATCAAATAACATTTTCTTCCACTTTATATATTGTGCCTGAAGTGGCATTGTTGAATATTTTAAAAATAACCAACAAGTAGTAATTCCCTTCTAACCTTTCAGTTACTTATATTCTGTAAAATCTTGTTCATTGTTGAAGAACAACAACTGAGAACTCACGCTATCTAATTCTATGTAGCCTTGTCAATTATTTAAAATCAATAACTAAAATGTAATTAAAATAAAACCTACAGAAATATAAATAATATATATTCAAGCAGGCTGAATTATCACTTTGTAATTAATAATAGCATTGATAATGATGTATTTATATTTGATACATACATCTAAATAAACAAACACATATAATCCTAAAGGGGAATGCCTAGAATAGAAAATATATGAAGATTATAGCAGAAAGTTCTCTGCTGAAATTTGGTTTGAGTTTAGAATTGCAATAGTTAGGGGTCAGCAAGGTCCATGAAAGTGCAAACCTGCCAGGGTGTGTCAGAGTGGGTAACCAATACCAAATGTTTTGCTTATTAAACCCTCTAAATACTCTGTGATCTTTTATTTATAAAAATATCTGTATACATGCTTTAACACAGTGTAATACAAAGTCACCTATAAACATATGCTTTTCACAATAAATATGCCTATGTTGTAACTTTTAATAATAATAGATCACGAACTTGCAACTCTCTGAATTCATAGAGACAAACCACATCCTGGACCCTTCCCAATCAGGATTCAGGAACAACTATAGCACTGAGACCGCTCTCCTAGCTGCCTCAGATGACATCTGCACCCTGCACGACTGAGGAGAAACCAATGTACTCATACTTCTGGACCTCTCAGCTGCTTTTGACACCAACTCCCACACCACACTCTGCGCAAAACTCCACAACGCCTGCATTTGCGACAAAGCACTAGCCTGGATCCACTCCTTTCTCACCGGCCGAATTCAAAGGGTCAGGCTCCCACCATTTCTGTCAGAACCCACCGAAATCAGCTGTGGGGTGCCACAGGGTCCTCCGTGAGCCCCACCCTCTTCAACATTTACATGGCCCGCTCGCAACCATCGTCAGAGAACACGGACTAAACATTGTCTCTTGTACCTACGACACACAGCTGATCCTCTCCCTCACCAATAAAAACAAGGCCTCCAAGGACAACTTCCACAACAGAATGAAGGCTGTTGCCATCTGGATGAAGGACAACTGCCTCAAGCTCAACTCTGACAAGACCGGAGTCCTCATTGTGGGCCCCACCGCCTCTGCCTGGGACGACTCCTGGTGGCCCACAGCGCTCGGAACACCAAGGCAAGCTCCATCCCTGCCTCAATTCAGGAAGGACCTTAAGACCTGGCTCTTCGACTGAACCATGGATGCACCCCACCCCCTCAGCACCTCGACCCTAGTCAGTGAGTAGTCGTGCTCTTCAAACCTTGATTGATTGATTGATCGATCAGGTCTATGACATCTGACATAATTGTTTATAATGAATTTATCTGGCCTATAGGTTTTATTATTGCCTTCTTTCCCTAACCAATCCAGGCCAACCTTATTCAGCATGAGCTTTCAGTGCAGGGAACCCTGGGGCATATTGTCATAAAATCATGAATTGCAATTGGCAAAAAATAATATATTACCCAGTTCTTATGTTGTAAAGTTAGTAAATAACTAACTAACTAGCTAATTAACTGTTAGAAATGAGGTCTCTAGTTGGCAGTCGGTTTGCACCCTGTCCAAGTAGGGACCCTCACCCTATTCAGGATAAGGAAGATACCTCCTCAGATAACCCCTGCTCACCCCGTTGGTAGCTTGGCACGAACAGTCAGGCTTATCTCAGAAGCAATGTGTAAAGCATTTGCGCATAACACAGTAATAAAATAAAACACTGTAAAAGGACACCTACCAGTTTTAGAAAAATAGTCAATATTTAACTACATAAAACAAGACCAAATACGATAAAAATCGAACTTGCAGTAATAAAAATATTAATTCTGCAAGATTTTCTCAAAAATACAGTTCCTTGAAGTCGATAGCTTCACTTGGGGCTATCACGGTGGCGTGATCAACAAAACCAACAGTTCAGGCCAGAAGCAGCATCGGGGGCCAGCTACGATGTCGGAAAGACCCACAAACAGTACCTTTGGAATTGCAGGGTGTTGTGAGTCAGTGCGGGAGTCGGCAGGCCCTTGGACTCACATGCGGTGCAGATCGAACTCTGGACTGATGAAGTCAGGAGCACTGGCGTGGATGGTGTCGGTGTGAAGAGGGACGATGCGACATGCGGTGCCCACAGGTCACATGCAGGCAGCGGCTCGGTGATGGCGTCCAGCGGTGTTGGTGAGACCAGAGCTGTGGTGTGAAGCGGGGCAGTGCGGCTCCGTGTGGCATCGCCAGGGCAAGGGAAGACATGTAGATACTGAAAAGTGTAGAGCTCATGTAGGAGCCTTGCAGATCACCACAGATCAAGTTGGAAGCACTGGGCGAGTAGGGGGCTACACTGATCATTGTGCTTGCCTCCCGAAAGGAAGGAGCTGATACTTCGTAGTGCCAGGCCTCGAATTCAAGACTCGTGGAGGCATTCGATGAGGATGGTGTGTGAGATGGTGTTGAATGCTTCACAGAGGTCTAGAAGGATGAGTGCTACTGTGTTCCTTTTGTCGTAGATAAGGCAAATGTTATCAGTGGCAGCTATGAGGGCTGTCTTTATGCTGTGATTAAGTCTGAATCCAGATTGGGAGGGGTCCAGGAGGGGGTTCACATTGAATTAGTTAGGCATTGATTAGTGTCTTCATGACTTTGGCCTGGACGAGGGAGATGGAACTGTACTTGACCAAGGTCAGTGGATCTGGTGATGGTTTCTTGAGGAGCGTTATGATGGAGGTATGTGATGTGTCCAGGAGTCGGGAAATGTAGTAATAGAGGTGGAAGATTTGTGAATGGGTGCAATGTCTGAGCAGATGGAATTTAGCCCTTTGGAGAATATGTAGTTTGGACATGAATCAGAAGAAGGTCCTGAGTAGATGGTGCTCATTGTGTTGGTGGTTTCCTTAGTGGTGATGGCTGGCCAGTGGGTCAGAGCAGTTTCTGTCAGCGGAGTGGAGGACTTCAAGGATGGAGAGGTTCAATTACAGGTCACAATTGTTGTAAATGGTGCTGATTGTGTTTGTGAAGTTGTGAGATAGTTGCGTACAGAGTTCTTGTGATGGGGTGATGTTTGGGGCACTGACTTGTGGGGCAGTGAATTCCTAACAGTGCTGAAGTTTTATTCTGAGGTGTTGGAGCTATTTTGGATTCTTTCGGTCAGGGCTAGGCACTTTGGGCCACATGTACGTTCATTAGAAATAGTGATTTCCTAATTGTGATTCCATGTGAATCGCAAGTTGAAAACACCATGGAGTTTCTTATGAGATTCCTGGTGAGTCACAAATAGACATACCTCATGAATAGTAATGAGGTAGATCACAATTTTCAACCCATTGGGAATCCCAACAATCACAGGGACGGTGGACTGCTGGGGGTCAGCAACCATTGTCAAAGGGGAAGGGGTCAATTCCAAATACCAAATCGCAAAGCCAAATTGCAATTCAGTTACAAGTTACTGAATTGTAATTTGGGCTTCGTACATCCCAAATTGCATTTTTCCAGTCGCAAACAGGCTGATTCTGTGAATCAGCCCAATCACCCTGGCCTAGTATTTTGACCCACAGAATCTTGCAGATTACCATAGTGGGCAATTGTTTTGTGACCCACCATGACAAGCCATGGGGCTAGAAGTTTTGCAAAATGGTAATCCTTTTTAGGTGCTATTAGTAGGGATTTTGTATTGCTTTGACAACTGTAATTTTGCACATATTTATAATTTATCACTGAACATTTGGTGAATGCCTTGTGGGAACATTTATGGCCAACAGTGTTGGTTTGAGTTGGTTATGGTGACAAGGCAATGAGAAATATTATAGGGGTGATTGTATATAATGAAAAGTCACAATAAAGGAAGTAGGCCTGGCTTGTTGATTCTAAAGCATAAGTTAAAGTTAGTAGGCATTTAAGGTTGGTTTGTTATTACTCTTTAATAAAGACAATAGATAGGAATGTTGTTGCATGAAACCTCACAGGCTACCTTTGTTGGGAAGTGTTAGAAATGGGGTCTCTAGTTGGCAGTCGGTTTGCACCCTGTCCAAGTATGGACCCTCACTCCAGTCAGGATAAGGGAGATACCCACTCAGATAACCCCTGCTCACCCCCTTGGTAGCTTGGCACGAGCAGTCAGGCTTATCTCAGAAGCAATGTGTAAAGCATTTGCACATAACACACAGTAATAAGTGAAAACACTAAATAAGGACACCACACAAGTTTTAGAAAAATAGGCAATATTTATCTATATAAAACAAGACCAAATACGATAAAAATCCAACATACAGTAAGAAAAATATGAATTCTGCAAGATTTACTCAAAACTACAGTTCCTTGAAGTCGATAGCTTCACCTGGGGCTATCACAGCGTCGTGATCAACAAAACCAACAGTTCAGGCCGGCCGCAGCATTGCGGGCCAGCTACGGTGTCAAGCAGACCCTCAAACAGTACCTTGGATTTGCAGGGCGTCGTGATCCTCGCGGTGAGCTCCGGAGGCGGCGTCACTGACGTTGCGGTGTCGGGTCCAGAGTCGGTGCAGGAGTCGTCGGGCCCTTGAGGTCACACGCTTTGCAGATCGAACTCCAGGCTGATGAAGTCAGGTGTGCCGGCGTGGATGGCGTCGGGGCTGCGGTGCGAAGTGGGACGATGCGATGTGCGGTGCTCACAGGTCACCGTGCGGGCAGCGGCTCGGTGATGGTGTCCAGCGGCATAGGTGAGACCAGGGCTGCAGTGTGAAGCAGGGCGGTGCGACGTGCGGTGTCCACAGGTCACAGTGCAGGCAGCGGCGGTGTCGTTGCTGAAGCGCTGTCGTCAGTAGGCCCAAGCCAGCGGTGCAGGACGGGACAGTGCTTCATGACCCTCACGAGTGGTGTCCACAGGCCACAGTGCAGGCAGGATGCCTGGGGGACGACACAGGAGTCGATGGTGCTGGCGTCGGTGCACCGGGGCTGCGGTGCGGGATGGGACGGTACTTTGTGTACCTCACAAGCAGTGTCCACAGGCCACGGTACAGGCAGCGGCGCCCGTGTCAGCAGGAGCTTCATCGTCGTGGATGCCCAGGCTGCGGTGTGAGCAGGTGATGCCGGACTGCGTGGCCCACAGGACGCGGTTTGAGCAGCGGCTCAGTGAAGTCGTCCGAGGACGGCATCGGTGAGACCAGGGTTGCGGTGCGAAGTGGGGCAATGCGACTCCGTGTGGCGTCGGCAGGTCACGGTGCAGGCCAGTGGCGTCGTTGGCGGTGTCGCAGTGGTCTCTCCTCTTGAACAGCACAAAACACACAGTTCCCAGTGCTGCAGGTCGAGGAAACTGAAGTCTTTGGTGTCCCTGAGTCTTCCAGCAGGAGGCAAGCTCTACTCCAAGCCCTTGGAGAATTTTGTTCAAGCAGGACACACAGCAAAGTTCACCCTTTGCACTCTTTTCAGGCAGAAGCAGCAACTGCAGCCCAGTCCAGCAAAGCAACACAGCAAAGGGACAGTACTCCTCCTTCAGCTCTTCAGCTCTTCTCCTGGGCAGAGGTTCCTCTTGATTCCAGAAAGATTCTAAAAGTCTGGGGTTTTGGGTCTTCTTCTTATACCCAGTTCTGCCTTTGAAGTTGGCAAACTTCAAAGCAAAGTCTCAAGTGTTTGCAAGATCCTTCCTTGTCCAGGCCAGGCCCCAAACATTCACCAGGGGGTCGGAGACGGCATTGTGTGAGGGCAGGCACAGTCCTTTCAGGTGTGAGCGACCACTCCTCCCCTCCTCTCCAGGACAGATGGCTAATCAAGATATGCAGGCCACACCCCAGCCCCATTTTGTGTCACTGTCTAGAGGAGAGGTGTTAACAGCCCAACTGTCAAACTGACCCAGACAGACAATCCACAAACAGGCAGAGTCACAGAATGGTATAAGCAAGAAAATGCTTACTTTATAAAAGTGGTATTTTCAAACAGACAATTTAAAAACCAACTTCATTAAAAGATGTATTTTTAAATTGTGTGTTCAGAGACCCTAAACTCCATATTTGTATCTACTCTCAAAGGGAATCTCTGCTTTAAGGATATTTAAAGGCAGCCCCCATGTTAACCTATGAGAGAGATAGGCCTTGCACAGTGAAAACCAAATTTGGCAGTATTTCACTGTTAGGACATATAAAACACACTAGTATATGTCCTACCTTAAACATACACTGCACCCTGCCCATAGGGCTACCTAGGGCCTAACATAGGGGTGCCTTACATGTTAGAAAAGGGAAGTTTGAGGCCTGGCAAGTGGGTACACTTGCCAAGTTGAACTGGCAGTTTAAAACTGCACACACAGACACTGCAATGGCAGGTTTGAGTCATGTTTACAGGGCTACTAATGTGGGAGGCACAACCAGTGCTGCAGGCCCACTAGTAGCATTTGACCTACAGGCCCTGGGCACCTCTAGTGCACTTTACTAGTAAATCAAATATGCCAATCATGGATAAACCAATCAACAGTACAATTTCTATAGGGATCACTTGCACTTTAGCACTGATTAGCAGTGATAAAGTGCGCAGAGACAATAAACCAGCAAAAACAGACCTAAAAAAATAGGAGGAAGAAGGCAAAGAGTTTAGGGATAACCCTGCAAAAAGGGCCATTTCCAACAGGAAGGATTTTGGTGATCGTTACCTTGTGTGCCAAACCCCAGTGGGCAGTGATTTCCATTGTAATAATTTGAGATTCTCTTCAAAGCCCTTACAGACTCAGCTGCCTGCTAGGATCTTATTAAAAAAATCATGACGTAATACATACATTCATATATATAATAATTATATATCCATAAGGAAATAAAAGGCCTTTTGGTCAGCCTTCTTCTGCCATTGTTCTGTCATTTACAGGCTACTTTCATCCTTGACAGCATACTTCCTGGGGTAATGGTTCAGTCCACCTTAGCAGTTGGCTGATTTGTCGTGTGAATGACAACAGCATCTGATCACACATGCATATCCACCTAATACTGAATGCGCTACACGGTCAGTGCTGGTTGGCCAGCCTTTTAATTTTCAATTTTCTCCTTCTATAGTTACACCTACATTAATTTGCTTCCCCTCTCATCTTTTTAAATTATTTTTAAAAAAAGATACTACAGCTGGCTAGATGATGTGTTGCTTGCCACTCATTTCATCTGCAGTGTACAATATCTCACATGGCTGATTCCTCTAAACTAGGTGGCCATTATGGAAATCTGTTGTCCATTGAGTATCATTTGTTTACCATTCCAAGATAGACAAACTGCTGGTTCTAAACGTGGTGGCCTTGCTGGAACTTTAAAACAAAGATAGACCTTGTACAATACAGCTACAAGATTGCCTTCAAGCATATTTAGACAGCAGCACAATTTCTTTTTCCAACTGTATTTTTTTAGTTTATCTTGCAGATGTTCTTGAGTGTGTATGTTTTATTGCGGTGTGTCGGAGGGTGCATGCAAGAATGAGCCAAGGGATGCATGAATGGATGCATGAGTGCAAAGATGAGTGACAGAGTGTGTGAGAAATTGGGTTACTGGTTGAGGGGGGGGTGAAACCCTACTCAAGCAGGAACCACAATTTTATGTATTCATTCTAATTTCTGAGCAGACGCTTCATTCTCTGGTGATGTTTTATTTCTTTTATCTCATACACTTTTAGCCTGGGAACTGCTTCCATTCTTCTTAGTAGGACATACTTGTTCTGTGCTCTACTCAAGACTGTACCCGATATTGTTGTCAGTACAAAGTGGAACACCACAGTCTTTGCCACTTCACAAGAAACATACGCATTCTTACGTTAGGAAATTGTTCGCAGAACACCAGCTGCTTTAATATAAAACATCCCTTAATCCCCTATAAGTAAGAGAGAGAGTTCTAGCCAGAAAATCGCCACTGCATGCTGTTTTCACTACAGCTATCTGTTGAGACTTAACGTCTTTTCCGCCGACATTGGAGAGGGCTCTCAGTAGACCAACAGCCCTCTTTGCTACTACCATTTTCAGGTCTGGGGATGGTGTCTTTCTAGGGATCCTCAAGGGTGGATTAGGGCCAACACTGCTGTGCTCTAGTAGTATTTTAGTGTTGTAGGTAGGAATTCCAACCCATAGCATTCTGACACTGTAGTGGGAGTTTTCTTATGTTTCACCTTCCTTGTCACAGCATTGATATTATTATGTTTTATCATCCTAATCTTTGCAGTACATGCCATTTTATATAAAATGCAGTTGACTCAATAAAGTACATTGAACCCATTTGTGTTTCTGTTTGTCTTTGCATGAGTGAGAAAAATGTAACTGAGAGAAAAGGCTGAGAGCTCTTACACCACGATTTCTCTGAGAAATCAGAATGTCATGGGCACAGCTGCCACATATCACTATCACTTCCAGGTGCTGGTGCGGTACTGCTAGCTGGGTGGAAAGGTAAGGCCGACAGTTGTCACATGGTGTGGAACTAGACTCAGTTCTGCACAGCCCAGTGGTGCTGCCACCCAAATCCAGCAGTCTCATTAGTATTATGAGAGCCAACACAACAGCAATGTGTAAAGTATTTGTGCAACATTTCGAACATTAATAAAGTGAGAACACAACACAAGAAACATCTCACAAAACATTAGGAAAAGAGAGTAAAATCTAATAAATATATCAAGACTGAAACAAGTAAAAATGCAATTAGTGGAACCAGAGATGTGCAATTGTAAAGATTTAATTTAAAAAAGAACCAAAAAGCACAAAGCTCCAATTGTGGTTATCTGGTCACAGTGCACTATACAGTGAGGCTTTACGGGGCTTTGCATTACTCTGCATTGATTCCAATGTGGCTGGCAGCTGTGCGGCAAGGCGTTGCGGGGTTTTGTGTTGCTTTGCATTGGTTCTGAAAGGGACCACATCTGGGCTGGCAGAAGCACTTTCAGGCCCACTTCCAAGGGTCCAGGACAGTGGTGGCACCACTTGGGAGGGTATGTCTCACAGATAGCAGAGTTCAGGTGCCAGGGTCAAGATTGTTTGAAGCCTGTTATATTCCTGAGGCTTCTGATCAGGAGGCAGACAAATACCCTCGGAGTCACTCTAGGTTCCCCAGATGCAGGTCCAGTCCTCCCCCCCCCCAGGCAAGAGGGCAGCAGGGCAACACAGCAGACCAGTGCAGCAGGGCAGCAGTCCTTCAGAGCAGCAGTCCAGTAGAGTGCCAGTCCTTTCAGCAGCACAGCAGTCCTTCTTCCTGCCAGAGTATCCACAGCTCCTGAAGTGTGATGAAGAGGTGGTGCCTGAGGTCTAATATTTATACCTGGTGCCCTTCCTCTGGAAGGTGGGAGAAGCTTCTGTAAATTCTCTTTAAAGTGCGCAGGCTTCCTGCCTTCCCTTCCTTGGCTCCAGACTAACAGCAGTGGGCATGCAGCCTTTTGTGTGGAGGCAGGGCACAGTCCATTCAAGTGTAAGTGGGACTCTGCCCAGCTGCTCCTTCCCATCCTGCCAGTGATGGCCCATCCATGTGCACCTTGTTGGATGGTCACCCCCCACTTTTTAGGTCGAGCATAGCAGCACGCAAGCACTGCTTTTCTGACGTGTTGGTATCTATGTGGCTTTTAACCACGCCCACCTCACACCCATCACTTTCACTCATTCGTGGGCTTGCCTTTTAAAAAATCCTTTGATGACATTGGTAAATGCTCTAAGTTTGTCTCTCCTTGGAGCAGTTTTGTTACTGCCTTGGCCACCCACCCTGTTACATGGATAATTGCACATTTACCAATACGTTTAACTGCAATCAAAATTCTGCTTCCTTTTGTGTCTCTCCTTCGTGCTCATGCCGCTTTGAATTGGCTTGCTTATGTCAACTGTTTTACTTTTCATTTTCAATTTATGTGGCAAGAAAAGTCCAGTTAGGAATTTACAACGCTAATACCTCTAACTCGAGCAAACGCGAGACCTCCTGCATTGCAAATGCTTGTTGCTGCTTGATGCTGTTGTTTTTGATCTGAAAGTAAATGGTACCAGTTTAACAATGGCAGAGATGGTAATGGGGCTACCAGAGCTAAAAGCTAGGGCCACTGGGCTACCATGTCACCTGCTTGAGCTCGACTCTGTCCATACCATGTGCAGGCAGAGTCCCCTCACTGCCCATAACATAAGTCAGTCACCCCTAAGGTAGGCCTCCAATAGCCCAGGTGGTAAGGTGCACTGTGTTATGAGTGGGGACATATATAAGAGGGCATATAGGGCCCTATCATAGCATTTAAAACTTAATACTACCATGACCGGCGGTCTATAGGATAACTTGGGCTGGCATTCAGGCAAACCTCAGATGTCCAGCTTCATAATGGTTCGCCCGAATTCTATCGTGTTTGGTATCAAACACCATGCTTTTTAACCCCAGACATGATTCTCATGCCCAAGTTTACCTCGCATTTACCCAGGTGGCGTCCTTAGAGGATGTCCACCGGAATACCAGCTCTCCCATGTCTTGGTGGGCTTTCTCGTGCATTTGCTGCCAAGACTGAGATCTGACCTCATGCTGGGTGCTGCTCCCTGAGGTCAGAAGAGAAACCTGTGCAGGATGGAACTAACACCGCTGCCCTTCCAGGATGGCTAGTGAATGGACCCTTTACAAGGGTGAACTTCAACAGCTGCACCATAGCTTCTGGACAAAGGAATTTGTCCCCCACTCAAGGACAAGGCCTCCCCCTGCCCCAGGCACCTTCCCAAGGTGGGTAGGTGGGAAAATTAGCTAGTCAGGAGTCCCCTAAGGCTGACCACTCCTCTAGGGTGGGTCAGCTGGAGTCCACTGTGGAGGATGGCCCATGACATCTTGAAAAGACTTAGGAAAAATGGGTTCCGGGTACTTTGACGATGTGCTGAATGTAGTCACCTCAGGACAGATTAGCAGCAGGACTAGATGCCCATTGGCCACTAGTCCTCCCACTTCTGACACCAGAACCTGAGATCTGGTGTGAAAAAAGAAGAGACCCAACTCCACGACAAGGCAGGATTCCACGAAGAGAGACTCAACGTCTGCACCTGTGGTAGCTACTCTACACACCACTGGACTTCGACTCACCCTGGAACAGAAATTGGTTCCAAAAGGAAGATGAACCCCTCTGCAACCAAACCTCGTCACCAGGACTCCCTAAGACTAGAGGTACTCGTCCCCAGATAATGGCAGGACCAGGCATCACTTCCACGACCACTGTAGACCTGTCCACAGGCTCCGAAGTGTGGCTGCCCAAAAGTAACTGCTCAGGAGACTTCAGAGAACTGCAAGCCCCATCCTCAGCCAGGCTCAGCTTTCTACATCATTCCCCTTTTCCTCTGGAAGAAGATTTCTCAAACCACTGTGCTTGCCAGCACCAAGGCTTGTTTGTGGTCAGTCCGACTTCTACCTGCTTTTCGCGACGCTCCAGGCCCAAGGATCCATCAACACTATTCAACAATCCACTTCTGTTGTTATCACTGAATGTTTACAGTTGGCCAATTCAAATAGGATTCCCTGGCTTTCGTATTTGCGAACTTCTTTTCAAAAGCTGGGGCTTAGGTATACGTTTGAAGACCCTCAATCGTTAACCACAAACGCAAGGTCTCTGTTGAAATTACGTTACTTTGAGCATATTTTAGACCTAATACTCGATAGTTCTCTGAAAATCTTTTGATTCCTATACTCAGATTGTAACGGCCTTATACATGGAACCCTATTTGACTTGGTTTTCATGTCGAAAAATATATTCTCTTTTAACTTTATTCAGATTGAATTTGATTCATTTTAAGGTGGCCTTTCCCAATCAGTGTATTTGGCAAAAAATGTTACCTCCTTGCTCTTGTGATGCTAGATCAACGCAGAGTACTTAATTTTTTTTTCTTTTTTGTTCTCTTTATGCAATCCCTAAAAATGTTCTTATTTTACTTATCTTACGTAAATTAAGACCCATCCACTATAAGGAAGCTCTGATATATTTTCAGAAACTGCCAGAAACTCAAATCTGTTATCCTGTATTAAATTTTATTAGATCTTCTATTGCTATTAGGAACCGGTATTAATATTTTGTAAATTATTTTACGTCATTCCTCATATTTTTGTTAAAATTTTATATGTCGTTTATGACAGTTTTTGCGATTTTATATGGAGTGAGAATTTTTATTATACTCTAGGCTATTTAAAATGTTGGTATTACATTTTACTGTTTTATGATATTAGTAAACGTCTTGACAAGAATTATTGTAAATTTGCACATCTCTAAGTGGCATCAAAATTCTACTTAGTATATCTCTCTCCTACTTGTGAAAGGGGGATTTGGATTAGTTGAATTTGGGTGGTTTAGGTAATTTATTTATGCTATGGTATTTGAGCTGTGTTTTTAAATTGTTTTCTTATCCTGTTGCCTGCTTTTAAGATATGTGATTTTGTCTGTACTTTTATGGCAACTGCCCAATAAAGATTCTTGACTGACTGACTGACACTTCTGTTGTTCTGTTGCCCTTTCTTTGCATCCCGTTTCAATCTGCATTGGCACGCCTGGTAAAGTCAGCACCCGTGGATCCCATTCAGCACCATGGATAGCCAGAAGCACCTCTGCACCCAGAATGCCCGAGTGTTGTTGAGCTGTTCTGCCTGGTGATATCTGGTCTAAGGCCAACTCCAAGCTTACGTACCCAAGGGCTTTACTGAACTCGACCTGTAAGTCACTTTTTGCTAAGGTGCCCCCTCTAAGACCACGAGTCCTGCTCAGCACTGAGGAGAGCCAGCATCCCTCTGCATTCCCACCCCTCAAGCCGGGTAAAAGTGTAGTGACTGTTGAAGCTTGATCTGTGAGTCCGCAAGACCTTAACCACAGGTGTGTTCCACTGAACTCACCCCACAAGTGACCAATTGCATACTGTGTTTTCTCCCTTTGACTGCAATGATAGAGTTTGACAGCTCTGAAATGTACTGACTTTTTTAAATGTTCTAAAATTGATAACCCTGGTTATCCTTTGTATATTAACTTCATTTTGATGTCTAAAATTATCTAAAAATCCTTATAAATTGGGGGTTGGATTTCTCTCAAGTCATGTCAATTACTTATCAACCATGTTGGTGCTGTTAAATGCTTAACACATGTTCCCTTAAGTAGCCTGACTGCTCTTTGCCAATCTACCAACACTGAGCTAAGGTTTACTAGTATGAATCCGAGGTCTACTTTTGGGTTTCATGTTAGTAATACATGATAAGGCTCCCCAGTCACACCACATAATACTGCCACTTTGCCATACTCCTAAGGTCTCTATTCTGTGCGGCTGTCTAGAAGGAATACACAAACGCCCAACTGTCAACTACACCCAGTCATGTGACTCAGTTGGGTTACAGGCACTGCATGGCTGAGCAGCAAAATGCCAACTTTCTAAATGTGGCACTTTCAAAATTGTAATTTAAAATCCGACTTTACTGTAGGAGAAAAGTGTTTATTATAACTCCAAAGACACCAAACATGAACTGATAACCTGCTCCTATTTGGAAATTAATGGCTATCAATTTAGCTCCAATGTTAACCTCTAGGAGAGGTAGGCCTTGCAGCAGTTTAAAACAAATGTAAGAATTTTCACTATAGGACATGTAAAACTTAAAAGTACCTATCCTACTTTTTAAACATGCTGCTCTCTGCCCTCTGGACTGTTCAGGGCCTACCTTCAGGGTGTTTTATCTGTTTAAAAAAGGAAGGTTTGGGCCTGGCAAAAAGTTTATTTTTGCAGGTTTAAATGGCAGTTTAAAACTGTGCACTGGCTGCAATGGCAAGCTTGAGGCATGTTTAAAGGGCTACTGAAGTGGGTAGCACAATCGATGCTGCAGGCCCACAAGTAGCATTTAATTTTCAGGCCCTGGGTACATGGACCACCACTGTAATAGGGAAGTACAAGTAAATTAAATATGCCAATTGGGGATAAGCCTGTGTTACCATGTTTTAAGCATTGAGTACATGCACTTTAGTACTGGTTAGCCGTGGTAACGTGCATGCGGCCCTAAGGCCAGCAAAATCGAGATCTGTAAAAATAAGGAGATGTAGGCAAAAAGTTTGGGGGGGAGACCACTTGAAGGCTGACTATTTCTAACATGATATTTCACTTATGTGAGCTAAATTGGCTGAATGCAGTCCAGTTTCTGTATGGAAACAAATGGATTTGGCAGTTCCAGCTGGACTGTTCCCAGTGGAGTAGGACCAAAAGTAATTTGCACGTGGCTGACCTCGCTTTAGAGTGGCATAGTGGGTTAAAAATTTAGTCCAAGTCATGATCAGCAGGTGATATTAATTAATTCAATAATTGTTTCCATCACTTTGTTGTTTTTACCAATTGCAGTGGAACACTCAGAACAAAGCCATTTGTATGGATGAAAATATATTCTGAGCAGACAGGGCTGATTTTCTTATTGCTCCAAGCCTGATGTGCCCAACAACATGTCACCCCCTGCTCTGGGCACACCTACAATAAGACAGTAGTAGCGGTAGCACCTGACAACAAAGGCATTCGGACAAAATATCGGATTAAAAATATTGGGAGGCAGAAATATTGAGAATCAATATCATGATACATAAATATCATAATGCACAATTATCGCTGACATGAACACATTTTTTAGGTAAGTAATATTTTTGATAATATTGATGTTTTTAAGATCAGTAATATAGTGGTAAAAATATTGTTTTTACAATTATTTCAATGTGTTTTATTAATTAATTTTAAATGTTTCTAATGTTTATGTAAAAGTAAAAAAATTTAAATATAGTAATTTTAAATGATTTTGATTTTTTTAAATTTGTTTATAGCAATTTAGAATATTGTAGTGGGTGGTTGTTATCAACGTAATGGGATAGGGTGGGAAATAACTTAAGTAATAATTAATAAAAAATGTATTATTATTTGCTAATTAATCATATATTTGATTTCAATTATATAGTTCATGGACTACGTATATATTTTACTTATATTTTATTGGTGGGCTGCTAGATTTCTAGGGCAGTAAAGTAGTAACAAATTAATCATTTAATAATATTTTTAAATAAATGATTTAATTAATTGTTTATGTAAAATATGGAATACTAAATTTTTGCAGTAATATTTTAGTTGTGGGACGCTGGTTTGTAGGAGTATAGAGTATTTAACTAATAATTAATTTATTATTAATTAATAGTTATAGTTTAAACATTTTTTTAATTTTATATATTTAAATTATGGACTATTTAATATTTAGTTGGGGGTCTCTATGTTTGTAGGGGGTCTAAGCTAGAAAGGTAATTAAGTAATAATTCATAAACAATTAATTATTTATTGCTAAAAAAATTACTTAATAGATTTTAAAATTATGTAAATTATGGAATACTTATTTTTAAAGTTGTATTTATGGTGTGGACTCCTAGATTTGTAGGGGTATATGGTGGGCAGGCTATTAATGAATAAATGAATAACAAGCATTTAATAATGGATAATTCATAATTTTAATATATATATATATATATATATATATATTAATCCCAATAAGTCACCAAATTACAGCCACTTCCTTGCGGCGAGACTGCAGTAGGGTGGTGAACCCTAATAAATCAAAAAGCAAACGCGTCGCCTACTCCCGAAACCTATCGGCACCACATATACAATGTACTGTGGCTCCAATCAACACAGCGTTTATTTAAATGCAAGTGACAGCACAATACCCAACGCGTTTCGGAGCGTTCGCTCCTTCCTCACGGGTGCAAGTAAATCCAAATCATTCTTTACTTAGTGACATTTATAAAATGAACTCGAATAAAATGTCTGACATAAATAACAGACAAGCACATTTTCTCAAAACATTGAAGAACGTGTCAGCCATATTGGAACATTGCAACTTCTTATGTTGATTCAACTTAACCAATATAAATATGCTAGAGGGTTCACTGTTTGCTCTTGAACTCACTTAATAGAATAACTCAGTACAATTCAATATGGAATGGCTCTAAATTATTGAATGTTAAAAAAAAATATTGATTAAAATGAAAATAATAATTATTCGTATCGGCAAAGAAAACCGATAATTAATCTACTTCATTTGAACTTGTTTCATTAATATCAATAAATCCATTGTGGCTGGACGGCCTACAGTATTTTTTAATACAGATACGAATTCATCATCCCAATGTAATTTCATGGCTAAATTCCAACATTGTAATTCCCGTTCCCAAAATACTGGAAGAAAAACTCAGCTTCCTACTTCAAAATTACTCATTGAATCCAATATATTGCAACTTACACGGTCCAAAATTGGGGTTCAGATATAATAGCTCTCCTGTATTCAATATTTCAATCCTAGCTAAATCTTCACCCTGTTGTGAATAAAAACAATAATCAACATGAATATCATATTTCAACTCAGAATAAAGAAAAGAAAATAGAGTCAAACAAGTCACATTATTTGTTTCTTACAACTATTTCTTAGCACCTGAAAACATAATTGCAGTTCAATTCAACATAAGTGCACTGCTAATTCTTCGTCCAAATTCAATCCTCCTAGATGGAGAGTTCTATATTTGATCATTAGTTTAGATTCCAGTCTCCTTAATTCCTGCTCCCTGTTGCCGCCCCTCATATGAATAGGGATACTGTCAAAAACACAAAATGTTAACAAATTGGTATTTTTCTGATGGTATAAAGCAAAATTTCTAGCAACTGGATATTGTTTATCCTCATTTGTAACAGCTCTCATGTGTTCAAGTACTCGTTTTTTAGCTTTATGGATTGTGCTGCCAATGTAATATTTCGCACATGGGCAGCCTAATGCATAAACACTGAATTCCATATTGCAAGTCAGATGTTTATTTATCATGTAAATCATTTAAATAAACGCTGTGTTGATTGGAGCCACAGTACGTTGTCTATGTGTTGTTGATATGTTTTGGGAGTATGCGACGCGTTTGTTTATATATATATATATACATATATATACAGTATATATATACATATATATATAGATATATTAATTAATCATTTTTATATTAAGCTTTTAATATTTTTTCGACATTCATGGTATTATGTAATGTAATGTTACTTTCCCTACTCTTATTTCGACTGTTGTAGGAATAGTACAATTAAACTCTTTGCAATTTGACACTCTCCCTACTGTGACACAGATTGGAGTGGAAATAGGAAATTTTACTCCTCCAACGTCTAAAACTTTCCCTACTGTTGTGTTGTTTGGAGTGGGAATAGTCAATTTCACCCCTCCCAAATACAATATTGTTGCACAGACTGGAGTGGAAACAGTACATTTTACCCCTCTAAAGTCCAACACTTTCCCTACCATTGCATAAACTAGAGTGGGAATAGCATATTTAACATTCTTAGACTCCAATAGTTTTAATAATGTTAGCTAAGTGGTGTTTGTAGCATTAATTGTTTTTTCACATTTAATTGTATTTGGTTTTATTTTAGAATGTATTTAAATATTTATAGCATTATTAAATGCGTTTTTCGTTTTTTCAATTTTTAATATTTTATATATTGTGACATTTAATTTATATATTTTATATTTTATGTTTATATGATGTTATACTGTTTGCATGTTTTATTTGTATATATAGTCTAACACAATTAAGAAAAATAGTGATTTTCGGTAGATTCATTTTGTTAGTTTTTTATATTTATAACCATGAATATATGCAAATAGTTATATTTTCCCACATTAATAACTTTATAATTCAAAAAAATAATATAATACAAAATAAGTATTTTTTTAATTATGTTACACTGTATATGACAAGATAATAATATCTACTGTGGGGTATGTTGCTCATAGTGATATCGATGCACTCTGATATTATGTTTGATTGATTAGGTTTAGTGCAAGTGCCACTCCATCTATTGCATGTAGGGCCTGATTGTGAGTTCGGTAGCCATCGTTGCTACCTCCCCACTGGGCCCTTTAAGAATTTCCCTCTAGGTCAGCAGGCGGTAACCTGAGTTTCTGCCCGCAGGCCTAGTGGGAAATAGTCTACAGCATTGTCTCCAGTTTGTAGTCAAGCAGGCAGTGCTGGCCAGGGGGACCTGCACTGTCCATGCCAATTGCATGGGCAGTGCAGAGGCCCCCCCTGGGGCCCCATGCACCTGTTCTCCACCAGCCTTTTCATGGCAGTGCTACCGCCATAAAATGGCTGGCAGAGAACGAGGTCCTAATCCCCAGGGCAGCTCTGTTTGTAGCGCTGCCCTGGTGGATTAGGACCGCCACCTACCACCAGACCATTGGGATTACTGATCCAGGCGGTCTGGCGGTAGGTGGCAGCCCATCCACCAGGGTTGGAGTATGGCACTTGGACCACCGCACTGGGAGCGGTTCGACTGCCATTCACGAGTCCAGCGGTCTAGTGACTGCCAGACTCGTAGTGAGGGCCATAATCTGTATATGGAGATGGGGGTAGGATTGAAAACACATGGTGATGTACTGCCCGCACAGTGCAATATGAATGGATTTCTGATCGCAAGGTTGCAATTAATAAAATGTGCTATTTAATTTGTGATACACAGGGCACTTTATAATCTTTTGAACTGTTAGCATCGGATGATATTCAGATGATTATCCTATGTCTGTCCCATTAACCCCTGGGTGCCGTGGACGAGCTGGTTACGTCCTCGGCCATGTCGCTTATGTGCCGAGGACATAACCAGCTCGTCCTGCACCCGTGGGCCTCCCACCCCCTCACCTGGGCAGGGATGGAAGGGGAATCGCTTCCCCTTCCACCCCCTTTTGCCCCAGTGAAGTCTGATGGCGTCAGCATGCAATCGCGTGCTGACCTCATCAGAGGTCACCCCTTCCAGCGCAATCAGAAGAGAAATGTTTGCATTTCTCTTCCAATCGGGGGTGAGGAAGATCGGAAAGGAATGAAAGAAAAGGAAAGGTTTTTCTTTTCATTTCATGTCTCTCTGAGCATTTCTGCAGCACAATTGTATAGCGATCGTGCTGCAGAAATGCCCACTAGACACCAGGGAGTTTTTGTTTTTATTTAAACAATGAAGGGGAGCGACCCCTTGGGCAAGGGTCGCTCCCCTGGGGGGGCATTTTCTTTTAAGCCCTTTCTGCCCCACTTGGGGGCAGATCGGCCTATTTCAATTAGACTGATCTACGCCCGCCCACAGGGGAGCCACTAGGCACCAGGGATAAAAAAAAAAAAAATGTTGTTACGGGTGGGGAGTGACCCCTTAGGCAAGGGTCACTCCCCTGGGAGGCAAATTTAGTTTAGGCCATGTCTGTCCCACTTGGGCAGAAACCACTGGACACCTGGGATTTTTATTTCATTTTTTGCATCAATTTCATGCAAGGGGAGTGACCCCTTAGGCAAGGATCGCTCCCCCCGGGGCAATTTTATTTTAGGCCTTTTCTGCCCCCTAGGGGGCAGATCAGCCTATTTTTATTAGGCCAATTTGCCCCCAAGGGGGGGCAGAAACCACTAGACACCAGGGATTCTTTTTTTTGCACCAATTTCATGCAAGGGAAGCAACACTTTAGGCAAGGGTCGCTCCCTTGGGAGGCAATTTTATTTTAGGACATTTCTGCCCCCCTTGAAGGCAGATCGGCCTACTTTTATTAGGCCAATCTTCCCCCAGGGGGGCAGGAACCACTAGACACCAGGGATTTTTACAGATGGGGAGCGACCCCTTAGGCAAGGGTCGCTCCCCTGGGGGGAAATTTTATTTTATTTTAGGGGGCAGATCAGCCTATTTCTATTAGGCCCATCTGCCACCAGGGGGGGCAGAAACCACTTAGGCACCAGGGATTGGTGTGTGCGTGTGTGTTTTGTTTGTGGGGCAGCCCCTTGGGCAAGGGTCGCCCCCCATGGGGGCACATTACCGTTGGCCATTTCATCAGCCTATTTTTGTAATGTCCATCTGCCCTCAAGGGGGCAGAAAGCTGACTAGACACCAGGGAAGAATTTCTTTTTTTAAATGGAGGGTGGGGGTATGGCCTCACCCCCACCCCAAATGAATAGGGACAAAGTTGTTCTGCCCACCGGTGGGCAGATGGGGCAATTACCCCCTGGGGGGGGCAGAAAGCCTACTAGATGCCAGGGAATTACAAAAAAAATAGTGGGGTGGTGGCTACCAACCAGTATGGGCATGATTATGCCCCCACCCCAACTGAAGGGTGACACAGTCTTTCAGCTCTCCTCCGACACACTAAATGGTCTTATCCAACGGCAAGCAAGAGGATATTTGATTATTTTGGGTTTTGATTTTACATAAACGCCATGAGAGCTTGGCTAACTCTCAAAATTGTCCCACTTGGAATGGTGAGGGCTGCACTTTTTGGACTTTGGGACGCTGTCATTTAGAAAAATCTACGAGACCTATACACATCTGAAAACTAAACATCTGGGTGAGTCCAGGGTGGTGTGCTTCACATGCACCCACACCATTTTCTTACCCACAATGCCCTGCAAACCTCCAACTTTGCTTGAAATCACACATTTTCCCCCCAGTATTGTGATGGAACCTTCTGGAATCTGCAGGAATCCACAGAATTCCTACCACCCTTCATTGTCACATCTATACCGTTAAAAATTCTGCCCCACTTGTTAGCCTAAAAACATTTTTTTTTTCAAACTGCCCTTTTGGACCCACTTTGGTTCATCCTCAATTTCGACATGTTTTTGGCTCTTCCAGGTCAAAGGCACTTGGCCCACTTACACAAGTGAGGTATCATTTTTATCAGGAGACTGAGGGGAACGTTGGGTGGTAGGAAATTTGTGCGGTGTGGTGATCCCACACAGAATTGTGGGGAAAATGTGATTTTTTAGCTACATTTGAGGTTTGCTGAGGATTCTAGTTTTCATAAATGTCTGGGTTTGGTATTTTTCCCTAGATGGCTGCTGACCCAGGACCAAAAACGCAGGTACCCCCCCCCTGCAAAAACAGGTAGTTTTGTAATTGATTATTTTGATGTGTCCACGTAGTGTTTAGGGCATTTCCTGTTGCAGGCACTAGGACTACCCACACAAGTGAGGTACCATTTTTATCGGGAGATGTGGGGTAATGCTGAGTAGAAGGAGGCTCTCCTCAGATTCCAGAACTTTGCAGCACCAAAATGTGAGGAAAAAGTTTTTTTTTGTCCAAATTTTGAGGTTTGCAAACGATTCTGGGTAACAGAACCTGGTGAGAGCGCCACAGTTACCCCATCCTGGGTTCCCCTAGGTGTCTAGTTTTCAGAAATGTCCAGGTTTGCTGGGTTTTCCTAGGTGCCGGATGAGCTACAGTCCAAAATCCACAGCTAGGCGCTTTGAAAAAACACATCAGTTTTCTTAAGAAAATTTTGATGTGTCCATGTTCTGTTTTGGGGCATTTTCTGTTGCAGGCACTAGGCCTACCCACACAAGTGAGGTACCATTTTTATCAGGAGACTTGGGGGAATGCTGGGTGGAAGGAAATTTGTGGCTCGTCTCAGATTCCAGAATTTTCTATCACTGAAATGTGCGGAAAAAGTGTTTTTTTTTGGCCAAATTTTGAGGTTTGCACATGATTCTGGGTAACAGAACTTGGTGAGAGCGCCAAAAGTTAACCCATCCTAGGTTCCCCTTGGTGTCTAGTTTTCAAAAATGCACAGGTTTGGTAGGTTTTCCTAGGTGCCGGGTGAGCTAGAGCCCAAATCCACAGCTAGGCACTTTCCAAAAAATACATCAGTTTTCAATGTAAAAATTTGATGCATCCATGTTGTGTTTTGGGGCGTTTCTTGTCGCAGGCACTAGGCCTACCAACACAAGTGAGGTACCATTTTTATTGGGAGACTTGGGGGAATGCGAGGTGGAAGGACATTTGTGGCTCCTCTCAGATTTCAGAACTTTCCATCACCGAAATGTGAGGAAAATGTATTTTTTTGCCAAATTTTGAGGTTTGCAAAGGATTCTGGGTAACAGAATCTATCGAGAGCCCCACAAGTCACCCTAATTTGAATTCCCCTAGGTGTATAGTTTTTAAAAATGTATAGGTTTGCAATGTTTCCCTATGTGCCGGCTGAGGTAGAAGCCAAAATCCACAGCTAGGCACTTTGCAAAAAACAGGTCCGTTTTCTTTTGGAAAATGTGATGTGTCCATGTTGTGCTTTGGGGCATTTCCTGACGCGGGCACTAGGCCTACCCACGCAAGTAAGGTACTATTTTTATCGAGAGACTTGGGGGAATGCTGGGTAGAAGGAAGTTTTTGGCCCCTCTCAGATTCCAGAACTTTGCAGCACCGAAATATGACGGAAAAGTGTTTTCTGCCAAATTTTTAGGTTTGCAAAGGATTCTGGGTAACAGAACCTGGTGAGAGCCCCACAAGTCACCCCATCCTGGATTCCCCTAGGTATCTCGTTTAAAAAAATGCACAGGTTTGGTAGGTTTCCCTAGGTGCTGGCTGAGCTAGGGGCCAAAATCCACAGCAAAGCACTTTGCAAAAAACATGTCAGATTTCAATGTAAAAATGTGACATGTCCATGTTGCGTTTCCTGTCGCAGGCACTAGGCCTACCCACACAAGTGAGGTACCATTTTTATAAGGAGACTTGGGGGAACACAAAATAGCAGAACAAGTGTTATTGCCCCTTGTCTTTCTCTACATTTTGTCCTTCCAAATGTAAGACAGTGTGTAAAAAAGAAGTCTATTTGAGAAATGCCCTGTAATTCACATGCTAGTATGGGGACCCGGGAATTGAGAGATGTGCAAATAACCACTGCTTATCAACACCTTATCTTGTGCACATTTCGGAAATGCTAAGGCTTCCTTGATACCTATTTTTCACTCTTTATATTTCACCAAATGAATTGCTGTATACCCGGTATACAATGAAAACCCTATGCAAGGTGCAGCTCATTAATTGGCTCTGGGTACCTAGGGTTCTTGATGAACCTACAAGCTGTATATATCCCTGCAACCAGAAGAGTCCAGCAGATGTAATGGCATATTGCTTTAAAAAGTCTGCCATAGCTGGAAAAAGTTATAGAGGAAAACGTGGACAGAAATGGCTCTTTTTTTCACCTTAGTTTCGAATTTGTTTTATTTTAGCTGTTACTTTCTGTAGGAAAACCTTGAAAGATCTACAAAGTGACCCCTTGCTGAATTCAGAATTTTGTATACTTTTCAGAAATGTTTAGCTGTCCGGGATCCAGCATTGGTTTCACACCTATTTCTGTCACTAACTGGAAGGAGGCTAAAAGCACAAAAAATAGTAAAAATGGGGTATGTCCCAGTAAAATGCCAAAATTGTGTTGAAAAATTTGGTTTTCTGATTCAAGTCTGCCTGTTCCTGAAAGCTGGGAAGATGGACTGCAAACCTTTTATTGATGCCATTTTCAGGGGGAAAAAACACATGGTTTCTTCTGCAGCCTTTTTTTCCCATTTATTTACAAAAAAAAAGCTTTATTTTGGCTAATTTATTGGTCTCCTTCAGGGGAACTCACAAACTCTGGGTACCTCTAGAAACCCTAGGATGTTGGAAAAACACAAAAAATCACTTTCGCTCAATAAATCATAGGTTTAGCCTGAAGTGTCCTGGTTTTAATGCGCGCAATGTCATGGTGTGATCAAGTGGTGTTACGGTGTGGCTGCTAATGATGAGGAAGAGCATCGACTTAGCGCATTATGTTAAATTTATGTAATAGGAGATTTAACATTTACTACTTTAAACTCTAAACTCTAAAAAAATACTTTTGTCTATTTTTGATGACATTAGTGGCAACAATATTTTTTCTGAGATTATTGTACTTACTTTTATAAGTATAAGATCATGATATTATGGTAAACAAAATTGTTTTCCGATATTTTTGGCAATGATATTCCTTACAATTATATTGTGTCACTGATCTACAACGAATAGGTTGTTCCATTTGGTTGTATGACATAATATCTAACCACAATGTCAACCACAAATTGTGATACTGAAATAGCCATAATATCGCCAAAATATTGAATTCCTCCATAAAATTTAAAAATATTGAGAACACATGAAAACGAATGTAAAATGTAATAATATTAATTGAAACAAAATATTGAGTACTCAAAAATCTTTACAATTAACAGAAACAATACAAACACCATTTAAAACATAAATAAACATTAAATTGTATCAACTGTATGTAAAAAGAAAATCACCTCAAAAATAATATGCATTGAATAACACTCTCTGTATTAGGTAAAAATCATTTAAACCAAAAATTAATTACAAAAATATAATTTGAACATTTTTGTCCTCATTTTGTGTCTGTGGACGGGAAAGCCCGTCTGCCAAACTCCCAACAGGGTGGCCGCCGCAACCACCCTGCTGGACCTATTAGGTGATTCCTGCTAGGCTGACGGGTGGAAACCTTGGTTTCCGCCCATCAGCCTTGCTGGAAACAGGTGGCAGCCTCTAGGGTGCACTAGCGCCCTTGCAATGTGCACTCTCTGCACAGCAGACAGTGAACATTGTGAGGTTGCTGAGCAGGGTGGCCCCTGCATTGCCCATGCAAAGTGCATGGGTAGTGCATGGGCCCCCATGTTGTCCCCTGCACCTGTTCTCCGTCAGCTTTTTCTTGGCAGTGAAACCACCATGAAAAGTATGGCAGAGAACAAGGTCATAATCTGCAGGGCAGTGCTGCACGGCAGCGCTGCAAGCAGCGATGCCCTGGGGAATTACGATCCCCACCCACCATCCCCGTGGAGACAGCAGAACCCTGGCAGTCTGACCGCCAGGGTCTTAATATGGCGGTCGGAACGCCACAGACGCAGCAGTTCTGACCGCCTCTGCAAGGCTGGCAGTCTTAAGACTGCCAGCCTCGTAATGAGGCCCTTAATCAATAAATTCAAAGCACAGAATGTTTAACACGTCGGACCTTTTTATGAGTTTGTCAGCTGGACAAGCCGACCGCCAAACTCTTGGAAAGGACATATTACAAGGTTCCTGCTGGGCTGCCGGGTGGGAACCTTGCTACTTTATTGGCCTAGGCTCAACATCGTAGTCCTCCAGCAGCACAGTAATGCGCAGCGTCTGCAAAGACAGTGCGCATTCCGATGGTGCTGGGTAGGGCATAAGCAGTGCAGGGCCTCCCTGTGGCCCCCGGAACTGGCTTTCCACCAGCCTTTCCATGGCGGGCTCCCCACCATGGAAAGACTGGCAGAAAGCTTAGTTGAAATCAGCATGGCGGCGCTGAGATCAGCGCCGCCGTCGCTCAGTACAACTCCGTTTGCCGTCTACCACGTTCCCAGCGGGGACAGCGTTCCCCTGGTGGGTCTGTCCACCAGGGTTGTAATGTGGTGGCCCTTAGTAAAACATGATGAATTACAAAACATTATAAAAGGAGAACATTTGAAAGACACTAAGGGCCTCATTAGGAGTTCGGCAGATGGTTTTCACCGTACCCCGAACTTCTGATGGGGAGGTTGCCTCCACAAAGGCTACCTCCCCGCCTGACCCATTAAGAGTTTCCCGCTAGGCTGGCAGGCAGAAACCTCGGTTTCCACCCACCAGCCTAGCGGGAAACAGGCATAGAATTGTCTCCGGCCCGAAATAGAAATCAATATCTCGCCCCCATTCCTGAATAGCCTCATATTGTTTTTCCACTCTACCCAGTAGTTGAACTGCATTGTGCAGTCTTGCTTGGATTTTGAATAGGTCTTACCTCATAAACTTGACCTCCATCGTAAAATCTATTATGTTTGTGTCCATCACAGAGAGTTTGGTTACAATGGCTGTGATTTCTTTTAGCAATGTGTCCATATCTGGAGTTAATGGAGTGTCTATACTCAGTTCTGGTGGAGGGGCCTCTATGAAAAGAAGTTATCAAGTTGATGGTTTAGGGAGGGACGTATGGGCCGCCCTGTGCATGTCTGTCCCTGCAATGCATCTTTGTGGAAGAGTGCGGATCTAGGTCCTGCCCAGTGAAGGACTGTATAGCAGTTCTACCAGCAGATGTTGTTGGGGAGAATGGATTTGCAGTGAGCTCCCAGTTAAAAAATAAATGCTGGCTCTGACTTTACTAACTGTCTTTGTGGTCAGATAAGTTGTTTATATCCAATGATCAAGACTCCCTGAGCAAATGTTCTCTGTGTGTAATCCTGATAGGTGAGTCTGTCTAGGCACAGGAGGTCAGGGTACCTGACAGACCCAGTTCCTCTCATCCCGATAGGCTCTGCAACTTCCAGTTCACCCTGTAACTCAGCTGACTGGGGTCCTTAGAAGGCCTGCAGAGAGAGGATGTGTCCATGTCTTCTGTTATTCTCTTACTAAAGTAGGTTGTAGCCGGGGGTAGACACACGGGTCTTGAGACCCCATGGGTGATAACCAGTGATTTACAAATTGCTGATTGATTGACTGATTGATTGACATAAAGTTCCATTGTAATCAATGTGTTCAGCACCCTCTGGTCCTTGTTTGCTTTGTCTCCTATAAGATTATCCTTCCTTGCTTCCCTTAGGGTGGAATGAGGAGGCCCTCTGGGGGTATTTTTAGCATCTCTGTGAGTATATTATTAGCCCTGGCTCTTCCCTCTGGTCTTATTGTGACTCTCCATGGCACTTCCTTTATGCTCCTATCAATTATCTCTGGATTGCCAGGGCTGGGTGGTGCCCTTTCACTTGTGGAGCATGGGTTTCATCTGCTCATTCCCAGGAGTTTTTGAGTGACCTTCACTGGCATCCTCATTAGGTGTCATGGTGGTTGGTGGACCGTTGATCGGAGTCTCCCCTACTGCTTCCTGTAGTATTAATTGCCTTTTTTTGAAGTTCACGTGCAGGCCACTGAAGGCCGGGTCCACACTGACCAACCACTGCTTCACTCCCCCACTGCCTCCTGCAAGGTTGATTGCCTTACTGTGGTGCCCGTTCAGCCTGCTTAAGGTTTGGGGCAGCGCTGCTTGTCTCCGTTCATGACATGTTTGGCAATTCTTCTCCCTCCACAGTAAAGTCCTTGAATTCTGATTCACTGTCAGGGTTGCAGTGCAAGGATAGGGTGAGGTCTCTTGGCAGGATGTAGGCCTCAGAAGGCCTCAGGTTGTTGACAGGCATATTTTGGTATCTACAAGGGTGGGCTCCAGTCCATCCAACTTGAGCAGTGCAGGGAGCCTTCTGCCATCTGCCCTGTTGCTGCCATGCCTCTCAGTGCTCCATCCGCACTTTCGACTGTAGGAAAACACCCCTAGCTGCATTGGGAGCTCTAAAGAGTAATGGCCATCTTGGTCGCAGCTGGCTCTGCCTTTTTAAACTTATATTTAATACAAAGCAAAAAAGTAAAGCAACAACAATACAAATGAAAAACTGACCACAATGGCTTAAAATAAGTACACAAACAAACAAGGCATAAAAGCTAAGTATGAGATGTTGTTATTATCATTCTTCTTTAGGTTTTAAATGCACTGTACACAAAGGGAATAGCCACCATTAATTAGACACATCATTAACTCATGATGAACTACAGTGCATACCAAAACGGCAGGAAACCAGAACAATGGTCAATGTTGGCACTAAGTGTTGTCGGCCATGCGGCCTGTAGTTCAGCTATCTGGGGTTGGGCTCAACTTTCGCCTGTATTCTTCCTTACAAGCGAGGGTGAGGGGTACCATGACAGTAGGAAGATTCATTGTGGGGGTAGGAGGATCAGTTTTGGTCAAAAAGAGGTCCATTAAGAGGAGAACTATCTTTTCTTGAGGTCCCCTGTCCTCTCTCTCTCTCCACAATAACCCGAAATATCAATATTGGGTGTTTCCTGTTTCGTTCTCCGGGGGCTGGTCTGTCCATCTATTTCCGGTAATATTGCATAGCAATGGATGTGGCTGGGGTCACTGTGGTGGGCATGGTAGGGAAATGTCACAATGTTAAAATATGTTTTTTATTATTATAAACTCCTAATTAAATTATATATTTCACACATTGCAAAATAACCAACACACCTAGGCCCTCATTACAACTTCACTGGTCTTTTCGTAGGACCAACGAAGCCGCGGGCGCCTAAAGACCGCCAGTGCTGGCAGTCTTAAGATCACCCTATTATCACTGTTTTTGGAATTCTGTCTGAAATCAGTCGGAATTCCGGCACCAGTCGTGCTGGCAGTCGTGGGGAAGAGGCAGTTCCACCGCCGGCACCGGCACACCAAATGGACGCGGCACGCCGTATTATGGCCCGTAATATGGTGGGGCAGTGTCCTGATGGCGGGGTGCTGCCGGGTGTGGAAGCGCTATGACTCATCCCCTCCCGGACGACCTCCTCGACGGACAAGGTAAGTGGATCGTCTGACAGGGAAGGGGTGTGTGTGTGTGTGTGCATCCATGAGTGTGTGAATGTCGTGAATTTGGGGGAGGTGGGTGTTTGTTTGTGTGTGTCTTCTGCGTGTGTTAGTGATTGTCTGTGGATGGGTTGGGGGGGTGTGAGTGCTTGTGGATTGGGGTGGAGGGTGCCTGTGTGTAAGTGGACGGGGAGAGCGGGTGAGTGCATATATGAGGTGCATGGGGGAAGAAGATGTGAATGTATGTATGCGCTGGGGGGAGTGAATACGGTGACCATGGTGTTTGTGTATGTATATTAGTGTGATTGGGGGTGTTTGAAGTGACTGCGTGGATGAGTGGGAGTGTGTTTGTGTGTGGGAGTATGTAGGTGCATGTGTGTGGGTATGTGGACATGTGTGCGGGAGTATCCTGTCAACAGCAATGCAGATTCCTGGAAAATGCTGGTGGTCTTCCAAGTCGTAATACCGCTAGCGAAGTGCTCACCTCCAGCCCAGCAGACCATGGAAAATCGTCGGGACGGGCAGAGTATCAGTGGTTTGGCTTAGGCCAAACCGCCAAACTCGTAATTTGGCGGTCTTCAAGCCGGCGGTAACTGCCAGACTCGTAATGGGGCCCTAGTTACACCACCTCACAAAAGGAAAACCCATCCCAATATATATGGGGTACACTTGCAGCAAAGAGAACATCCCCGATGAAAAACACATTGTAAGTGCACAAAAAGTTACTTAAACACCTACTGTGGTCATCTACCACCATTAATGATAAATGATGCCTTGGAAAATGTAAAAAAACATCTAAACATAGTGGAAATTCTAATTACAAATTAGAGTTAGAAATATAGTTTAAGAACTTAAAGAATCTAAATACTGGTTCTTAAGGACCTAAAGGAATAATTCTAAAAGACAACTTTCCAAGTGTTCAGTAAGAGGTAATTTTGATTATAAAAAGAATAATAACACAAACCCAAAGCACGTAAAGAAGATCCCCAACTGCTCCTAAAACATTTTTCAGGCGATTTATGTGTTGCTGTTATGTATACTCTGTTGAAGTGGGACGGAGTATACATGCCACCAACATAAAGGTGAAGGTCTGGCCACCCGTCGTGACTGCAGTCCCTGCAAATATTTTATAAATGACTGCCTGATTGACGGTCATTTATAAATTAGCCGGGCAATCTCCCCACTATAGGAATGCAGTAATTTACTCCTTCCCCATAGCGAATGGAGGGCCGTCCACCAAGAATTAAATTACCCGCTAAGTGACATAAACGGCCCAGACCTTAAAATAATTTTTATTTTTAACTTTATTCTGCATGACAATGAAAATTATGGAAAAAGAATAATAGCATTTAGCACTGCTAACAATATATTACCATATACACATTTCACAGTGTGGTTAATGGATGGCACATTTACATCATGTCCAGCACCTTTTGCACAGACCTGCACAAAACATTTCTGACTGATGAGAGAACATTAACAGGTGCAAAATCCAAACTTTCATACTTTGAGCTTTTCCTGACAAAACTAATGGCTTTAGTGGGACCGTGGCCAAGAGGTATCTAATTTCAGATAGATCTCTTCAGATACAGCCTTCAGCCTTGCCCCACTGGAGGATTTTGACTTCCATTTCAGAGATCAATCAGTTGGTACAGAGTTTGACAGACAGCATACTCTATTGCGAACACAACGGTATACTCTGTCTGCCTAACTGACTGTTCTACCTGCTTCCTTTTGAGATGGGTGGACTGTCAGCTTTCCATCCACTAACCCCCTGTTGATTTGGTCAATGATAAACAACAGCTTTATTCTTGTAAAATACATACAATCCAAACCACAAAACTAACAACCCTAAATCAATAAACACAAAATACAAGAACATAATCCACTTAATAACTAAAGTAAACTAACTAACAATGTTCTTATTCACTTAAACACAACACCCTATCATTAGTTAGGCCCTATCATCACAACTACAAGAACAAAAACATGTAATTAACCCCAACAATCCATATACAATAACTATACTAACCTTAAATAACCCACGTAACAATCCTCTAGACCCACAGTTACTAGTAAAAAAGATTGATTAAGGGCCTAACCCGAAATGTAAAGCTGCATCCTCTGACCCACTATCAACATAGACCATAGTTTCAAACTAAAGAGGAGAAAAGACTACAAAATTAAATTACTAGGGGTGGGTGGAACTCGTGCAGGTTCACTCCATGGAATTCTGCTGTGTTACATAAAACCTATGTGCATGTAGCACTGCTCGTGCTGCAATTTAACCACAGTAGCGTAAGCAGTACTGAAAAATCTGTGCAAAGAGCGCTATGCTGTGCGCAAGAGAAAGCAGCTATTCGATTTGATTTAGATGTCACTCGATTAGAAAATCTAAAGCAGTAGCAAATCTACTTGAGAAGCAGCCCTCTGACTGGGACAACCCATGTTAGAAAATGAAGCTAAAGACATCAAATCTCGCTTACATTTCTGGAGCCTCACAGGGAAAAAATTCTGCTATGCAGCGATTGGCAGAATTTGGTCAGAACTTCGCATTACAAGAGTAAGATAGAGTCACTAAATTCCACCAAATTCTGCAAATTCCACAAATCATTCCACCCAGGTCTAGAAATTACTAGAAAAAATAGTAGTGAAAATTAAATTAAAAAAATCACTACACCTTAATTCCCATTGTAACAATCATTATAAAGCTACTGTAAACATACATTAAATAACAAAATATTATTAAAACATAAAATATTATGCCCCTTAAATTCATATTTTATTACAATTGCTAAACAATAACAGTTAAAAAAATAATTCCTCAAATATTCAGTGAGAAAATATTGAGCTACAAACTTTGAATTTTAAAACACTTCTTACCATATTACCTACAAATCCAACAACTTCCTATAAAAAAATTAAGTGAAAAATAACACACTGTTAAATATAATATCAAAATTTCTTAACTAATAAAAATGCTAACTTGATAATAAAATCAAATAAATACATTATTAGTAAAAAATAATGAGCAATATAAATAATAAAAACTTTTCATTTCAATAAATGTCTAACATTTACAGTACAAAATAGCAAAAACAATAAAAAGATATTATACATAATGGCATTTACCTGTGATAGTCTTAACTTCAATATTATGTTCCACGATAAACCTCACTCCTTCATTCTTTTTTTTAGCATTGATGTATTTAACAGTAAACAGTGCAAGAGAGGACACATGCGTATCATCATTATACAGAATTCCAAGACAGTGTCGACTTTCCATTAGGTAATACAACAAGTAAGCATCTGGGCCCTGAGAAGTGCAAAGCAATGAAGCAAATCTGCCTCATCTTTATGGAGTAAGTATAGGAAAAAAGCACCATAGAAAGAGGACCAAATGAGGGTTAGGGTTGAGGATGGGCAGACAGGGGAGATGGCAATGCCTCAGTAGGTGAGCAAACCAGAACATTGTGCTTCAGCCCAAGGAGTGATCAGCAGCCAGGAGAACGCTGACGCCTCAGAGGTGGGAGTGGAAGAGAATGTCATCGGGAGACCTCAAACCATGACTGCTGCATCACTGTCGCTGGCAAAAAAGGGACCCCACACCACCTCGAATGTGTGGAGGTTGATTTTGAGTTTGTATGTGATTTATCTGTAGCAGGCTACTCGGAGTTCAAGTCGCCATTTGGTGCAATAAGGTGGGGAGGGTTCATGCCAGTGGTGGACAATACACAGCTTAGTTGTGTCTAGTGAGGTAATCAACCATCGATGTTCATGTTTTAGGAAGATCTGAGTTGTTATGGAGAAGGGTGAGCCGGGGGGGGGGCAAGGTTTACGTAAGGGCACTTTGTCAGGGTCTTTTCCACACATGTTCCAAGAAGGATGAGGGACCCGGGCAGGATATGGATTAGGTCATAGTAAGCAGCACTACTCGCCCAGCAAAAGTCATAGGGCATGAGTTTAATCTGTTTGAGTTTCCAGGGGGGCAGTACCAATCATTCAGGATCATGAAATATGGGAATTTCAGGCAGGGATCCCGGGGAACTCTATCACGGGCAAGGAGCATAGATGCACAGGCATCCATCATTAAAGCCCACTAGCTGTTAGTCAGGAGGGAGAGGATGATTTTAATAATGACCCCATAGCGGCCCAATATGACTCCACTATATTGACCGAGAGTCTGTGAATACTAAAGGAGAGGAGGCAAGGGCAGTTCCACTGCAGGAGCACCACAGGCAGAATGGAGGCAGTGGGTAAGTTGGTGAGAAAGGTAGAAATCAGTAGCTCTAAGCCAAAATTCCATCCTGCAGTAAGAAATGATTTAATTATCCCTTTGTAACAGATTTACATGCCGCTGCAGACCTCCGTTATGCCAAGGCGCACAGTGAAAGGGCTGCCCCTCTATACAAAGGGCTATATTAGGCCTTAATCGGGCCTTATGATATAGAAAAGGTGAGACATCTCTCTATGCTGCAGCCAGAGCAGCTAGAGTCAGCTTTGAGGCTATTGGTGGGTTGGCAGTGGAACAGTAGGAGGGTAACACGCAGCTTGGGGAGTTGAGACGATTACACTCCAGGCTCACACAGAATGGGGTCTCATGGCCAGGTTTCAGGTGATGATTGAGCTGGTAGAGTTGCAAGGTCAGGCTATAGGCAGCATTGCAGAGGAGCTTCAGACCAGAAGCCATTGTGTTGGACCTTAGGCAAGGGGTGCGTATAACAGATTTGCTCCTGCTCCATATGTAGGAACTGATATTGGCTTGAATGTGAAGCAAAAGCTGTTTGGGGATCCTGAGGGGTAGTACCCATTTTACATTATTGCTATGGATGCATGCATGAGTGGTAAATCTAGTCATGGAGAGCCTCGCTTTTTTACCAATTAACTTTATATACGAGAGGGCAGGGAAGTCCTTTATGATGGACATAACTGCAGCTATTGAAGACCATGGGCAAGATAAGAAAAGCAGATTGTTGTCCGCAGATAGCATGGCTTTAATCTCGCCTACTTCAATGGATATTCCTTCTACCTCATGTGCCTTACTGACAGCAGCTACCAAAGGCTCTATCTCAAGGAGGAAGAGCAGTGGGACAACATGGATTCCTAGTGGATTCCACTGCCAATCAGAACGGGATCCAAAAGGAAGCCTCCGTAGGACACCTCAGCTGTAGGGAAGGCATATAAAAGGTGGAACTTACTGATGAAGTCCTCTCCCAGGACCATATGGGACAAGACCTGGAAGAGATATGGCCACTCCACCCAAACACTTTCTCTGCGTCCAGGGAGAGTGCCAGCATCTTGGACTGGTCATCTCTCACATAGGAAGTGGGCATTGGTTCTAAGGTGGTTACGAAGCTGCAACCTGGGACAAAGCCCACCCGGGACTCATGAATGAGTTGGGGATCAGCCTCTGCAGGCAGTTCGCTAAGATTATAACCACAATCTTGAGATCTGACATTGAGGAGGGAGATTGGGCGATTACTGCCACAATTCAGTGGATCTTTGTTGTCCTTGGTATAAATGTGACAACCACCTTGTTGGTTATAGCCCCAAGGAATTATTCTCCAGTGCCTCACACAAAGTCCAAGACTGGAAGTGTGTAACTAGGTCCTTCCCTTTTTTAGAAAACTCACAAGTTTTGAGTGCCATCAAAACCTCAACCTCCTCTTACTCCATGAACTTCCAATATAACATTTCGAAAACCCTCCTCATTAAGGGTGGGTAGACGCAGGGGTTCCAGGAATCTGTCAATCTGTTCAGGGGTAGCAGCAAATTCTGAGGAATACAAAGAGTATTAGAAGGCTGGACATCTGCCAACTATGTCCCTGGGGTGAACCAGGAAGTGTCCCAAAGCAACAGGGTTTGCAGGTATTGGGGTTCCCTCTGTCATAGTTTTGGCAGCCAGGAGCCTGCCAACTTTCTTTTCATGATCATTATGCCTGTGATGCTTGATCAAAGATTTCCTTGGCAACATGTGAGAAAAAGCAGTTCAGGCATATTTTCGCCAGATCCAGCTTGTTCTGCAGTGTTGGCATGGGGCTAGTTATATATTGTGCCATCAGGGCACTAACTTTGGATTCCAGGGCTCGAAGTTCCATCTAGGCCTTACGTTTCACCAGCACTCAGATCATCCTTCCTCTCAGCGTCTCTTTTCCTGCCACACAAAGCAGTCTTGGGAGCCCCCTTAAACCCAGGTACAAGCCTGATCTAACTGGGCTCTGGTCTATAAATCTCACTTCTGCGCATAATGGTGTTAGCTAGGAATGCCATTTCAAACTTAGTCACCTGGTAGGTGCATTGACAGAATCAGGACAATCGGAATGAAGACTTTACACTGGTAACTTCAGCTCCTGCTGCCTCTGAAGGTCTATGCACAAAATGTATACGCTGCAATGGAGACTTTTCTTTTCTACCTCACAGGATGTACTGAATTAATTCTTAACAATAGTAAATCTACAGCCATGCAACATTACATCACAAGTTCAACACTGGAGCAGGGGGACCATTTTAGATTAGGACTCTGCGGGCAACACCCAATACCTTGACTTTCATGAGGCACAACACAAAATACCATAAGAGCCCAAGGTAAGAGGATTAAGGGCCTGATTTAGAGTTTGTCAGATGGGGTTACTCTGTCACAAACATAACGGATAGCTCGTCCACCATATTATGATTCCATTATATCTTATGGAAATTGTAATACAGTGGACGGGATATCTGTCACATTTGCGATGGAGTAACCCGTCTGTCAAACTCTAAATCAGGATCTATGTCTCTATTTGATTCAGGCACCAGGATTCTTTAGGCAAGAAAGTTTGGATTCAGTGTGCTGGTTGGCTTACACTTAGGCAGAGCTTTGCTCTTGTTTGTGTAAGGTAGCTTTGAAGCTTTACTGAAGCAAAGTTTACCATTTTCAATTGGATTGTCCCTAAAATGATTCATATCCCATGCGATATAAGGACTTTGACCCTATTCTGTGCCACTTCCTATGTTGCACACTGATAGTTTGAGTTCAAACACCCCATTGCCCATGCAACGTCATCTGCATTATGGACAATGGTGCACAAGCAAAGGTGTTCCCCCATTTGCCTAAGAATGCTGCCAAAAACAAATGAGAACAATGCCCCCTTTACATTGTATAGTTGTGAAATATTTGCCTTCTTAGTGGGCATTACAGAAGGGGCTGCACAAATGTTTGTGCACTAATTTACACCTTCCAAATGGATACTCTGTTTAAATTCTCTGGGGGCGTGGCTACTGCACCAAAACAAGTTGATGTGGCTACTGTGAGATCCTGTCAATGAAGGTTAACAGTGGATGATATCTGACACCACCAGAGGGATCTTTGGAGAGGGGAATACCCAATAACTAGGCTTGTCTTGGGCTGCTGATCGAGGGGTTAACATAGGAGGCAGCAGCTGGGGGCGGTAAGTGGCCAAAATTGATACTGTAGCGGGATTGCAGCTTTGTGTCTTGCCCTGCCCAAGTGGCAGGAAACAAGTTTGCCCCTGGCTTGAGTGCCTGAGCCAAAGCAGAGTGGGCAGCTGCCTGACTTCCGCCGCAGCCAGAATGTGTGCAGCCATGGATGAGATTCTGGAGCCGTTGAGAGGGCTCTAACAGAGATAGTACACAGTTCCATTTACAGAGGCTCCCCTATGAAATAGCTTGAAAACTAAGGATGTGGTAGCTCTGCACCGTAAATCGGGATTGCCTCCAAGATACACTCAACCCACACTGAGGCCCAGTGGGGCCAGAGGAGCAGAAAGTGGGCTGAAACCCTGACTGGGCTCTAAGGACACATAGAAAACACGAAGGCGTTACTCTAATCATTTACAGACTGTAGAGGCTGCTGATGAGATCACAGACCCTGTGGGGAAGTGCAAAGGATACTCTTCCAAATCCCTTCTACAGCATCCCTCATGTGACAGGGTAAAACAGAAGAATAGGTAAGGGCACCACAGTGAGACCTGGGTGTGTCATCAGGAAATAAGGAAATATTGAATAAAGGGTGAATACACCCCATGGTGCCAGGAGAAGTCAAAGGGTTGATCTGTGGCCCCTCCCTAAGCAGCATCAGTTCTTAGGTGCCCTGAACTGCCAGACACTGATTGGAGGAGAGTGAGGGGACAGACTATAGGACATGGACACCTGGGTGAAAACCCTGCCAATTGTAGAGGTAGTTATGGGCCAGGACAATGTGTCTAAGGCCACTCAATCCACGGTAAAGAGTAGGTTGCCTTGTGGAGACGGAAGTCCCTCTCCAGACCATGAAGTGCTCTCCCTGAATGATCTATCAGCCACAATAAATGACTCTAGAAAAGAAAATAGATACCATGTCCATAGACAATAATCTCCTGAGGGCAGATGTCCAGAACACTCCGCCGCCTGCCAAACTCAAACCTCTGAGAGACCGTCTGTGTGGTCCAAACACTGCCAGACGTATTTGGAGTTCAATGCAGGGCCGGCGGACAGAAATAGCATTTCCACCTACCGGCCCTGTGGTGAACAGGGCCTTAACATTGCAGCCAGCTCATAACTGAGCCGGCAGCAATGTGGCGGTGTGGCAGGTGCAGCAGCACCCGTCGCGCATTCCACTGCCTGTAATTCAGGCAGTGGAAAGCACCACAGGCTGTGCATGGGTGCCCCTGCACTGCCTATGCCAAGTGCATGGACAGTGCAGGGGCCACCAGGGGGCCCCCGATGCCCCCATTCCACCAGACTTTCCATAGCGGTGGAACCGCCAGGAAAAGGCTGGCGGTATGGGGACTTGTAATTCGGAGGGCAGCGCCACTTGCAGCACTGCCCTGGCAGATTACAACCGCTGGGACCGCTGGCGGCAATCGGGCAGTAATAGCCGTCCAACCTTGGCGGCTCCGCCACGGTCGTAATATCGTGGTCGGACCACCACGACTGCGGCGGTCCAACCGCTACCGTGAGTCTGGCGGTCTCAAGAACGCCAGACTCATAATGAGGGTCATAGTGTCCCGAGGACAGACCGAGGAAGGTGTGCTGAGAGGCCACACGGTGGCAAACAAATCTCTATAAACGTAAGTGCCCCAACTCAAAGATAAAACTCAATGCCGGTATGTCAGAGCAGAGAAAGCAGAGAGGAGATCATGCAGGAACAACATTGGCCTAGTGGGATTCCCAGAAAGGGATAGAAGGCAGGAATGTGGAACACTTCATTGAAAAGTTTGTCCCAAATATGTGAAATCTATTAATTTCTCCACTCAGTTTGTAGCGGAATGGGTACCTTGAATACCTGCCCCCCCCCCCCTGAGGCCAGATCATAGCACAGATCCTTAATTTCAGGGACAGGGATGCCATCCTAAAAGTAGTGAAACAACATGGCCTGCTTTTGTTTGAAAATAATAGCATACCATCATCGTATCCCCAGATGTTGCTCAGGATGTGTAGATGCAACAGTACACCTTTGACAAGGTAAACGGGGAGAAACTGTGAGGTACAATTCACCAGGATCTTCCTGGCCAAGTTGCAAGTTCTGCCAGAGGGGAAGTTGTAGTTCTTTACAGCACCCAATGAAGCATAGGACTGGCTGGACAGCTGGCAGCCCACTGAGTCCAGGAGCATTGGAGGAATCCAAGGAACACATCCAGAGAGGCACCAAAATGAGATGACACCAAAAGGAGAGGCAGACCACAGAATGGAGGAGGAAACTTACCTCTTGGCAAAACAGGCCGGCTGAGGCCAGACACAAACTGCTGAAGTTGAACTATTGGACAAGCTACGGAAAAATAATGTCAGACATTATGGTGTTGACTGAAAGCAACCTGAAGAATATAGCGTGGGCAAAAGAAATGAAGTTTACTTTGGGGGGCAGGGTGACAGAGGTCTAAGGGGTTTGGGAAGCGGGTAGTTTTAACCTCACAGCATGAGGTAGTAGGACAGGGAGTTGTTCATGTTGGGAGGGAGAGTTTGAATAAAATCGACAGAACCAGGCACAACTTACAAGCCTTAAAGAGACGAGGCACACACACCTTAACATAGCTGCTTGGAGTAGAGTGCATGGGAGGGCGGTGCAATGAGCAATGACTGGTCCTCACGTTCCTTTCTTGGAACACGAATGGACTGTGTAGCAGACTGAGATGGGGGGTAATGTTTAAATTCCTGAGACATTAAGACTCTCACCTTATACTCCCACAAGAAATCCTCTTACTAGGTAACAACTGTAGTTTCCTCAGCAGGGGAAAATATAAGGTGCTGGGCCACTCTAGCTTTTCCTCAGGATCTCATGTGCTGCAATATTGGGAGAATAGAACCAGTTCAAGTTGACTAATGCCTCATAGCTCTTCCCCCTAGCCTGGGAAATTGTATGGCTGAGGCCGAGGAGTCCATTCTGATTATGGGGGAGATTTTAAGTTTAATCATGAATGGAGTATAGATGAGATCACTAGGGGTAAGCAGAGGGGCAGGGAAGACGGGCACCTGTTGCACTTCATGGAGGCAATGGGGCTGTTGGGCCTCTGGAGAGGGGAACACCCATTTACTAGGAAATGCTCTTATATGGGTACTGCCCTGAAGACAATGTAGAGAGTAGATTAAATCTTGGTCCCTCAGACACAGGGAGGTATTTTATTAATACATGCAATTTGGCACTAGGAATCTCTGACCATTCCCCAATGTGTATGAGATTTGTATTTCCTATGCCTAGGGGTGCTGTCGGATGGCAACTAAACCTACGAGATATCATCTAATAGTGGCAAGCCTACTCTTGACTGAATCTACAAAGCAATTATTTTTTTGGGTCAAATAATTTTTATTGATTTTCAACCAGAAGGATCAGCAGTTCGGACAGATCAACTGAGTCTCAATAACACCTCTAACATCAAGTCCAAAGGGTCACCCATCCACCCACCCTCCCCCCCACTATCACCCAATGAGCTCCAGAGGTGTGGTCCCAGTAGCACCTCAGTGTCAAAGGACAATTCAGTAACAACAATACTAGTGCCTAAAGGCTGATTACGAGTTTGGCGTTCTGAGGACTGCCATGCTGTCGGTCCGACTGCCAGCAGGCTGGGTGAGTGGACCTCTATATTATGAGTTTGGTAGTGAAGGCAACAGAAGACTGCCAGCGGTCCGCCGTCACCACCAGGCAGCACAGACCGCAGCAGTCTGTCTGAGCCACAAACAGGCTGGCAGAGACCATGTTTCTGCTGGACCTATTACGAGGTTGCACACCGCCAATGTGACTGATGCGGTCCAACCACCATGTATCAGGAGGCAAAAACGAACAACATAAATGGAGACACTCACCTGCAGACAACCATACATGTCTGAAGCCTCCATGGAGCCAATCCTCAATGTCATGCCGCAGCTCCTGCTCACAGAAAGACAATGAAATCAACACAGACGTGGACGACACAAATCATAAGTACACACAGCTACCTTTCACAATAACCCTTTAAAAGCAGCACAATGCACCGGCAAACACATTATTGGTGGTGCCGACGGGCAGCAGGTTCCCCTATCATTCTAGACACACACACACTCACATACTGCAACAAGCACACCCACACATTCACAACACGCATATATCAGCCAGCACACACACACACTGCACGGCAATATTACACATATACAGAGGGCTATACAGCACAGGCTAAGGGACACTGAAGGCCACACATCACACACACAAAGCAACTACAACACTAATACTGCACACATACAGATACATTCCACACACTCACACTTAACACTGGCCAGGGACTGCCCACACATACAACACACATATACATCGATGTGCCATAGAACAAAAAACACCACCATTAAACAACCCTGTAATCAACACACACACCACAAACACACACGGCACAGTGGAAGCACAATGCCAGGCACAATACACACAGAGACACATGGACAAATGACAAAAAGCACACCACCACAACAAGACCTGCATAGCTGTTATGGGAGCAGCAGGACCATAAATGAAAGGAAGCTGCACTGGGACACATATCATGCTGAACAAAACATCCACACGGGAATTGCCTGCAATTGGATCCTAGGGACAAGCAATACTAACATCAATTGCCATGCACAGTCACACAATGGGTGAAGGGCAAGGAAACAAAGCACACACAACTTACACTCCATGGGACATACCCCTACACCAACCATCTTAGGGGGACACACACCTAAATAGACACATGTGCACACAAATGCAAAGCAGACTACCACAACTCAACACACTCCATGTCTGCACTGACAAAACTCAAGAACACACACACCACATGTAGACAATAGCCATATCAGGGGACAAGTCATATTCCATACATGCCCACATTGCACACCACAAAAAGAAATACATACCACTACAAACACAATGCAATGCCATGACACCAACATTTCAGCTACATTCACATACCCATCACACAACACACACCCTAACCTTGGGGAACAATAACACTGCACACAAACTCCCAAACTGCAAAAAAACAACATGGAGCATTAAGCAGCACAAAAACACACACAATTACAGGCACACAACCAATGTAAGCCTGGAACAACAGAAACCTAGGGAAGGAAATGCAGGACACAGGTGTATCCAAAAAACCAACAACTGGTTGGCTTTAATAATGCATAAGTCTATTATAAGAGTTTTTTTGTCCAAGGCCAAATGCCATTCTAAAGTCTGTAGCCCAAAAGGTGCAATATTGGGCCCCAACTCAACTCCTGACTGCCATGTAACCTCCACAGATAGGGGAATCAAGGAGACAGGACCTTAGGGATTACCGGGGGGAGTTTGGTTTGGGCTTGAGAGAGGTGGGTTTGGGTTTTGGGTTAGGAGAGGGGGAACCTTCTTGGGAGGCGTAGCTTCTTCTTGGTGGGGGGAGGGGCATGGGTGCTTGTGGGGTGGGGCAGGGGAGGCCATAGAGGTGGAAGGGATGGCCTTTGGGAGGATAACGGTCCTTTTGGGGGTATCACCGGGAAGTGGGGCGAACAGGGGTAAGGCCAAGGTCACAAAGGAAAAGGCACACAATGAGGGGAATCTGTAGGTTGTGGGGATTAGAAGGTTGAGGGAGTGGTTGTCTGACATGGAGGTGTGGATGTCTTGGGTGCATGCTTGTGGTAGGTGTGCTTCTGTGTGGTGGATGTCTATTTGGTTGGTGAGTGAGGGCGTTTATGTGTCTTGGGCTGAGGGGGGGGAGATGCTGGGGGTTGCCGTGGTGGATGGGTAGGTGTCTGTTGGGGTAGTGTCTGCAGGTATGGTGGATGTGCTGCATGTAGTTGTGCCTGTGGTTGTGGTGTCTGCGGGTGTGGTGACTGGGGTGGATATCTGAGTGTCTGCTGGGGTGGTGTCTGTGGGTGAGATGGGTGTGGTGGCTGTATCAGTGACTGTTGATGTGGTGTCTGTAGGTATGCCAGATGTTGGGTGTGTAATGCTGGTGGTGGGGGAGTGTCAGGGCAAGTCGTGACTGTTGCTGTGACTGCAGGTGGTGTGTCTTGTGGTGCTTGTGTTTGTCTGTGCTTCCCTTGTCTGTTGATGTAGATGCATGCAAGTCTGTCTGTGTGCTTTGGCTGGGTCAGGGAAGGGAAGGGAGGATTTGTATTCCTGGACAGCATCCTCGACGCCTCCCAATCCAGATTCAGAAAAAACCATAGCACTGAAACAGCCCTCTTGGCTGCAACAGATGACACCCGCTCCCTGCTAGACAAGGGAGAGATGGCAGCACTCATCCTGCTAGACCTCTCGGCGGCCTTCGACACGGTCTCCCACCAAACCCTGATATGCAGACTTCAGGAAGCCGGCATCAGAGACAAGGCACTCGACTGGATCCAATCCTTCCTCTCCGGCAGAACTTAACAAGTGAGATTCGCCCCCTTCCTCTCAGACTCCACACCTACCACCTGCTGAGTTCCCCAGGGCTCCTCTATCAACCCCACACTGTTTAACGTCTATATGGCCCTGTTGGCCACCAGCGTCAGAAGCTATGGAATGAACATCATCTCCTACGCTGACGACACCCAACTCATCCTCTCCCTATCCAACGAACCCAACACAGCCAGACAAAACTTCTGCGAAGGCATGGGAGCAGTCACCAACTGGATGAAAAACAGCTGCCTTCAACTCAACGTTAACAATACAGAAGTACTCATCATGGGCCCTCAACCCGATGCGTAGAATGACTCCTGGTGGCCACCCACCCTCGGAACCCCCACCCCCACGAGCCAAACCTGCAACCTCAGGATCATCCTGGACTCCAAACTCTACATGGACCGCCAAATCAACTCAGTCACTTCCACCTGCTTCCACACCCTCCGCCTCCTACGCAAGACCTTCAAATGGATCCCCATCAACACACAGAAAGACCGTCACACACACCCTCATTACCAGCAGACTGGACTACAGCAACGCTCTCTACGCAGGGATCAACAAGAAACTCACCCGCAAACTACAGAACATCCAGAACACCACCGCCAGACTGGTCCTCGACCTGCCTCGACAGTGCCACATCTCTCAACAGCTACGCACACTACACTGGCTTTACATAGAGAAAAGAATCACCTTCAAGATCCTCACCCACGCACACAAAGCCCTCCATGACACCGGACCAGCCTACTTGAACAGGTGACTCAACTTCCACGTATCCCACGGGACCCTACTCTCAGCCCAGCTCTCTCTTGCCGAAGTACCCCGCATCAGGAAAACAAGAACAGGGGGACGCTCTTTCTCCCACCTCGCAGCCAACACCAAGAATGCCCTTCCGCTCCACATCAGACAGACCACCTCCCTCCTCAACTTCATGAAGGAGCTGAAGACATGGCTTTTCGACATGGCTTTTGAAGAACCACCTCACTGTTGACGCTACACGCCCCACCCCTCACCCCCCATCAGTGCCTTGAGACCCTTGCAGGTGAGTGGTGGCGCTTAACAAACACTGATTGATGATTGATTGACTGGGAAGAGGAAGGTGGAGCGGGGACAGTAGACAAGGGGTGACTGGCTGCCATCAGTGTGGAGGCCAGAACCTGAAAAGATCTATGTAGGACAGCCATTGCACCGTGAATGCTGTCCAGGAATGTGTTTTTCTGCTGGAGTTGTGTCGCCAGTCCCTGGATGGCATTCATGATGGCAGACTGATCCCATAGGGATCGACTTCACTGAAGGCAGCAGGGGTAAATGGGGCAGGGGCAGAGGTGCCTGCGGCAAAGGAGACGCCCACCCTCTTGAGTGAGCTGGCACGGCCAACTAGGTGGGGAGCAACAGGGAGGGCAGCGATAGAACGGGGGTGGCAGACAAAGATGGTACTGGAGTGGTCCCCGATGGGTCAGGCACCACTAGGGAGTGGCCACTGGCGTAGGAATCCGATGATGTTGATGAAAGTTTGGTCTCACCCGTGGCACTCCCCTTGCCCTCTGGGTGGCCCCGTCTCCTTAGCCTGCCGGTGCTGATACTGACAAAAGGAAGTGAATAGGATCATAACATTAATCACAACTCTAAGAGACAAAGCATACCATCATGTCAAGTGGCCCCTCCACATGAATTGACAGCAAAGTGGCACCATCATGTGCCAACATAAAACCATGCATGCCACCTTGAATTACAAACGAAGCACATGAGCAAATGTTGGTCACAGATGACTAGAATAGCAGGGAAGAAGTCTAGCTATACCACAACTAGATGACCACTCCACCCCGAACCTATGCCACATGCAGCACAACACTGTGAGCCCATAGCCAACAATTGAATACCATTGTACGGTACCCTAGCAAATAAACAGGCACAGTCCTATGCACACATCTACCTTGTACTTATATTATGTATCAACAAAAACAGATGATGCTAGGGAAAGGCAGACAACCCTGGTACTGACATGCTATTCCTTCATTAAGTGACCTGGAAACATCCATATCACTATGGACACATCACAACTAATTACAGCTCTACAAGTAACACTTGCACTAATTGAGTCAAGGAGGTAGTAGCAACGTCACACAGATGTCCCCCACATGTGGTGTTGCCAGGGACAACAATGAAGTCAGGTCCAAAACATCATGGAAAAATGTCTCCAGACTCATAAGTATTACCCTGTAAGACCCAGGATAGCCCCCACCAATGTTTCATACCCATTTCTACTTCAACCTCTGAGTGTGTTTGTAGTTGACAACTGTACCATGCTGGAAGGAGGACACATACCTTACAATCACTAACAAGAGGACACCAAATTGTTGTACAATGAGAAGCAACATCACTACCCACATGTCAGACATGACAAGCATGGCATCTGCCTGTGGAAGAATCCCTGACCTCAAACACAATTAATGCAATCATAACTGCAAGTCATTCCATGATGCATCACAACAGTCAGGGCACAACTTCCAAAGTACACACAGGTGTTTTGCACCTACAACATACTCCATCAAGATTACCATAGATCATGAAGTGGATCAACACCCTGGCCCTACCTGTCATGTCCATCATAGCTAATGCAGTGACACATGACAAAGTACACACCATGAGGCATGAATGTATCTGTCTGACTACGTGTGATGGTGACACAGTCCTGTCTGGGGCATCACAGTGAATGGACAACCATTGCCAAAGTATCATACCAACAACAGGACCCCATGGACATACATGTGAGAAATTTCAGACATCATGCCATTGGCATGGCTAGCACAAGCTTACATCTAATGCATACATATGTGTCCTAGTGGAAATGGAGCACATGCACACAGGTATGTAAAAGGTATGTTGGCCATACCTATGAGACATCATCCATGACAAAGCACCTTCTTCACTTACCAAGGGAAAGTACCTTGCTACAGCTGTCAAGATTTTGCCGTGTAAGTCACGTTACATGTATGATGGACACCCATGCATCACAGACCGCAGTGAGACATCAGCACCCAACATACAATAGAGAAAACCTGCCCCTGGCTTAAAGAATTCAACCTAGACATATCTCCAGGTACATGGCAGAGGACAGTGAGCCACATCCTACCCATCTTTGTACTGTGACATTTGGGAGGAGTGATCTGTTGGTGGAAACTAGCACCCACGGGTGTAGTTAAAACCCAATAATTGAACACTTAACAGAGTGATATGTGCTCCTTCCTGTGCAATTGAACTGAGGGGTCCCCACAGTTCAGTCTCAGGTCCCAGACCCAAAAGGATGAGCACACCAGTTGGGAACACATGGCCTGTATACATCAACATTATCACAGATCATGTGACACATGGCACGTCCCACATTGTCAGGGGGAGCACCCTTTCTCTCGCTCAATCACCTGGTAGAGGGCCAATAATGTAATTGCATTGTACTCACCCCTTTGTGGCTGCTGTGCTGCCCTCACACACCCATCAAAGGCTGGGTAGACCACCACCAAAATGTGGGCCATTAGGGGGTCATGGTCCGACGGGCACCCCATCCTCAATGGGAGGACAGCCCTAGTAGGACCTCTCCGGTCTTCCTGGCCCAGCGACTCAGGTCCTCCCACCTCTTCCAACAGTGGACACTCTGCAGGCTGTGGACCCCCAGGATCCACACCTTCTTGGCGATGGCTCATCAGATCCCCTTCTTCTGATGGGCGTTGACCTGCATGGATGCAAATGACAAGACAAGATCTTATATCCACAAATCCCACTCAAAATGGCTGAGTCACATACATGTCAGTGCACCTAGCTAATAACATCCTGTCTTGATCATCCTGTCTACTTTTGGCACATAGTAGTCTCTGGACACAGGGGCATGACTGCAAACACTCCCAAATAGGGTGGCCTACACCCCCGCAGATCAGGCCCTGCACTGACCTGGTAGGAAAACAGTGTCTTTTGTGGGACATGAGCTAACCACATGACATTGACCTGGAACATGATGGAACACATCACAGAAAGTGCCAAGTGACAGGTACACCACCCAGCTTACAATGCACAGAAACATTGACTACCTCTAATTGTTACCCACTGCATACAGTAGCTACAGGTCACAGCCAGCCTACAGACAGACTCATTGTGCTTGGACCACATTGAAGGTAGCGACATGTGTGGCACACAAAGAAGCAAGCCTGTCCATGTGTGGATATGCGCAGATACAGATGCAGGCATGTGCTACATGGGGGGGGTGGTCTGTGTGACATATCAACATTGATATACACACTTCCACACATGTGTACACAAAACCCATAGCACTGTAATAGAAACCTGGCCATGCACTGCACATGTTCCGGCCAAACCACAGAGTTCAAAATCATGGCACATCAGTGAACAACACACAGTTTGCAGTTCTGCAATGTCCAAAATGCATGGAAACTGCACAGGACACATAAGATCTGGGTGAAAGTGACAACAGGGCTGTGGGATCAAGGGACCTGTCAAGGATATGTGACACACATTGTCAGAGTTGATATGAGCACATCAGTCACAGATCAAAACTATGCTGCAAATGCAATTTCCATAGTAATCAGTAGACATAGGCTCAAGAAGCTGCATATTGGCTTGATTTGGCAGGATTGCATGCTGTACAGTGATGCAGGGTGTGGGCACAGTTTCACACTTGCAGCACAAAAGGGAATCTATATCAGCCCAGATTTCAACTTTTGCAGTGAGTAACAATTGACAGTGCCCGTTCTCTGCAGACCTACACAATGCACCATGTCCAATAAATCACATGCACCACAGAACATTATTTAGCCCACAGCTAATTATCAATGGGTGTCTATGTGCAGAGCTGAGGGGCGTAGTGAGTCAATACCTGGCTTCAGAACAACAGTCTGAAAAGGCCAGATGTGGCCAGAGATCAATATGAAAATACAGTAAGGCCTCAAATAGTGAGCAACCAACCAATACAACATGCATTCACCCTTCCTGCTGTCATGCAACCACATGTGACCACACATTTTCTACATCGTCTGGCAAGATTTGCCTGGGTATGGCTGTCATGACACCTCACTGTGCATCAAACGCAAGTTGGGTCAGGGAACACTCAATGCACACTCACCACTTTGCCTCAGGACTCCAAACCTGTCACTTGACATAAGTACATGCCCATTGACTCTACCATTGATGCACACTGACAGCACCTACAGGGCATAAAGGACACAATCTTAAAAACCAGGCCTAACCCTAGCCTAACTAAAGCTAAGATAAGTAGAGGTACAGAGAAAAGTGTGCACATGGTGCACTTACCTGCTTCTCTAGTGCACCATAGAGCTGTTCATACAGGGGTAGGACCTTCTCCACAAGCTTCTCCAGCTCTTCTGTTGAGAAGGCAGGGGCTCTATCACCTATAGGACGTGACATGATTGCTCCCAGAGGTGGTACACAGCAGCTCAGGTCATGGAGGTCTTGCTGGCTGCAGTGTCAGGAGTCGAGTGAGAGATTCAGCAGAAGATGGCGGTCATGTCTGCCATGTAAGCGACCGTCACAGCCAGCGAACACTGCCATTAGCCCAAAATCACCACAGGCAGCAATGTTATCCAATGGGAGTGTCTGCCACGGTAGCATATGCCTTCTGCCATGACGACTTCCTCCAGTGGTCGCAGGCGGTTCTTAATGTCCAGTGAAGTAGATCAGGCAGCTGCCATTTTAGAGGCATACATTGCTATTAGACGCTAATTTTGGATGTGTGATAATTGTGAAAATGTTGTTCAGATGAATCTTGGGTGCTGGCCTTGTCATATTATATAGGTCAATCATGTCAGTGATCATATTGTTATATTGTCCAGCACATATTACAACATTTTTGGGCGAACAGCCACCACTCTCTCACCCACGGGCAATGCATGATCTTGGACATTGTCTCACAAGCAGAGTTGGAAGTTAGTTGCCCATCATGTTGCAGTCAAGATAGGAGAGGATTTGTACACATGTTTTGAAAGGTAAAGGGGTAACGTCAAGGCTATTGTTAGCCTTGGTGAGTGCTGTGAATCATGTTTTCACTGACTCACATGACATGTCTTAGTTCGTATATGACATGTATTTTGTAAATTGCAAGGGGCACAATGAGTGACAGCCATATCTCCCTTTTGTCCCACATAGTTACCCTGGGAGGAGAAGGATCATACAACCTCCTGTGTACCATCCACTAGCAGACTTGCAGGCCATGGAGAACAGACATGTGATTCAGATCTATCACCTGGATTGTCAGATAATAATGGATCTTTGTCATCAGTTGGAGCCAGATCTGATGCCAGCCATCCATCATCCAAATAGCATACCACCCATTGCACAAGTCATGTGAGTGTTGCAGTTCCTGGCCACAGGGTCCTTCCAAAATACAGTGGCCCTAACTGCTGGGATGTCCCACCCTATGTTAAATCTGATCCTGAAGGAGGTTCTCTCAGCAGTGTTGAAACACCTGGACAGCTACATCTGTTTTCCTCAACATAAGGATTTTGCCCATGTGAAGGGAAAGTTCTATGTTTTGGCACACATCCCACAGGTTGTGGGAGCCATTGATGGTACCCATGCAGCCTTGGTTCCACCGCATGGCAATGAACAGGTCTATTGGAACAGGAAGAAGTTATATTCCATCAATCTCCAAGTAGTTTATTTGGCAGACCTCTACCTTTCCCAAGTATGTGCCCGGTAGCCGGGTTCAGTCCATGATGCCTTTATCATGCGGAACAGCGCTATCCCCAGCTGATGACACAACTGTACCTAGAGAGGGCCTGGCTAGTTGGTAAGTAACATATGTCATGTGTGTTTGTATGTTATATCTGTTACCAGTGAGATGATGTTCTGGATTCATGGTTGCACATATGTTGCATTCCCTTACAAGGGACTCTGCATAGCCAAACCGTCACTGGTTGTTGACACAAATAAGGAACCCAACCACGCCAGGGGAAGTCCGCTTCAACGAGGCACATGAAAGCACACAGTGTGTCGTGGAGCAGCCTTCTGGGCTCCTGAAGGCAAAATTTTGTATATAGGCAAGACAGGTGGAGCCCTCCTCTACTTACCCGCAAAAGTGTGTAAGATCATTGTGGCCTGTTACATGCTCCACAACATTGCCTCAAGGAGAAACATCCCATACATCATTGATGAGGGGGAGCTGGCGGTGCCACCGGGTGAGAATCCGGAAATGCCAAGTGAGGATGTTAGTGATGGGGATGAAGGTGGAGACATGTGGGCTGGTCTCATCAATCAGTACTTCACTTGAGTGTAAGTATGTGATGTTTAATGATTTATGTGACTGCATGGGGTACTGTAGGATTCAGGATTTGTGGAGAATGGTATCTCTGTCACAATGAGACAGGGCATCTCACGCATCACACAGCCAAGGTTTTCTGGCTACATCAGACTTGAAGATGTGACTCTTGAGGATCTCCTTTGTTTGGGGCAGTCATATTCCATTGTCAGAGAAACTACAGTATCTTTAGAAGAGTTTCCTGTCTCATGTTTGCTGTTACCAACCTAAAGTCCTTGTTTTTCACTTTTTCCCCGCAGGTCTCTTCACCATGCCATCCTCATGTGGGCACTTCAGAGTAGTGTCATTGGCAGGTGGCTGTTGCTGGGTTGACGTGAAGTGGACATGGATTTATCCAGGTACTGTTGTTTGCAGATTTGGGGTGTGAGAGTCCCATACCCAGGCTGCCTGGACAGTGGGAGGGCCGATATCTGAGCTACACAATAGACCTGTTTGCTCTAGTATGTTGGTCCAATGGTCTCATGTGTATGATCATGTTTCATTGTCACAGGTCATCCTGTGCAAACCATTATCTCTACCTTCACGTTGTGTTGACAAGGATCCTGTATGACCTCTATGTAGCTGTCAATGTGTTACCTCACTGCAGGCCACAGTGCCTATACCACATCACTGACATAGGTTTGTAACATGCCAACAGATGGCTGACCATTGTAAGAGGTTGGACCGCTGAGTAAGAAATGTTGTGTTGTCCTCTGTCTGTGTCAGAGGGTATGTTAAGTTGGTAGACACGGTTATGGTATGTAATAAGGGTCAAGCTGGTGACAAAATCCACCAATCTGTTAGCCTGTTCTACCTGACAGGGTCTGACATAGCCCTTTCTTTTGTGGTCAGGGGGACGGTACTTTGAGATATCTAGCAGAAGCAACAATGTTTTGTCATTTTTGCCTATGACAGTCCAGACCCGTTGGCAGCCTCTGTGCTGCATAGCGTAAATAAAATGGTTTGTGTGAGTGTCACTTGTGTCATTGTATTGGTAGTGATCCTCAGCAAGACACTACCTGTGACATATCCCTCCTTACATTATCACCTTATGAATACCTCATTTGCATCACATGAATTTCACATTGAACATCTCCCAATGATCCAAAATGAATAGAATACATTGAATGGCACTTGTGTTTATGTGAAAAAGAAGTGTCAAACAGTGAAATGGTCAGTTGTGGTGGATGTCATCATTAGAGTTGCTACCACAACATTTGAGGTCAAAAGTCCAGTGTCCTACTATCATGGAAAATGGAAAGTGGTTGAGGAACACTCAGCAGAGTGAATCTGTGGCCCACAAAGGGGTTCCATCGGTAAGAGCTCACTTTCTGGCAATGGGTGTGGTCTTGCCATCTGCATTTCATGGAAGTTTGGGCGGACGTCCCCGCTTGTGGGAGGGGTTCTTCAGCTACAGAGGCAGTGGTGTCTGAGGCAGGTCCTTCCCCTAGCAGGGCCTCCCATCCACTGGCTGCCACTGATGTAAAAGGGACTGGTGTTAGTTGGCCAATGGAAGGGGTCTGGTGGTCCCTGCTCAGGGTAGTGTTGATGTCTCTCAACACACCTGTTAGGGAGGCCATGTGGGCATTGAGGGCATTGTGGGCCTCCCACTGTTGCATAATTTCCTGGTGGTTGTCCCTCTGCAGCTTCTGGATCCCCGAGTACAGTAAGTACCTGGCCCATCAAGCCTTGGGGTTGTTGGTAAGCTCCTAAGACTTGGGTGATGGTGTCCTGGGCAAAACTATCCCCAGCAGCCTCAATTCGCTAGCCCACAGCATTACTCCCACGCACCCTACCCCCACGTGCCTGCACCCTTGGCACAGCTTGCCCCCTACCACTGGATCCAGGTCCTTCATTGTCAGTAGTGTCTTGTTGTGACTCCGGTACCTGGACTGTGGGGCAGGAGATGGTTGTAACTGTCCTTGGGACACAGGTTTGGGTGTGACAGGTTGCCTGTGATGCTGATGCAACAGGGATGGGAGGAGTCAATGTGGGCAGGGTGACGCTGACAGGTGTCATCTGACCAGGTTCCCCAGATGGGCCAGAGCCGTCCTCATCGTCCACACTTCCAAAGATGCTATCCTCGCTGAGGGCTTCATCCAGGTGGGAGTGGCACTCTCTGGAGTAATCTAAATGGCCCCAGTGGCAGGTAGACATGTTGAAGTGAGAAACAGAATGTTACAGGTTGTGTCAACACCAGGACAGTGCGCGCTCTACGGGCATCTAGAATGCAAAAACCCAATGCTTGCAAGATAAAGTAATTTATGCATTGTGATGATATGTTATTGTTTAACCTTTTGCATTGCAGAATTCCATCCAAAAGATTCATTTTTAAGGTGCTTATAAATACTGTACATTTACAATGTATTGCTGCAGACATTCAGAGTGTGCTAGGGTGTGGTCCCTTTCCAGGGCCTTCTGGAGACTTTCCCTGCAACATGCCTGGGCGTGGTTCTAGGCTGGGCCAAGACTCTATAAAAGAGAGTCAGCCCAACTTCCAGTGCTCACTATTCAGAGGTCCCGGTGCAGAGCAGCAGCTTCTTCCTGAGCTCCTGTCCCGGCAGCCTATTTGGATTTTCCAGTCTTCTGCACTCATCTCTCATTGGTGATCACTGCTTCCAGGCGGTAAGACGGTGTTTGGACATTTCCCAACACCGTAATTGAGAATCTTCATATTCTTGCTTTTAATTCTTAAATGAATAACAGATTACTTGTGCGCTGCCATTTTTTGACATTTGTATAGTGGTTTGCAAATAGGGAGGACACACAATTTATTCCATAAAGATTTGACTTCGTTATTATATTATTGTTCATTGCGCGCTGATATTTCTTGACATTTACATGATGTTTTACGAGTTGGCAAGACGTGCAACTCATGTCATGAGCATTTAACTTTGTTGTTCATTGCGCGCTATCTTTTCTTGACATTTACATGGTGACATTCGAATCGGCGAAACGCGCGATTTACTTCTCGTGTGTAATTCATGCTGTTCATTGTGCGCTATCATTTTCTGGCATTTACATGGCGGCATTCGAATCGGCAACACGCGCGATTCTTTCCTTGAGTGTTTTTTCATGTTGTTCATTGTGTGCTACTATTTCTTGGCATTTGTATGGTGGCATTTGAATCGACAAGGCGCGCGATTCTTTCCCTGAGTGCTTTTCATGTTGTTCATTGTGTGCTACTATTTCTTGACATTTGTATGGTGGCATTTGAATCTGCAAGACGCGCAATTCTTTCCTCATGTATAAATAATGTAAATTACTGTGCGCTACCATTCTAAAACATTTTCTTGGTAGCATTTCAAGTTGACACGTCGCGTGATTTATTCCTTGAATCTACGTTGTGTGATTTCATGGTGCACAAACCTTTATGGTGTTTAATACTCATATAAAAATCTGTAATGTGCGCAATTTACTTCCAAATGTTTTTTCTGAGATGAACACAACAATACCAGAATTGTAGATGTAATGCTGAGTGTTCCTGATATGTATTCATAAAAGGAGATTCATAAGGTTGTTTAGAAATTGCTCAGAGTGTTTCCTGATTCTCATGCTAAAGAAAGTACTTGAATCTGAAAGTCCTATTTAACTTTTCCTGTTTCCTCCTTAGGTATTCGGTCATCTAAAGCCTAGTCAGATTTATGATTATTCCAGGGTTGTTTATGTTTTTTCGGAAAAGACGAAGCTTAGAGTTGTAGCATGATACTGATTTCATGAGATGTAATTTTGATGTTGTGTTTTAACCTTTTGCTTCCTACAGGTCTCCTTCCCAGCTGTTCCCGTACTAATCCCCTTTTCCCCACTTGGTCTCTCTTAGACTCTGTGATAAATCTAATCAGAGTATTGGAGCTGTCTTGTGGTGGAAGTGTTGGGAACGTGCACGGACCCCGAGGATCTGGTGACTCTGACAGAATAGTGAGCCCACAAATTATTATCCTCCTGGTTTGTGTATGTTCTCAGCATGGCCACACTGGACGAGCTAGTCAAGGCTATCACCCAGCTCCAGTCAGAAGTGGTATCATCAAAGGATTTGACAAATAGTCTAGCTGAGAGGGTGAGTCAGTTACAGAATAAGGTTGAGAAGAAAGAACAAAGTCCCACAGGTGTGTCTTGGCCAGGTACTTCTTCTCAAACTTCTGGAGGTAGTCCGACTAACATTTCCCTCAATGTTCCTTCAGCCATTCCTTTAGCTCCCCCAGAAGGCTTCTCAGGTGATCCCTTGAAAGCGCAATCGTTTCTGGTTCAAGTGGAACTTCACTTAACCTGCAGACCACATACTTTCCCCTATGCCCAGTCTAAAGTAGCTTTCTTGTTGTCATATCTGTCTGGAGATGCAGCTTCTTGGGCTATTCCTCTTGTGCGTAAAAATAGTCCCCTGTTGTACAACTGGAAACATTTTGTTCGTGAATTTGAGAGAGTTTTAGATCGTAGAACTGTAACACAGTCAGCAGATGGTGAATTATTAGACTTACGCCAAGGGAATCAGGACTTAGGGGGTCATTCTGACCTCGGCGGTAAAAGCCGCTTACCGCCGGTCAGAAGGCCGCCACAATACCGCCGCGGCCGCGGTCAGCCACCACGGACATTCTGACCCACAACTGCAAAACCTCCGAAAATCCGCCCTCCACTGCAGTCTGCCACATCAGCGGCCAGTGGTAAACTGGAGAAGACCAAACCTCCACCGCCACGCCAACAGAAATACGCCCATCCCATTATGACCCGCAAATCCACGCGGCGGTCATTCAACCGCGGTATTCCATTGGCCGCGGTCAAAATACACACACCTTTACAAACCCCTACCACATTGGACAATTTGAAAGGCACACACCTGAAACACATACACACACCACTCCCACACATCCAATACCATATAAAACACAAACCCACATCACCCACAAACCCCTACCAACAAAAACCAGAGACGAAGGAGAGAGAGAGACACATCAGAGAATAGAGAGCCAGACACACAGAGGCACACCGCAACATCACACACACCACATAGAAGCACAAAGCACCACACACCAACACACACATTGTCACATACACCACCCCACACCTCATACACAGCACCCCATGGCACCACAAAGGCACCCACGCTTTTCGGACCAAGAACTCCGGGTCATGGTGGAGGAGATCATAAGAGTGGAACCCCAGCTCTTCGGCTCACAGGTCCAGCACACCACCATAGCAAGGAAGGCGGAGCTCTGGCAGCGGATCGTGGACAGGGTCAACGCGGTGGGACAGCATCCCAGAAATCGAGAGGACATCCGCAAACGATGGAACGACCTACGGGGGAAGGTGCGCTCGATGGTCTCGCGACACAACATCGCAGTGCAGAAGACTGGCGGGGGACCCCCACCCACTCCACCCGAATTCACAACATGGGAGCAAGAGGTACTCAACATCCTGCATCCTGATGGCCTCACTGGAGTACACGGAGGAATGGACTCTGGTAAGTACAAGGCCAACCACTTCACCCCCCCCAGCATGCTAACCCCCACCCTCACCCCCAACCCCCCAGCACACATCCTCCCTGAGAATGTCTCCCCAGCACAACCCACCCAACACCAACCCCTGCATGCCACCCCCAAACTATGGACACCCATCACCTAAGCATGACCACTGCACATACCCATCACCCCCCCCCACAAAACACCCTCACAACACCTCCCCCAAGGGAATGCCAGCACTGGGGGACAAGGGCACCCATAAAACGCAAGCTAATGCACACACAGAAACAATAACCATACCCTCTTACCCCATGCAGGACCTGAACGACAACACACCGGTCAGGAGGGACCAGAAATGTCCATCCCACCCCCGGAACAGGCCCCTAGTGATGACAGCAGCTCTGTCGACCTGGAACCTGACGACCAGCCCGGACCATCGGGGACCTCTGGGCAGTCGGTTCCCCTCACCCAGACACAGGCCACTGCAGACCCAACCCCCTCTGGGAACAACAGCACAGCTCCCACCCAGCGGGCCCATGCCTCTGTCTCTAGGACAGGTCAATCAGCGGTGTGTCTACCACTACAGGGCCCCCAGGGTAACCCACCAACCCAACAACAACAGGGACCTGGGGGCAGTGGGAGTGGGCACACCGTCTAGGGGACAGAGGCCCAGGGAAACAGGGCAACTCGGAGGGCTGCTGTGCGACAGGGGGGGGAGGAGAGGCCCAGGGAACCCACTCTCCAAGAGGCCCTCACCACCATCATGGCAGCCTACCACCACTCACAAGAGACGATGGCGACGGTACTGGCCAGGTTCCAGGAGATCCAGGCACAGCAGGAGCAACGCTACATGGGGTTCAGCGACCAACTCAGCAACATCTCAACCGCTATGGGGAGCATAGTCCAGGCCCTGAACCGTATAGAGGACACGTTTCGGGACCATGTGGCATCACACAGGGCCCCTGTCACTAGCCAGGAACAGGAACAGCCTACCACCTCCGCCGGCGCTAGTGGACAGGAGGCCCCACCACAACGACAGCCCACCAGAACCCCACCTCCTGCTGAACAACAACCGCCCCGCAAAAGGAGCCTGAGATAAAAAAAAACGACAGAGTAGGATGTCAAGTCCCCCGCCAGCATCACATACCCCCTGAAGTCCTCCCACTGTTCCACATTGCCACCCTGTCAAACCTTGAACTGCCCCTGCTCCATCCTGCCACAGGCATATGGACAATGCACCTGTGAGACTGAGAACTGGACTCCGCCATGGACATTACTCCACCCCCACCCATCACTGTTTCACTATCATGTACCAATATCTATGCACTAATAATAAATCACACATTGCACTGAAATCAATCAGGACTCAGCCTGTCTTATTTACAAATGTATGACACATTACATATCAATTACGTATTATTAACATTGTGAATTACACATACCGAGGTAACTTAGCATTAGTCCATGGGCCAACCAAGCCGAGGTCACGCAGTGGCTCATACAGCACAGAAAAGGGAAGGGAAAATCAAACATCATGTTCATAGGTCTGGGGGGAAATCGACAAAGTTGAGATGCAGGAGGCTTTCAGGAAATGTAAAATGGCATGGGTGATTATTACCTGTGTGCTACTGGAAATACTGTTCTATTACTCTGTCCCTGTTGTCTGTGTCGTCCTCTGAGTCTTCCTCCTCTTCACTCTCCGCAGGCTCCACAGCTGCTTCAACACCACCATCTGCACCATCCTCCTGCAGGAAAGGAACCTGACGTCGCAATGCCAGATTGTGAAGCATACAGCAGGCCACTATGATGTGGCACACCTTCTTTGGTGAGTACATCAGGGATCCCCCAGTCATATGCAGGCACCTAAACCTGGCCTTCAGGAGGCCAAAGGTCCTTTCGATGATCCTCCTAGTTCGCCCATGGGCCTCATTGTACCGTTCCTCTGCCCTGGTCCGGGGATTCCTTACTGGGGTCAGTAGCCAAGGCAGGTTGGGGTAACCAGAGTCACCTATTAGCCACACACGTTGTCTCTGTAGCTGCTCCATCACATAGGGGATGCTGCTATTTCGCATCACATACGCGTCATGCACTGACCCTGGGAACTTGGCATTTACATGGGAGATGTACTGGTCAGCCAAACAGACCACCTGGACATTCATCGAATGATAACTTTTTCTGTTTCGGTACACCTGCTCATCGTCTTTTGGGGGTACCAAAGCCACATGGGTCCCATCAATGGCACCAATGATGTTGGGGATATGTCCAAGGGCATAGAAATCACCCTTCACTGTAGGCAAGTCACCCTCCTCTGGGAAAATGATGTAGCTCCGCATGAGTTTCATCAGGGCAGACAACACCCTGCTCAAAATCTTTGAAAACATAGGCTGAGACATTCCAGATGACATGGCCACTGTGGTCTGGAATGACCCAGTTGCCAAAAAATGGAGGACTGACAAAACCTGCACCAGAGGGGGAATCCCTGTGGGTTGGCGGATGGGGGACATCAGGGCTGGCTCCAGCTGGGCACACAGTTCATGGATAGTGGCACGGTCAAGTCTGTATTGAAGTATTATATGGCGTTCTTCCATTGTCGACAGGTCCACCAGCGGTCGGTACACGCGAGGATTCCTCCTTCTCATCGCAAGTCCCAGCGGACGGTGCCTAGGAAGGACAACATGGAGCACAGAGTCAGCCAAACCACAGGTACGTACACACAGCTTGCACAGTTAAAGAATGGCAATGGGTTGAAAGACGTGTATGTGTGGCAATGCAAGGCCTAGGCCTGTGTGTCGCAGTCAAAATTAAGCCATATAGGCCCTTGAAATGGCGGCTGCCTGACCTGTGAAGTGGGACAATGGGATGTGAGGTCAATGCGCTGGCGGGGCACACCGTGGCGGTAGGCGGTTGAAGACCGCGGCGCAAAGCCGCATTGGTTAACATTGAAGCCTATGGGTTTCAGGAGCCAATGACGATGTGCGCCGGCGGTCGCGGTATGCACCGCCGCGGTACGCACCGCCGCGGGCGTGACCGCCATTTTCTATCTGATTAATCACTCGAGACCTGATCATCCACAGGAGAGGACCTATACTGCAAGTGCTGCTGTGACCTCGGTCTGGAAGATACAATGGCTGCTGCGACTGGGGAAAGGGCCCCTGCCTTCACGTCTGAAGAGTTGGAGAAGCTCGTGGATGGGGTCCTCCCCCAGTATGCGCTACTCTACGGTCCTCCAGACCAACAAGTGAGTACACCGGGTGCACATGGAATGGGCTATGCCTGTGTGGATTGGGGTGGATGTAAGTTGGTAGGGTGGGGGGCGAATGAGGAGTGCAACGCCCGACAGATGAGAGCATGTGCCATATGGCAAAGTTGGTGGAGGGGGCCAATCACATCTAACATGCAGGTCATTGATGATTTCCTCCTTTCCACCCTGTACATGTCAAATAGGTCAGCGCCCATCAGAAGATCGAGATTTGGCGTGCCATCGCCAAGGAAGTCCGGAACTTGGGGGTCCACAACAGACGGGGCACCCACTGCCGCAAGAGGTGGGAGGACATCCGCCGCGGAACAAGGAAGACCGCAGAAACACTGCTGGGGATGGCCTCCCAACCTAGGAGGGGTGCCAGTCGCACCATGACCCCCCTGATGTCCCGGATCCTGGCGGTGGCCTACCCTGAATTGGATGGGCGCTTTAAGACATCACAGCAGACACAAGGGGGTGAGTATCAGCACATTCTCCTATCTTTCTGCGCAGTGGAGGTGTCTGGGTGGGGGAGGAGGGCTGTGGGTGACATTAGGCCAGGGCGCTTTCTGTAGTGTAGTCCTCTCCCTTAGGCATGGCCCTGTGCCCCCGGCCCCCACCTCTGTAGGGTGACAAGTACAGCCATTGAAGGTCCAGCATCTCCCATGTGCACGTTTGACGTCTCTTGGCCTGTTGTCCTAGTCAGTAGTACTGAGTAGTGTACCCCGAATGCGCGGCTTAGTGCATTAGGCTCCTGTGTCTGTCCTCTCCGCCAACGGTGTTGACATTGCATGCACTCAACCTGGTCTTCTTTTTTCTCCCCCCACCCTTTCTCTTCATCTTCTTGTGCATGTGTGCATTAGCATCATCAGGTGGAGGAGATTTGGCATCGGAGCACGAGGGAGCTGCAGGACACAAGGCCCCGGTGGGCCCAGGAACAGACACCGAGGGCACCAGTGATCCGGAGGGCGAGGGGAGCACCACGACGGGGACCGCTGGTGAGAGCAGCGACAGCGACACGTCCTCGAATGGGAGCTCCCTAGCGGTGGCGGCAACATCCATGCCCCCGCCTCTACAGGTACAGCCGCCACCCAGCGCACCAGCCCCGCCCTCCCAGCAGCCCCTCAGTCTTCGCTCCGTGCCCGTTCGCCCAGGAAGGCGCGCGTCTCCTTCGCCCCAAGCACCTCAGCCCCTGCCCCTGTTGCCCCTGCTGCCCTCAGTGCGGAGCTCATTGACCTGGTAAGGACGCTCATTGTTGGGCAGACGACCCTTTTGAATGCCATCCAGGGTGTGCAAAGGCAGGTGCAACAGAGCAATGCGTACCTGGAGGGCATTCATTCGGGTCAGGCTGCCCATCAACGAGCGTTCACTGCTCTGGCCTCAGCACTGACGGCAGCCATTGTCCCTGTTTCCAGCCTCCCTCTTCTTACTGCCTCCAGCCTTTCTCTGTCTCCTGTTCCTCAGCCTATCCCATCCACACCATCAGACCAGCCTGCACACACCTCAACACCCAAGAGCAGCTCATCCAAACACAAGCACCACAGATCCCACAAACACTCACCCAAGCAACACCCAGATGCAGACATGCCAACAGCCACTGCCACCCCTGTGTCCCCCTCCTCCTCGTCTCCCTCCTCCCTCCCTGTGACGTCTACACTCACACCTGCATGCACCCCAACATCAGCCAGTGCTTCCATCACCACCTCACCCTCCAGTACAGTCCACACTCGTGCAGTCACCACCCCCACTGCCATTTACACGTCCCCTGTGTCCTCTCCCACTGTGTCTGTCACCCCCTCTTCCAAGACACACAAACGCAGGCAGACACCCACCCAACAGCCATCCACCTCACGACAGCCTACAGCACCAGCACCTTCACCCAATGACAGCACACCTGACTCTCCTACAACCACCTCCTCTTCCTCCACTTCCATCTCCACTTCTCCTACCCTTTACCTTGGCACTAAAAAACTTTTCCTGGCTAACCTTGACCTCTTTCCCTCCGATGAGCTCCCCCCTCCATCTTCAAAGAGTCCCAAGAGCACCGCAGCCACCACCAGCCCAGCTTCGGGTGTCACTGTTGTGCATGGGTTCTGGAGCCCACCCTTTGCCAGCAGTGACACATCGATCAGCAGCAAGGACACGTCCAGCCCCCCCCCTGGCAAGAGGACCCGCAAAAACAAGGCCCGCCGTGCGAGGACCGACAGGGCTGCCCCCAAGGAGCAATGTGCGGCCACTTCACCACCCACACCATCTAGGGGAGGCAAGGGCCCGAGAGCCCCATCAAAGGAGCGGAAGGGCAGCAGGAGCGCGGAGAAGGTGGACCCCACATGTCACATCCCAGCTGGGAAGGAGGACACTAAGGAGGCCAGGAGTCCGTCCCCGAAGGGTCCAGAAACGTCACGGTCCGAGGGCGACTGAGCAGGGAGTCCAGGCCAGGTCTGGCTCCCTTAACCTGCTGGATGAGCACCGCTGAACAGGGCCCGCGGGGCAGAAGAGCACCGCTGAACAGGGCCCGCGGTGCAGAAGAGCACCACTGAACAGGGCCCGCCGTGGAGAAGAGCACCGCTGAACAGGGCCCGCGGTGCAGAAGAGCACCGCTGAACAGGGCCCGCCGTGGAGAAGAGCACCGCTGAACAGGGCCCGCCGTGCAGAAGAGCACCGCTGAACAGGGCCCGCCGTGGAGAAGAGCACCGCTGAACAGGGCCCGCCGTGCAGAAGAGCACCGCTGAACAGGGCCCGCCGTGGAGAAGAGCACCGCTGAACAGGGCCCGCCGTGGAGAAGAGCACCGCTGAACAGGGCCCGCCGTGCAGAAGAGCACCGCTGAACAGGGCCCGCCGTGGAGAAGAGCACCGCTAAACAGGGCCCGCGGTGCAGAAGAGCACCGCTGAACAGGGCCCGCGGTGCAGAAGAGCACCGCTGAACAGGGCCCGCCGTGGAGAAGAGCACCGCTGAACAGGGCCCGCCGTGGAGAAGAGCACCGCTGAACAGGGCCCGCGGTGCAGAAGAGCACCGCTGAACAGGGCCCACCGTGGAGAAGAGCACCGCTGAAGAGGGCCCCGCCGTCTCAAGCACCGCTCCGCTGGGCCCTTCTTCTCAAGCACCGCTCCGCTGGGCCCTTCATCTCAAGCACCGCTCCGCTGGGCCCTTCATCTCAAGCACTGCTCCGCTGGGCCCTTCATCTCAAGCACCGCTCCGCTGGGCCCTTCTTCTCAAGCACCGCTCCGCTGGGCCCCGCCGTCTCAAGCACCGCTCCGCTGGGCCCTTCTTCTCAAGCACCGCTCCGCTGGGCCCCGCCATCTCAAGCACCGCTCCGCTGGGCCCTTCTTCTCAAGCACCGCTCCGCTGGGCCACGCCGTCTCAAGCACCGCTCCGCTGGGCCCTTCTTCTCAAGCACCGCTCCGCTGGGCCCTTCATCTCAAGCACCGCTCCGCTGGGCCCTTCATCTCAAGCACCGCTCCGCTGGGCCCTTCTTCTCAAGCACCGCTCCGTTGGGCCCCGCCGTCTCAAGCACCGCTCCGCTGGGCCCTTCATCTCAAACACCGCTCCGCTGGGCCCTTCATCTCAAGCACCGCTCCGCTGGGCCCTTCTTCTCAAGCACCGCTCCGCTGGGCCCCGCCGTCTCAAGCACCGCTCCGCTGGGCCCTTCTTCTCAAGCACCGCTCCGCTGGGCCCCGCCGTCTCAAGCACCGCTCCGCTGGGCCCTTCTTCTCAAGCACCGCTCCGCTGGGCCCCGCTGTCTCAAGCACCGCTCCGCTGGGCCCTTCTTCTCAAGCACCGCTCCGCTGGGCCTTTCATCTCAAGCGTCGATCCGCTGGGCCCTTCATCTCAAGCACCGCTCCGCTGGGCCCTTCTTCTCAAGCACCGCTCCGCTGGGCCCCGCCGTCTCAAGCACCGCTCCGCTGGGCCCTTCTTCTCAAGCACCGCTCCGCTGGGCCCTTCTTCTCAAGCACCGCTCCGCTGGGCCCTTCTTCTCAAGCACCGCTCCGCTGGGCCCTTCATCTCAAGCACCGCTCCGCTGGGCCCTTCATCTCAAGCACCGCTCCGCTGGGCCCTTCTTCTCAAGCACCGCTCCGCTGGGCCCCGCCGTCTCAAGCACCGCTCCGCTGGGCCCCGCCGTCTCAAGCACCGCTCCGCTGGGCCCTTCTTCTCAAGCACCGCTCCGCTGGGCCCTTCTTCTCAAGCACCGCTCCGCTGGGCCCTTCATCTCAAGCACCGCTCCGCTGGGCCCTTCATCTCAAGCACCGCTCCGCTGGGCCCTTCTTCACAAGCACCGCTCCGCTGGGCCCCGCCGTCTCAAGCACCGCTCTGCTGGGCCCTTCTTCTCAAGCACCGCTCCGCTTGGCCCCGCCGTCTCAAGCACCGCTCCGCTGGGCCCTTCTTCTCAAGCACTGCTCCGCTGTGCCCCGCCGTCTCAAGCACCGCTCCGCTGGGCCCTTCTTCTCAAGCACCGCTCCGCTGGGCCCTTCATCTCAAGCACCGCTCCGCTGGGCCCTTCATCTCAAGCACCGCTCCGCTGGGCCCTTCTTCTCAAGCACCGCTCCGCTGGGCCCCGCCGTATCAAGCACCGCTCCGCTGGGCCCTTCATCTCAAGCACCGCTCCGCTGGGCCCTTCATCTCAAGCACCGCTCCGCTGGGCCCTTCATCTCAAGCACCGCTCCGCTGGGCCCTTCTTCTCAAGCACCGCTCCGCTGGGCCCTTCTTCTCAAGCACCGCTCCGCTGGGCCCCGCCGTCTCAAGCACCGCTCCGCTGGGCCCTTCTTCTCAAGCACCGCTCCGCTGGGCCCCGCCGTCTCAAGCACCGCTCCGCTGGGCCCTTCTTCTCAAGCACCGCTCCGCTGGGCCCCGCCGTCTCAAGCACCGCTCCGCTGGGCCCTTCATCTCAAGCACCGCTCCGCTGGGCCCTTCTTCTCAAGCACCGCTCCACTGGGCCCCGCCGTCTCAAGCACCGCTCCGCTGGGCCCTTCTTCTCAAGCACCGCTCCGCTGGGCCCTTCTTCTCAAGCACCGCTCCGCTGGGCCCTTCTTCTCAAGCACCGCTCAGCTGGGCCCTTCATCTCAAGCACCGCTCCGCTGGGCCCTTCATCTCAAGCACCGCTCCGCTGGGCCCTTCTTCTCAAGCACCGCTCCGCTGGGCCCCGCCGTCTCAAGCACCGCTCCGCTGGGCCCTTCTTCTCAAGCACCGCTCCGCTGGGCCCTTCTTCTCAAGCACCGCTCCGCTGGGCCCTTCTTCTCAAGCACCGCTCCGCTGGGCCCTTCATCTCAAGCACCGCTCCGCTGGGCACCGCCGTCTCAATCACTGTTTATGGTTCACTGTGCCCACCATGCCTCCTCCTTGACCAGTGGAGACTGTCATCCACCTGATGGACTGTGGCTTTGCACTCCCCAGGATGGTACAGTGGGCAGCCCACCCACTGTAGAGACATTGAGAGACTGTGGCTTTGCACTCCCCAGGATGGTACAGTGGGCAGCCCACCCACTGTAGAGACATTGAGAGACTGTGGCTTTGCACTCCCCAGGATGGTACAGTGGGCAGCCCACCCACTGTAGTGACATTGAGAGACTGTGGCTTTGCACTCCCCAGGATGGTACAGTGGGCAGCCCACCCACTGTAGAGACATTGAGAGACTGTGGCTTTGCACTCCCCAGGATGGTACAGTGGGCAGCCCACCCACTGTAGTGACATTGAGAGACTGTGGCTTTGCACTCCCCAGGATGGTACAGTGGGCAGCCCACCCACTGTAGAGACATTGAGAGACTGTGGCTTTGCACTCCCCAGGATGGTACAGTGGGCATGGTGGCTCCTCGTGGATCTGGCGTCGTGGACTCATGTGGCTGTGGTGTCCCCCCCTTCCCTTCCCCCTGAGGTGCCTGTAGTTTTTACATCTGATGCCCCTGCAGTATTCTCTCTAAAGGACTCAGGTCTCCTGTGTGGGCTTTGCCCTTGTTTCTCAAAACTTTGGCCCACGGACATGATGAATTCGTAGGATGTGCAGGACTTGTTACTTCAGTTATACACTGATGTGTATGTCATTTGTTTTCTTGTGAATATCTTTCATGGTTGTACGATAATTTTCAGGAGCTTTTTGGTACATAAATATTTATTCCAAATTTGATTATGTCCTAGCATTTTTCAGGGGTGTTTGGGTGGTGTCACTGTGACTTGTTGCTCTGCATTGGTGTGTACATAGTTGGGGGGGGGGGGTCGCATATGTGTGTGCCCGTAACCTTTCGTCCTCCCCCCTCCCGTGTGTCGTAGGTGCAGTACTCACCGTTGTCGTCTGCGCCGGACTTCGTACTCGTGGTAGATGAGAAGGTAGACGAGAGCAGGTAGGATGTTTAATTCGGGTTCCATGCTGTCCTCCTACATCCTGGAGTGCGTAGTGGTGAGCGTTTTCCCGTTCGTAGTCTGTTTCCGCCGTGTTTTTATCGGCGGTGCTCCCGCCCCGGAAAAGGTGGCGGATTGGTGAGTTGTGATAGTGTGGGCGGTACATTGTCTGCCACCTGGCTGTTGGCGGTGACCGCCGCGCTGTTTGTTTGTACCGCCGTGGCGGGCGGAGTGTTAAAGTGGCTGTCTGTGTTGGCGGTTCCCGCCAGGGTCAGAATTCCATATTTTTTACCGCCAGCCTGTTGGCGGGTTGGCCGCCGCTTTAACACCGACCGCCAGGGTTAGAATCACCCCCTTAGTGTCATATTTAGCCAACTTTAATCGGCTGGCCGCTGAGACATCCTGGCCTGAAGAAAAACAAGCGGTCTTGTTTTACAGGGGACTCAAAGAGGAGCTAAAAGACATCTTAGCACAAATCGACCCACAACCTGCAAACTGTCAAGATTTAATAAACCTTGTCTTGAGGCTTGATCATCGTTTAAATGAACAAGAAGGAACGCGTAATAAGACTGAAAAACATTCTTGGCATGCTCATGATAACAAAGACCCAAGAACTCAGAGAGAAAGAACGCCGGAACCGATGGAAATTGGAACCATCAGGAGACCTTTAACCAAAGACGAAAAGGACCTACGCAGAAAAAATGGGCAATGTCTCTATTGTGGGCGGAAAGGTCATTTCGCCAAAGATTGTCCAATCAAAACAAAGAGCAAGCGAGGCCCAGTTCAGAAAGTTGCAACCAATGCATCAGTCGAGTTGGAAAATCTAAAGCACCCAGGTTGCAGAGAAGGGTTGCTCTTGGGTGTCACCGTGGATCCTTCACAATCCAAACATCTAAAATTGGGAATAAGAGTTCAGGTCAAGAGAAATACCTATTTCAAGAAGGCTCTAATTGACTCTGGGGCTACCGGAAACTTTGTTGACGCCCAATTGGTTCGTGCATGGGGGATCTCATGTATCGAAAAGAAGACTCCAGAAACCATCCAGGCAGTTGATGGAAAACTCTTGACTGGAGGTCCGATAACTCTTCAGACTGTCCCCTTGACAATAATTTGTGAAGGTAAAAATCAAAGAAAGAAACATAAAGAGGAACTCATCCTTGACGTGATCCATGCTCCCCAGTATGGGATCATCCTTGGCTTGCCATGGTTAACTCATCACAATCCAGAGATTAATTGGGCTGAACGAAAAATCATGTTCTCATCAGTGCTATGTAAAGAAGATTGTCTCCAAAGGACTCAAGAATCGTAAGTTCGCCATTCTTACGTAGCTACCGCCGCAGAGAAAGAAGTTCAGTTGCCCAAAAAGTATTCGTCTTATGAAGATGTATTTGATGAGAAGGAAGCAGAGAACTTACCTCCTCATAGATCTTATGACTGTCATATTGATCTAGTCCCAGGGGGGATACTTCCCAACTGTCGTGTGTATGCCCTGTCAGAATTTGAAAATCAACATTTACGAAAATACTTGGATAAAGTCTTAGAGAATGGTTTCATCCGCCCCTCTAAGTCTCCCACAGCTTCTCCTTTGTTTTTTGTTCCAAAGGCAAACGGAGTGCTTCGAACTTGTATCGACTATAGGGGCTTGAATAAAATCACCATCAAGAACAAATATCCTTTGCCTCTAATTCCAGTCTTACTGGAACAAGTAAAGAAAGCAAAAATCTACACGAAGCTTGATCTTCGAGGTGCTTACCATTTGGTCAGAATGAGAGAGGGTGACGAATGGAAAACAGCATTCAAAACAAGATATGGCCTTTTTTAATACACCGTCATGCCTTTTGGTCTGTGCAATGCTCCAGCAGCATTTCAATTTTTCTTAAATGACGTTCTTAGAGAGTACCTCGATATCTTTGCCATAGTTTACATTGATGACATTTTGATCTACTCAGACAATGAGAATGAACATGTTCAACATGTCAAGAAAATTTTGACAGCCCTTCGTAAACACCATTTATATTGCAAGCTAACCAAGTGTGAGTTTCATGTTACCACAGTTGAGTTTTTAGGGGTTATCCTTACCCCTCAAGGTATGGTGATGGCAGAAAGGAAAGTAAAAGCCGTATCTGAATGGCCCATCCCAAAGACTGTTCATGATGTACAATGTTTCCTGGGCTTTGGAAATTTTTACCGGAGGTTCATCAATCATTTCTCCCAGACAGTAACTCCAATTACTAAGTTATTAAGAAAGAAAGAAAAATTTGTATGGTCCCCAGAAGCAGACCAAGCCTTTTCAACTTTGAAAGAAGCTTTCTCCACTGCCCCAGTCTTGACTCATCCAGATGCGGATCGACCTTTCATAGTGGAAGATGATGCTTCAGATGTGGCGATAGGAGCAGTCTTGTCACAACGAAACAAAGACATTGGTCAGCTTCATCCTGTAGCTTACATGTCTCGGAAGTTGAACGAAGCCGAACAGAACTATGTCATTGCTGAAAAAGAGCTTCTGGCGATTCGTGACGCCTTTAAAGAATGGAGACATCATTTGTTGGGAGCGAAATATACTGTCACAATATATACTGATCATCGCAATCTTCAATTCATGAGTTCTGCCAGACTTTTGACTCCTCGGCAATTACGCTGGATGCTGTTTTTTGCCGAGTTTGATTTTGTGGTAACCTTCTGGCCTGGTAAAGATAATCGCAAAGCTGATGCCTTGTCCCGCCAAGAGTCTACCACATTGCCTGCAGTTCAAACCTCCAGAGCTATCATTGCTCCTGACAAGGTCCTATGTATCATAAAAACAGAAGATTTCTTTGAAGACATCCGCAATTCATTCACTGTTGAAAAATGGCAGGCGTGGGCCCAAGCAGATCCGAAAAGATCAATCAAGCAAGGATTACCCTTTTACGATGCTCGTTTGTTCGTGCCCACTACCAAACTTCGCAAGATAGTGTTTCATTGGTTGCATGTTATACCTACAGCAGGTCACCCTGGTACTCCTAAAACTCTTGAATTAATCCAACACTATTTTTGGTGGCCTACCTTAACAAAGGATGTAAAAACAATGGTAAACAACTGCGAAGTCTGTGCTCGCACTAAAACAAGTCATTCAAAACCGAAGGGGTTGTTACACCCACTCCCAACCCCAAGTCGTCCGTGGGAACACATCTCTTTAGACTTTATTACAGGTCTGCCAGTGGTTCAACAGCATTCAGTAATTCTGGTGGTAGTAGATAGTCTCACGAAATATGGACATTTCATTGCCTGTAAGAAATTACCCACCTCTAGTGAACTGGCAACTATCTTACTGAATAGAGTGGTTCGTTGTAATGGACTGCCAAAAGTGATCCTCTCCGATCGGGGATCGCAATTTGCCTCCAACTTCTGGAAGACATGGTGTAAAACACTCCAAGTGACATCTACCCTATCTACTAGCCACCATCCTCAAACAGATGGTCAAACAGAGAGACTAAATCAGACTTTGAAGCAATACCTACGTGCTTACGCTGAAAAAGCACTTAATTCATGGACATCAATGCTCTGGTTAGCTGAGTTAGCCTACAACAACTCCTTCCACACTTCTACTGGCGTTACACCCTTCTTTGGTTTGTTTGGCTATCATCCTGACACCTTGCCCATCACAATTCCTCAAGAAAGCTCTCTCACTCCAGCTGTGTCAGAAATCATTCAACATTTGCATCAAACTCAGAAATCGATTCAACAACATTTAGAAAAAGCCAAACAAAAATACAAAAAGCATTATGACAAGAAACATTGTGAGGGACCGCAGTATCAACCTGGTGACAAAGTGTGGCTTTCCACAAAACATATAGACTTCAAGACGAAGCACATGTTCAACTCCAAATTTATAGGTCCTTACACTGTTCTTCAGCAAATCAATCCTGTGACCTATAAACTACAATTGCCAAAATCATTACGGATTCATCCAGTGTTCCATACTTCCCTCTTAAAAAAGGCAGTCCAAAAGGTCCGCCCTCATCCAGCTCCTGTTCTAGTACAGGGGGAAGAAGAATATGAAGTCAAGAAAGTGTTGGACTCTAAACTGAGAGGGCGTAACCTATGCTACTTAATCTCATGGAAAGGTTATGGCCCTGAAAGTAATTCATGGGTTTCCGCATCTGATGTTCATGCTCCAGTACTTGTGAGACGCTTTCATCGTCTCAATCCAGATAAACCAGGCCCTAGAGCGCACCTGGGAGAGGGGAGTACTGTCAACACCAGGACAGTGCGCGCTCTACGGGCATCTAGAATGCAAAAACCCAATACTTGCAAGATAAAGTAATTTATGCATTGTGATGATATGTTATTGTTTAACCTTTTGCATTGCAGAATACCATCCAAAAGATTCATTTTTAAGGTGCTTATAAATACTGTACATTTACAATGTATTGCTGCAGACATTCAGAGTGTGTTAGGGTGTGGTCCTTTTCCAGGGCCTTCTGGAGACTTTCCCTGCAACATGCCTGGGCGTGGTTCTAGGCTGGGCCAAGACTCTATAAAAGAGAGTCAGCCCAACTTCCAGTGCTCACTATTCAGAGGTCCCGTTGCAGAGCAGCAGCTTCTTCCTGAGCTCCTGTCCCGGCGGCCTATTTGGATTTTCCAGTCTTCTGCACTCATCTCTCATTGGTGATCACTGTTTCCAGGCGGTAAGACGGTGTTTGGACATTTCCCAACACCGTAATTGAGAATCTTCATATTCTTGCTTTTAATTCTTAAATGAATAACAGATTACTTGTGCGCTGCCATTTTTTGACATTTGTATAGTGGTTTGCAAATAGGGAGGACGCACAATTTATTCCATAAAGATTTGACTTCGTTATTACATTATTGTTCATTGCGCGCTGATATTTCTTGACATTTACATGATGTTTTACGAGTTGGCAAGACGTGCAACTCGTTCCATGAGCATTTAACTTTGTTGTTCATTGCGCGCTATCTTTTCTTGACATTTACATGGTGGCATTCGAATCGGCGAAACGCGCGATTCACTTCTCGTGTGTAATTCATGCTGTTCATTGTGCGCTATCATTTTCTGGCATTTACATGGTGGCATTCGAATCGGCAACACGCGCGATTCTTTCCTTGAGTGTTTTTTCATGTTGTTCATTGTGTGCTACTATTTCTTGGCATTTGTATGGTGGCATTTGAATCGACAAGGCGCGCGATTCTTTCCCTGAGTGCTTTTCATGTTGTTCATTGTGTGCTACTATTTCTTGGCATTTGTATGGTGGCATTTGAATCGGCAAGACGCGCAATTCATTCCTCGTGTATAAATAATGTAAGTTACTGTGCGCTACCATTCTAAGACATTTTCTTGGTAGCATTTCAAGTTGACACGTCGCGTGATTTATTCCTTGAATCTACGTTGTGTGATTTCATGGTGCACAAACCTTTATGGTGTTTAATACTCATATAAACATCTGCAATGTGCGCAATTTACTTCCAAATGTTTTTTCTGAGATGAACACAACAATACCAGAATTTTAGATGTAATGCTGTGTGTTCCTGATATGTATTCATAAAAGGAGATTCATATGGTTGTTTAGAAATTGCTCAGAGTGTTTCCTGATTCTCATGCTAAAGAAAGTACTTGAATCTGAAAGTCCTATTAAACTTTTCCTGTTTCCTCCTCAGGTATTCGGTCATCTAAAGCCTAGTCAGTTTTAGGATTATTCCAGGGTTGTTTATGTTTTTTCGGAAAAGACGAAGCTTAGAGTTGTAGCATGGTACTGATTTCATGAGATGTAATTTTGATGTTGTGTTTTAACCTTTTGCTTCCTACAGGTCTCCTTCCCAGCTGTTCCCGTCCTAATCCCCTTTTCCCCACTTGGAATCTCTTAGACTCTGTGATAAATCTAATCAGAGTATTGGAGCTGTCTTGTGGTGGAAGTGTTGGGAACGTGCACGGACCCCGAGGATCTGGTGACTCTGACAGGTTGTAGTGTTACATGTAGCTCCAACAGTTTACAGTGGCATTTGTTTAGGACCATGTACACATTGGCTTTGCAGTTTTCCCTTATGTGACAGGCACACCTGCTATCAAAAGTTTAGAGCTGACATTTGGTGAACAGACAATTCCCATTTAATGCTAACTTACTACAGGATGTCTGTGTATCTTGTAGGCCCGGGTGGAGTTCATGGAGTCTGACTCTGAAGAATTCCACGGAGTTAAAAAAAACTCTGTGGGATTCTGCGGAGGTGGAGTTCCGTGACCCGTGGAGTCCTGAATGCGCCCGATCTCAGAAGTGCTAAGCAGGGTCGGGCCTGTTCAGCCAGGCCCAAACCTACTTAGAGCTTCAGAGATCGGGTACATTCAGGAGAGGGCCTTGGCAGTGAAAGCTGCAGTTTCAGGCCTCTTGTGCACCGGCCTGTCCCATGTGCAGTGCACACGGGGCAGGCCAGTGCACAAGAGGCCTGAAACTGATGCTTTCTTTCGCTGCCTATGGCCCAGGCCTGAATTCAAGCCAGGGCCATAGACAGGGAAAGCTGCCAGCCCTCTTGTGCACTGGCCTGCCCCCTGTGTACTGCACGGGGTGTGGGGGCAGGCCAGTGCACAAGAGGCCTGAAACAGCAGCTTTTGCTGCCTACGGTGCAGGCCTAAATTCAGGCCAGGGGTGTAGGCAGCAAAAGCTGCTGTTTCAGTCCTTGTTTGTGCACCAGTGTGCACAAAGAATTATAAAAAGAGACAAGAATTCGTAGGAAAGTACCATCTTGTCTGGCATGTTACCCCCATGTTTCACTGTATATATGTTGTTTTAGTCTATGTGTCACTGGGACCCTGCCAGGCAGGGCCCCAGTGCTCACAAGTATGTGCCCTGTATGTGTTCCCTGTGTGATGACTAACTGTCTCACTGAGGCTCTGCTAACCAGAACCTCAGTGGTTATGCTCTCTCTGCTTTCCAAATTGTCACTAACAGGCTAGTGACCAATTTCACCAATTCACATTGGCATACTGGTACACCCTTATAATTCCCTAGTATATGGTACTGAGGTACCCAGGGTATTGGGGTTCCAGGAGATCCCTATGTGCTGCAGCATTTCTTTTGCCACCCATAGGGAGATCTGACAAATCTTACACAGGCCTGCTAGTGCAGCCTGAGTGAAATAACGTCCATGTTATTTCACAGCCATTTACCACTGCACTTAAGTAACTTATAAGTCACCTATATGTCTAACCTTCACCTGGTGAAGGTTGGGTGCAAAGTTACTTAGTGTGTGGGAACCCTGGTACTAGCCAAGGTGCCCCCACATTGTCCAGGGCAAATTCCCCGGACTTTGTGAGTGCGGGGACACCATTACACACGTGCACTATACATAGGTCACTACCTATGTATAGCGTCACAATGGTAACTCCGAACATGGCCATGTAACATGTCTAAGATCATGGAATTGTCTCCCCAATGCCATTCTGGCATTGGGGAGACAATTCCATGATCCCCCAGGTCCCTAGCACAGAACCCGGGTACTGCCAAACTGCCTTTCCGGGGTCTCCACGGCAGCTGCTGCTGCTGCCAACCCCTCAGACAGGTTTATGCCCTCCTGGGGTCCAGGCAGCCCTGGCCCAGGAAGGCAGAACAAAGGATTTCCTCTGAGAGAGGGTGTGACACCCTCTCCCTTTGGAAAATGGTGTGATGGCTGGGGAGGAGTAGCCTCCCCCAGCCTCTGGAAATGCTTTGATGGGCACAGATGCTGCCCATCTCTGCATAAGCCAGTCTACACCAGTTTAGGGATACCCCAGCCCTGCTCTGGCGCGAACCTGGACAGAAGAAAGAGGAGTGACCACTCCCCTGACCTGCACCTCCCAGGGCAGGTGCCCAGAGCTCCTCCAGTGTGCCCCAGACCTCTGCCATCTTGGAAACAGAGGTGTTGCTGGCACACTGGACCGCTCTGAGTGGCCAGTGCCAGCAGGTGACGTCAGAGACTCCTTCTGATAGGCTCTTACCTCTCTTAGTAGCCAATCCTCCTTCCTAGGTAGCCAAACCTCCTTTTCTGGTTATTTAGGGTCTCTGCTTTGGGGAATTCTTCAGAAACCGAATGCAAGAGCTCACCAGAGTTCCTCTGCATCTCCCTCTTCACCTTCTGCCAAGGGATCGACCGCTGACTGCTCAGGACGCCTCCAAAACCGCAACAAAGTAGCCAGACGACTACTAGCAACCTTGTATCGCTTCATCCTGTCGGCTTTCTCGACTGTTTCCAGGTGGTGCATGCTCTAGGGGTAGCCTGCCTCCTTTCTGCACCAGGAGCTCTGAAGAAATCTCCCGTGGGTCGACGGAATCTTCCCCCTGCAACCGCAGGCAACAAAAGTCTGCATCACCGGTCCTCTGGGTCCCCTCTCAGCACAATGAGCATGGTCCCTGGAACTCAGCAACTCTGTCCAAGTGACTCCCACAGTCCAGTGACTCTTCAGTCCAAGTTTGGTGGAGGTAAGTCCTTGCCTCCCCACGCTAGAATGCATTGCTGGGTACCGCGTGATTTGCAGCTGCTCCGGCTCCTGTGAACTCTTCCAGGATTTCCTTCATGCACAGCCAAGCCTGGGTCCCCGACACTCTAACCTGCAGTGCACAACCTTCTGAGTTGTCCTCCGGTGTCGTGGGACTCCCTTTTCTGACTTCGGGTGGACTCAGGTTCACTCCTCTTCTAAGTGCCTGATCCGGTACTTCTGCGGGTGCTGCCTGCTTCTGTGAGGGCTCCCTGACTTGCTGGGTGCCCCCTCTGTCTCCTTATCCAAGTGGCGACATCCTGGTCCCTCCTGGGCCACAGCAGCATCCAAAAACCCTAACCGCGACCCTTGCAGCTAGCAAGGCTTGTTTGCGGTCTTTCTGCGTGGGACCACCTCTACAAGCTTCTTCACGACATGGGACATCCATCCTCCAAAGGGGAAGTTCCTAGTCCTCTTCGTTCTTGCAAAACACCAAGCTTTTTCCATCCGGTGGCAGCTTCATTGCACCCTCAGCTGGCATTTCCTGGGCTCCTGCCCACTCTCGACACTGTCGCGACTCTTGGACTTGGTCCCCTTGTCTTACAGGTACTCAGGTCCGGAAATCCACTGTTGTTGCATTGCTGGTGTTGGTTTTCCTTGCAGAATCCCCCTATCACGACTTCTGTGCTCTCTGGGGGTTGTAGGTGCACTTTACACCTACCTTACAGGGTCTTGGGCGTGGGCTATTTTTCTAACCCTCACTGTTTTCTTACAGTCCCAGCGACCCTCTACAAACTCACGTAGGTTTGGGGTCCATTCGTGGTTCGCATTCCACTTTTGGAGTATATGGTTTGTGTTGCCCCTATACCTATGTGCTCCTATTGCAATCTATTTTAACTTTACACTGCTTGCATTACTTCCTTTTGCTATTACTGCATAATTTTGGTATTGTGTACATATATCTTGTGTATATTTCTCATCCTCATACTGAGGGTACTCACTGAGATACTTTTGGCATATTGTCATAAAAATAAAGTACCTTTATTTTTAGTATATCTGTGTATTGTGTTTTCTTATGATATTGTGCATATGACACCAGTGGTATAGTAGGAGCTTTACATGTCTCCTAGTTCAGCCTAAGCTGCTTTGACATACCTACCTTCTATCAGCCTTAGCTGCTAGAAACACCTCTTCTACACTAATAAGGGAAAACTGGACCTGGCACAAGGTGTAAGTACCTCTGGTACCCACTACAAGCCAGGCTAGCCTCCTACAGAATTTACCTGGGTCTTCCCGGGGGTCCTCCTCTCCTCGTTGTCTAATGGCAACGAGTCTCAGTGGCTGCAGCACGCACTGGGTGAGCTCCGCTCCGTTGGCTGGGCTAGATGAGTTTTTGGACTTACTTTGCGCTCCAAGCAGAGCACGGAGTTCCAAAAACTCCATTAGCTCTGCCAGCAGAGCAGAGCTTCCTGCACACCCCTAGTATCTTGGCACTTGGAGGTATGCCCATAGACCCAACAGTGACTGGGCATGATGTGGCTTAGGTCATCTTAAGACCTGGTTGACTGTTATGCAGGCAGACCAGTGACCTTGTTGTTGTATCTGTTAGTTGTTATCATGTGGTCAGTGCATTGTGGATATGTATTCTGCCAGAAGCATTTAGATGATGCAACTTGTGACCTTTGATTTGTATTTCATTGATTTGGCACACCGCTTGGGCTGTCCTTCTTGTCCACATTATTTTCCTCTTGGCTTAGCTACTCAAGATGGATCTAGCTGATTAGGCACATTACAGGGTGTGGCATTATCTATTTCTGGGTACCTCTCAGGTACGTAAAATTCAGTTGTGAGTTCACAGACAACTGCACAATGTCACAATGTCATGTGGACACTGTCCTGGTCATTGGAGTTAGAGGGACTGGTCCAAGTACTACACACAGCATACATAAGTCATCCTCTCATGTGAGTACAGATCCATTGTGAGTTAAAGTACAAGGATGTTAGGGCAGATGCACAGTGGGCTGGTGTTTTGCATTGGGTAGACAGTGCCTGCTGGCCTTAGCATTCCTGTAATTTCCTGCCCTATACCCACACACTATACAGTTGAGATCCCCTCAGGTGAGTACAGTTCAATAGAGGAGTAGTGGGAAAAGGGTCATAGTAACAGAGGACAGTGTTGTTGCTGAGTATAGTGCGAGTCCAAGTGCCTGCTGGTCCTAGCATTCCTGTAATTGTCAGTCCTATACCCACACACTACACAGGTGAGATCCCCTCAGGTGTATACTGTTCAATAGCTGATTAGTAGGAGAAGGGTCATAGTAGGAGAGGACAGTGTTGGTGCAGAGTAGAGGGTGACTCCAAGTGCCTGCTGGTCTTAGCATTCCTGTCATTGTCTGTCCTACACCCACACACTATACAGGTGTGATTCCCTCAGGTGTATACAGTTCAATAGCTGATTAGTAAGAGAAGGGTCATAGTAGGAGAGGACAGTGTTGGTGCAGAGTAGAGGGTGACTCCAAGGGCCTACTGGCTTTAGCATTCCTGTCATTGCCTGTCCTACCCACTGACTATACAGAAGGGACCCGCTCAGGTAAGTGCAGTTCACAAGTGATTTGCACAACAAATTGATTTTGGGTGTGGTACACTGTTTTTGTTTTTGTAATGGTAGAACAATGCCTGCTGGGGGTTGTAGTTCTGTCAGTCCCTGTACTACACACATCATACACAGATGGAGTTCCCCCAGGTGAGTCTCCTTCACATGTGACATGCCAGACAGGGGCCTCAGGATGAAGGATGGCCAAGATCTTCTCCTCCCATGATTTGAGCTGTAGGGGAGAAGGTGGGGAACCACCGCCAGTCTTTTGGAGCTGCAACTGGTGTTTGCATGCCATGGAACATACTTTCCCCCTGAGGTTGTTCCACCTCTTCTTCATGTCGTCTCTTGTGTGTGGGTAGCTGTGTAAAGAATTCACTCTGTCGGCTATTCTTTTCCACATTTCCATATTCCTCGCAATTGTAGTCTGCTGGACATGGGCTCCAAATAAATGGGGCTCTACTCTAATGATTTCATCCACCATGACCCTTAACTCGTCATCTGTGAAATGGGGATGTTTCTTTGGTTCCATGGTGGTGGGAAACAAGGAAGAATATAAGTAATTACATTTTGGTGCTGTGTAATTAGAGTTTGACGGAGAGCAAATTTGCTGTAGAGGTTCTATTGTGTGCTGGAGGTGTTGTGAAGGTGTGGGATGTGTGCCAGTGAAAGATGGAAGGGTGCCTATTGTATGGTTCTGTGTTTTTAAATGGCGCTCTCTCTTCTGTGTGGGCTGTTGTAGATGCAAAGGATTTTGGTGCGTTTTATAGTGTAATTTGTAGGTGTGTCGAGTGTGTGAATGTGTATCAGCTGTGTGGTTTTCAAAGTTCACCAATGTGGTGTAGTGTATTAATGTGGGGATCACTGCGGTTCGCACAGCCATTGGAAGACTGCCATGGCATGACTGACATTCCGATTTTCGACTTATAATAGGCTTGTGGTAGGTTGACGGGCTGGTGGTTCCAGTGATCGGACCACCTATTTCCCACCCTCCCGAGTCCAGGTGGTGTTAGGTTTTTGGCTGTCTTTTGGCAGGCCTGGCTGTGTGACTTGTAATGCGGCGGTCTGCGAGACCCCAGACATGGCAGTCTTTTGGCGGTTGCCACCATGGTGGTCTCGTGGTCCAACTGCCAAACTCGTAATGAGGCCCTAAGAGGGTAAACAGACCTTCAGCCACAAGTTACATGCTATGTGTTCCCCTCAAAGGTAGGGATAGGTTCTCTATTTTTAAGAACAGACATACCCAAAGTCGTTGGGCCTGATTTAAAACTTGGAGGACGGGTTAGTCCATCACCACAGGAACAGATATCCCATCCACCAAAATCTAAATCCCATTGAAAATAATGGGATTTTGATTTCGGTGGACAGGACATCCGTCACCGTTTTGATAGAGGAACCCGTCTGCCAGGTTCTAAAACAGACCATTTGTCTTGCATATAATGTACCAAGGGGGCCCACGTTTCTTCATATTTGTTCCCCATCTCAAATAATTCTCAAGTCAGTTTCTCTATTGCGAACATCATCCAAAGTCTCCCTGCCCAGTCTTGCATTGTTGGAGCAATGTATGATTTCCATTTAAGCTCTATAATTACTTCACAGCCAAGGTCATGTTTGTGATCTGCCTCAAACCTGTTTTGTTACACATTTGAACTCTGGTGGCCATATACTGAGCACCAAAGTTGCTGGGTTGTGTTGCAATGGAAAGCCAAGCGCCGATTTAATGTGGCAAAGGATTACCTTCCAGAAAACCATGAGCCTGTGGATCCTGCCCACCTTACATACAACATATCCCCCACCTGCCCAAATCCTCACCAGCATAACCCATCAGCGGTAGCATACATATGTTTCAGTTTTACAGGTGTAACATACTGTCCAGCTATAATCTACAATATGTCTCTGTTCTGTACATGCTTGAATGGCGAAGGGATGTCCGCCAACAATTTGTCCCATTGAGATATTTAAATCCACTGTCCCAGGGCTTTCTGTCATAGTTTCATACGATACCATTCCAACATCTTCCCCACATCTATCAAAATGGTGTAAATGTGAGATATGAGACACTTAGGGGCATATTTATACTATGTTTGCGCCGGATTTGCATAATTTACCGTCTAATTTACATAACCCGTCTAGCGCCAAATTTATGGAGTTAAAGTCATTTTTTGGACATGGAAACCTACTTTGAGTCAATGAGATGCAAAGTAGGCATTCCCGTGCAAAAAATGACTCTATGACCTTAGTGCCATATTTATCCCCCATAAGAAAATCATGCACGGGGGAGGAGGGGTCAAATAATGGAACAAAGCTTGCTTTGCACCATTATTTAACGGCTGGGTCAGGGCAGGCGTTATGGGACCTATGGGCCTATTCCCATGGTGGAGCACCATGAAATAAGCCCACAGGTGCCCTCCCCAGGCTCTAGGAACACCTCCACCTACACCAGAGGAACAGTGGAGGATGGGGGACCCCATCCCAGGTAAGTATAGGTAAGTAATTTTTTTTTAAAGTGCCATTGGGGGCCCTGAATTAGGCCCCCCCTACATGGCACTGAGTGCAATGGCCATGCCCAGGGGAACCTGGTCCCCTGTGCTGTCCATTGGGGTGGTAGGCATGACTCCTGTCTTTTCTCAGACAGGAGCCATGTGGTATGGATGGTTTTGCATCAGAAAATGACGCTAGGCTGGTTAGAGTTCTTTTTTTTTACTCTAACCTGCCTGAAGTCATTTTTGGTGCAAAACCTCCTTCTTCCATACCGCCAGTCCCACCCGGCTAATGTCATTTTTTTTTTACGCTAGCCTACCCTTTGCACTGGCTTGCACCATTCCATAAATATGGTGCCCGGGTGGTGCTCAGAAATGGTGCAAGCAGGTGCTAAACTTTTTGGTGCAAAACTGTGTTGGTACAGTTTTGCACCAAAAAGCATAAATCAGGGCCTTAGGCCCAGTGTATTTAGCAAAGAGTTTTTCTCAAGCAGTCAGTGGTCTGAGGGCAGCAGCTCTGTTTTCAGGGTGAAGGACCCAATGTCGCAGTTGGAAGCAGTGAAAGCATCTATTTCCTGAAGTTTACAGACTTGCTTGCATTGAGTGAAGGGTTGACTGTGCCCTTTAGCCCTTCATGAGCCGTTTCATTGTCTTGCTGAAGTGTTGCTTGTCCTTAGCACCCACCGTGGCTCCATCAAGCCCTCCTGAGAATATATAACCCAGAGGTATCCCCATAGTGTCAAATCCAAGTTCCCCGATAAGAAACTGTTCAACTTACTCAAGACGCACCTACCTGCTGTCCTGAATGCTCCCACTATAGTGTTCTGCACCTGGACTATAGCGAGAGCGTTAGGTGTCTTAGGCATCTGATGGAGCCACACATTCAGATCCTGCCACATGGACTAATGATTCCATGCGCCCTGCCCCGTCCTAGGTGTATTAGGCAGCTGATGGATCCACACATTTGTATCCTTCCACCAGGACTCATGATTCTGTGTGTTCCATCCCTTATATCTTAGGTAGCTGATACATCCTCACATTCATATCCTGCCACCTGGACTCATGATTCTGTGTGCTCTGTCCCATCCTAGGTGTATAAGGCAGCTCATGGATCCACACATTCATATCCTGCCACCTGGACTCATGATTCTGTGTGCTCTCTTCCATCCTAGGTGTCTTAGGCAGCTGATAGATCCGATCCACACATTCATATCCTGCCACCTGGGCTAATGATTATGTGTGCTCTCTCCCATCCTAGCTGTATTAGGCAGCTGATAGCTCATCCAATGCGTGCCCCACCACCTGGACGTATGATTCTGTGTGCCCTGTCTTTGATATCTTAGGCAGCTGATGGATCCTCACATTCATATCCTGCCACCTTGACTCATGATTCTGTGTGCCTTGTCTCATCCTAGGTGAATTAGGCAGCTGATGGATCCACACATTCATATCCTGCCACCTTGACTCACAATCCTGTGTGCCTTGTCCCATCCTATGTGTCTTAGGCAGCTGATAGATCCACACATTCATATCCTGCCACCTGGACTTATGATTCTATGTGCCCTGTCCCATCCTAGGTGCATTTGGCAGCTGATGGATACACACATTCATATCCTGCCATCTGGACTCATGATTCTAGGTGCCTTGTCCCTTTCTAGGTGTCTTAGGCAGCTGATGGATCCGATCCACACATTCATATCCTGCCACCTGGACTCATGATTCTGTGTGCCTTGTTCCATCCTAGGTGTCTTAGGCAGCTGATGGATCCACACATTCATATCCTGCCACCTGGACTTATGATTCTATGTGCCCTGTCCCATCCTAGGTGCATTTAGCAGCTGATTGATCCACACATTCATATCCTGCCATCTGGACTCATTATTCTAGGTGCCCTGTCCCTTTCTAGGTGTATTAGGCAGCTGATGAATCCTCACATTCATATCCTGCCACCTCCAATCATGATTCCGTGTGCCCTGTCCCTGATGTCTTAGGCAACTGATGGATCCACACATTCATATCCTGCCAACTGTACTCCTGATTTTGTGTGCCTTGTCCCATCCTAGGTGTATCAAACATCTGATATATTATCACATTCATATCCTACCACCTTGACTCATGATTCTGTGTGCCTTGTCCCATCCTAGGTGTCATAGCCAGCAGATGGATCCACACATTCAAATCTTGCCACCTGAACTCATGATTCTGTGTGCCCTGTCCCATTCTAGGGCCCATATTTATACTTTTCTTTGCACCAGATTTGCGTCATTTTTTTTACGTAAAAGCGGCACAAACTTACAAATTACAATTATGTTTTATAACTTTGCGCCGCTTTCACATCTAAAAATGATGCAAAAGCAGAGCAAAAAAAGTATAAATATGGGCCGAGGTATCTTAGGCAGCTGATGGATCCACACATTCATATCCTGCCACCTTGACTCACAATCCTGTGTGCCTTGTCCCATCCTATGTGTCTTAGGCAGCTGATGGAGCCACGCATTCATATCCTGCCACCTGGACTCATGATTCCATGCGCCATGTCCCATCCTAGGTGTATTAGGCAGCTGATGGATCCACACATTCTAATCCTGCCACCTGGACTCATGATTCTGTGTGCTCTGTTCTATTCTAGCTGTATTAGGCAACTGACAGCTCATCAAATGCCTACCCTACTACCTAGACTCATGATTGTGTGTGCCCTGATCTTGATGTCTTAGGCAGCTGATGGATCCTCACATTCATATCCTGCCACCTGGACGGATGATCCTGTGTGCGTTGTCCCTTCCTAGGTGTCATAGGCAGCAGATGGATCCACACATTCAAATCCTGCCACCTGAACTCTTGATTCTGTGTGCCCTGTCCCTTATGTCTTAGGCAACTGATACATCCTCACATTTATATCCAGACACCTGGACTCATGATTCAATGTGCCCTCTCCCATCTTAGGTGTCTTAGGCAGCTGATGGATCCACACATTCATATCCTACCACCGGGACTCATGATTCCGTGTGCCTTGCCCCATCCTAGGTGTCTTAGGCAGCTGACGAATCCACACATTCATATCCTGCTACCTGGACTCATGGTTCATTGTGCCCTCTACCAACCTAGGAGTCTCGGCAGCTGATAGGTCCTCACACTTGTCTCTTACCACCGGGACTCATGATTCCAGGTGGCCCTGTCCGATGGTAGGTGTTTTAAACTGCTGCTAGATCTCCACATTCATATCCTACCACCTGGGCTCATGATTTTGTTTGCCCTGTCCTTGATGTCTTAGGGAGCTGATGGATGCTTACATGCATATCCTGCTACCTGGACTCATGATTCTGTGTGCCCTGTTCTTGATGTCTTAGGCAGCTGATGGATCCTCACAGTCAAATACTGCCACCTGGACTGATGATTCAGTGTGCCTTGTCCCATCCTATGTGTCTTAGGCAGCTGATGGACCACACATTCGTATCCTGCCACCTGGACTCATGATTCCCTGTGCCCTGTCCCATCCTAGGTGTATTAGGCAGCTGATAGATCCTCACACTTGTCTCTTACCACGTGGACTCATGATTCTGCGTGCCCTGCCCGATGCTAGTTGTCTTAGGCAGCTGATGGATACACACATTGAAATCCTGCCACCTGGACTCATGATTCCCTGCGCCCTGCCCCATCCTTGGTGTATTAGGCAGCTGATAGATCCTCACATGTGTCTCTTACCACCTGGACTCTTACTTCTGTGTGCCCTCTCCCATTCTAGGTGTATTAGGCAGCTGATAGATCCTCACACGTGTCTCTTACCCCGTGGACTCATGATTCCCTGTGCCCTGTCCCATCCTAGGTGCATTAGGCAGCTGATAGATCCTCACACCTGTCTCTTATCACGTGGACTCATGATTCTGTGTGCCCTGTCCGATGCTAGATGTCTTAGGCAGCTGATGGTTGCACACATTCAAATACTGCCACCTGGACTCGTGATTCCCTGTGCCCTGTCCCATCCTAGGTGCATTAGGCAGCTGATAGATCCTCACACGTGTCTCTTACCCCGTGGACTCATGATTCCCTGCGCCCTGTCTCATCCTAGGTGCATTAGGCAGCTGATAGATCCTCACACGTGTCTCTTACCCCGTGGACTCATGAGTCTGTGTGCCCTCTCCGATGCTAGGTGTCTTAGGCAGCTGATGGTTGCACACATTCAAATACTGCCACCTGGACTCATGATTCCCTGTGCCCTGTCCCATCCTAGGTGCATTAGGCAGCTGATAGATCCTCACACGTGTCTCTTACCACGTGGACTCATGATTCGGTGTGCCCTGTCCGATGCTAGGTGTCTCAGGCAGCTGATGGTTGCACACATTCAAATCCTGCCACCTGGACTCATGACTCAGTGTGCCCTGCCTCTGACGTATTAGGCCGCTGTCGGAACCTCACATTTGTCTCTTGCCAGCTGGCACCACCGTTATGTGGCACCTCTTCTGGGAGTGGCAGCTCAGGCTAAAAGAGGCTCCGTTAATTGGAAAGACTTCAGGCGAAGTAATGCTGCGGTTAGAGAAGCAAACACCATTCTCACGCCCTCAAGTTATTTCATCCAGATTATCAAAGGAGGCATAAACCTGTGAATACTCCTCTCTGCCCGAGCGGTGGTTCGCAGAAACACCTCTCAAGAATGGTGGATGACGAATCAATTGGAATTTACCTTCCCTTTATCTGTCATCATGGGCATGGAAGAAATATTGGAATTGCGCAAGGGGAGGGGAATTTCTGTAGAACGGGTTCCCGTTACCTTCAGCCTCTTCCTGCACCGTGTACGTCACTCTGGTGGAGCCCCTCTCCATCTTCTTTCTCTCCCATCTGACCTTACCGTGCCCTGTTGTGAATTACAACCATATCTACAAAATCTAGCCTCTTCCACTCAGTGCTGAATTTGTAAGCAAAAACGTGCAGCTGCCCAAAGCTCTCCTCTGAAACACGCGGCTGCTGCAATTAATTGAGCGAACAGGGAACACTGAGACTGCTTAATCCTGAAGCCATCTCGGGCCTCTTTAATCCATTTGAGCCACTTCTCGCCCCTTCAGCTCACTCTTGCAGCTTCCTGCTTTCTCCATTGTGACGCATTTTCGTTTTTCTCCTCCTCTTTCCCATATGTGTCTTTTGCTCGCAGAAAATGCTGGAGGCAGAAAAATAAACGCCGGCCCTCAAAAATAAATGCCGGTGCTCCGGTGCGGAAACAGCAGGCACAAATTAAGCACTGCTTCCACTTCAGAAACTCCGTTTGATAAAAACCTGTCAGTGAGCAATGCTTCTTGCCGAACCCCTGCCATTTATACGTGTTATAAATAACAGATGTAACTATTATGCAATTTATTGTACTCACAACTGTGTATTTGGTTAAAGCAGGCTTGTGCAGATTTATTTTCCTGCAAAGTGTTGCAAAGTTTACGATTTCCATTCTCCTCAAGGTTGTGAAGAGTCCAGGTTTACCTTTGAGTAAGCAAACCTTTTCCACGTAGCGTGATGCTTTTCTCCACCAGACAAGATCATAGCTGCCATGTTTTCAAAGAGCTTCTGTGTGAAATTCCTGTGGTTTCAGTGTACATATGACATTCCAAAGTCAAATGTGTGACACTTGGAGTGACGCCTTCTTGTGAGTAAATCAAACGGAAACGCAGTATTTGAATAAATGTGAGTTTTCTGTTGCTGAACTAGACACTTCACACACCAATGAACATATGCCTAAAACTGTCCATACCTATTGGCTTTGCTAATGCTTGTTACCACTAAAGGAGCAATGAGTAGTAACGGTAATTTGTCAAGAGTCTGTGCGCTCTTCATGGAGGCTACGAATTGGATTAGAATGTAGTTGAAACAGCTTTACATCCTACCAGCAGGTACTCTGAGAAACTTTCACAAACTTCAGCTTGAACTCCAGAGTAAATCTATCATACACTCCCCTGCACACCTACCCATAAAATGAATCTGCCCATATACATTGAGGCAACTCTTCACTGTATGCACTAAACACGAGTGAGAGGTTGCATGAAAATCAAGCATTTGCAATGCAATAGGTCTCACATTTGTGAGAGTTAGAGCTGCTGTAAATGACAATGGCTTTTACCTATGTGTTTTGGTTTGGAGTGGAGAATATGCTGCTGTCAAAGCCTGAAAAGGTTGTAGTGCTGGCTCCAGAATGCACCAAACACAACTGGTCATCTGCGAATGTGTGTGGACCTGCTTGAGTGTGAGTGTGTTTAGTTACATTGTTGATACGTGTATTTAAAAATATACTATCTAGCAAATATAGTGGGTGCATTCATGTCACCTGTCTTTAATACCCATTAGGTACATGTATATGTTTGTATATTATACACCTGCCTGGGAAATAGATGGATGGACAGAGATGGGTGTTAGAAAGGCAGTGGGTGGGTAAATGGACGGACGGATGTAGATGGTTGTTGGAAGGACAGAGCGTGGGTAAATGGACGGACGGATGTAGATGGTTGTTGGAAGGACAGTGCGTGGGTAAATGGACGGACGGATGTAGGTGGTTGTTGGAAGGACAGTGGGTGGGTAAGTTGACGGACGGATGTAGATGGTTGTTGGAAGGACAGTGGTTGGGTAAATGGACAGACGGATGTGGATGCTTGTTGGAAGGACAGTGAGGGGGTAAATGGACGGACGGATGTAGATGGTTGTTGGAAGGACAGTGGGTGGGTAAATGGAAGGACAGATGTAGATGCTTGTTGGAAGGACAGTGCGAGGGTAAATGGACAGACGGATGTGGATGGTTGTTGGAAGGACAGTGGGTGGGCAAATGGACGGACGGATGTAGATAGTTGTTGGAAGGACAGTGAGCGGGTAAATGGACGGACGGATGTAGATAGTTGTTGGAAGGACAGTGGGTGGGTAAATGGACTGACGGATGTAGATGGTTGTTGGAAGGACAGTGCGAGGGTAAATGGACAGACGGATGTGGATGCTTGTTGTAAGGACAGTGAGGGGGTAAATGGACGGACGGATGTAGATGGTTGTTGGAAGGACAGTGGGTGGGTAAATGGACGGACGGATGTAGATGGTTGTTGGAAGGACAGTGGGTGGGTAAGTTGACGGACGGATGTAGATGGTTGTTGGAAGGACAGTGGTTGGGTAAATGGACAGACGGATGTGGATGCTTGTTGGAAGGACAGTGAGGGGGTAAATGGACGGACGGATGTAGATGGTTGTTGGAAGGACAGTGGGTGGGTAAATGGAAGGACAGATGTAGATGCTTGTTGGAAGGACAGTGCGAGGGTAAATGGACAGACGGATGTGGATGGTTGTTGGAAGGACAGTGGGTGGGCAAATGGACGGACGGATGTAGATAGTTGTTGGAAGGACAGTGAGCGGGTAAATGGACGGACGGATGTAGATAGTTGTTGGAAGGACAGTGGGTGGGTAAATGGACTGACGGATGTAGATGGTTGTTGGAAGGACAGTGCGAGGGTAAATGGACAGACGGATGTGGATGCTTGTTGTAAGGACAGTGAGGGGGTAAATGGACGGACGGATGTAGATGGTTGTTGGAAGGACAGTGGGTGGGTAAATGGACGGACGGATGTAGATGGTTGTTGGAAGGACAGTGGGTGGGTAAGTTGACGGACGGATGTAGATGGTTGTTGGAAGGACAGTGGTTGGGTAAATGGACAGACGGATGTGGATGCTTGTTGGAAGGACAGTGAGGGGGTAAATGGACGGACGGATGTAGATGGTTGTTGGAAGGACAGTGGGTGGGTAAATGGACGGACAGATGTAGATGCTTGTTGGAAGGACAGTGCGAGGGTAAATGGACAGACGGATGTGGATGGTTGTTGGAAGGACAGTGGGTGGGCAAATGGACGGACGGATGTAGATAGTTGTTGGAAGGACAGTGAGCGGGTAAATGGACGGACGGATGTAGATAGTTGTTGGAAGGACAGTGGGTGGGTAAATGGACTGACGGATGTAGATGGTTGTTGGAAGGACAGTGCGAGGGTAAATGGACAGACGGATGTGGATGCTTGTTGTAAGGACAGTGAGGGGGTAAATGGACGGACGGATGTAGATGGTTGTTGGAAGGACAGTGGGTGGGTAAATGGACGGACGGATGTAGATGGTTGTTGGAAGGACAGTGCGAGGGTAAATGGACAGACGGATGTGGATGGTTGTTGGAAGGACAGTGGGTGGGCAAATGGACCGACAGATGTAGATGGTTGTTGGAAGGACAGTGGGTGGGTAAATGGACGGACGGATGTAGATGGTTGTTAGAAGGACAGTGGGTGGGTAAGTGGACGGACGGATGTAGATGGTTGTTGGAAGGACAGTGGGTGGGTAAATGGACAGACGGATGTGGATGGTTGTTGGAAGGACAGTGGGTGGGCAAATGGACGGACGGATGTAGATGGTTGTTGGAAGGACAGTGAGGGGGTAAATGGACGGACGGATGTAGATAGTTGTTGGAAGGACAGTGGGTGGGTAAATGGACTGACGGATGTAGATGGTTGTTGGAAGGACAGTGCGAGGGTAAATGGACAGACGGATGTGGATGCTTGTTGGAAGGACAGTGAGGGGGTAAATGGACGGACGGATGTAAATGGTTGTTGGAAGGACAGTGGGTGGGTAAATGGACGGACGGATGTAGATGGTTGTTGGAAGGACAGTGGGTGGGTAAATGGACGGACGGATGTAGATAGTTGTTGGAAGGACAGTGGGTGGGTAAGTGGACGGACGGATGTAGTTGGTTGTTGGAAGGACAGTGCGTGGGTGGACAGACGGATGTAGATGGTTGTTGGAAGGACAGTGCGTGGGTGGACGGACGGATGTAGATGGTTGTTGGAAGGACAGTGCGTGGGTGGACGGACGAATGTAGATGGTTGTTCGAAGGACAGTGGGTGGGTAAATGGACGGACGGATGTAGATGGTTGTTAGAAGGACAGTGGGTGGGTAAGTGGACGCACAGATGTAGATGGTTGTTGGAAGGACAGTGGGTGGGCAAATGGACGGACGGATGTAGATAGTTGTTGGAAGGACAGTGGGTGGGTAAATGGACTGACGGATGTAGATGGTTGTTGGAAGGACAGTGCGAGGGTAAATGGACAGACGGATGTGGATGCTTGTTGGAAGGACAGTGATGGGGTAAATGGACGGACGGATGTAGATGGTTGTTGGAAGGACAGTGGGTGGGTAAATGGACGGGCGGATGTAGATGGTTGTTGGAAGGACAGTGGGTGGGTAAATGGACGGACGGATGTAGATGGTTGTTGGAAGGACAGTGCGTGGGTGGACGGACGGATGTAGATGGTTGTTGGAAGGACAGTGCGTGGGTGGACGGACGGATGTATATGGTTGTTGGAAGGACAGTGCGAGGGTAAATGGACGGACGGATGTAGATGGTTGTTAGAAGGACAGTGGGTGGGTAAGTGGACGGACAGATGTAGATGGTTGTTGGAAGGACAGTGCGTGGGTGGACGGAGGGATGTAGATGGTTGTTGGAAGGACAGTGGGTGTGTAAATGGACGGATGTGAATGGTTTTTGGAAGGACAGTGGGTGTGTAAATGGACGGATGTAGGTGGTTGTTGGAAGGACAGTGCGTGGGTAAATGGACGGACGGATGTAGATGGTTGTTGGAAGGACAGTGGGTGGGTAAATGGACGTACGGATGTAGATGGTTGTTGGAAGGACAGTGAGGGGGTAAATGGACGGACAGATGTAGATGGTTGTTGGAAGGACAGTGGGTGGGTAAACGGATGGACGGATGTAGATGGTTGTTAGAAGGACAGTGGGTGGGTAAGTTGACGGACGGATGTAGATGGTTGCTGGAAGGACAGTAGGTGGGTAAATGGACTGACGGATGTAGATGGTTGTTGGAAGGACAGTGCGAGGGTAAATGGACAGACGGATGTGGATGCTTGTTGGAAGGACAGTGAGGGGGTAAATGGACGGACGGATGTAGATGGTTGTTGGAAGGACAGTGGGTGGGTAAATGGACGGACGGATGTAGATGGTTGGAAGGACAGTGGGTGGGTAAAAGGACGGACGGATGTAGATGGTTGTTGGAAGGACAGTGGGTGGGTAAATGGACTGACGGATGTAGATGGTTGTTGGAAGGACAGTGGTTGGGTAAATGGACAGACGGATGTGGATGCTTGTTGGAAGGACAGTGAGGGGGTAAATGGACGGACGGATGTAGATGGTTGTTGGAAGGACAGTGGGTGGGTAAATGGACGGACGGATGTAGATGGTTGTTGGAAGGACAGTGGGTGGGTAAATGGACGGACGCAAGTAGATGGTTGTTGGAAGGACAGTGAGGGGGTAAATGGACGGACGGATGTAGATGGTTGTTGGAAGGACAGTGCGAGGGTAAATGGACAGACGGATGTGGATGGTTGTTGGAAGGACAGTGGGTGGGCAAATGGACGGACAGATGTAGATGGTTGTTGGAAGGACAGTGGGTGGGTAAATGGACGGACGAATGTAGATGGTTGTTAGAAGGACGGTGGGTGGGTAAGTGGACGGACGGATGTAGATGGTTGTTGGAAGGACAGTGGGTGGGTAAATGGACAGACGGATGTGGATGGTTGTTGGAAGGACAGTGGGTGGGCAAATGGACGGACGGATGTAGATGGTTGTTGGAAGGACAGTGAGGGGGTAAATGGACGGACGGATGTAGATGGTTGTTGGAAGGACAGTGCGAGGGTAAATGGACAGACGGATGTGGATGCTTGTTGGAAGGACAGTGAGGGGGTAAATGGACGGACAGATGTAGATGGTTGTTGGAAGGACAGTGGGTGGGTAAATGGACGGACGGATGTAGATGGTTGTTGGAAGGACAGTGGGTGGGTAAATGGACGGACGGATGTAGATAGTTGTTGGAAGGACAGTGGGGGGGTAAGTGGACGGACGGATGTAGTTGGTTGTTGGAAGGACAGTGCGTGGGTGGACGGATGGATGTAGATGGTTGTTGGAAGGACAGTGCGTGGGTGGACGGACGGATGTAGATGGTTGTTGGAAGGACAGTGCGTGGGTGGACGGACGAATGTAGATGGTTGTTGGAAGGACAGTGGGTGGGTAAATGGACGGACGGATGTAGATGGTTGTTAGAAGGATAGTGGGTGGGTAAGTGGACGCACAGATGTAGATGGTTGTTGGAAGGACAGTGGGTGGGCAAATGGACGGACGGATGTAGATAGTTGTTGGAAGGACAGTGGGTGGGTAAATGGACTGACGGATGTAGATGGTTGTTGGAAGGACAGTGCGAGGGTAAATGGACGGACGGATGTGGATGCTTGTTGGAAGGACAGTGAGGGGGTAAATGGACGGACGGATGTAGATGGTTGTTGGAAGGACAGTGGGTGGGTAAATGGACGGACGGATGTAGATGGTTGTTGGAAGGACAGTGGGTGGGTAAATGGACGGACGGATGTAGATGGTTGTTGGAAGGACAGTGCGTGGGTGGACGGACGGATGTAGATGGTTGTTGGAAGGACAGTGCGTGGGTGGACGGACGGATGTATATTGTTGTTGGAAGGACAGTGCGTGGGTAAATGGACGGACGGATGTAGATGGTTGTTAGAAGGACAGTGGGTGGGTAAGTGGACGGACGGATGTAGATGGTTGTTGGAAGGACAGTGGGTGGGCAAATGGACGGACGGATGTAGATAGTTGTTTGAAGGACAGTGGGTGGGTAAATGGACTGACGGATGTAGATGGTTGTTGGAAGGACAGTGCGAGGGTAAATGGACAGACGGATGTGGATGCTTGTTGGAAGGACAGTGAGGGGGTAAATGGACGGACGGATGTAGATGGTTGTTAGAAGGACAGTGGGTGGGTAAGTGGACGGACGGATGTAGATGGTTGTTGGAAGGACAGTGCGAGGGTAAATGGACGGACGGATGTAGATGGTTGTTGGAAGGACAGTGCGTGGGTGGACGGACGGATGTAGATGGTTGTTGGAAGGACAGTGGGTGGGTAAATGGACGGACGGATGTAGATGGTTGTTGGAAGGACAGTGCGTGGGTGGACGGACGGATGTAGATGGTTGTTGGAAGGATGGTGCGTGGGTGGACGGACAGATGTAGATGGTTGTTGGAAAGACAGTGAGGGGGTAAATGGACGGACGGATGTAGATAGTTGTTGGAAAGACAGTGCGTGGGTAAATGGACGGACGGATGTAGATGGTTGTTGGAAGGACAGTGGGTGGGTAAATGGACGGAGGGATGTAGATGGTTTTTGGAAGGACAGTGGGTGGGTAAGTGGACGGACGGATGTAGATGGTTGTTGGAAGGACAGTGCGTGGGTGGACGGTGGATGTGGATGGTTGTTGGAAGGACAGTGTGTGGGTGGACGGACGGATGTAGGTGGTTGTTGGAAGAACAGTGCGTGGGTGGACGGACGGATGTAGATGGTTGTTGGAAGGACAGTGCGTGGGTGGACGGAGGGATGTAGATGATTGTTGGAAGGACAGTGGGTGTGTAAATGGACGGATGTGAATGGTTGTTGGAAGGACAGTGGGTGTGTAAATGGACGGATGTAGGTGGTTGTTGGAAGGACAGTGCGTGGGTAAATGGACGGACGGATGTAGATGGTTGTTGGAAGGACAGTGGGTGGGTAAATGGACGGACGGATGTAGATGGTTGTTGGAAGGACAGTGAGGGGGTAAATGGACGGACAGATGTAGATGGTTGTTGGAAGGACAGTGGGTGGGTAAACGGATGGACGGATGTAGATGGTTGTTAGAAGGACAGTGGGTGGGTAAGTTGACGGACGGATGTAGATGGTTGCTGGAAGGACAGTAGGTGGGTAAATGGACAGACGGATGTGGATGGTTGTTGGAAAGACAGTGGGTGGGCAAATGGACGGACGGATGTAGATGGTTGTTGGAAGGACAGTGAGGGGGTAAATGGACGGACTGGTGTAGATAGTTGTTGGAAGGACAGTGGGTGGGTAAATGGACTGACGGATGTAGATGGTTGTTGGAAGGACAGTGGGTGGGCAAATGGACGGACGGATGTAGATAGTTGTTTGAAGGACAGTGGGTGGGTAAATGGACTGACGGATGTAGATGTTTGTTGGAAGGACAGTGCAAGAGGAAAATGGACAGACGGATGTGGATGCTTGTTGGAAGGACAGTGAGGGGGTAAATGGACGGACGGATGTAGATGGTTGTTAGAAGGACAGTGGGTGGGTAAGTGGACGGACGGATGTAGATGGTTGTTGGAAGGACAGTGCGAGGGTAAATGGACGGACGGATGTAGATGGTTGTTGGAAGGACAGTGCGTGGGTGGACGGACGGATGTAGATGGTTGTTGGAAGGACAGTGGGTGGGTAAATGGACGGACGGATGTAGATGGTTGTTGGAAGGACAGTGCGTGGGTGGACGGACGGATGTAGATGGTTGTTGGAAGGATGGTGCGTGGGTGGAAGGACAGATGTAGATGGTTGTTGGAAAGACAGTGAGGGGGTAAATGGACGGACGGATGTAGATAGTTGTTGGAAAGACAGTGCGTGGGTAAATGGACGGACGGATGTAGATGGTTGTTGGAAGGACAGTGGGTGGGTAAATGGACGGAGGGATGTAGATGGTTTTTGGAAGGACAGTGGGTGGGTAAGTGGACGGACGGATGTAGATGGTTGTTGGAAGGACAGTGCGTGGGTGGACGGTGGATGTGGATGGTTGTTGGAAGGACAGTGTGTGGGTGGACGGACGGATGTAGGTGGTTGTTGGAAGAACAGTGCGTGGGTGGACGGACGGATGTAGATGGTTGTTGGAAGGACAGTGCGTGGGTGGACGGAGGGATGTAGATGATTGTTGGAAGGACAGTGGGTGTGTAAATGGACGGATGTAGGTGGTTGTTGGAAGGACAGTGCGTGGGTAAATGGACGGACGGATGTAGATGGTTGTTGGAAGGACAGTGGGTGGGTAAATGGACGGACGGATGTAGATGGTTGTTGGAAGGACAGTGAGGGGTAAATGGACGGACAGATGTAGATGGTTGTTGGAAGGACAGTGGGTGGGTAAACGGATGGACGGATGTAGATGGTTGTTAGAAGGACAGTGGGTGGGTAAGTTGACGGACGGATGTAGATGGTTGCTGGAAGGACAGTAGGTGGGTAAATGGACAGACGGATGTGGATGGTTGTTGGAAAGACAGTGGGTGGGCAAATGGACGGACGGATGTAGATGGTTGTTGGAAGGACAGTGAGGGGGTAAATGGACGGACGGGTGTAGATAGTTGTTGGAAGGACAGTGGGTGGGTAAATGGACTGACGGATGTAGATGGTTGTTGGAAGGACAGTGCGAGGGTAAATGGACAGACGGATGTGGATGCTTGTTGGAAGGACAGTGAGGGGGTAAATGGACGGACGGATGTAAATGGTTGTTGGAAGGACAGTGGGTGGGTAAATGGATGGACGGATGTAGATGGTTGTTGGAAGGACAGTGGGTGGGTAAAAGGACGGACGGATGTAGATGGTTGTTGGAAGGACAGTGGGTGAGTAAGTGGACGGACGGATGTAGATGGTTGTTGGAAGGACAGTGCGTGGGTGGACGGACGGATGTAGATGGTTGTTCGAAGGACAGTGCGTGGGTGGACGGACGGATGTAGATGGTTGTTGGAAGGACAGTGGGTGGGTAAGTGGACGGACGGATGTAGATGGTTGTTGGAAGGACAGTAGGTGGGCAAATGGACGGACGGATGTAGATAGTTGTTGGAAGGACAGTGGGTGGGTAAATGGACTGACGGATGTAGATGGTTGTTGGAAGGACAGTGCGAGGGTAAATGGACAGACGGATGTAGATGGTTGTTGGAAGGACAGTGAGGGGGTAAATGGACGGACGGATGTAGATGGTTGTTGGAAGGACAGTGGGTGGGTAAATGGTCGGACGGATGTAGATGGACGGACGGATGTAGATGGTTGTTGGGAGGACAGTGCTTGGGTGGACGGACGGATGTAGATGGTTGTTGGAAGGACAGTGCGTGGGTGGACGGACGGATGTAGATGGTTGTTTTTTAGAAGGACAGTGCGTGGGTGGACGGACGGATGTAGATCGTTGTTGGAAGGACAGTGGGTGGGTAAATGGACCGACGGATGTAGATGGTTGTTAGAAGGACAGTGGGTGGGTAAGTGGACGGACGGATGTAGATGGTTGTTGGAAGGACAGTGGGTGGGCAAATGGATGGACGGATGTAGATAGTTGTTGGAAGGACAGTGGGTGGGTAAATGGACTGACGGATGTAGATGGTTGTTGGAAGGACAGTGCGAGGGTAAATTGACAGACGAATGTGGATGCTTATTCGAAGGACAGTGAGGGGGTAAATGGACGGACGGATGTAGATGGTTGTTAGAAGGACAGTGGGTGGGTAAGTGGACGGACGGATGTAGATGGTTGTTGGAAGGACAGTGCGAGGGTAAATGGACGGACGGATGTAGATGGTTGTTGGAAGGACAGTGCGTGGGTGGACGGACGGATGTAGATGGTTGTTGGAAGGACAGTGGGTGGGTAAATGGACGGACAGATGTAGATGGTTGTTGGAAGGACAGTGCGTGGGTGGACGGACGGATGTAGATGGTTGTTGGAAGGACAGTGCATGGGTGGACGGACGGATGTAGATGGTTGTTGGAAGGACAGTGCGTGGGTGGACGGACGGATGTAGATGGTTGTTGGAAGGACAGTGAGGGGGTAAATGGACAGACGGATGTGGATGGTTGTTGGAAGGACAGTGGGTGGGCAAATGGACGGACAGATGTAGATGGTTGTTGGAAGGACAGTGGGTGGGTAAATGGACGGATGGATGTAGATGGTTGTTAGAAGGACAGTGGGTGGGTAAGTGGACGGACGGATGTAGATGGTTGTTGGAAGGACAGTGGGTGGGTAAATGGACAGACGGATGTGGATGGTTGTTGGAAGGACAGTGGGTGGGCAAATGGACGGACGGATGTAGATGGTTGTTGGAAGGACAGTGAGGGGATAAATGGACGGACGGATGTAGATAGTTGTTGGAAGGACAGTGGGTGGGTAAATGGACTGACGGATGTAGATGGTTGTTGGAAGGACAGTGCGAGGGTAAATGGACAGATGGATGTGGATGCTTGTTGGAAGGACAGTGAGGGGGTAAATGGACGGACGGATGTAGATGGTTGTTGGAAGGACAGTGGGTGGGTAAATGGACGGACGGATGTAGATGGTTGTTGGAAGGACAGTGGGTGGGTAAATGGACGGACGGATGTAGATAGTTGTTGGAAGGACAGTGGGAGGGTAAGTGGACGGACGGATGTAGTTGGTTGTTGGAAGGACAGTGCGTGGGTGGACGGACGGATGTAGATGGTTGTTGGAAGGACAGTGCGTGGGTGGACGGACGGATGTAGATGGTTGTTGGAAGGACAGTGCGTGAGTGGACGGACGAATGTAGATGGTTGTTGGAAGGACAGTGGGTGCGTAAATGGACGGACGGATGTAGATGGTTGTTAGAAGGACAGTGGGTGGGTAAGTGGACGCACAGATGTAGATGGTTGTTGGAAGGACAGTGGGTGGGCAAATGGACGGACGGATGTAGATAGTTGTTGGAAGGACAGTGGGTGCGTAAATGGACTGACGGATGTAGATGGTTGTTGGAAGGACAGTGCGAGGGTAAATGGACAGACGGATGTGGATGCTTGTTGGAAGGACAGTGAGGGGGTAAATGGACGGACGGATGTAGATGGTTGTTGGAAGGACAGTGGGTGGGTAAATGGACGGACGGATGTAGATGGTTGTTGGAAGGACAGTGGGTGGGTAAATGGACGGACGGATGTAGATGGTTGTTGGAAGGACAGTGCGTGGGTGGACGGACGGATGTAGATGGTTGTTGGAAGGACAGTGCGTGGGTGGATGGACGGATGTATATGGTTGTTGGAAGGACAGTGCATGGGTAAATGGACGGACGGATGTAGATGGTTGTTAGAAGGACAGTGGGTGGGTAAGTGGACGGACGGATGTAGATGGTTGTTGGAAGGACAGTGGGTGGGCAAATGGACGGACGGATGTAGATAGTTGTTTGAAGGACAGTGGGTGGGTAAATGGACTGACGGATGTAGATGGTTGTTGGAAGGACAGTGTGAGGGTAAATGGACAGACGGATGTGGATGCTTGTTGGAAGGACAGTGAGCGGGTAAATGGACGGACGGATGTAGATGGTTGTTAGAAGGACAGTGGGTGGGTAAGTGGACGGACGGATGTAGATGGTTGTTGGAAGGACAGTGCGAGGGTAAATGGACGGACGGATGTAGATGGTTGTTGGAAGGACAGTGCGTGGGTGGACGGACGGATGTAGATGGTTGTTGGAAGGACAGTGGGTGGGTAAATGGACGGACGGATGTAGATGGTTGTTGGAAGGACAGTGCGTGGGTTGACGGACAGATGTAGATGGTTGTTGGAAAGACAGTGAGGGGGTAAATGGACGGACGGATGTAGATAGTTGTTGGAAGGACAGTGGGTGGGTAAATGGACGGACGGATGTAGATGGTTTTTGGAAGGACAGTGGGTGGGTAAGTGGACGGACGGATGTAGATGGTTGTTGGAAGGACAGTGCGTGGGTGGACGGTGGATGTGGATGGTTGTTGGAAGGACAGTGCGTGGGTGGACGGACGGATGTAGGTGGTTGTTGGAAGGACAGTGCGTGGGTGGACGGACAGATGTAGATGGTTGTTGGAAGGACAGTGCGTAAGTGGACGGAGGGATGTAGATGGTTGTTGGAAGGACAGTGGGTGTGTAAATGGACGGACGGATGTAGATGTTGTTGGAAGGACAGTGCGTGGGTGGACGGACGGATGTAGATGGTTGTTGGAAGGACAGTGCGTGGGTGGACGGACAGATGTAGATGGTTGTTGGAAAGACAGTGAGGGGGTAAATGGACGGACGGATGTAGATAGTTGTTGGAAGGACAGTGGGTGGGTAAATGGACGGACAGATGTAGATGGTTTTTGGAAGGACAGTGGGTGGGTAAGTGGACGGACGGATGTAGATGGTTGTTGGAAGGACAGTGCGTGGGTGGACGGTGGATGTGGATGGTTGTTGGAAGGACAGTGCGTGGGTGGACGGACGGATGTAGGTGGTTGTTGGAAGGACAGTGCGTGGGTGGACGGACAGATGTAGATGGTTGTTGGAAGGACAGTGCGTGGGTGGACGGAGGGATGTAGATGGTTGTTGGAAGGACAGTGGGTGTGTAAATGGACGGATGTGAATGGTTGTTGGAAGGACAGTGGGTGTGTAAATGGACGGATGTAGGTGGTTGTTGGAAGGACAGTGCGTGGGTAAATGGACGGACGGATGTAGATGGTTGTTGGAAGGACAGTGGGTGGGTAAATGGACGGACGGATGTAGATGGTTGTTGGAAGGACAGTGAGGGGGTAAATGGACGGACAGATGTAGATGGTTGTTGGAAGGACAGTGGGTGGGTAAACGGATGGACGGATGTAGATGGTTGTTAGAAGGACAGTGGGTGGGTAAGTTGACGGACGGATGTAGATGGTTGCTGGAAGGACAGTAGGTGGGTAAATGGACAGACGGATGTGGATGGTTGTTGGAAAGACAGTGGGTGGGCAAATGGACGGACGGATGTAGATGGTTGTTGGAAGGACAGTGAGGGGGTAAATGGACGGACGGGTGTAGATAGTTGTTGGAAGGACAGTGGGTGGGTAAATGGACTGACGGATGTAGATGGTTGTTGGAAGGACAGTGCGAGGGTAAATGGACAGACGGATGTGGATGCTTGTTGGAAGGACAGTGAGGGGGTAAATGGACGGACGGATGTAGATGGTTGTTGGAAGGACAGTGGGTGGGTAAAAGGACGGACGGATGTAGATGGTTGTTGGAAGGACAGTGGGTGGGTAAAAGGACGGACGGATGTAGATGGTTGTTGGAAGGACAGTGGGTGGGTAAATGGACTGACGGATGTAGATGGTTGTTGGAAGGACAGTGCGAGGGTAAATGGACAGACGGATGTGGATGCTTGTTGGAAGGACAGTGAGGGGGTAAATGGACGGACGGATGTAGATGGTTGTTGGAAGGACAGTGGGTGGGTAAATGGACGGACGGATGTAGATGGTTGTTGGAAGGACAGTGGGTGGGTAAATGGACGGACGCATGTAGATGGTTGTTGGAAGGACAGTGAGGGGGTAAATGGACGGACGGATGTAGATGGTTGTTGGAAGGACAGTGCGAGGGTAAATGGACAGACGGATGTGGATGGTTGTTGGAAGGACAGTGGGTGGGCAAATGGACGGACAGATGTAGATGGTTGTTGGAAGGACAGTGGGTGGGTAAATGGACGGACGAATGTAGATGGTTGTTAGAAGGACAGTGGGTGGGTAAGTGGACGGACGGATGTAGATGGTTGTTGGAAGGACAGTGGGTGGGTAAATGGACAGACGGATGTGGATGGTTGTTGGAAGGATAGTGGGTGGGCAAATGGACGGACGGATGTAGATGGTTGTTGGAAGGACAGTGAGGGGCTAAATGGATGGACGGATGTAGATGGTTGTTGGAAGGACAGTGCGAGGGTAAATGGACAGACGGATGTGGATGCTTGTTGGAAGGACAGTGAGGGGGTAAATGGACGGACGGATGTAGATGGTTGTTGGAAGGACAGTGGGTGGGTAAATGGACAGACGGATGTAGATGGTTGTTGGAAGGACAGTGGGTGGGTAAATGGACGGACGGATGTAGATAGTTGTTGGAAGGACAGTGGGTGGGTAAGTGGACGGACGGATGTAGTTGGTTGTTGGAAGGACAGTGCGTGGGTGGACGGACGGATGTAGATGGTTGTTGGAAGGACAGTGCGTGGGTGGACGGACGGATGTAGATGGTTGTTGGAAGGACAGTGGGTGGGTAAATGGACGGACGGATGTAGATGGTTGTTAGAAGGACAGTGGGTAGGTAAGTGGACGCACAGATGTAGATGGTTGTTGGAAGGACAGTGGGTGGGCAAATGGACGGACGGATGTAGATAGTTGTTGGAAGGACAGTGGGTGGGTAAATGGACTGACGGATGTAGATGGTTGTTGGAAGGACAGTGCGAGGGTAAATGGACAGACGGATGTGGATGCTTGTTGGAAGGACAGTGAGGGGGTAAATGGACGGACGGATGTAGATGGTTGTTGGAAGGACAGTGGGTGGGTAAATGGACGGACGGATGTAGATGGTTGTTGGAAGGACAGTGGGTGGGTAAATGGACGGACGGATGTAGATGGTTGTTGGAAGGACAGTGCGTGGGTGGACGGACGGATGTAGATGGTTGTTGGAAGGACAGTGCGTGGGTGGACGGACGGATGTATATGGTTGTTGGAAGGACAGTGCGTGGGTAAATGGACGGACGGATGTAGATGGTTGTTAGAAGGACAGTGGGTGGGTAAGTGGACGGACGGATGTAGATAGTTGTTTGAAGGATAGTGGGTGGGTAAATGGACTGACGGATGTAGATGGTTGTTGGAAGGACAGTGCGAGGGTAAATGGACAGACGGATGTGGATGCTTGTTGGAAGGACAGTGAGGGGGTAAATGGACGGACGGATGTAGATGGTTGTTAGAAGGACAGTGGGTGGGTAAGTGGACGGACGGATGTAGATGGTTGTTGGAAGGACAGTGCGAGGGTAAATGGACGGACGGATGTAGATGGTTGTTGGAAGGACAGTGCGTGGGTGGACGGACGGATGTAGATGGTTGTTGGAAGGACAGTGGGTGGGTAAATGGACGGACGGATGTAGATGGTTGTTGGAAGGACAGTGCGTGGGTGGACGGACGGATGTAGATGGTTGTTGGAAGGATGGTGCGTGGGTGGACGGACAGATGTAGATGGTTGTTGGAAAGACAGTGAGGGGGTAAATGGACGGACGGATGTAGATAGTTGTTGGAAAGACAGTGCGTGGGTAAATGGACGGACGGATGTAGATGGTTGTTGGAAGGACAGTGGGTGGGTAAATGGACGGACGGATGTAGATGGTTTTTGGAAGGACAGTGGGTGGGTAAGTGGACGGACGGATGTAGATGGTTGTTGGAAGGACAGTGCGTGGGTGGACGGTGGATGTGGATGGTTGTTGGAAGGACAGTGCGTGGGTGGACGGACGGATGTAGGTGGTTGTTGGAAGGACAGTGCGTGGGTGGACGGACTGATGTAGATGGTTGTTGGAAGGACAGTGCGTGGGTGGACGGAGGGATGTAGATGGTTGTTGGAAGGACAGTGGGTGTGTAAATGGACGGATGTGAATGGTTGTTGGAAGGACAGTGGGTGTGTAAATGGACGGATGTAGGTGGTTGTTGGAAGGACAGTGCGTGGGTAAATGGACGGACGGATGTAGATGGTTGTTGGAAGGACAGTGGGTGTGTAAATGGACGGACGGATGTAGATGGTTGTTGGAAGGACAGTGAGGGGGTAAATGGACGGACAGATGTAGATGGTTGTTGGAAGGACAGTGGGTGGGTAAATGGACGGACGGATGTAGATGGTTGTTGGAAGGACAGTGGGTGGGTAAATGGACGGACGGATGTAGATGGTTGTTGGAAGGACAGTGCGTGGGTGGACGGACGGATGTAGATGGTTGTTGGAAGGACAGTGCGTGGGTGGACGGACGGATGTAGATGGTTGTTGGAAGGACAGTGGGTGGGTAAATGGACGGACGGATGTAGATGGTTGTTAGAAGGACAGTGGGTAGGTAAGTGGACGCACAGATGTAGATGGTTGTTGGAAGGACAGTGGGTGGGCAAATGGACGGACGGATGTAGTTAGTTGTTGGAAGGACAGTGGGTGGGTAAATGGACTGACGGATGTAGATGGTTGTTGGAAGGACAGTGCGAGGGTAAATGGACAGACGGATGTGGATGCTTGTTGGAAGGACAGTGAGGGGGTAAATGGACGGACGGATGTAGATGGTTGTTGGAAGGACAGTGGGTGGGTAAATGGACGGACGGATGTAGATGGTTGTTGGAAGGACAGTGGGTGGGTAAATGGACGGACGGATGTAGATGGTTGTTGGAAGGACAGTGCGTGGGTGGACGGACGGATGTAGATGGTTGTTGGAAGGACAGTGCGTGGGTGGACGGACGGATGTATATGGTTGTTGGAAGGACAGTGCGTGGGTAAATGGACGGACGGATGTAGATGGTTGTTAGAAGGACAGTGGGTGGGTAAGTGGACGGACGGATGTAGATAGTTGTTTGAAGGACAGTGGGTGGGTAAATGGACTGACGGATGTAGATGGTTGTTGGAAGGACAGTGCGAGGGTAAATGGACAGACGGATGTGGATGCTTGTTGGAAGGACAGTGAGGGGGTAAATGGACGGACGGATGTAGATGGTTGTTAGAAGGACAGTGGGTGGGTAAGTGGACGGACGGATGTAGATGGTTGTTGGAAGGACAGTGCGAGGGTAAATGGACGGACGGATGTAGATGGTTGTTGGAAGGACAGTGCGTGGGTGGACGGACGGATGTAGATGGTTGTTGGAAGGACAGTGGGTGGGTAAATGGACGGACGGATGTAGATGGTTGTTGGAAGGACAGTGCGTGGGTGGACGGACGGATGTAGATGGTTGTTGGAAGGATGGTGCGTGGGTGGACGGACAGATGTAGATGGTTGTTGGAAAGACAGTGAGGGGGTAAATGGACGGACGGATGTAGATAGTTGTTGGAAAGACAGTGCGTGGGTAAATGGACGGACGGATGTAGATGGTTGTTGGAAGGACAGTGGGTGGGTAAATGGACGGACGGATGTAGATGGTTTTTGGAAGGACAGTGGGTGGGTAAGTGGACGGACGGATGTAGATGGTTGTTGGAAGGACAGTGCGTGGGTGGACGGTGGATGTGGATGGTTGTTGGAAGGACAGTGCGTGGGTGGACGGACGGATGTAGGTGGTTGTTGGAAGGACAGTGCGTGGGTGGACGGACGGATGTAGATGGTTGTTGGAAGGACAGTGCGTGGGTGGACGGAGGGATGTAGATGGTTGTTGGAAGGACAGTGGGTGTGTAAATGGACGGATGTGAATGGTTGTTGGAAGGACAGTGGGTGTGTAAATGGACGGATGTAGGTGGTTGTTGGAAGGACAGTGCGTGGGTAAATGGACGGACGGATGTAGATGGTTGTTGGAAGGACAGTGGGTGGGTAAATGGACGGACGGATGTAGATGGTTGTTGGAAGGACAGTGAGGGGGTAAATGGACGGACAGATGTAGATGGTTGTTGGAAGGACATTGGGTGGGTAAACGGATGGACGGATGTAGATGGTTGTTAGAAGGACAGTGGGTGGGTAAGTTGATGGACGGATGTAGATGGTTGCTGGAAGGACAGTAGGTGGGTAAATGGACAGACGGATGTGGATGGTTGTTGGAAAGACAGTGGGTGGGCAAATGGACGGACGGATGTAGATGGTTGTTGGAAGGACAGTGAGGGGGTAAATGGACGGACGGGTGTAGATAGTTGTTGGAAGGACAGTGGGTGGGTAAATGGACTGACGGATGTAGATGGTTGTTGGAAGGACAGTGCGAGGGTAAATGGACAGACGGATGTGGATGCTTGTTGGAAGGACAGTGAGGGGGTAAATGGACGGACGGATGTAGATGGTTGTTGGAAGGACAGTGGGTGGGTAAATGGACGGACGGATGTAGATGGTTGTTGGAAGGACAGTGGGTGGGTAAAAGGACGGACGGATGTAGATGGTTGTTGGAAGGGCAGTGGGTGGGTAAGTGGACGGACGGATGTAGATGGTTGTTGGAAGGACAGTGCGTGGGTAGACGGACGGATATAGATGGTTGTTGGAAGGACAGTGCGTGGGTGGACGGACGGATGTAGATGGTTGTTGGAAGGACAGTGCGTGGGTGGACGGACGGATGTAGATGGTTGTTGGAAGGACAGTGGGTGGGTAAGTGGACGGACGGATGTAGATGGTTGTTGGAAGGACAGTGGGTGGGCAAATGGACGGACGGATGTAGATAGTTGTTGGAAGGACAGTGGGTGGGTAAATGGACTGACGGATGTAGATGGTTGTTGGAAGGACAGTGCGAGGGTAAATGGACAGACGGATGTAGATGCTTGTTGGAAGGACAGTGCTTGGGTGGACGGACGGATGTAGATGGTTGTTGGAAGGACAGTGCGTGGGTGGACGGACGGATGTACATGGTTGTTTTTTAGAAGGACAGTGCGTGGGTGGACGGACGGATGTAGATCGTTGTTAGAAGGACAGTGGGTGGGTAAATGGACCGACGGATGTAGATGGTTGTTAGAAGGACAGTGGGTGGGTAAGTGGACGGACGGATGTAGATGGTTGTTGGAAGGACAGTGGGTGGGCAAATGGACGGACGGATGTAGATGGTTGTTGGAAGGACAGTGGGTGGGTAAGTGGACAGACGGATGTGGATGGTTGTTGGAAAGACAGTGGGTGGGCAAATGGACGGACGGATGTAGATGGTTGTTGGAAGGACAGTGAGGGGGTAAATGGACGGACGGGTGTAGATAGTTGTTGGAAGGACAGTGGGTGGGTAAATGGACTGACGGATGTAGATGGTTGTTGGAAGGACAGTGCAAGGGTAAATGGACAGACGGATGTGGATGGTTGTTGGAAGGACAGTGGGTGGGTAAAAGGACGGACGGATGTAGATGGTTGTTGGAAGGACAGTGGGTGGGTAAGTGGACGGACGGATGTAGATGGTTGTTGGAAGGACAGTGCGTGGGTAGACGGACGGATGTAGATGGTTGTTGGAAGGACAGTGCGTGGGTGGACGGACGGATGTAGATGGTTGTTGGAAGGACAGTGGGTGGGTAAGTGGACGGACGGATGTAGATGGTTGTTGGAAGGACAGTGGGTGGGTAAATGGACGGACGGATGTAGATAGTTGTTGGAAGGACAGTGGGTGGGTAAAAGGACGGACGGATGTAGATGGTTGTTGGAAGGACAGTGGGTGGGTAAGTGGACGGACGGATGTAGATGGTTGTTGGAAGGACAGTGCGTGGGTAGACGGACGGATGTAGATGGTTGTTGGAAGGACAGTGCGTGGGTGGACGGACGGATGTAGATGGTTGTTGGAAGGACAGTGCGTGGGTGGACGGACGGATGTAGATGGTTGTTGGAAGGACAGTGGGTGGGTAAGTGGACGGACGGATGTAGATGGTTGTTGGAAGGACAGTGGGTGGGCAAATGGACGGACGGATGTAGATAGTTTTTGGAAGGACAGTGGGTGGGTAAATGGACTGACGGATGTAGATGGTTGTTGGAAGGACAGTGCGAGGGTAAATGGACAGACGGATGTAGATGCTTGTTGGAAGGACAGTGAGGGGGTAAATGGACGGACGGATGTAGATGGTTGTTGGAAGGACAGTGGGTGGGTAAATGGCCGGACGGATGTAGATGGACGGACGGATGTAGATGGTTGTTGGAAGGACAGTGCTTGGGTGGACGGACGGATGTAGATGGTTGTTGGAAGGACAGTGCGTGGGTGGACGGACGGATGTAGATGGTTGTTTTTTAGAAGGACAGTGCATGGGTGGACGGACGGATGTAGATCGTTGTTAGAAGAACAGTGGGTGGGTAAATGGACCGACGGATGTAGATGGTTGTTAGAAGAACAGTGGGTGGGTAAGTGGACGGACGGATGTAGATGGTTGTTGGAAGGACAGTGGGTGGGCAAATGGACGGACGGATGTAGATAGTTGTTGGAAGGACAGTGGGTGGGTAAATGGACTGACGGATGTAGATGGTTGTTGGAAGGACAGTGCGAGGGTAAATTGACAGACGAATGTGCATGCTTATTCGAAGGACAGTGAGGGGGTAAATGGACGGACGGATGTAGATGGTTGTTAGAAGGACAGTGGGTGGGTAAGTGGACGGACGGATGTAGATGGTTGTTGGAAGGACAGTGCGAGGGTAAATGGACGGACGGATGTAGATGGATGTTGGAAGGACAGTGCGTGGGTGGACGGACGGATGTAGATGGTTGTTGGAAGGACAGTGGGTGGGTAAATGGACGGACAGATGTAGATGGTTGTTGGAAGGACAGTGCGTGAGTGGACGGACGGATGTAGATGGTTGTTGGAAGGACAGTGCGTGGGTGGACGGACGGATGTAGATGGTTGTTGGAAGGACAGTGCGTGGGTGGACGGACGGATGTAGATGGTTGTTGGAAGGACAGTGAGGGGGTAAATGGACAGACGGATGTAGATGGTTGTTGGAAGGACAGTGCGTGGGTAAATGGACGGACGGATGTAGATGGTTGTTGGAAGGACAGTGGGTGGGTAAATGGACGGACGGATGTAGATGGTTGTTGGAAGGACAGTGTGTGGGTGGACGGACGGATGTAGATGGTTGTTGGAAGGACAGTGCGTGGGTCGACGGACGGATGTAGATGGTTGTTGGAAGGACAGTGGGTGGGTAAGTGGACGGACGGATGTAGACGGTTGTTGGAAGGACAGTGGGTGGGTAAATGGACGGACGGATGTAGATGGTTGTTGGACGGACAGTGGGTGGGTAAGTGGACGGACGGATGTAGATGGTTGTTGGATGGACAGTGCGTGGGTGGACGGACGGATGTAGATGGTTGTTGGAAGGACAGTGCGTGGGTGGACGGATGGATGTAGGTGGTTGTTGGAAGGACAGTGCGTGGGTGGACGGACGGATGTAGATGGTTGTTGGAAGGACAGTGCGTGGGTGGACGGACGGATGTAGATGGTTGTTGGAAGGACAGTGGGTGTGTAAATGGACGGATGTGGATGGTTGTTGGAAGGACAGTGGGTGTGTAAATGGACGGATGTAGGTGGTTGTTGGAAGGACAGTGCGTGGGTAAATGGACGGACGGATGTAGATGGTTGTGGGAAGGACAGTGGGTGGGTAAATGGACGGACGGATGTAGATGGTGGTTGGAAGGACAGTGGGTGGGTAAATGGACTGACGGATGTAGATGGTTGTTGGAAGGACAGTGCGAGGGTAAATGGACAGACGGATGTGGATGCTTGTTGGAAGGACAGTGAGGGGGTAAATGGACGGACGGATGTAGATGGTTGTTATAAGGACAGTGGGTGGGTAAGTGGACGGACGGATGTAGATGGTTGTTGGAAGGACAGTGCGAGGGTAAATGGACGGACGGATGTAGGTGGTTGTTGGAAGGACAGTGCGTGGGTGGACGGACCGATGTAGATGGTTGTTGGAAGGACAGTGGGTGGGTAAATGGATGGATGGATGTAGATGGTTGTTGGAAGGACAGTGCGTGGGTGGACGGACGGATGTAGATGGTTGTTGGAAGGACAGTGCGTGGGTGGACGGACGGATGTAGATGGTTGTTGGAAGGACAGTGCGTGGGTGGACGGACGGATGTAGATGGTTGTTGGAAGGACAGTGAGGGGGTAAATGGACGGACGGATGTAGATGGTTGTTGGAAGGACAGTGCGTGGGTAAATGGACGGACGGATGTAGATGGTTGTTGGAAGGACAGTGGGTGGGTAAATGGACGGACGGATGTAGATGGTTGTTGGAAGGACAGTGGGTGGGTAAATGGACGGACGCATGTAGATGGTTGTTGCAAGGACAGTGAGGGGGTAAATGGACGGACGGATGTAGATGGCTGTTGGAAGGACAGTGCGAGGGTAAATGGACAGACGGATGTGGATGGTTGTTGGAAGGACAGTGGGTGGGCAAATGGACGGACAGATGTAGATGGTTGTTGGAAGGACAGTGGGTGGGTAAATGGACGGACGGATGTAGATGGTTGTTAGAAGGACAGTGGGTGGGTAAGTGGACGGACGGATGTAGATGGTTGTTGGAAGGACAGTGGGTGGGTAAATGGACAGACGGATGTGGATGGTTGTTGGAAGGACAGTGGGTGGGCAAATGGACGGACGGATGTAGATGGTTGTTGGAAGGACAGTGAGGGGGTAAATAGACAGACGGATGTAGATAGTTGTTGGAAGGACAGTGGGTGGGTAAATGGACTGACGGATGTAGATGGTTGTTGGAAGGACAGTGCGAGGGTAAATGGACAGACGGATGTGGATGCTTGTTGGAAGGACAGTGAGGGGGTAAATGGACGGACGGATGTAGATGGTTGTTGGGAGGACAGTGGGTGGGTAAATGGACGGACGGATGTAGATGGTTGTTGAAAGGACAGTGGGTGGGTAAGTGGACGGACGGATGTAGTTGGTTGTTGGAAGAACAGTGCGTGGGTGGACGGACGGATGTAGATGGTTGTTGGAAGGACAGTGCATGAGTGGACGGACGGATGTAGATGGTTGTTGGAAGGACAGTGCGTGGGTGGACGGACGAATGTAGATGGTTTTTGGAAGGACAGTGGGTGGGTAAATGGACGGACGGATGTAGATGGTTGTTAGAAGGACAGTGGGTAGGTAAGTGGACGCACAGATGTAGATGGTTGTTCGAAGGACAGTGGGTGGGCAAATGGACGGACGGATGTAGATAGTTGTTGGAAGGACAGTGGGTGGGTAAATGGACTGACGGATGTAGATGGTTGTTGGAAGGACAGTGCGAGGGTAAATGGACAGACGGATGTGGATGCTTGTTGGAAGGACAGTGAGGGGGTAAATGGACGGACGGATGTAGATGGTTGTTGGAAGGACAGTGGGTGGGTAAATGGACGGACAGATGTAGATGGTTGTTGGAAGGGCAGTGGGTGGGTAAATGGACGGACGGATGTAGATGGTTGTTGGAAGGACAGTGCGTGGGTGGACGGACGGATGTAGAATGGTTGTTGGAAGGACAGTGCGTGAGTGGACGGACGGATGTAGATGGTTGTTGGAAGGACAGTGCGTGGGTAAATGGACGGACGGATGTAGATGGTTGTTAGAAGGACAGTGGGTGGGTAAGTGGACGGACGGATGTAGATGGTTGTTGGAAGGACAGTGGGTGGGCAAATGGACGGACGGATGTAGATAGTTGTTTGAAGGACAGTGGGTGGGTAAATGGACTGACGGATGTAGATGGTTGTTGGAAGGACAGTGCGAGGGTAAATGGACAGACGGATGTGGATGCTTGTTGGAAGGAAAGTGAGGGGGTAAATGTACGGACGGATGTAGATGGTTGTTAGAAGGACAGTGGGTGGGTAAGTGGACGGACGGATGTAGATGGTTGTTGGAAGGACAGTGCGAGGGTAAATGGACGGACGGATGTAGATGGTTGTTGGAAGGACAGTGCGTGGGTGGACGGACGGATGTAGATGGTTGTTGAAAGGACAGTGGGTGGGTAAATGGACGGACGGATGTAGATGGTTGTTGGAAGGACAGTGGGTGGGTAAGTGGACGGACGGATGTAGATGGTTGTTGGAAGGACAGTGCGAGGGTAAATGGACGGACGGATGTAGATGGTTGTTGGAAGGACAGTGCGTGGGTGGACGGACGGATGTAGATGGTTGTTGAAAGGACAGTGGGTGGGTAAATGGACGGACGGATGTAGATGGTTGTTGGAAGGACAGTGCGTGGGTGGACGGATGGATATAGATGGTTGTTGGAAGGACGGTGCGTGGGTGGACGGACAGATGTAGATGGTTGTTGGAAAGACAGTGGGTGGGTAAATGGACGGACGGATGTAGATGGTTGTTGGAAGGACAGTGGGTGGGTAAGTGGACGGACGGATGTAGTTGGTTGTTGGAAGGACAGTGCGTGGGTGGACGGACGGATGTAGATGGTTGTTGGAAGGACAGTGCGTGGGTGTACGGACGGATGTAGATGGTTGTTGGAAGGACAGTGCGTGGTGGACGGACGAATGTAGATGGTTGTTGGAAGGACAGTGGTTGGGTAAATGGACGGACGGATGTAGATGGTTGTTAGAAGGACAGTGGGTGGGTAAGTGGACGCACAGATGTAGATGGTTGTTGGGAGGACAGTGGGTGGGCAAATGGACGGACGGATGTAGATAGTTGTTGGAAGGACAGTGGGTGGGTAAATGGACTGACGGATGTAGATGGTTGTTGGAAGGACAGTGCGAGGGTAAATGGACAGACGGATGTGGATGCTTGTTGGAAGGACAGTGAGGGGGTAAATGGACGGACGGATGTAGATGGTTGTTGGAAGGACAGTGGGTGGGTAAATGGACGGACGGATGTAGATGGTTGTTGGAAGGGCAGTGGGTGGGTAAATGGACGGACGGATGTAGATGGTTGTTGGAAGGACAGTGCGTGGGTGGACGGACGGATGTAGATGGTTGTTGGAAGGACAGTGCATGGGTGGACGGACGGATATAGATGGTTGTTGGAAGGACAGTGCGTGGGTAAATAGACGGACGGATGTAGATGGTTGTTAGAAGGACAGTGGGTGGGTAAGTGGACGGACGGATGTAGATGGTTGTTGGAAGGACAGTGGGTGGGCAAATGGACGGACGGATGTAGATAGTTGTTTGAAGGACAGTAGTGGGTAAATGGACTGACGGATGTAGATGGTTGTTGGAAGGACAGTGCAAGGGTAAATGGACAGACGGATGTGGATGCTTGTTGGAAGGACAGTGAGGGGTTAAATGGACGGACGGATGTAGATGGTTGTTAGAAGGACAGTGGGTGGGCAAGTGGACAGATGGATGTAGATGGTTGTTGGAAGGACAGTGCGAGGGTAAATGGACGGACGGATGTAGATGGTTGTTGGAAGGACAGTGCGTGGGTGGACGGACGGATGTAGATGGTTGTTGGAAGGACACTGGGTGGGTAAATGGACGGACGGATGTAGATGGTTGTTGGAAGGACAGTGCGTGGGTGGACGGACGGATGTAGATGGTTGTTCGAAGGACAGTGCGTGGGTGGACGGACAGATGTAGATGGTTGTTGGAAAGACAGTGGGTGGGTAAATGGACGGACGGATGTAGATGGTTGTTGGAAGGACAGTGGGTGGGTAAATGGACGGACGGATGTAGATGGTTTTTGGAAGGACAGTGGGTGGGTAAGTGGACGGACGGATGTAGATGGTTGTTGGAAGGACAGTGCGTGGGTGGACGGTGGATGTGGATGGTTGTTGGAAGGACAGTGCGTGGGTGGACGGACGGATGTAGGTGGTTGTTGGAAGGACAGTGCGTGGGTGGACGGACGGATGTAGATGGTTGGTGGAAGGACAGTGCGTGGGTGGACGGAGTGATGTAGATGGTTGTTGGAAGGACAGTGGGTGTGTAAATGGACGGATGTGAATGGTTGTTGGAAGGACAGTGGGTGTGTAAATGGACGGATGTAGGTGATTGTTGGAAGGACAGTGCGTGGGTAAATGGACGGACGGATGTAGATGGTTGTTGGAAGGACAGTGGGTGGGTAAATGGACGGACGGATGTAGATGGTTGTTGGAAGGACAGTGAGGGGGTAAATGGACGGACAGAAGTAGATGGTTGTTGGAAGGACAGTGGGTGGGTAAATGAATGGACGGATGAGGATGGTTGTTAGAAGGACAGTGGGTGGGTAAGTGGACGGACGGATGTAGATGGTTGCTGGAAGGACAGTGGGTGGGTAAATGGACAGACGGATGTGGATGGTTGTTGGAAAGACAGTGGGTGGGCAAATGGACGGACGGATGTAGATGGTTGTTGGAAGGACAGTGAGGGGGTAAATGGACGGACGGGTGTAGATAGTTGTTGGAAGGACAGTGGGTGGGTAAATGGACTGACGGATGTAGATGGTTGTTGGAAGGACAGTGCGAGGGTAAATGGACAGACGGATGTGGATGCTTGTTGGAAGGACAGTGAGGGGGTAAATGGACGGACGGATGTAGATGGTTGTTGGAAGGACAGTGGGTGGGTAAATGGACGGACGGATGTAGATGGTTGTTGGAAGGACAGTGGGTGGGTAAAAGGACGGACGGATGTAGATGGTTGTTGGAAGGACAGTGGGTGGGTAAGTGGACGGACGGATGTAGATGTTTGTTGGAAGGACAGTGCGTGGATAGACGGACGGATGTAGATGGTTGTTGGAAGGACAGTGCGTGGGTGGACGGACGGATGTAGATGGTTGTTGGAAGGACAGTGCGTGGGTGGACGGACGGATGTAGATGGTTGTTGGAAGGACAGTGGGTGGGTAAGTGGACGGACGGATGTAGATGGTTGTTGGAAGGACAGTGTGTGGGTGGACGGACGGATGTAGATGGTTGTTGGAAGGACAGTGCGTGGGTGGACGGACGGATGTAGATGGTTGTTGGAAGGACAGTGCGTGGGTGGACGGACGGATGTAGATGGTTGTTGGAAGGACAGTGCGTGGGTGGACGGACGGATGTAGGTGGTTGTTGGAAGGACAGTGCCTGGGTGGACGGACGGATGTAGATGGTTGTTGGAAGGACAGTGCGTGGGTGGACGGACGGATGTAGATGGTTGTTGGAAGGACAGTGGGTGTGTAAATGGACGGAAGTGGATGGTTGTTGGAAGGACAGTGGGTGTGTAAATGGACGGATGTAGGTGGTTGTTGGAAGGACAGTGCGTGGGTAAATGGACGGACGGATGTAGATGGTTGTGGGAAGGACAGTGGGTGGGTAAATGGACGGACGGATGTAGATGGTGGTTGGAAGGACAGTGGGTGGGTAAATGGACTGACGGATGTAGATGGTTGTTGGAAGGACAGTGCAAGGGTAAATGGACAGACGGATGTGGATGCTTGTTGGAAGGACAGTGAGGGGGTAAATGGACGGACGGATGTAGATGGTTGTTATAAGGACAGTGGGTGGGTAAGTGGACGGACGGATGTAGATGGTTGTTGGAAGGACAGTGCGAGGGTAAATGGACGGACGGATGTAGATGGTTGTTGGAAGGACAGTGCGTGGGTGGACGGACCCATGTAGATGGTTGTTGGAAGGACAGTGGGTGGGTAAATGGATGGATGGATGTAGATGGTTGTTGGAAGGACAGTGCGTGGGTGGACGGACGGATGTAGATGGTTGTTGGAAGGACAGTGCGTGGGTGGACGGACGGATGTAGATGGTTGTTGGAAGGACAGTGCGTGGGTGGACGGACGGATGTAGATGGTTGTTGGAAGGACAGTGGGTGTGTAAATGGACGGATGTAGGTGATTGTTGGAAGGACAGTGCGTGGGTAAATGGACGGACGGATGTAGATGGTTGTTGGAAGGACAGTGCGTGGGTAAATGGACGGACGGATGTAGATGGTTGTTGGAAGGACAGTGGGTGGATAAATGGACGGACGGATGTAGATGGTTGTTGGAAAGACAGTGCGTGGGTGGACGGACGGATGTAGATGGTTGTTGGAAGGACAGTGCGTGGGTGGACGGACGGATGTAGATGGTTGTTGGAAGGACAGTGGGTGGGTTAGTGGACAGACGGATGGAGATGGTTGTTGGAAGGACAGTGGGTGGGTAAATGGACGGACGGATGTAGATGGTTGTTGGAAGGACAGTGGGTGGGTGGACGGACGGATGTAGATGGTTGTTGGAAGGACAGTGCGTGGGTGGACGGACGGTTGAAGGTGGTTGTTGGAAGGAAAGTGCGTGGGTGGACGGACGGATGTAGATGGTTGTTGGAAGGACAGTGCGTGGGTGGACGGACGGATGGAGATGGTTGTTGGATGGACAGTGCGTGGGTGGACGGATGGATGTAGGTGGTTGTTGGAAGGACAGTGGGTGGGTTAGTGGACGGACGGATGTAGATGGTTGTTGGAAGGACAGTGGGTGGGTAAATGGACGGACGGATGTAGATGGTTGTTGGAAGGACAGTGGGTGGGTAAGTGGACGGACGGATGTAGATGGTTGTTGGAAGGACAGTGCGTGGGTGGACGGACGGATGTAGATGGTTGTTGGAAGGACAGTGCGTGGGTGGACGGACGGATGAAGGTGGTTGTTGGAAGGAAAGTGCGTGGGTGGACGGACGGATGTAGATGGTTGTTGGAAGGACAGTGAGGGGGTAAATGGACGGACGGATGTAGATGGTTGTTGGAAGGACAGTGCGTGGGTAAATGGACGGACGGATGTAGATGGTTGTTGGAAGGACAGTGGGTGGGTAAATGGACGGACGGATGTAGATGGTTGTTGGAAGGACAGTGCGTGGGTGGACGGACGGATGTAGATGGTTGTTGGAAGGACAGTGGGTGGGTTAGTGGACGGACGGATGGAGATGGTTGTTGGAAGGACAGTGGGTGGGTAAATGGACGGACGGATGTAGATGGTTGTTGGAAGGACAGTGGGTGGGTAAGTGGACGGACGGATGTAGATGGTTGTTGGAAGGACAGTTTGTGGGTTGACGGACGGATGTAGATGGTTGTTGGAAGGACAGTGCGTGGGTGGACGGACGGATGAAGGTGGTTGTTGGAAGGAAAGTGCGTGGGTGGACGGACGGATGTAGATGGTTGTTGGAAGGACAGTGCGTGGGTGGACGGACGGATGTAGATGGTTGTTGGATGGACAGTGCGTGGGTGGACGGACGGATGTAGGTGGTTGTTGGAAGGACAGTGGGTGGGTTAGTGGACGGACGGATGTAGATGGTTGTTGGAAGGACATCGGGTGGGTAAATGGACGGACGGATGTAGATGGTTGTTGGAAGGACAGTGGGTGGGTAAGTGGACGGACGGATGTAGATGGTTGTTGGAAGGACAGTGCGTGGGTGGACGGACGGATGTAGATGGTTGTTGGAAGGACAGTGCGTGGGTGGACGGACGGATGAAGGTGGTTGTTGGAAGGAAAGTGCGTGGGTGGACTGACGGATGTAGATGGTTGTTGGAAGGACAGTGCGTGGGTGGACGGACGGATGTAGATGGCTGTTGGAAGGACTGTGCGTGGGTGGACGGACGGATGTAGATGGTTGTTGGAAGGACAGTGCGTGGGTGGACGGACGGATGTAGATGGTTGTTGGAAGGACAGTGGGTGGGTTAGTGGGCGGACGGATGTAGATGGTTGTTGGAAGGACAGTGCGTGGGTGGACGTACGGATGTAGATGGTTGTTGGAAGGACAGTGCGTGGGTGGACGGACGGATGAAGGTGGTTGTTGGAAGGAAAGTGCGTGTGTGGACGGACGGATGTAGATGGTTGTTGGAAGGACAGTGCGTGGGTGGACGGACGGATGTAGATGGTTGTTGGAAGGACAGTGCGTGGGTGGACGGACGGATGTAGATGGTTGTTGGAAGGACAGTGCGTGGGTGGACGGACGGATGTAGATGGTTGTTGGAAGGACAGTGGGTGGGTTAGTGGACGGACGGATGTAGATGGTTGTTGGAAGGACAGTGGGTGGGTAAATGGACGGACGGATGTAGATTGTTGTTGGAAGGACCGTGGGTGGGTAAGTGGACGGACGGATGTAGATGGTTGTTGGAAGGACAGTGCGTGGGTGGACGGATGGATGTAGATGGTTGTTGGAAGGACAGTGCGTGGGTGGACGGACGGATGAAGGTGGTTGTTGGAAGGAAAGTGCGTGGGTGGACGGACGGATGTAGATGGTTGTTGGAAGGACAGTGCGTGGGTGGACGGATGGATGTAGATGGTTGTTGGAAGGACAGTGCGTGGGTGGACGGACGGATGTAGGTGGTTGTTGGAAGGACAGTGCGTGGGTGGACGGACGGATGTAGATGTTTGTTGGAAGGACAGTGGGTGTGTAAATGGACGGATGTGGATGGTTGTTGGAAGGACAGTGGGTGTGTAAATGGACGGATGTAGGTGGTTGTTGGAAGGACAGTGCGTGGGTAAATGGACGGACGGATGTAGATGGTTGTGGGAAGGACAGTGGGTGGGTAAATGGACGGACGGATGTAGATGGTGGTTGGAAGGACAGTGGGTGGGTAAATGGACTGACGGATGTAGATGGTTGTTGGAAGGACAGTGCGAGGGTAAATGGACAGACGGATGTGGATGCTTGTTGAAAGGACAGTGAGGGGGTAAATGGACGGACGGATGTAGATGGTTGTTATAAGGACAGTGGGTGGGTAAGTGGACGGACGGATGTAGATGGTTGTTGGAAGGACTGTGCGAGGGTAAATGGACGGACGGATGTAGATGGTTGTTGGAAGGACAGTGTGTGGGTGGACGGACCCATGTAGATGGTTGTTGGAAGGACAGTGGGTGGGTAAATGGATGGATGGATGTAGATGGTTGTTGGAAGAACAGTGCGTGGGTGGACGGACGGATGTAGATGGTTGTTGGAAGGACAGTGCGTGGGTGGACGGACGGATGTAGATGGTTGTTGGAAGGACAGTGCGTGGGTGGACGGACGGATGTAGATTGTTGTTGGAAGGACAGTGCGAGGGTAAATGGACGGACGGATGTAGATGGTTGTTGGAAGGACAGTGAGGGGGTAAATGGACGGACGGATGTAGATGGTTGTTGGAAGGACAGTGCGTGGGTAAATGGACGGACGGATGTAGATGGTTGTTGGAAGGACAGTGGGTGGGTAAATGGACGGACGGATGTAGATGGTTGTTGGAAGGACAGTGCGTGGGTGGACGGACGGATGTAGATGGTTGTTGGAAGGACAGTGCGTGGGTGGACGGATGTAGATGGTTGTTGGAAGGACAGTGGGTGGGTTAGTGGACGGACGGATGTAGATGGTTGTTGGAAGGACAGTGGGTGGGTAAATGGACGGACGGATGTAGATGGTTGTTGGAAGGACAGTGGGTGGGTAAGTGGACGGACGGATGTAGATGGTTGTTGGAAGGACAGTGCGTGGGTGGACGGACGGATGTAGATGGTTGTTGGAAGGACAGTGCGTGGGTGGACGGACGGATGAAGGTGGTTGTTGGAAGGAAAGTGCGTGGGTGGACGGACGGATGTAGATGGTTGTTGGAAGGACAGTGCGTGGGTGGACGGACGGATGTAGATGGTTGTTGGAAGGACAGTGGGTGTGTAAATGGACGGATGTGGATGGTTGTTGGAAGGACAGTGAGTGTGTAAATGGACGGATGTAGGTGGTTGTTGGAAGGACAGTGCGTGGGTGGACGGACGGATGTAGATGGTTGTTGGAAGGACAGTGCGTGGGTGGACCAATGGAGGGAGTTTGGCGTTAGGACACTGAGAGTGTGGATGTACAAACAGAGGTGTTTGCTGAAAGGACAATGAATTTCGCAGACAGACGGGCAGAGGTGGGTGTTGGAACTGGGGAACCAGATTCAGGTTTGGGCGTGCTCTCCCTGTGATACCCCAAATAAAGCACTGTCAAAGTCAATACAAGCAAAAAGGGCACTCACTGCATTACTTTAACGATTCTCAGAGCCTCCAGTACTTAAATGATTATCTCGAGACAAAAAACTCTAAAAGATCTGTTTGGCCATAACCCCGAATAATCAGAACAAACATTGTTTTAGAGAATCCGGAAACTGCATAATGACTAACATTGCCCTCTCCCAGTAACAACAGACCCAGAGCAATACCCAAAGGTATTGGAGCACTGTACATGAGCACCAGTCACATTACACAAGGTCACACTCATTGTTTTAGGCACAATTAGATTGAGCAATTTGCCCAGAATCACAGGATGTTGAGCCGATGCCGAGACTTGAACCTCGTTCCCCAGTTCCAAAGTTGGCTGCTCCTGCCCTAACGCCACATTCACTCCCTGCAGAACGCAAGCGTTAGTGTCCTAGGACTGCAGCTTGTTGTTGAGCATCTTTTGAAAAACATTCTCAAAATTCTCTTGATATTAATTGCACAGAATTCTTCCAGTATTTCCCTCATGAATCATGCACTAGTAGACACCGGGGTGCAGGCGCTGTGCTGCTGTCCAGTGACTGGCCTCCTCGGGTGGTGGCCTGGCCAGCCCCCTGCCCCCCCCCCCCTCGAAGAACTAGCTACCCCTTAATTCTAAGTTGTAAATAGGAGTTTTAAAGTTGTAAAAGTACATCTTGCATTCTGTTATAATTTATTTACCTCTTTATTGTTCCAGATAAACGTTTAGATCCACTGTGTGTTTGTGTGCATGCTCTTGGGTGCACGTAAGTTATTTGAGGTTTATATGCATGTATTTGTGTGTGTGTGCAATTGTGTCTGTGTGTGTTTGTACATGTGCATGCATTGCATACCGTGACAACGGCCATGCAGGTGGCATATTCACGCATCACAAACCCTGGATAACAGGCAGAGCGGGTGTGTGGTGAACATATAGAGACGGATGCCGGGAAGCGGACCTGACATAGATTTGAGGGATCCGGGCACTGCCAGTCTCGCCTGAGGTGTGACGCTGCTGGTGGAGCCCACATGTTGATTGCTGTCATGTCCTTGGAGGTGCGGGAGGGACACCTGGGTGATGCTAGTGCCCCCTGGGGGCGGGACCCGCTCTGCTCTGGGAGAATCTCCCCAGCCCGCTGCTGTGACATTCCAGCCATGGGATGGGCCTGTCCTTCTCTAGGGGAAAAGGAAGGTCTGCCCTCTCAGAGGCTGGGATCCAGCCTTTTTCAAGACCTTTTCCAAAACTTAAAAAAGCTGCTGTTTTCCCCTGCCGCATTCATAATATGTCTGGGTAGTGGCAGGGGGGAGGCACCCTGGGCTGACTGGAGAGAAACTGGGGGGGGCCTGAACCAGCTCGAAAGCACCATACCTGGATGATAAATGCTGTGAGCAATTCAGGAAGACTGGCACCCACATTGGCCAGCCCAGAGAGAGGCACTGTACGCTGGCCTTAGCCCTTGGAGAGACCTTATGAGCAGCTTGAGAGCCCTCGTGCCAGGAGAGAGACACTGACGTACCACCTGTTAAGAAGTGCTGTGATTACAAGAAAGGCATCCATAATGGACATGGTCATCTAAAACAAAACAAGTTTGCTATTCAAGTTAGGATGTGGCGTAACATACAGAGCTGCTGAGTTAGGACTAGGGAACCAGTTCGAATCTCAGTGCCAGCAGAACAAAAAACATGCCGATCCTAACAAATAAAACTAAACAATGGGTTTACATTAAACTTTGTATGCATATGCAACCTTAAGCGACACATGGACGCCTCGCCGCTAAAAAAAAGCAGTGTGGGCTCAAATAACAAATAGTTAAACTTTGTAATCAAACGCTACAACTCTAAATGCCAAAAGAACAAGCGCGGAGGCAGTAAACACTTAAAAAAGAGTTCCCCCAAACAACAGATAAACAATCAAAGCAAGGAAACTGTACTTGGTCTGTCCCCCCCTATCCAATAATGGAAGTGATGTATCAGCTGCGCAAGCCAGTTAGGAGAAGGCAGCAAAGAAGAGCAACTTTGCAGTCAACCTATGGTTAAGCAGCAGGCGAGATCAAAGTCCTTTCACAGAATACAGCAGGTCTTGCAGATAACACATTTGTGCTGCCTAGGCTCAACCTAAAAAACTACAGAAACACAACATTTGGAAAAAGGATGTACTCTTAGGGAATGCAAGCTCAGGTCAAACCCAAGATTAAGTAAAGCAGGGTCAGCCTGAGAGAGAAAATAAGCTGACGTACCAAAATAAAAGTAGCCACAATACCGAATAACAAAGCAAAAAAAGTGTACCATAATTACAAACTGGGGTAGTTTTGAACTTGCAAAGACCCATTGTGTGGGTGTTTTTCAAGGTATGGGAGACTGCATACATTTGTGCTTACTGCAGACAAGATCTGTGATCAAGCATTGTAGGAGGCTGGCCTGGTTTGTAGTGGTACCAAGGGGTACTTACACTCTGCACCAGGTCCAGTTATCCCTTATTAGTGTAGAAGAGGTGTCTAGCAGCTTAGGCTGATAGAAAAGGTAGCTTAGCAGAGCAGCTTAGGCTGAACTAGGAGACGTGTGAAGCTCCTACTATACCACTGGTGTCATATGCACAATATCATAAGAAAACACAATACACAGATATACTAAAAATAAAGGTACTTTATTTTTATGACAATATGCCAAAAGTATCTCAGTGAGTACCCTCAGTATGAGGATAGCAAATATACACAAGATATATGTACACAATACCAAAAATATGCAGTAATAGCAATAGAAAGCAATGCAAGCAATGCACAGTCACAATAGATTGCAATGAGAGCACATAGGTATAGGGGCAACACAAACCATATAGTCCAAAAGTGGAATGCGAATAACGTATGGACCCCAAACCTATGTGAGCTTGTAGAGGGTCGCTGGGACTGTAAGAAAACAGTGAGGGTTAGAAAAATAGCCCACCCCAAGACCCTGAAAAGTAGGTGTAAAGTGCACCTAAGTTCCCCAGAGAGCACAGAAGTCGTGATAGGGAAATTCTGCAAGGAAGACCAACACCAGCAATGCAACAACTATGGATTTCCAGACGAGAGTACCTGTGGAACAAGGGGACCAAGTCCAAGAGTCACACTCAAGTCGTGAGTGGGCAGATGCCCAAGAAATGCCAGCTGAGGGTGCAAAGAAGCTGCCACCGGATAGTAGAAGCTGTGGATTCTGCAAGAACGAAGAGGACTATGAACTTCCCCTTTGGAGGATGGATGTCCCATGTCGTGAAGAAGCTTGCAGAGGTATTTCCGTCCCGAAAGACCGCAAACAAGCCTTGCTAGCTGCAAGGGTCGCGGTTACAGTTTTTGGATGCTGTTGTGGCCCAGGAGGGACCAGGATGTCGCCAATTGCGTGAGGAGACAGAGGGGGTGTCCAGCAAGACAAAGAGCCCACTCAGAAGCAAGCAGCACCTGCAGAATTGCCGGAACAGGCACTACGAAGAAGAGTGAACCGGAGCTCACCCGAAGTCACAAAAGAAGGTCACGCCGGAGGACAACTCAGGAGGTCACGCACTGCAGGTTAGAGTGTCGGGGACCCAGGCTTGGCTGTGCACAAAGGAAATCTTGGAAGAGTGCACAGGAGCCGGAGCAGCTGCAAATCACGCGGTTCCCAGCAATGCAGTCGAGCGTGGGGAGGCAAGGACTTACCTCCACCAAACTTGGACTGAAGAGTCACTGGACTGTGGGAGTCACTTGGACAGAGTTGCTGAGTTCCAGGGACGCTTGTCGTGCTGAGAGGGGACCCAGAGGACCGGTGATGCAGTCTTTTGGTGCCTGCGGTTGCAGGGGAAGATTCCGACGACCCACGGGAGATTTCTTCGGAGCTTCTAGTGCAGAGAGGAGGCAGACTACCCCCACAGCATGCACCACCAGGAAAACAGTTGAGAAGGCCGCAGGATCAGCGATACAAGGTTGCAGTAGTCGTCTTTGCTACTTTGTTGCGGTTTTGCAGGCGTCCAGAGCAGTCAGCGGTCGATTCCTTGGCAGAAGGTGAAGAGAGAGATGCAGAGGAACTCTGATGAGCTCTTGCATTCGTTATCTAAAGAATTCCCCAAAGCAGAGACCCTAAATAGCCAGAAAAGGAGGTTTGGCTACTTAGGAAGGAGGATAGGCTAGCAATACAGGTAAGAGCCTATCAGAAGGAGTCTCTGACGTCACCTGCTGGCCCTGGCCACTCAGAGCAGTCCAGTGTGCCAGCAGCACCTCTGTTTCCAAGATGGCAGAGGTCTGGAGCATACTGGAGGAGCTCTGGGCACCTCCCAGGGGAGGTGCAGGTCAGGGGAGTGTTCACTCCCCTTTCCTTTGCCCAGTTTGGCGCCAGAGCAGTGCTGGGGGATCCCTGAACCGGTGTAGACTGGCTTATGCAGAGATGGGCACCATCTGTGCCCATCAAAGCATTTCCAGAGGCTGGGGGAGGCTACTCCTCCCCAGCCCTGACACCTTATTCCAAAGGGAGAGGGTGTAACACCCTCTCTCTGAGGAAGTCCTTTGTTCTGCCTTCCTGGGCCAAGCCTGGCTGGACCCCAGGAGGGCAGAAACCTGTCTGAGGGGTTGGCAGCAGCAGCAACTGCAGTGAAACCCCGGGAAAGGTAGTTTGGCAGTACCTGGGTCTGTGCTAGAGACTCAGGGGATCATGGAATTGTCTCCCCAATGCCATGACAATTCCATGATCTTAGACATGTTACATGGCCATGTTCGGAGTTACCATTGTGACGCTATACATATGTTGTGACATATGTATAGTGCACGCGTGTAATGGTGTCCCGCACTCACAAAGTCCAGGGAATTTGCCCTGAACAATGTGGGGGCACCTTGGCTAGTTTAGCACCCAACCTTTACCAGGTAAAGGTTAGACATATAGGTGACTTATAAGTTACTTAAGTGCAGTGGTAAATGGCTGTGAAATAACGTGGACGTTATTTCAATCAGGCTGCAGTGGCAGGCCTGTGTAAGAATTGTCAGAGCTCCCTATGGGTGGCACAAGAAATGCTGCAGCCCATAGGGATCTCCTGGAACCCCAATACCCTGGGTACCTCAGTACCATATACTAGGGAATTATAAGGGTGTTCCAGTATGCCAATGTAAATTGGTGAAATTGGTCACTAGCCTGTTAGTGACAATTTGGAAAGAAATGAGAGAGCATAACCACTGAGGTTCTGGTAAGCAGAGCCTCAGTGAGACAGTTAGTCATCACACAGGTAACACATACAGGGCACACTTATGAGCACTGGGGCCCTGGCTGGCAGGGTCCCAGTGACACATACAACTAAAACAACATATATACAGTGAAATATGGGGGTAACATGCCAGGCAAGATGGTACTTTCCTACAAGGTGGCAATGGCCATTGCACTGGCGTAACAATAGACACCGCAGTCCCCATGGTACAGTGGGGCCCCCAAGTTCCTGGGGCCCCTCAGCACAGTAAACTGTGTATGGGTGGTGGGCCCCTGCCTGAGAGCTCCTGACTGGGTTGGCAGCCCTCGATGTAGACTGCAGGGGGATCCCCTCAAGTTTTGTTATACCACTGGGCCATTGGGAGAAAAAAGCTTCAGCTCCCCCCACCATATCGTCTTAGCTCAGGCTGCTTCAGCTTCCAAAGTCAGTAACTCTGGATGTAACACCACGTCCTCTCCCATCAGTTAAGAGAGTGTGAGCTCAACTTAAACTTAATGACCAGCATTATTACTAACACTTAACCAGCAAAGACTGGCTCCACAGAAGTGTCGCCCATGAGGAAACGTCCTGCCAGAGGCAGCAGCACAATCCCTGGTCTTCCCACCTTTTTGATTCAACCATCTTCAGAAAGTCTGCTCGACAAGCTACTCTTAGACTAGCACGGTGGCAGGGGATGGAAATGAGCCCCTTTAAAGGCTTCAGAGTTGCGAAAAAAAAGCCATGCCCGAGGGGGTGTCCATCTGATCACACATTTGTCTTCCAATTGGAGTTGCACACAATCACTAAAGCACTAAAGCATGGAAGGGATGCTGAAACATCCCAATGGGTACATGTAATGGGCCTGTAGACAGAGATTTTTGGCACAATAAATTACGGTTTATGGGCTAACATCAGGAAAATCAGCAGTAAAAACTTCCAACCAGTCCCAACAAGAGGCCCACAAGCAGAGAGACGACTTACTGTAGCAATGTCTGTCCCCCCTTCTCTGGCCCTGATCAGACTGAATTGAGCTTAGACAAATGAGTGCTTTAGAAACAAATATTTTAAGGTTAATAGGAAGGTTGGAGCTTTTCTAAATTCAATTGAGGTCACTCACGGTCCGTGCTATATTCTGTTTGATGCACTTGCGCTGCTCCCACAAATCAATTTGAGGATACTAACTTTATTTTTAGGTTCCAATTTCAAATTCCTTCACATTTACAGAATGTTTTCTAATTTTCAGTTGTATATTTAGTTTTTTCATTTCTATTCTCCTTATTAATCTATTAATATTATTTCATTTTCTAACCAGTCATGGACCCCCTGAGTAGGCTTCGTGGACTCCCATGGGTCCCCGAACAACAGGTTAAGAACCATTGGCCTTGTACAAGAATCGCAGGTTTCACGGGGCACTCATGAATTCTGTTTGTGAAAATATATAAATAAAATTTGCACCAGGAGCGTGGGTCCCTGTGTCCGCTCTTGTGACAACCTCAAAGACTGCGCTTGAGACACGGTTTGGTCAAGGCACACGGCTGTCCTGCAGTTGCTGCTTCTGCCTGAGATAGTGGACAAAGACTACACTTTGTGGTATATTCCTGCTTGAGAAGTTTCTCCAAGGGCTTGGACTGAGCTTGCCTCCTGTTTTGAAGTCTCAGGGTCATCAAAGACTTCCTCTGCCAGCACCTGGACTCTATGCTGAGACTCCTGCCCTGCCAATTGGTGTCCAATCCAGTCCCTGGGCCCTTGAAAGGTGAAGCTGGTACAAAAAGGACTGAAATCCATGCACAGGAAGCCGTGCGGGGAAAATTTTGATGCACCTCCTGCAACACGGCATAAAAATGATGTGCCACTCACCTCGCGGCTGAAATCGACGCACCACCTGCATCTTGGATGGGAAATTGGCGCATCACCTGCATCATGGCTGGAGAAACAACGCAACACAGTCTTGCGGCTGCTAAAATCGACGCAAATCCCACACAGCGTGGTTTTCCATCACCGTGTGGCCGGATTTCACATGCATCATGGCTGGGCGTCAAAATCATTGTGAACCTGTGCGGATCCTAGGTGCCCTGTCTGGAAATCGACGCAGCGCTCTCTTGCAGGAGAGAAAAATGACACATCACCTACTTGACCGGAGAAGAAACGTCACACGTCCTCACTTGCGAGTAAGGAATCAACACATCGCTGACTTTTTTGATGCACGCTCGCCCGTGCAGCTTTATTTTTTTACGCAAACCAGGTGCTTTGTGTAAAAACGTTTCCATTATTTCTATGGAGTATGATTCTATTATTTTGAAAATTCAAATCTTGACTTGTGTATGTTGGATTTTTGTTGTTTTGGTCTTGATTGATTTAGATAAATATTGGCTATTTTTCTAAACTGGTGTGGTGTCCATTTTGTAGTGTTTTCACTGTGATACTGTGTGTGTTGGTACAAATACTTTACACATTACCTTTGAGATAAGCCTGACTGCTTGTGCCAAGCTACCAAGGAGGATGAGCAGGGGTTATCTTAAGTGAGTATCTCCCTTGCCCTGACTAGAATGAGGGTCCCTGCTTGGACAGAGTGCATAACTGACTGCCAACCAGAGACCCCATTTTTAAAACAGACTTACCTCAATCCCTTTTTATAAGTGCTCATTAAAAGGATACACTGCAGAGCTCAGCTGGTACATGCTCTCATTACCTCTTCAGAAGAATAAATCTTTGTCACTGTGGAGCCCCAAGTGACACCACTGGTAAGTCTATACTGGCACCCAAGCAGTCTTTATATTTGGTGATGAACAAATTGCATCCATTTGCTTTTCAGGTAGCAGGTACTCTGGTGAGAAGGCTTATTTCTTCTTTACTTTTCTGTCCCTCCTGAGCTTCATAGCACAGGAGCCTCTCCACACCTATCTTTTCACTTCCAGGCAGAGGGATCTCAAGTTCAGCCTAAACCTTTAAGATATGGCAGTTTTTGTTTTTGTAAAAGGATGAACCCGGGGGTGGCTGGGAGGAGGTCAGCAGAGTTGCATTCAGATGCAGAGCCCTGAGCTCCCAGCCCCTGAGACCTGATAGTAATGGCTGAGGAGAAAGAGGAAAGGAGCCAGATCCATCGATAGTGTTAAAGAGATATGGGGGATCATTTTTTGTAAACAAATGGACAGAGGCAGCTTCCTTTAAAAATAGCCGCTGAGTAAAGGGGGAGCTATATGGAGGTAATTTGTTTTGGTGTTTGTTTTAGGGTCATCACTATCATTAGTGCAGCAGATGCTGTGGGACTAAAGCTGGGGGTGAGAGGCCACTTCACCCTCAAATTTTGATTGTCATACTTTGAAAAAGCGGAGTGGGGGCCCATTTGCTGATATTAGGGCATAGGTCATTCTTGCTGTGCATGGAGCAGGGTTCAATGAATGGGGTAGGGGGCGAGATGTGGGTTTCTTTCATTATTTTTAAACATTGGGGCAGAAAGCCTGCTTTCTGTCTCAGGCCTAGGAGTGGGCAGAGCAAACAGCCTGCTTCGCAGAGCTATAGGCACGATTGGTGTTGCAGGTGCAGTGGCACCAGACCCAGTAGTATGAAGGGCCAACTAAACCCCATGTCTGTTTTAATATTCTTCCTTGCTTGCATTAGGGCCAACTGCACACTTACTGGGTATCAGACAGATGGCAGTGAGTGGGATTGGAAAGATGGAAGCCAATTTTTTAACAAAGGGAACAGGATACAGCCCACTTGCTAAGGCAGTAGCTAGCATCAGTGAAGCAGGTGCAGCGACACTGAGGTCCAGTCTGGGAGGAGATGTGGCCAAAGTAAGTGCTGTGACGTTGGAACTGGAGAACCATGTTTATGGCCCAGCATTGGCCTAACCTCCTGTGATTCTTGACAAATCACTTAATCTCCCTGTGCCTTAAATAAAAAAAAATCTGACCGTGTGTAATCTAACTGGTGTTCCTATAAAGTCCTCTAATGCTCTTAGGCCAAGTTTGTGTTATAAAATTCCCTACAAAAAGAGGTACAGCAAGCCTGTTTCAAGATTGGAATGATGATCAGACATGGTGGGGGAGAGGGTGAAAGAGGCAGAGTAGATTGCCTTCTACTCAGGGTCGCAGCTATCATTAGAGTAGCAGTTGCATTGGTGCCCAGGAGAGCGATAATTTAATTATGGGGAGCAGAGATTTTTTGGTCAATGTATATTTTTGTTTGATGAATTTGCTCTTTTATAAGTCTCACATTTATTGTGGATTATAAGCTCTAGAAAAAGTCTCCTTGAAATGATCTCATAAACCCAGCCCCCTTTTCTCAGCCCTGCCCCTCCCGCTCCCCCAATCCTGGCCATAAACGTTTGGAGAGGGGTTGTGACGTCAAAACATTTTGTTTGGGGGTTCTCAAAGCAAATCTCTGGACTAAAAGAAATTAGAGTTTGAACCCAAAGACTTGTGGGTCAATGGCCCTTGTTTGCAAGGCCAAAAGTCACAAATAGAAAGTCAACATTAATAAAGGATAATGTTCTTTCCACACAAATGTTTAGGGTTCTGTGGAGATCCAAGGATGAGGAAGGAAAGAAGGTTGGGAGAACAATGTCTGGAGACAAAAAAGAAAGGAAAAAGGGATCTTCGGAACAAAAAACAGACGAGGATGTAAGATCACTTCATATGGAAAAAAAACAAATGAAACAAAGAAGTTTCCCAACCTTACCAACTTGCTCCATGAAGTCAAAGCCACAAAGAAAAACACTTTCAGGGACAACAGCCTTAAAGATATGAAAGAAAGAGACTCAATGAGAGATTCCTGTAACTTAGTTAGAACTACAGGAACATCCCAAGAAGGGACAGAAGCATGAACAAGAGGTCTCTGTTAGAAATTAACCTTTGCTCACCATGTGGTAGCTTGGCACAGAGCAGACAGGCTTAACTTAAAAGGCAATTTATTAAGTATTTTTGTGACAATTTAAACAGTAAAACAGGGAAAACACCACACAAAAAGATACCACACCTGGGCCAGATGTAGCAAACCATTTGCGACTCGCAAACGGCGAAAATCGCCGTTTGCGAGTCGCAAACGTGGGTTTGCCACGCAGAAATGCATATTGCGAGTCGTTACCGACTCGCAATATGCATTTCCGACTCGCAAATAGGAAGGGGTGTTCCCTTCCTATTTGCGAGTCGCAGTGGGATGCAATACCATTTGCGACCGCATACGCGGTCGCAAATGGCATCGCAGTTACCATCCACTTCAAGTGGATGGTAACCCACTCGCAAATTGGAAGGGGTCCCCATGGAACCCCTTCCAGTTTGTGACTGGACCCAAAAATATTTTTTCAGGGCAGGGAGTGGTCCAAGGGACCACTCCCTGCCCTGAAAAAATACCGAAACAAAAGGTTTCGGTTTTTTTTAAGTGCAGCTCGTTTTCCTGTAAGGAAAACGGGCTACACTTAAAAAAAAAAAAAACTGCTTTATTGAAAAGCAGGTCACGAACATGGAGGTCTGCTGACGTCAGCAGGCCTCCATGTTAGCGAGTGCCTATACTCAAAATTCGTAATGCTGGCCCAGAGCATAGAATCTCAAAAACCTCTGAGGGAGTCAAACATAATATTGGAAAGGAATCTGACTTGCTGTTTCATAATTGCCAAACTAGCGTTAATGTCCTTCCCCTGATCGAGTGATTGCACTGTATAAATCTCATAAACCCTCACTCTGATGGCAAAATTAGCAGCTGAATAGGGTTTCCTGACTGCAGACTCCATCTTATTGTACACCTGATCAGGGGGGAAGGCATCTTCAGATATAATTGTTCCACTTGAAGCGAGTCCAGCCATAAGGAAGTCTACCTTGATAGATGCTGGCAATTCATCGGCAAATACTTACAGAGGATATTGTTTGGCTAAGAATCTTGGGAATGTGGCCCTATGGACTGATAAAGACCTTCCTTCTTTCCTTCCTTCCACATATCTTCCCCTTCTTCTGCTTTGGTCCTCAAAAGGGTCCCTATCCTTAACGTCAGCAACCGCCATAGGGACCACGGCAAAAAGTCTCAATTTATGTCTGAAGTCTAACTTTGCTCAGAGTAAAGTTAGATTTTTGGTCTAAGTTTAGACTTTTGTTCTAAGTTTAGACTTAAGGGCTAAACTTAGACCAAAAGTCTAAATTTACTACGAGTAAAGTTAGACTTTAGGTCTAAACTTAAACTTTTGGTCTAAGTTTACCTTTGTGAATCAGGATCATTAACTTGTGGACCTGTGTTACACTACAATAAGGTTATTTAGCTTAATATATTTTTAGTTTCCAACTTTTTTTTGTTCTGAGTGAGATTTCTTGAGCTTCATTGTTGCTTTACTGTAAAGCGCACTGACACCTATCGGGGTGGAGTCACACTACATAAATAACTGAAATAAGGTCAACTAAATAAAGTATGACAGTTTGTTGGGTTAGTGACTCTCTGTCCTTGGCCCTCAGGGAACTGCAGGATTTTCACCCCATCCATCAGTCCTTGCATGGACGTGCAAGGTCCCTGTGAGGTCAGGGGAGGCAGGATCTGAATACCTCGGATTTGGGCTACATTTACCTGTTGCCTTTGGCCTCTCAGGAGGAGCAGGAAGTCAGATGTGCAACTCCACCAGCAAGGCTGAATTGAATCTGCCTCCAAAACATCTGGCCACAGGGCAGTGGAGGGAGCAAGGCAGGACATCCTCCCATCACTCGAATGAAAAACATGACTCATAAATGCCCATTTTACTCACTCAGTATCCATGGCTTCACATCAAAAGCATTCTGATCCTAAGAAATGAAAAGTTTTCACCAGCTCGTGCCATCCCCTTCTATAAATAATTCTGTTCTGCATCATGGCGCGGTGTAGAGGGCTGGCAGCTTTATATCTCTGTTAAACAGCATCACCAGAGTGAGACTTCTCAGTGTCAGCCCAGAAGGGAGCGAGGAAGTCTCTTTCTGAGCTCTTGGCCTTTGTCTGATGTGACCTTGTAAAAGGACAAAAATAAAGCTCAGCCCACATTTAGATTATGGAGACTCTATGAAGGGATCGCCATTAGGTGAAGAAGAGAGCCTACTTCTCTGTCCTTTTTTGTCATTTAAATTACATTATAATTACTGTAAACTATAATTTTTAATTGTTATATAAAAATATACGGAGGAAATATATGGAGAGTGAAAAAAGGAAGATGGGGTGAAAAGGAGAATGGTCATGGTACATGGTCCACGATGCATGCTGGTGAGTTATAAAATAACATGGGCAGGTTAGTGACCAATGCTGCAATCATATAGGGAAGTGAGAAAGAAAAGCTGCAGGAATGGAGAGGAAGTCCTGGCTTCTGAACTGAGGCAAGTGCATAAACATATGTTAGCATAAACAACAGCAACAACAACAAACCGCCTACCGTAAGAATTCAAATGGTGTGCAACCATTGGACTGGGATGTGGCCTCAAGTAGTTACTAGTGAGTGAGAGTAATTCAAGCATTCCATCCATCACTTTTTGTATACTTCAGTGTGTCACCCTAAATGGGAAGGATATCCCCAGATGTGGGTCGATGAACACTGTGACGCTGGAACCAAGCTGTATCCACCTCATGAGCCCATAACAAGGGCCAAACTGGTCCTGGGTTGCTTGTGTTCCGGTTCAAGGAGGATCCAACCTGGCAGTTCGGGCTGGACTGTTCCCATTGAAGCACAGCTCATCACTTTTTGTATACGCCAGTGTGGTGCCCTAAGTGGGACTGCTATGCCCAGACGTGGGTTCCATGCACACTATGTCATGGGAAACAAACCAAACCTGGCTGACAAGCCCTAATCAGGGTGAGACTGGTCCTAAGTTGCATGCATCCTGTTCAGGCCTGGTATTTCAGGCTGGACGGTTTCCATTGCTGCAGGGTCGAGACTGACTTGCATATGGCTGGGTCCGAACTGAGGTGGCATGGTGTACAAAATAACAATGGACTGGGATGCGGCCCGAGTCATTGCCAGTGGCTGAGATTAATTCAAGCATTCCATCCATCACCTTGTGTATACTTCAAAGTAGGCACTGGTTTTTCTACTACGATAGTGACCCTGCATTCCCTAGGGCATCTCAGCTGGGTCGTGTTTGGGGTTTTTATGGTTATAGAGGTCTTTTCCCACCCAGTCTCTTTTCAGTTTTGCAGTTTCAGAATGCAATAAGTGTGTTTCTTGTATGACAAAATGTCTGCCTGTTTGGTCACCAGCTATGGGAGTATATTTTTGTGTTTTGTGTGATTTGTCCAAATATTCACATTATAAGCAATAAACTGCATTGGTTTGGAGGTCATGTTGGTGGGAGCAGTGCAAAAGTGTGTAGTGCGGTGTGTGTGAGTATTGTTTATGAGGGGTCAAGTCAAAAGGTGGTGTCTCCTTGCCCAAGATTCGGTAGGGGGAAAGAGGGATAGGGCTCTGAGCTAATCTGTTAGTAGTGTAAATAAACTGCCATGGTATATGGAAGGGGGCTATGGTGTGAAACGAGGGGGTGGGAAAAAAGAAGGAAAAAGAGGGATAAGTTCTCTCTTTTTCCAGTTATCTGCACTGAGAGGTGTGGAAGGTACACTGAGGAACCAAACAACAGTGTCTTTTCACAGCAGGTTTTTACCTTTGACCCCATCATCATGTCCTCCAAGGGTGGGATGGCCTTTCAGTGTGCAATATATGTAATCTGTATCATATGCTTCATATCTTATAGTGCTCTATATTGAGCTAGGTGTTGCAGGTGATAGTCTAGCTCAAAGGTGCTAATATAGGTGATAGACAAAGGCTTGCAGGCAGGAGGGAGGAATGTATAGTAAGGGAGGACCGGCATCCCTGTGGGGTGCAGAAGGAAGTCTCAAGTGGTCCGATCTGTACCTGTGGTGCACAGTACTATAGCTTGCAGGGGCACAGAACGTCAAGGCAGGAAGCATGTCATGTATAGCAAAGTGAGCGGCTTAAAGGGGGGGAGAGTTTGAGGGTGAATATCTACAGCTGGATGGCGATCAACATTTGAAAAACAGAAAACAGTAAACAGTTGAGAAAGATGCTGATCAACAATGAGGATACAGCAAACAGCAAAGTAGGTAGCAGTTATACTCATCTGGGTCAGCACCAATTCGCTTAGTGACAGTCTCTGGTCCTAGCAGAGGGGTTGGTATGAAGAAGGCCTGGATTTGTCTCTGGATGGGTCCTGTGTATTTTCTCCATAGTCTTGATCACCTTCTCTCTTTGACTAATTTCTTGAGGATACGGTCGTGCAATCTGCCGTGGCTTTGAGGATGTTGTCCAGTCTAGTGTAGATGTGTAGTGTCTTTTGGTTGTGTTGGGGCAATGACTATTTGTTGTTCTTCTAAGCTTTGGCAACATCTTCTGCGTCTGTATAGCCCCTGGAGTTCCCATCCATTGTTATCCCCTTTATTGCTGGTTCTACATTAGAAGGCCATACTTAATGTCCCATTTCTAGAGCTTGGGCCATAACAAGAAGGCCTTCCTTTTGACTCTGGTTTCTGCTGAACAGTTTGAAGCTGCTTGAATCTTGTAGTCTTCTACGGTGAAGGTAAATATCATCTACATAGGACAATGTCTCAGGGTCAATGTTGTGTAATATTGAAGTAACTTAAGCTGAAAACAATCCTGGACTGTTCTTATACCCTTGTGGGAGTCCACAAAAAATTTCCTGTGAACCTAAAGCGCTAACACTTGTTAAATCCCTACTTTCAGGTGCTATATTTTGGCAGGAAAAAAACACTGGAAATATCCAAGATTGATTTGTATTTTTGTGTGCACTATATTATTAATAAGTGCTGTACTGTGCGTATTTTGAATGGCAAATGTGCGTGTATGACTAATTAAAAATATATGTAGTCTAAGACAATTCTATATGAATTGTCTGGTTTAGCTAGGGGGATCAACGGGTTGTTCATTGGTGAGACACAGGGTTCAATTATGCCCTGGTACTCTAATTGTGTGAGATCTCCCCCATGGGGGCTCTAGCTTCATGTTTTTTTGGGTATTGGGGTTGTGGTTATGGTTGTGGTTGGGATCTAATTGGTATTATATGGTAGGGAGAATCTTTATCCCATCCTACATGGTTGCAATATAATGTGGGTGACTGTTTCAATGCCCAATTGATAACATAAGCCTCCCTGAGCTCTCTTGGAATAAGGAGCGAGAAAGAGAGTTCAATTGCCTCTTCCCCAAATAGGAGATTGCGGAAAAATCCTGGTGGCCAATCTTTCCCAGTCAATAATATATTATAAATACTATTTATGCAATCCCAAAAGATAGCATCAATTGTGTGCTCTATGTCTTCTTCTAGTTGTATTTTTAGTTTCGACACCCTATTGGGTGTGCAGACGCTAATCCCGCAGTCTCGACTTGTGAAAAGTTGTTAGTTGCTTTCACCTCAAGATGCTCTTGAAGATTTCGGCAAACTATTGTGACCTCTGCCGCTCTGTCTAGCTGGGCCAGGCTCACTTCCTGTTCTTCAGGAAAGCTCTCATCCTGAGTTACATTTCGTATAGAAATCGCTGCCACCTTCTTCTTTCTGAATTGAGGTTTTGTTGGGGAAGTTTCTCTTCTTTCTTAACAGAAGCTTCTGACAAGCATTGTGATTCCTTTCTTGGTTTCACATACTTAATTCGCTGCTCTGACCACCCACCTCTCACTGTGTTTATCTAGTGAGTTCTGAAAGGAACAAGATTGGTGTGTATCAGTATATTGATATTTATCAGTGGTTTTCTATTATCTCTATTTCTAAGATTATAGCGGTTTTGTAGGGTCTCCGAATGTGGCGATTCTCCCCTTTCTTTTTTTTTCTTTTTTTTTTTTTTATCCCAGCATTTTTTAGAACCCTCAGGTGCTTCCTTGGTAGAATCCTTATTAGATTTACCCTGTAATTGTGGTTTACTAGGTCTGGCTCCCAGACTATCCTGACCCATACTAGAGTAGGTCTCTGGAATAATCTTTGGCAGCTCGCATTCTTGATCCTGTACTGGAACGTCCCAGAGCTGCATACACACTGCTAGCACTACTGCTTCTCCTTTAAGATTACTTAATATTGTTGAGGATACAGTGACAAAGTTTCCTGTTAATTCCACCCCCAAATCTAGGGCCGGGGCAACCCCATATTGATCTTGAATTTGTTTTAACACGTCCGGAAGATTGTCAAGTGTTGTTGTACCGTGTGGAGTAATATAGAGCATGGCAAATACCATGCCCCAGGTAGTGCAGTTGTCTACTGTGGGAACTATCCCGAATGGCAAGCACATAGTGAGAATTCTGTGTTTATCTTGAGGTCCATATGGGGAAATACTGCTTTCAACACATTTATTTTTTTGAACGAACCAAAATGGAATTTCTTCCCATTTGGAGTTTACCTTACCTATGATCTAATGTACATTTGCAGGGTTAATGCCTGGTGTGACTGAATGTGGTTACGCTGGGTCAGCCATAACTTGGTTAGTAATGAATGTTTACATTACAAACACTACAGTCTACATATTGCTGTAAGTTCAACATATAAGAGGCGAACCTCAGCTAAGCCAAGGTGCCTACATCAGGATGCAGTGTATCTGTGGCCAATAAAGGCCAGGTAGGACCATCATTACTCAGAAGACCTAACCTAACCTGAAGTATTGTGTGAGATAGGGCACCATCAAGCCAGCTGATGTGATCTTGAAGAGATAGAAGTATCTCTAAATATGCGCATGCTCTGTATTTTGCAGGTATGTTAGCAGGTGTATAATGATGAAATGTATTAGTGTTCCCATCGACTGCTGAAAAATTGATCCAAGAATAAAATATTTCTGTTCTATGGGCTGGGTGAGCCTCAACTACATATGTTATGGGACCCCCCCTGGGCTGAAAGGCCATTAGCTAACAAATGAGCAGTGAGGGGAGGTCACATGTGTACTGCAATTACCACCCGTTGTGGGTTTGCCATGGTAGATATACCTGTTCAGAGATAAGGACACCAAATGGGGATTGATCCTTTTAAGGTTCAAGCTTGAACAACCTACAACATCAAATAGGTACTATCTACCTAGCTGAGGAAGAAATCATCAATACCACGGACATCTCCGTATGTAGTATTGAGGCACCTTTAGCACGGAGTGAGACAAAGATACTCAGGAGGTTCTGAAAATTAGTGCCTGGCCAAACGTTGGTGGCGCTATGTCGCGTTGGCTCTTATTGTACCAAGCAGGCTGCTAGATTTTGGCGGCAGCATCACCTGAATTGTGGGGAACTGAGTCCAATCCCGCACCATGTGTCGGCCTAATCCATTTCCAGCCAGCTAGCAGCGCCTCATCTCTGCCCAAGAGCAGGGAAGATTTGTGGCAACCAGGTGCATGACTCAGGGAAATCGTGGAGGATCAAATCTCATCCTTTTCTCTCAGTTACCTTAGTCTCACACATGCAAAGACAAACAGAGGCAGGAAATGGTTCGATAGGATTTATTGAATCAGCTGCATCTTAGATAAAATAGCATGAAATGCAGTAATTAGAATGATAAAACATACTAGTAGCAAAAGGGTGACAAGAAAAGTAAAACACAGGAAACGTCCCACCATACCGTCACTATGCACAATAAATCCAATTCCTACCCATGCTATGTTGGAGCACAGCAGGATAAGCCCTAATCCACCCTTCAAGATTCCCCCCTGGGAAGACATCATCCCCCATACCTGAAAGTAGTGGAGAAGCCTGTTATCTGTAGTGACACCATCCCAATGTAGGCCCAGGAGCCTGTAGTCTCAGTGAGCAGCTGTAACAAAGTCAGGCAGCATGCGGTTGTGGTCGTGTGGCTGGAACCTCCCTCTGACATACATGGGTCAGGGAAATGTTTTCATAATAAAACAACTAATGTTCTGAGAAAGTGTCCCCAAGTAAAAATATGTGTGTTTCTGTTAATGTTAGAGATGCAGTGTACCACTTATGCCGACAATCCTATCTCTCTGTAGCCTTGTGGAAATCACAGAGTGAAAGAATGCTGTGCTAGAAAAATGTAATGCTGTCCTAGGCGGAAGGACAACAAGATAAAGAAAATAAAACACCACTATGAATGCGGCCGATTCTGAAAGGATAAAAATAAAATAAAGTAAAACGTTAGTAGACTTCATTGCACAAGCAGAAGGCCTAGATGCTAAAATTAACTGCCCAGAGACATCAATAAAATGGCTGTACAACACCAAATTGTTGCTGGTTCTAGAAGGCCATATTCAATGTCCCATTTCTAGATCTTAGGGAATAACAAGAAGGCCTTCCTTTTGACTCTGGTTTCTGCTGAAAAGTTTGAAGCTGCTTGCGTCTTGTAGTCTTCCAGGGTGAAGGGACCCTGTATTTGAGCTGCTGTGAGAGCCTGTCAGGTCTGTTCATGGTAGAGGAATCAGGTTATACCTAGCCTGCGTCTGTCTGACACGGTTGACTGTGGGGTCCAGGTTCATATTCTGTGCGCTCATTGTAGTTCAAGTGCTGGTAAGATCATGTTTAGAAGACGGGGCAAGAAGTTCGATCAGGACACATTGTTTCTGTACATCTTTTTCAGAATCCCATAGAAACTGTTGGTATACCATCTTGATCTGTCCTTCAAGTCAACAACTTTCTGTTTTAGGTGTCAGATACTGGGTCCCCACTCTTCAGTATTGTTCCACCTGTCTTCAAGGGATGTCACCCTGTTGCCTAGGTTGCCCACCATACTGCAAAATGATCCCATGTCTGCTCACAGAGTGTTCATGTCCAGAGTGAGGTCTGATATATTTGGATTCATAGATCCTATGTCGGAGCCTGCTGCAGAGATTTTGTTCAAAATGAGCTCTACTGGCGGGTCTTGGTCGAGTGGAGTGTGGTGGTTGCTGGCATCCAGTGCTGAACGTGGTTGCTTAGTGTGACATCTCAAAGTGTGGGCTGTTCTCCCATCAGTCAGGGTGTGGCTGTTGGCTCAACATGCTGTTTCCACAGACCCGCATCTTTGTGGGGTGGTAGTCATCCCACACTTGGGATGTTTACTCTGGAAGCCAGCAGGGCCACAGGGACTGGAGGTAGGTGTGCCCACTGCACACCTGACTTCACCTGAGCCCTGGTCCAAATTTTGGTTCACTCAGTCTTCCCCTGAGTGGCCTCCTGCCCACACAGGATTGTTCTTATTATTTACCAAGGCAGAAGTACCTGCAATCATCAGAGCTTCTCGCCTTTCATGCCCCTGGTGCTTGCGATCTCTGTTTTATCAGATGCATGCGGGTAAAGTTGTTCTTCATGCCGCATTGCCAACCTCACACCCCATGGGTCCATGGAGCTCTACCCTGAAGTAGCCATCTTATTCAATGGCCAGACTCTGCCAATTTCTGTCCTTTCATATATTGAGCACTCTTTAATCACGCCAGAGAAACGATTTTGGCCTCTATAGCAATTAGAAATGATCCTCACTACTGACAGAGAGCATGAAAAGATAGATGTGCCTTCAGCATGCCCAATCAGTCATTGACCTCTCTATGAAGAACCACATACAGTGTAAAAGGAGTTGTCTACCCCAATCAAACACTTGTGCTCTATCTGTACAAACTGCATCAGTGGCCTCTTTGAAATTTTAATTACTTTATATGGATGCTATAGTTTCCCTTTTTTTGCCTCTTCCAAAGACACCAAACTCAGTATTTGACTTAGGACATAAGGTTCTAAATTCCAAGGTTACATTAAGATTAGCCTCTAATGGATTACAGAAAGCTGCATGAAAGTAATCTGATTGTCTCACTTTTGTTGGTAGCATGCCGTGAGAACTAAAGATTCTTGTAGAGGGGCTTGATTAGCAGCAGGCCTAGTCGATGAAGTTCAAATAATTTTATAAGAAAGGAGAAGTGACTTCATTGGACCTATTGAGGGGTCTGTCCCATAGGCAGGTTCAGATTTGGTGTGTTGGATCCACGCCAACAACATAGAGAACTTACTTAGTCTCCAAGATAAATTTCTCATGGAAAAATAGATGTGAGTTCTTTCCTATCCCATCCAAGGCCCAGAAAACTGATGAGACTTTAAGACACTTGAAGCCCTACAACAGTTGACATGTGAAAGTGTAGCCGTCTCTACATTGCTTCAAGACCCATAAGGCTATTGGGTCTTTAGGACACGTGAACCCCTCTCACAGGTGACATGGGAAGTGTACCTTCTCTTGATTAATTCTTAGGACATAGCTTTAAAAGTGAGGTGCAGAACATAATGGTCAGCTGCTTGATGTGCCAGGAGATTATTCATACTTACTTAGGAGATGGGACATTCCCTGTAATATAGTCCTAGCACACCTCCTTAAATGCATTGTTATACTCAAGCAGAAGTCCGTTCACACTTAGCACTAACTAACACAGAGGGCTTGTGAGAAATTGGAGTATTCGTTGAGGAGGGGTGAGAACACACCTCAAAATCATTACAGTCATTGTCAGGGTGAATCGCAAATGTCAATAACTAAGCAGGTGCATAACTCTGGTAGCTTGGCACAAAGCAGTCAGGCTTAAATTTGAGACAATGGCCCTCATTACAACTTCGGCGGTCTTTCTCCAAGACCGCCGGAGCTGCGGGCGCCAGTATACCACCAGTGCTGGCGGTATATCTGGCTCCCTACTATGACTTTTTGTAACAGTGTTTACGTCCGCTGGCCCAGCAGAAAAGTCACATCAACATTGCAGCCGGCTTGTCATATTTGACGTGCAGCAGTTGCAGTAGCACCCGTCACGTATTTCACTGCCCAAAATTCGGCATTTGTGCATTGGCAGTGCAGGGGCCCCCAGGGGCACCCGAAGTCCCCTTTACCGCCAAGCCTTTCCATGGCAGTGTTTACCGCTGTGGAAAGGCTGGCGGTTGGAGACTCAAGACGCAAGCCTGGCGGTATGTTGGAGGGGGCGACGGTCTGGGCGTGGCTATTGCACCACGTCATACTAGCTGGCGGAACACCGTCAGCCTGTTGGCGGTGTTACCGCCAGCTTACCGCCGGCCGCTAGGTTCGTAATGAGGCCCAATGTGTCTTAAAGTATTTATGCAGTACTCAAACAGTAATAAAGTCAAAACACAATGAAAGAAATGTCCCAAACCAGTTTAGAAAAATAAAGTAAAAGTTCATAAATGAAAACAGCAAAAATCCAACAACTAGAACTGGAGGTATGAATTTGTAAATCTGAATTAGAAATAGCACTAAAGCACCAACTGCTGTTATCTGGTTGTGCTGTATCAGATCAAAGTCAAACATTAAGGCTGACTGTGATAGAGCAGGGGTTGAATACAAGGACCAGGTTCATCCCAACGGAAAGTTTACATTCTGACTTAAAAATAGTTTTTTGAGGAAAAGTGGCAGCCAACAAGTCGTCAGAAGAGCAATAGACGAGCTGTCTCCACAAAGAAGATCCATGGGGGTGGGTTGCTGAAGAACAGGGTCCCAGTGCGGTCTTCTATGAAGGTGGGAAAGTTCAGAAGGGACAAAATACAAAGTCTGTGTCCAGGATGACCTCGGTGTTGACAGGTTGCTGCTTGCCATCATCTGGATAAAGCCTTTTACATTTGCACTTAGAAACTTTTCGACAAGTCAGTTCTCCTTCAACACAGCAAACTGTCATACTGAAGCCAACTGGTAATTCGACAATGACGGCTGCACCTTTGGCAGTGGTCCCAGTCGCCAATTGTTCTTCAGGTAGAAAGTTGGCAAAAAGTTCCTAAGTCCCACGTCTTCCAGTTTGGGAATAGGAAAAGAACACTCTAGCACCAGCCAAGAGCCCAGAGCCAATACAACAGGCCCAGCTTTCCTCCAAGTTCTTCAGAGCAGAGCAGTCCTTCATCTGATTCTCCACAGGTTGAGGGGTATTTTTAGAAGGTTACTGGAGTTGCCACATATATGCCTAGTGCCAGTCTGTGGGTGGTGAAACCTCCTGGACACGTCCTAACCAATGTGGTAAGAGTTTCCTAGGGGTGACCCTACCCACTTTTACAACACTTCCTGTCTGTCTTGCTGTGAGTTATTACACATAATCCCTTTTTGCCAAAGTCTAACATAGCTCTCTATGCCACCCAGGGTTGTGGCTATGGAAATGGACAAACTCTCTCTTGTGGTCACTCCATACCAGTTCTAGGGCAGCTTCCATCGCCCACTGGTTTAGGAGCCAAGCTGACTAGGAAAACAAAGGGAGCTACATCTGCCAGTGACAGGGTAGGCATCCTTTGAAGCCCAGGAAGAGGGTGGGCACAGCCACCTAGTCCATTTGGCTCAAGGAGGAAAATCACCTTTGCACACCCAAACCTTTTTTCCACTGTCTGTGAGCAATCCACATCTCAGCAAGGAGATCCATTCAACAGTCAGGTAACACCAGACACTGGCAGAAAGGCCGTTTTGAGTGAGGCAGAGAAATTACAACTTTTTAAAAGTCTTTCATAAATGGTAATATAAAATCTGACTTGAAGATTAAGTTGGATTTTAAATTACCAATAAAATAATTTTTTGAATCATTTTTCTAACTACTCGCCAACAGAAATTAAGCATTATAAGTTATAATGTAACCCAGAGTTTCGCATGGGAGAGCCAGCCTTTCTAAAGTGAAATATTATTATTAGGGGTTTTTCACTGCAGGATATGTTATACATTAAATATACTTGTCCTACTTTTAAAATACCTTGCACCCTGCTCTATTGGCATTTAAGGCCTACCTTAAGGGTGACGTATGAGTATTAAAAAGGAAGGTTTAAGCCTTGGAAAAGGTTTACTTTGCCAGATTGAAATGGTAGTTTAAAACTATGCACTCAAACTGCAGAAGCAGGCCTGGAGACATGTTTTTTTGTGCTGCTTTAGTGGGTGGCACCAGTGTCGCTGCCCACTAGTATCATTTAATATACAGGGTCAGGGCACATGTAGTGTCATAGACTAGGGATTTATAGGTGAATTAAATATGCCAATTAGGAATATGCCAATTTTACCATATTTAAAGGGAGAGCACAAGTACTTTATGACTAGTTAGCAGGAGTAAAGTGTGCAGAGTCCTCAGACAACAAAAATGGGTTCAGTAAAAGAAAGCAAATAACTGGGAAAAGGCCAAGAAAAAAATTGTCATTTCCAACAGCATGGCTATGTTACGTGTGTCATAACTCTTATAGCGTCCATTCTACACAGTGAGGTTTCATGGCACTTCAGAGTTCTCCAGTTATTTGTGAGCAGGCTCTGCCTGTGCCTGTGATTCTGAAGGGTGCTCCGCACATTGTTGCAGCTGGATGTTGAGGTGACAAGAAGCTTGTTGTGATTGGCATAGAGGGGGGACTGGTGTTCATGAGCAAACGGGGCGTTGCCCTGCCACCCTTCATCATGGAGAGGCAAGAATAGGGAAATAAACACAGAGCAGCTGAAAATAAATCCTTGCTTGTAGACAATGTGCTAATTCTCCTGGGTAAACTCTAGTGAACTTTGCAGATGTCCTACTGTGCAAGTGCCAGCTGGGCAAGGTTTTTCTCAACCTGCAGGGCTGATTTACAATGCAATTGATCTGGTTGCTTTTTGGGCACAAAAATAGTGGCTCTGGGAGGGGTTAGCAAAGCTGTATTCACTTCAAAGGCTGGGGGTGGGGCAAGTTGATGAGGACAAGGAGGAGGTCAGTGGCAACAATTTGTTAATTGCACAGAGAAGCAGGCTGTAGGAGGAGTGCAGGGGGCTGCTCTGCAGGCAGTAACAGTGTTTAGTACTGCATTTGGTTTCATTTTTTAAAAACATTATGGAGCTGAGCATGACAGAGAGCTCTTTATCTGTACTGTATAGGCCCGAGAGGGTGAAGTAACTAACTGCAAACAACAATTACACTAGTGGACTTAGAGGTAATTGTGCAGTTAAGATTCTGCCTGCACCAGGGTCATCGGCACCCACCACCCCCTTAGCAGCTACAGTGGGCTGGGGTTCTTGATGGGCCTCTTCTGTCTGCAGCTCGGCAGACATAGGCTCAAATCAACTTGGAAAGGTGAGTGAATGAAAGGATGGATGGATGGATGAAATGGTGGATGGATAGATTCATAGTTGAATGAGTGAAAGGATGGATGCAAGAATGGAAGAGTGAAAAGCAGGGAGGGTGAATGAGTGAAAGGGAGGATGGATGGAAGGATGGATGATAAGAGAAAGGGTGGATGGATGGATGGTAGAATGTGAGAAAGGATGGATGGATGATTGGAAGTGTAAATGGATGGATGGATGGAGTGAAAGTATGGATGGATGAGCGAAAGGATGGATAAGTGAAAGGATCTATGTAAGGATAGATGAGTAAAACAATAGATTGATGAGTGAAAGGCAGGGTAGATGGATGTCTTGATAAAAGGATGAATGAATGGATGAGTGAAAGGGTGAATTGATGGATGAATAGCTAGATGGATTTGGGAGTGAAAAGATGGATGGCTGACTGAAATGGTAAATGGAGGGATGTATGAATGGATATATCGATGGGGCAAATGGTGGATGGATGGGTATGAGGGTGGATGGCTGAGTGAAAGGGTGGATAGATGGTTGAGCCAAAGGGAGGAAGATGGATGGATGGAGTGAAGGATGGATAGATGGAGCAAAAGGGTGAATGGATGAGCGAAAGGATGAAAGCACTGATGATTGAATGGATAGCTGAATGGATGGATTAAAGGGGGAATGGATAAGTGGAAGGGTGGATGATTGAGTGGATGGATTGGTTTAATGGATATGTGTCCCTGGACCAGTGGTGGCTCTCCTTTATGGGCGCCACAGCTGCACTACACACTCCTTGGTTTGTGGTCCATTTTTATTGCATCATGAGTAAATAATTGTTCACTCTTGATATATTGAAAATAAAATGTAGACCCGCTTTGTGTCCAGCAACAAACTGAGGCATCTAGTCACATTGTTTGATTGCTAACATAAGTGCATGAAGATGCCTGCACCAGCTATCAGAGATACTGTTCAGAGCTGGTGAAATCCCATCCCTGTGAGCATGTGTGTGTGACTATGTGTGTGAGATAAAGTGAGATAAAGTCAGTGAAGGAATGAGTGACAGTATGGACCAGTATTGAGAATGAATTGTGAGAGAATGAATGTGAGAGAGTCGGGAAGAATGACAGTGAGTGTAACTGAGTGTTACTGTGTGTGACACTGAGTCACAGTCAGACTAATTCTGAATGAATGAGAACAAGTGGGTCTAAGTGAGACAGAGTGGGCCAGAGTAGAATGAGTGAGACTGCGTGAATTAGTGAGAGCAAGTGAGACTGTGTGAGTCAGAGTGAGACAGTAAACTTAGTGAAAGAAAGTGTGAGAGAACTCTTCAAGAAAAAGCTCTTTGGAATTCGAGCCAAGGATTACGCCCCACCACTTTTAAAGGTCACCAGCCGCCACTGATAGAGATAAGTCTAGTTTTGTAATAGTCATTTCAGTTCCACATGAATTGTTACATGGTGCATCACACATTAACATTGTCAAGATCCCCTGCTTCACACCGGAAAATACCCACATTTGCATTGCACTAATGTTGATGGAAGGGCTTGAGAGGGACTTCCACAGTAAAGGCTGAAGAACAATTGTAGCTAATGGGGGAATCAAAGGTGTTTTCCTTAACCTGTCTCAGGGTGTATAACACTGACAATAAAGTTTTCTATTGCACCCTGCCTGTCTTCGGGTCCTTCAGCGCCAACAAAAATGGTATCAAAGCCTCAGGCACCTGGCACATCATGTTTCTTCAAGATAACATCCCTGTGTTCGATTAAATGAGCATGAAGCAATGTTTTAGGAGACACTGTGGGCTTTAAGTGACAGCAGCATGACTTATAAGAGGGAAGATGTACATTTATGTTTTATCGCTTGAACTTTTCATCTATGATGTACCAGGGTAAGGGACAACTCTTGGATAGGTCATTGGACAAGTTCCTGCTCTGGACTTCATGGAGATGGGATGTGCTGTGAGCAGCCCATCTCTAGCTAACAGGGTGTGGTGTATGGTGAGCAGCCCAGGCCTACGTCATAAGATGTGGTATACGGTGAGCAGCCAAGGCCTACCTCACGGGATATGGTGCATGGTGAGCAGCCCAGGCCTATCTCATGTACTGTGATCTATGGCGAGAAGTCCAGGCCTAGTTTCCAGGATGTGGTGTAGGCCTGACCAGCTTGCAGGATATGCTGTAAGACAAGCAGCCCAGGCCTAGCTCGTGGGATGTGATGCAGGGCGAGCAGCCCAGACCTAGCTTGTGGGGTGTGGTGTATGGTGAGCAGCTCAGGCCTCGCTTGCAGGATGTGGTGTAGGCCAACCAGACCAGGCCTCCTTCGCAGGATGTGGTATAAGACGAGCAACCCAGGCCTAGATCATGGGATGTGATGCAGGGCGAGCAGCTGGGTGTTGGCAGTCGGATGTTGTGCATGACAAAAAGCTCAGACCTAGCTGAATGTGGTATAGAATGTGGTATAGATTCAGCAGTCCATGCCTAGCTCACAGGATTTGGTGCAGGGAGATCCTCCTCGGCATAGCTTGCAGAATGTGGTGTAGGTGGAGCACCCCAGGCCTAAGTCACCGGATGTGGTGTAGGTTGAGCAGCCCAGGCCTAAGTCACCGGAAGTGGTGTAGGTTGAGCAGCCCAGGCCTAGGTCACGGGATGTGGTGCAGGGCGGGTGGCCCAGACCTAGGTCACGGGATGTGGTGTAGGTTGAGCAGCCCAGGCCTAAGTCACCGGATGTGGTGTAGGTTGAGCAGCCCAGCCTAAGTCACCGGAAGTGGTGTAGGTTGAGCAGATCACGCCTAGGTCACAGGATGTGGTGCAGGGCGAGTGGCCCAGACCTAGGTCACGGGATGTGGTGTAGGTTGAGCAGCCCAGGCCTAAGTCACCGGATGTGGTGTGGGGCGAGCGGCCCAGACCTAGCTTGCGAGATGTGGTTTAGCAGGAATATAGCACACCGCAACACAATTATGGTAGATGTGAATGTTAAACCAGAATTGTTGAGTTTTTATTGATAAACAGCACCTTATTAACGTTCGAAAATATGCATTTATTTATAGCATGATTGGGAATAAAAAATTAAAAAGAATACTAAACACGATAGAATGATAATGCAATAGATTAAGTGATAATATCAGAAGCCCTGGCTAAAGTACATGCAATATATAATTGATTGCTAAATATCATGTTAGCAAACACAGGAAAAATTCTTTAAAAGTGACAGAACAACCAAATGACAATGCAGGCCTAAGAGCCACAGAATGGTTCTAGCATTCACAAACATGTGCTGCTTGCCATCACTAACAAATCACTGTCACACCACTGTAAAAGGAAGAATTGAACCCCTCTGTCCTGCACTGAGCTACTATGTAACAGGTTTGTAAACATTTAGTTCAGTAGTTTTACTAATTTAATTTTAACATTTTTATATAGGGCAAGCTCATCCCCAAGGTGTTGGAGCACTATTGGAGCACTTGGCTTGAGCACCAGTTACCCAGTTACATTACACAAGGTCAGATTCATTTTTTTTTTTAGTTGAGCCTGTGTGAACCATGCACTAGCGCTTGTACTCTCACTAGTGAGGCACTATTGGTTACAAAAAGGGCTTGCCCTATGCTTACTATAAGTTGGCCTTCATGCTACTCTTCTTTGCAGCCTTGTAATTGGTCACTGCAGGCCACGCTTCTATCCCTTTTCTTTCTGTGGAGCAGGGACCAAGCACTGATTGATTCAACTTAATCAGTGCCCGCCTGCTGTCCCCGCAGTGATTGAGGTACTAATTTGTTTTTATAACCTTCGAGTACCCTGCAAACAGAAGGCAGCAGACTTGGGAGTGTGAACCTGTGCATAATGCAGATATTGAAAACAGAACTGTACTTAGCCCAGGGTTCAGGAAAACTAAACTCTCTCTTGCCAGCATGCCAGCAATTGTTATGTTTGAAGATCGGTGTGACTGGAAAAAACGTGCCCAGCAGAATAAACAAAATAGCAAAGCTTTATCTGCTCTGTTTAACTTGTTTTCATTTTGCGAAGTCTTCTTTTCTCACTTTGCTGGCACATGTTTTGTTATTGCTCATAGGCGCAGTTCTCTAAAGATGACAATGATAATCTTGTTTTTTTAGGCACAGGGAAATTAAGTGATTTGCCCAGAATCACAGGTTGTTGAGCCGACGTCGAGACTCGAACCTGGTTCCCCAGTTACAAATTGGGCAGCTCTGGCCATAACACCACATCCCCGCCCCTCATCATAAACACAGAAAACAACAAGATTAAGCAAAGAAAACATAGGGACTGCAAACTGAAAACACACTGTAGCAGTTACTAGCATACAGGAGGGCTTTAGAGTTCGCAAGTGTAAGTTACTAGTGCACAGCCCCAGGAAGAAAGGCGGGCACCACACCACGCAATTCTCCCTCCGGGATTCCTAGTGTTTGTGCCCTGAGCTGTGCCCTCAGGGAAGCACTTCCTGCAATTCAAATCTACTACTTTTCAGCCCTTCCTAAATAACTTGGGGGAATGTTTAACTTCCCCCAACATATTCAAGAACTGGAGTTAGTAAACAAGCTTCCTGGAATAGTTGGGGGAAAGTTACTTTTTTCCAAATATTCTAAGACTGGAGTTAGAGTAGTAAATTTGACCTTCCAGTGTCTGCCACTCACACTGCTACCCTGAGAGCACAGTTTTGGGCAATAAACACAAACGAGCCCTTGCTCTCTTTGTATCCTACTTGAGTACTGAAAGTAGCAGTCAAAGGAAAACAAAACAATTCCCTTCAGGGCTCGCCAGGCAGTGATTGCTGAGATAACCTGCACATACAGACATAGATTCTTGATTCAGCCCTTCCATGGGCTCTGTTGAGGGGTAGAGTGGGCTTCACAGCGCTGCATCTGCGTCTCTAGGCAACTTTGGGTAGCTGAGGTGCTTCACTGCAAGCAAGGGCAGCAGCAGGGTCCAGTTAGTTAATCAGAAGCTCAGCAGAACCTTCAGGCTTTCTCCTTGCCAGCAGTAAATGTGCAGCTCTTAGTTAGGTATTCTGGGCACCAGTAGCAGCTGGGTCTATGCAGGCCTGTGCCCAAGGAGATTTGCATTAAGATGGAGTAAGTTTCAAGACCTGGCATTTGGACAGCATCCGCATGCCAATCTATGTCCATGCATTACTGAAAGTTTTGGCATCAACCAACCTGGTGCGAGCATCGATACCCTCCGCAGAGTCGTTTCTCGGAAGGTGCCTCCTGTACTCTTTGCAGAATGCATTCTGGTGGCTCCATGTAGCACCCTGTATGGTGTTGGTCTTCATGGAACCCTTATGATCCTCCCTAGGAAAGGAGAGAAAGAGGAATTTGGACCGGGGCATGTCCTTATTGCCCTCTGTAGACAGCACCAATTTCTCCATTTTGACGCACACAAAACCAGAGAAATTCAGCAGTTATGGCTGCCCTTATAGTTATGCTTATTATAAGAAACTATAACCTGAAGATACTTTCGGGCACAAGTTGTAGTTTCTTCAGATAAGTATAACTAGAAGTATATAACTGCTGAATTTCTATGGTATTTTGTAGGCAAACTGTGACCCTAACTATAATGTACCTGTAACCTTTGTTTTTTTCAGTAAATGTCTATGTTTTTTTTTAAATGTAAAGTAATATATAAATACAGCATGTTAATATATATCCACAGCCATGCACGGCTTCAGGGCTCACCAGGCAGTCATTGCTCAGATGACCTGGAAAGCTACCCACAGGCTAAGAAATAAAGACCCGAATTTAAGAAAAGTGTCTCTGCATCCAATGGAGCTCCACTTTTCTTGTGCCCCTTAGCTCCCCCCTACCACCACCATGTGTGCGCCGTATTTAATATACTGCGCACTATGGCAGAGGGTAGGGGCAATAATGTCAACATTTTTTGATGCTATTGATGTATTGTGCAGGATCAGCACCAAAAGGTTGGCTCTAATCTTCCATAGTACATAGGGGCCCATTGAAAACAATGGTATGGCCCTTATAACGCCTGATCTGTGCAGGCCTTAAACATAGCCGCTAAAAATGGTGCAGTGGAATCTCTTAGATTGCACTGCACCAATCTGGCAGTCCCCCTAATGGTGAATGCCCCCCTCGCATACATTATGAGTGGTGCAGGCATAATGTGGCGCAAGTGGATACACGGTGGCACAATGCACGCATTGTGCTACTTTGTAAATACAGCGCTGCAAATTTGGCCTCGTTGGGCCACATTAGTGTCATAAAAAATTATGCTAAAGTGGCACAAGGAGGTGCTAGGCGCTCCTAAATCTGGGCCAAAGAGTTGAGACAATACAAGGGAAGGGGAAAGAGAAGGAAAATACAGAACAGAAGGAGATGAGAGAGAAGGGTACAAAAAGAAGGGAGAGATGGTGAAGTGGAGAAAAGTAGCATGTGGACAGAGACAGGAGCAAGAATGAGTAAGCTGGGCCAGGAAGGACTATGTCTGGCTGTGCTGCGTCAATCAATCAATGTTTGTAAAGCGCAGATGCTCACCAGTGAGGGTGTCAAGGTGCTGGGGGGGGATGAAGGGCCTCATCCGAAGAGCCAAGCATTGAGGTTCTTTCTGAAGATGGTGAGCGACAAGCTTTGTCTGAGATGCAGAGGGAGGTTGTTCCAGCTCTTTGGTGCAGTGTTGGTGAAGAGTCATCCTCCGGCTGTGGTTTTGCGGATGCAAGGGACGATGGCCAGGGTCATCTGGATGGAGTGGAGGGATCTGGTGGGGGTATGGAAGGAGACGCGGTGGTTCAGGTAGGCTGGTCCTGCGTTGTGTATGGCCTTGTACTTGTGGGTGAGAAGCTTGAAGGTGATTCGCTTCTCGCCCGGTAGCCAGTGGAGGGTCCTCAGTTGTTGGGAGATGTGTTCTCGGCGAGGGAGGTCCAGAATGAGTCTGGTGGCGGCATTCTGGATCAGTTGACGTTTTTTGATGTTCCTAGTTAAGGTGCCGGAGCAGAGGGCATTGCCGTAGTCGAGCTTACTAATGACTAAGGCGTGGGTGGCTGTCCTGCGACAGTCTGCGGGGATCATGGATAGGGTGGAGTCGAGGATGATTCCTAAGTTGCGGGCGTGCTCAGTCGGTGCAGGGGGGGGCTGAGGGATGTGGGCCACCAGGAGTCGCCCCAAGCTGAGGTGGTGTGGCTCAGGTGCCTCACTTTGTCCCTTATGTATCATTGCATGTCTCCATAGAAACAGAATAGGGAAAACCCTTTGCCATGGCAGGCCCATGTTGCTTCCAAAGCTGTCTATGTAAACATATATGAAATAATAACATGATTGTTTTATTGTGCTTCCCATCATCTCTCTGCCATTTTTAAAACTGTGAATAACATGTTTTACTGTTATTGAATTTAATGATACTCAATTAGCCCAGCTTGGAAGAATGCAAGGTTAAACTTGCCTTCCAAGAACGCTAGCTCACAACTTGCAGCTCATGGCAGATGTCACTAGTAAACTTTTAACTTACAAGCCATCTTGCTTTCATATACATAGACGACTAGTTATATGATATTTATAGGATGGAGACTATGACTGAATGCCCAATTATTTGCAATTACAGCTGTCACTGCATGAGTGTGGTGTCTGTGCCCTCAGCACCTCCAAGGGCGGTCTGAGATGTCACTTTCCAATGAGTGTTGCTCCAGGCGTGATGCCACATGCTCAGAATTGGGCACTTGGGCTCATAGCAGCAATGACCTGGTTCCCGGTCATTGTTACATCACTTCCTGCAGAAATCTTAACAGGATCATCAGATCTCACGTTTAAGTTTGTGTAGGGCTGACATAGCTTTTCAACCTTCCTGAGGTCAGTAAAACGAGTTCCATGGAGTTGTATCGCTGTAACACCTTTCATCAGTGCACAGCATCGCTCCCCCCCCTACCAACTCACAGCTCACTCTGAACATTTTGTTCTTCAGTTTGGCTTCCTATCCTCTTCCTTCTAATACTCTGAATCTATTTTCTATCACTTTGTATCTGATTGATATTCCTCCTTTGCCAAAATGTTTGGATTACGACTCCATACCTGGGAATCTTGGTCACCATTCTGCACACCCGCTGTTCAGCTTTCTATCACATATCCTCCTCTCCCAAATCTCCCCATCCATATTTCTATTCTCTGCCTCCACTCTCTCTTCTATTATGCATCTTCCATCCTCTAAAACCTCCTCACCTTTTATGACACCTATACTAATTATAATTAGATCACGGATAGCTTGGTACAGGGGGCACAAGAATAATGGGTGTGACATTACTGTTACTGTGTGGTTTTTCCAACCCCTGTGCCCAGCCAGAACAGCTAGAATGGGAAATAACATATGTTAGTTTGTGCTTCCATGCAGATACCTGCATGCATGTTGTTTGCCTTTTTCAGATGGATTTCTGACTGCTTTTAGTAATTTGCAGACCCCATTGCGGCGGGGGGCGCGGGCAAGCAGGTTCTAACTGGGCCCCACCCGTGAGGGCTGGGGTCGTTTGCTTCTGATTTCCCAAGGTCCATCCTACTGTGACTGCAATCCGGGTCAGGTATCACCCCCTCAGCACTTGACTCTCAGTGGTAGCGATGGCAAGTAGTCACAGGCTTCTCAGGAAGGTAAAGCTGGGGGTGCACAAACTCGGCACTCAACAACCACCTGGCAGCATAACAACTGCTGACTGTCCAACCCAGTTCTTTACTTTGGTAAAAGAAAAGTGTGTTTATCTACACACTTGAAATATAAAACTTCCCATAAGAGAAAACATTAAATAGTCACTTTTCTTGTACTGGTGCTTGGGGTACCATACCTTGTATTCTGCTCCACCTCGATCTTCTCTCATGTATCCCCCCCTTTGGTAGTTCTAGGATGGTCTGCCCCAGCATGTGAGTGTCTTGTTGGCATGTATCCAGGCTTAGATGCCGTAAACGTTTAGTTCTAGCACTCAGTTATCAAAGATGTCTATTCTGTTGCACAGAATGGCCACAGTGCATACCTCAGAGCCCATTGTCCACATCCAGTGGAGGCTTGCAGCCTGTCTGCCTTTGCTCCCACTTGTGGGAGGAGAGGAATTATCCAGCTGGAGGCTCGACATGCAATCTGGGTAGGGACTGTCCTAACAGGTAGATGGTGACTCTGGCAGCGGTGGATCTCTTCTGGGTCACCAGTGTGGTGCAGTGTGGGCTGTGTAGGTCAAAGGTCACAACAGCACAAGGACAGCTGCAGTGTGGTCTTCTGCTGCAGCAGGGTACACCTAGGTCATTGGCTTCGATGGAGAGGCGCGGTCTGCATAGGCACACTTCTGGGTGGCAGTGCACTCCATCTCGGGCAAAAACTTCTCAGTAGCACACTCCGACTTGAGCACAAACTTCTTAATGCCAGCTTGCTTCACCTCTGGCACAAACTCCCCCATGGCAGTGTTGACGAACGCTGTCCATGTTTCTCTCCGGGAACCACTTTAATGGAGAGAATGATGCCAAAAAAACCTCAGGGTACTAAGACCACTCTTCCTAGTTTGCATGGGGCTGGCATTCCACACAGCACTGGTCGTCAAGCTGCTGTGGTGCTTCAGGTCAGTGACACCTCTGCAGGGTGAGAAGGTTCCTTCTTTCTCTCAGCTGCAGACTGGTTTCAAGGCGCTTTATGTCAGAGACTCCATTTCTTCCATCAAGGCCAGACTCCAGGCGATGAAATTTGTAGTATGCAGCACTTAGAAATAAAGGGCCTTATTACAACTTTGGTGGATGGAAAAGGCTATCTGCCATAGTCCCGCAGTCAGGTTACTGCTAGTGCGGTCCCCTTCCCGCAGACCCTATTACGAGTTTCCCACTGGGTCAGCGGGCGGAAACTCTCCAGCTGGAAGCAGTCCATAACACTGACTCTGGCTCATAGTAGAGCCAGCGGCAATGTTGCAGTGCGTAGGGTGCACCAGCAGCTGTCACGCTTTTAGTGAAAAGCAGGACAGGGCTGGCCATGGGGGCCCCTGCACTGCCCATGACGAAATGCATGGGCAGTGCAGGGGTCCCCATGGGGCCACGTGCACCCTGTCTCCACCAGCCTTTACATGGTAGTGCTATCGCCATGTAATCACCACCATGTAATCACCGGTGGAGAATGAGCTCGTAAAGCGCTGCCCAGGCAGATTAGGGCTGCAGCACCGCCAGCCCCTCCAGTGGAGGAGAAGTGGCGGTGCTGGTGGTCCAACCGTGGTGCAACCGCCACGTCGTAATGAGGCTGTCAGACCGCCACATTGACAGCAGTCTGACCGTCACCGTGGCCCTAGCGGTCTTAAGACCGCCAGGGTCGTAATGAGGCCCAAAAGTGACTTGCCCAGAACCGCACATTTTTCAAAAATTGTCAAAGCCAGGCTTAGAGGTCAAAAAGCTATTTTTTCCAAAGTCTTCGATTTAGCTGCTGGATCACAATGTCCATTCAATAACAGCGGATTATCAATGCTACTTCTTTCTCCCAGTGCACAGAAGGGAGTGCAATGTATAGCAATGGAAAATTACATTTTCACCATCCCCCACCCACACAAAGAAATCATCCGAGTTTAAAGAAGTCTACACCAAATCATTGACAACAGCCGGTTGGTGCACATCAATAGCAGGCAGTGGATCATAGCATTATACTAATCAATATTTAGCACACTTCCCAATAGCAGCTGTTAATTGCTGTCCAAACTCCACAGTACTCATTTATCTACCTTGAAAGGATGAACAGCCCTGACAGCACTCTAACCTGTGACTTTCATGTTATACATTGATCTATACAGTAGGTACATTAGCCCACAGAGCTATCTTACCAGCTCAGCTAAAGATACCAATAATTGTGACTGCGTTCTTTACGACATACTGAGCGCCCACTCCAGGTTGACAGGGCACAACTAGACGTTTATCACTGCAACCAGGAGCAGGAGAGAGTGACTGTACCCTTGCCTGAAGTGAATGCAGTGATCCTGGCCACCTATGCAGTGTGCTACCAACTTCAGCTCACTGTCTGAGTCACTAAACAAGCCTGGCTGTCATCAGACAAGAAGACATTTGATGGGGCTTGATAGAGTGGCTTCTTCCAGGTGGGCATCCTCAAAGTTGTTTTGCACAGACTGGAGTTTAGCTGGCTGACGTTTGTGTGCCCAGGGGGCCAGTTGTACTAAGATTAGGAATGGTGATTTCCTGATTGCTATTTTCTGCAAATCGCAATTAAGAAATAACTACCCCTTATGTATAAAAGTTTTAAACCAAAATTAGGAATTCCTAGTGAGTAGCAAATCGACCTACCTCATGAATATTAATGAGGCAGGTCATTAGGAACGATAGCCATCACAGCAATTGTGGGACCACTGTCTGCTCTTAAAAAATATTTGTTTTTATATTCTCAAAGGGGAAGAGCTCCTTTGGAGACCCCTTCCCATTTGCTAATGATTATCACTACTTTTCAGTAGCCAGTAAAAAAATGTATGTTTTGTGACCGTAATTTGGTCGCAAAACATTAATACATACTATTGTGAATCCATATCTGGAAGGATGCCCTAAACTCGTCCTTCCACATACAAATTCGCAAACCTAAACTCTGATTTTGAAGGTTCTCAGTTTGGTACTATAGACCAATAAAGTTGCAACTGGCCCGGTTCTGAGTTGGGTTGTTTACGACCTCTAAAAATGCTTAGTGCATCTGTCCCTAGGTGCGCAGAGGGACACAGGGCAGTGTGGCCCAGCAGGGCGAAGAATGCGGGTGTCCATCACTCATGGACATTCAGTAAAGTTGGTTCCATTGGATACATCTTTCCATCAGGAGAGGGAGCCGGTGACCTCAGGAAGCAGATTATCCACACAGGGTGACTCATAATTGGGCTGTTTCCTCTAATTGCCTTATTACAGCCTCGTAAATCGTGTACTAATTTCACTGGGATCGTTTTATAGTTCCTTGGGGGAGGCGTCGAAAGCAATTAACAGAGATATTTTGAGACTGACACAATGAGTATCTTTTATGGCACCTGAAGGCTCGAAGCGCATTTGAATAGACCGTAAAAAAGAGAATTGGTAAATAGATGTTCATTTGAGGAACCGACGATTGAGAGAAGAACGCCCCAGACACTAACACGCTCCTACCAGAAAACATTCTGGACACCATAAGCAGATATATACTAGCCAGATGTTAAGCCACGAGAACGGCAGCGGAAGTGACATCACACATGGGCTTGATCTGGCTGGTTTCAGCCCTTAGCCTACCTGTGAGAGTGTAGGCTTAGGAAAGAGCAAATGGCGCTCCTAGTTTCTGATTACTTGCTGCTCCTACCAATGCCTTCTTAATCCGAGGGCAGGGGTAGGATGGGCGGCCCCGTGGGTACCACAGGGTATGCCAGGGGAATGGGGTGCTGCATATATTGTATTTAGGCCCACTAGAATTATGCAGCAGAGGAGCACCAAATTATGCGGCAGGAAAAGGCAATTTATCCGGCAAAATGCAGCACGTTTTTTTGATAGTATTATGTCATTATTTTTACATTTTTAGCATGGCAGTATTGTGTGGACAAATATTTTACGTCATTAGTTCCGGTTTAACAGCCAAACACAAAAATGAGCAGCTGAAAGATGACCAGTTAACCTGTGCAAAGGGTCTTCGGGTGCGCGCAAACACATATCGCCACCTGCTTACTAACTTTAGATCCGTTTGAGCTCGAAACAATGTTTTTTTGTTAAAATCTGGAGGTTTTGCAGCAGATGGTGGATTATGTGGCAAATCCTTAATGATGCCTATAATTCCAGTGACCCTGATTATACCGCATTGTAACATAAAGCGTTTACTACACCTGACTAGGACTTCAAGCGCTGGCATAGATACCTTCTGCCCAAAACCCATCTAGTGTCTGTATCTCTGCTTCCCTCGGAGTCGTACTGCTACTGGGTCAGGTCACTAGGCAAAGCAAAAGGTTCACCCAGCTGTTGGGACAGAAAACGTACCAAAACTTGTATCACCACAAATAACCCCTTACCGATCTTTCGGCGACAGTGCGTGTTCTTACAATCATGTCACCTTGGTCTAAAGCAGTGGTTTTCAAACTTTTTAATGCCATGGCCCTCAGGTGGGGAAAACAAATCATCAGCCCCCCCTCAGAATTTTTCACATCTGTTCTATTAAGTTCTCAATATTTTAATATGTCTAGACTTAATTAAACATTGCAGTTAAGTTCTGTTACCTTTTTAAAAAAAGCAATAAATAGTTTTCTGCTTAAATCAAAACACTGATATCTGCATAATGCTTCTTTTGGCAAGAGCCTGGTTACTCCCTCCCCCCCATCACTTGAGGCCCCCTAAGGGGGCCCACCCCACAGTTTGAAGACCCCTGGTTTAAAGAACCACACTTGGGGCTTTTTAACAAAACAATACATTGGAGTGACTGAAATCGCTGTGTCCCCCACCACTTCCCAAACCACAGGGTGCCCCTGGTGGGTTTACCAAGGAGCTTTGAAAGCTAATCATAGGGGCTAACACTATGCTCTTAAAGCCCAGAGCTTCACTTAAACATTTTGCATTGTATAGTGATTTGGTTTGTATAGCTCTTCGAAGCCAACTAAGTGCCGAAGTACATTTGCGAATGGGAAGTATTCTGAGCCATAAGAGTTCTATGGATGCTCACACTCTTAATGTGAGTGAGTGCAAGTAAAACTACTGAAGTTAAGCAAGATACAGCTCTCGGGATGCAATGAGCTGTTGAATGAAAACCACAAACTAACATTGGTGTCCCCAGTACATCATGATATCTTTTTACTGCTATGGATCTTGAACTAGACAGCTTAGTATGGGGCAACATTCAAAGGCTCAACATATGATCTAGTGTAAATCACTTGAAATGCTGTAAATACCATGGGGCTGATTCACAAAGGTAAACTTAGACCAAACGTCTATCTTTACTAATAGTAAAGTTAGACTTTTGGTCAAAGTTTAGACTTTTTACCTCTGTGAATTGTGCCCACTATGTTCTTTTTGCCCAATCTGTCAATGTATCAACCTCTGAAGAATGAAAGACTGGGTTGTCCCTACAGAGATTCATAGTCTTAACTTACAAGATAATGCAAGTTGTACTTGACTTTTAATCAGTCATGTGCATCATACACCTGACAGTTTGCTAAAACTCAGTTTGTGAGCCACTTGTGAACCAGGGGTATGGGCAGGACTTTGAGTGGGACTTTGAGTGGGACAGAAAGGGTGGCCGGGCCCTAAAACAGGTGTTGTCTGAGAAGCTTTTAAACAGCTGATGTAATTTTTAGAAGTGAAATAGCATCCTGTGTTTGACAAATTCATAAATGAAGTCTCACTGGACAAAGCATAATCAATATCGGTGGGATATTTTATTTAACAATTTATATAGCACCTTTATCCAGGACTAAAGCAAAAACAAACATTGACCAGGTATGTTTAAAGTAAGAAGCAAAGTATTAGTGATTGAGTTGAAATGACATAATGAACTCCAGTGGTAAGCAACAGTAGCCACCTGTCAGTCCCATCCATGGGTCACAAAAGGGATTCTATTGACATTGCCTTCTGAACCACTAGCCAGCGACAGGCCGGAAGATAAGGTTTTTATCTTCAACAGAAATAGAGGGACCCATAGGGCCCCGTTTCAATCTTAATTTTTAGGGTTTGAGGATGATGAGGATGATGAATGCCCTTAACATAACTACCCTGTCTGGTTTTCTCTTTGCATTCTGATTTTTATGGTTTTGGATGTAAAGTTTTAAAAGCAAAAAGCAAACAAAAAGAACCTAGATGATTTACTCAAAACTGTCAAAGCATAACTTGAGATCATGAAGGCAGTTGGGGTCAGTGGGCATGTATGTCACCTGGCTTCTCCTGTGTTTTCGATGAACGGACGCCTCTGCTTGGTCATGTTGCTTGTCCGGGATCTTAGCAGGTAAACCAGCAGATATCCCTGCTGGAACAAGTGGTTTTTCAGTCCTTTCTAAAACTTCCCAAGATCTTAGTCATGATGTGTGGAGCAGTGGAGTTCCAGAGGGATGATCCTTGAACAAGTGGGTCTCTGATCCCGAAGAATTTGAGTTTGTGGAATGAGTGAAGAGACTCTTCTGGGAGGCTGAACTTTGGCTTCTGGTCTGATGGTCTACCACCATCAATTTAATGAAATGGGGAGGGGTGTGATGCTGCAGGACCTTGTGTACTTATCAAAAGTTATTGTATTCAACATGCTCTTGACCAGAAGCTAGTGGATCATTCTCTGGATGGGACAGATACCATTAATGTGTGATATCCTAAGTTGAGTCGGTATACTGGACATATTTATGTATGTATTTATTTATTTATGTTTTTATTTATTTGTTTGTTTAGTTTTTTATTTATTGAGAAGCAAAATATTTTGATCAGAAACGTTTTACAGTAAACCGTAATAGTATATAGCATATTAGGGATGGGCGGTTGAGAGAAACTGCTTCCTGAATGAACTTAACACAACTAATCCACACAATTTGAGAGGATCAGCAGTGAACACTGGTCAACATGTAATGCTGGGGTTGACCATCACAAACAACCTCAAGTGGGTCACACTTGGCCACATGGCAACAGAAATCAGAAGCCTCTCTGAACACAATTCTAAGGATGATCCTCTATGACGGACAGTGAATTATACCCCTTATTGCCCAGGTAGTTCAGACTAAGGTCGAAAGCCAAAGCTCCTACTGAGCCAAACTTAGGAGCTAGAACAAAAAAAGTCCACAAGAAGATTCCATGAAAAAAATGTTTTTACAAAACACTCAGAATGCCACCAGCAGGGCCACCACCACTTTGGAATCCGACATAGGTTACCACTCCCGCTTGCATAGATGCCAAACAGCTTAAACAAAGAACAGCCTGAAAATTCTGAGATTTACATAGACATGTTTGGCTCTAGCCAGAAGCAGTCCCTTTCCACAGGGAATCCGGTTAAAGGAAAGAAATGTGGCCCGTAGGGTAAACTACCCTTGCAGCGCAATTGAGGACCCCCTTGCCATACTCTCCCACTTACGATCAAATCAGATGCGTTACCATCAAGAACATCCTGGAGAAAGAAATACTGGAGTCTGATAAAGAACGTGTTTTCTTCTGATCAGCAACATCTCAGATGGGTTAACTAAATGTATGGGTAGATATCTGGTTAAAAGCTGGGACTTAAGAGAGACTAACCAGAGAAACAATCACCAGGAGGGCACTGTGGACCTGATTCACAAATCTAAGTGACATTTTTAAGTAAGTTTATTCTTTGCATTTAGTGCTTTCGGTATTCACAAACTCCGAGTATAAATTTACTAAAAAGGCGTAAGTTACTCGTCTCCACCCCCAGAGTGATGTATTTGGTTTACTCTTGTGAATGTGGCTGACGTCCCTCCCTAAACCCTTCTTACTCATCCCTACTCCCACCCCCTCTAGTAGTAAGCCTTCCTCTTTTTCCACTCTTTACCCACCCAATTCCCTGTGTCACCCCCCCCCCCCACATTTACAACTAAAATCTATACTCACACCTGCAAAACTCCACGGTCGGACGGGGTATTCTGCACATATAAGTATAGGCAAACTTACATTTTGTAGGACGTGTTGTAGTACTATAAAATGTACTACAAAGTGCAATTTGAGAATCAGGTCCTCTGCCTTATAGACTTGGTGCACTGAGCTGCTACAATCTATAGGATGTTTTTCTTTATACTTGGCAAGTTATGTGTTCACATTATTTCTAGGAGTTACTTGACGATCCTGCAGACGTGTGGAAGTTAAGATCAGCAAACATGTCTATGTGAGAGAAAACTGAAGCCAAGCAGAGTAACATTATCTCCCTTGTAAGTTTACTTCTTCCGCTGGATTTTTTTGCTACGTATCTTATTTTTAAACTGTTAAATTTTGAACACTGAAATGTAATTATTTCACTTGCGAAAGGCAGCGTCTTGCCGAAAGCACTCATAAATTCACTCAAAAAGATACATATATACATGAATGCAAACAGCTGAAATGTACATGCCTGTAACACAGGCAGGCATACACATGGAAGCACATTTGATTGAATCTACACATTTATTAAGTGTGCTGGCTTAAAGGGACAGAATCAAATATTGCCGGCTATTACCAGCGTATGATACTTCAAGGTTGATTTGAGTTCCAGGATGGAGGGGTGCCCTGGTGCTTGGAGGAAGTAGGTTCCAGTGAATGGGGACAACTAGATTCAAGGGGCAGAATCTCAGTGGAGTACAGGCTGGTTTCAGGGGTCTCTGAAGGATCTGGTTGGCAGGCCACAGTTTGGGGATAGGGTTATCAGCAGGTCATAGTAGTCAAAAGGAAGGTGATCAGCTATCAGGAGGTTTAAATACATGTATTTATACAAGGGATCTGTTCTTTTTCTGAACACCAATCAGTCTGGTAGCAATAGGAAGAGGCTGTGTGCCTGGGAATATTGTAAAGCGCTCTCATGGTAAAGTTTACAACTTTTTCTACGTGAGTAAAGGAGTAATTGGAGAGGTCCACAACTAGACTAGTACAATAATCCCATTTACTAAGAACAAGGATGTTTATCAATGCTAAAGCTATTACATATACTAGACACTGAGGGGGTCATTACAACCCTGGCGGACGATGTTAAAGCGGCGGTAAGACCGCCAACAGGCCGGCGGTAAAAATTTTGGAATTACGACCGTGGCGGAAACCGCCAACAAAGAGCCACTTTAACACTCCGACCACCACGGCGGTACAGACAAACAGCGCGGCGGTCACCGCCAACAGACAGGCGGGAGACAATGTACCGCCCACACTATTATGACAGTCCGATCCGCCACCTTTTCCGGGGTGGATTCACAGCGGATAAAAACACGGCGGAAACAGGCATTTCGAAGGGAAAACGCTCACCTCTACACACTGCACGAGGAACGAGGACATCATGGAGCCAGAACTTCATATTCTTCCTGCGATTGTCTTCCTGCTCCTCTACGAGGAGCACCAATGCCGGCGGCAAAGACAACGGTGAGTACTGCAAAAACGACATAGGGGAGGGGGGAGGCAAAAAACAGGGACACACACACGCAACACCCCCACCCTCACCCCCACCCCCACCCACTACAACACACACACCAATGCATATCTATACATTACAGTTACACCCCCCAACACCCCCCCCCGGAAGAATGCAAAGACAAAAGGAAATGAGTGTAACCATTGTAATATATCCAAATTCAGTAAGCAAAAATATACATATATACACTATTAACAAAATATACACCAAGATTAGTAGTCCAGGTATTGCACCATTCATAGTCCGTGGACCACTGGGCCCAAAATGCATGGGCGAGGCCCACACAAGATACCCGAACATGACGGAGAGAACACTGCAGGGGCATCAGATAGAAATACAACAGGCACCTCACGGGGAAGGAAAGGGGGGGCACCTCACCCGGATGAGTGCACAACGCCAGATCCACGAGGGGGTACCATGCCCATTGATGTATCCTGGGGAGTGCAAAGCCACAGTCTCTCAAATCTCTACAGTGGGTGGGTTGCCCACTGTCCAATCCTGGTAAGTGCAAAACCACAGTCTCTCAAGTTCCTACAGTGGGTGGGTTGCTCACTGCTGTATCCTGGGGAGTGCAAAGCCACAGTCTCTCAAGTCTCTACAGTGGGTGGGTTGCCCACTGCTGTATCCTGGGGAGTGCAAAGCCACAGTCTCTCAAGTGGATGCATGTCCCCACTGGTTCTGGAGGGGGACTGGTGCCCAGAATGCTTCTTCCTGGCAAGGACAGACAGAGTGGATGCATGTCTCCACTGGTTCTGGAGGGGGACTGGTGCCCAGAGTGCTTCATCCTGCCAAGGACAGAAGGAGTGGATGCATGTCTCCACTGGTTCTGTAGGGGGACTGGTGCCCAGAGTGCTTCATCCTGGCAAGGACAGACAGAGTGGATGCATGTTTCCACTGGTTCTGGAGGGGGACTGGTGCCCAGAGTGCTTCATCCTGGCAAGGACAGACGGAGTGGATGCATGTCTCCACTGGTTCTGGAGGGGGACTGGTGCCCAGAGTGCTTCATCCTGGCAAGGACACAGGTAGTGGATGCTGTTCTCCACTGGTTCTGGAGGGGGACTGGTGCCCAGAGTGCATCACTCACCCCGTGACGGTCCCAGTTGCGTTACTGCCCCTGCCGCTCGTGGGCTAGCGGTGCTTGCCATGGCGGTCTCTGCCCTGTTCAGCGGTGCTTGCCCTGTTCAGCAGTGCTTGAGTTGGCGGTCTCTGCCCTGTTCAACGGTGCTTGCCCTGTTCAGCGGTGCTTGAGTTGGCGGTCTCTGCCCTGTTCAGCGGTGCTTGCCCTGTTCAGCGGTGCTTGAGTTGGCGATCTCTGCCCTGTTCAACGGTGCTTGCCCTGTTCAGCGGTGCTTGACTTGGCGGTCTCTGCCCTGTCCAGCGGTGCTTGCCCTGTTCAGCGGTGCTTGCCCTGTTCAGCGGTGCTTGCCCTGTTCAGCGGTGCTTGACTTGGCGGTCTCTGCCCTGTTCAGCGGTGCTTGCCCTGTTCAGCGGTGCTTGACTTGGCGGTCTCTGCCCTGTTCAGCGGTGCTTGCCATGGGGGTCTTTGCCCTGTTCAGCGGTGCTTGAGTTGGCGGTCTCTGACCTGTTCAGCGGTGCTTGCCATGGCGGTCTTTGCCCTGTTCAGCGGTCCTTGCCCTGTTCAGCGGTGCTTGCCCTGTTCAGCGGTGCTTGCCCTGGCGGTCCGTCAATGCCCAACTGGGCTGTGGCTGGCGGTCCTTTATGGGTCAGATGGGCTGTGGCTTGCGGGGCCCTCCTGGGCAGCTGGGCTGCGGCTGGCGGTGGCCTCCTGGACACCTGGGCTGTGGCTGGCGGTGGCCTCCTGGGCAGCGACGATGGGGCTGGCGGTGGCCTCCTGGGCAGCGACGATGGGGCTGGCGGGGCCCTCCTGGCCAGCGGGGATGATGGCGGTCTTCTCCGCCGTGCTGCTCCTCCCAGACTTTGCAGGTTTCTTCTGCCCCTTCCCCACCTTGGGAGGAGTCACAGCTGAGTCCACACTCCCCCCGAGACCCCTGTGAGCGGCTTGGCTGGCTGGAGACTTCCCCCTCTCCCGCCGGGCACTGGCCAACTTCTGGTGCTTCACAGGGGGGGGGACTGGCTGTGCTGTGGCTCCGTGACAGACTGGCTGGCCTTGTGGCCGGTGCACTCCACATACCTGTGACAACAAGCACCACTGGTCCCCGAGATTTTGTGGCTGCGGTGCTAGTACGGGACCTATGAGTTGGACGGGGGGGTGGTGGGAAATAGGTTAAGGGGGGACAGGAAAAGTTGTTTGGAGACACTGGGACGGGTAGCTGGAGGGGGTTTGGGAGTGGACGAAGAGGTGGTGGTTGTAAGAGGTGTACGTTTTGTGGCTTTGGGTGCAGGCAGGTGCATGCGCTGGAGGCTGTTGTGAGGTGGATGTATGTTGGGTGGGTGGGAGGGCTTCAGAGGGGGCGTCACAGACACACTGGGAGAGGACACAGGGGACGTGTAAATGGTAGTGGGGGTGGTGAGTGCACGTGAGCGGGGTGTGGTGGTGGGTGTGCTGGTGCGGGACGTAGTGGCTGTAGTGGTAGTGCATGCAGTTGTGAGTGTAGACGAGACTGGGAGGGAGGAGGGAGATGAGGAGGAGGGGGACACAGTGGAGGCTGTGGATGTTGGTGTGTCTGTATGTGTGTGATGCTTGCGTGTGTGCCTGTGGGATGTGTGGTGCTTATGCTTGCCTGAGCTTCCCTTGTGTGGTGAGGTGTGTGCAGGCTTGTCTGATGGTGTGCTTGGGATAGGCAGAGGTACAGGGGATTGGGTCTGGGTGGAGGAAGTTGGAGGGGGAGGCTAGACACAGGGACAATGGCTGCCATCAGTGCTGAGGCCGGAGTTTGAACGGTTCGATGAAGGGCAGCCTGACCAGAATGAATGCCCTCCAGGAATGCATTTGTGTGTTGCAACTCCCTTTCTACATCCTGGATGGCATTCAAAATGGTAGACTGCCCAACAGTGAGTGACCTGAGGAGGTGAATGGCCTCCTCATTGAGGGCAGCAGAGGTGACAGGGGCAGGGGCTGAGGTGCCTGGGGCGAAGGTGATGCCCACCCTCCTGGGTGAGCGGGCACGGGGCGAAGGCTGAGGAGCTGCTGGGAGGGCGGTGCTGGTAGGGGGGGTGGCGGCTGTACCTGTTGAAGTGGGGGGCACAGATGTTGCCGCCACCACAAGGGATCTCCCATCGGAGGACGAGTCCGTGTCGCTGGTTGCAGATCTTGTGACCGCCGTGGTGCTCCCCTCGCCCTCCGTCCCTCTGGTGTATTCAGAGTCCGTAGTGTGGGCCTCCATGCCCATGTGGGATGCAGCTCCCTTGTGCCCCGGTGCCACTGCACCTCCGCCTGATGATGCTAATGCACACAAGAACAGGGAGACCGCAAAAAAGGGGGGGGGGAACAGAAGAAAGACAGGTTGAGTGCATGGCTTACCGCTACCGTTGGCGGACAAGACAGACACAGCAGCCCCATGCACTACGTCGCGCTGTTGGGCTCTACACTGCAATTCCTGGGAAATGGCCTACAAGACTATGGACGACATCTGCACACATAGATGACACAGGGGCATGACTAGGTGTACTTGGCACTCTACAGAGGTGGGGTGGGGGGGCCACAGGGCCATGCCTTACGAAGGGACCTAGCCTACGGAACTCGCCCTGGCCTAGGGAAACCCACAGCCCTCCTCCCCCACCCAGACACCTCCCCTGTGCGCAAAGTCAGCTGAATGTGAGTGTACTCACCCCTTGTGTCTGCTGTGATGCCCTCAAGCGCCCATCCAACTCAGGGTAGGCCACCGCCAGGATCCGGAACATCAGGGGGTTCATGGTTCGACAGGCACCCCTCCCACGTTGGGAGGCTATCCCCAGCTGAGCCTCCGCCGTCTTCTTGCTCCAGCGGCGAATGTCCTCCCATCTCTTCCTGCAGTGGGTGCTCCGTCTGTGGTGGACCCCCAGGGTCCGGACGTCCTTGGCGATGGCACGCCAAATATCCTTCTTCTGGTGGGCGCTGACCTACATGAAATGTACAGGGGAAGAAGAGAAGTGATTACCAACTGCACCGTCAAAGTGAGTGGCCCCCATCCCTACCCTTGCCATGTGGCACATGCCCCCACCGCCTTTCATGCACGCAGAACTCTACCCCCTTCTTTCTTACAACCAGCCCTCTCCGCACAGGCATAGCCCATACAACATGCTCCCTGTGTACTTAACTGTAGGTCTGGAGGACCGTAGAGTAGCGTGTACTGGGGGAGGACCCCGTCGACGAGCTTCTCCAACTCCTCCGATGTGAAGGCTGGGGCCCTTTCCCCAGACGCACAAGCCATTGTCTCTTCCAGACCGAGGTCACAGCAGCACTTGCAGTGTAAGTCCTCTCCTGTCGAAGATCAGGTATCGAGTGATTCAACAGCTAGAAAATGGCGGTCACGTCCCCGGCGGTGCGTACCATCATCACCGGCGTACATCGTCATTGGCTCCTGGGACCCATAGGGTCCAATGTTAACCAATGCAGCATTGTGCAGCAGTCTTTGACCGCCTACCACGACGGTGTACAACGCCAGCGCAGTTACCTCACATCCCACTGTCCCGCTTTAGAGGTCAGGCAGCCGCCATTTCAGGGGCCCACATGGCCTAATTACCAACTGCGTCACACATACCTAGGCCTACTCTCAACACACATACAGGCCACCTTTTGTGTATGATTGGTGTTCTGTGTAGACTGTGGGTACATACCTCTGAGTTGTTTGACTCTGTGCTCGTTGTTGTCCTTCATAGGCACCGTCCGCTGGGACATGTGAGGAGATGGCGGAATCCTCTGGTGTACCGACCGCTGGTGGACCTGTCGAAAATGGAGGAAATAAATTTGATCATCACCTACAGGTTTGACCGTGCCACAATCCAGGAACTGTGTACCCAGTTGGAGCCAGACCTGATGTCAGCAATCCGCCATCCCACGGGAATCCCCCCTCAAGAGCAGATGCTATCAGTGCTCCATTTCCTTGCAAGTGGGTCTTTTCAAACAACTGTGGCCATGGCATCAGGGCTGTCCCAGCCTATGTTTTCCAACGTGTTGTCCAGAGTGTTGTCTGCCCTGCTGAAACACATGCAGAGCTACATCGTTTTCCCTCAGGTGGAGGACTTGCCTACAGTGAAAGGTGACTTCTATGCCATTGGACATATCCCCAACATCATAGGTGCCATTGAAGGGACCCATGTGGCTTCGGTCCCCCCCACAGGAGTGAACAGGTGTACAGGAACCAGAAGAGTTATCATTCGATGAATGTACAGATGGTATGTTTGGCAGACCAGTACATCTCCCATATGAATGCCATGTTCCCTGGCTCAGTGCATGACGCCTACATCATGCGGAATAGCAGCATCCCTTATGTGATAGGTCAACTACAGGGGCACCGGGTGTGGCTATTAGGTGACTCTGGTTACCCCAACCTGTCATGGCTACTGACCCCAGTGAGGAATCCCAGGACCAGGGCAGAGGAACGCTACAATGAGGCCCATGGGCGGACTAGGAGGGTGATCGAATGCACCTTCGGCCTCCTGAAGGCCAGGTTTAGGTGCCTCCATATGACAGGTGGATCCCTATTCTACTCACCAGAGAAGGTGTGTCAGATCATCGTGGCCTGCTGTATGCTTCATAACTTGGCTTTGCGACGACAGGTGCCTTTTCTGCAGGAGGATGGTCCAGATGGCGGTGTTGTGGCAGCTCTGGAGCCTGTGGACAGTGATGAGGAGGAAGCAGAGGAAGAAGACATTGACAACAGGGACTCAGTCATCCAGCAATATTTCCAGTGAAACGCAGGTGAGAATACATTCCTGCCTACTACAAGTACTTTTACACTTCTACCTCTATCCTGTCTGTCGATTTCACGCAGTGTATGGTCACTGAGTTGTCACTTTCCCTTACGGTTTCACAGGTGTGGGTTCCAACATGTGTCATCTGCTTAGATTTCTCATGGACTAGAGCTGTGTGACATAGGTATGTTGACATTACTATTTCGTGGAAATTATGTCACTGTAATTGAAAATACACTATTTCAAAATCACAGACAGACTCCAGATCTTTTGGTGCTTTAGGTGTGTTTATTTACATACAAAATATTGGAGGGGGAAGTAAAATGGTGAGGGGTGATGGCGGAGGAGTGTCCATGGCAGAGTCTAGTCTATTTGTCTCATAGGTGCATTGCCCATATGGGCATAGGAAGTGGAGCTGGGGCAGTTCCAATATGGACAGGGTGACAAAGTGGGACAGTGGGTTGACAATCAGGGTGGTCTCATTTCTTGGCGGGGGTCTTGGCCTCGTGCTCTGTCTTGTTCCTGGATCTCAGGGACCGCTTGCGGGGTGGTTCTCCATCTGCAGGGGGTGGGGTGCTGGTGTGGTGGTCCTGTGGCAGTGCCTCCTGTCCACTAGCGCCGGCGAAGGTGGTGGGCAGTTCATCGTCCATGCTAGTGTCAGGGTCCACTTGGAGTGCCACAGTGTCCCTCCTGGTGTTGAGTATTTCCTTCAGCACCCCTTTGATGGTGCCCAGAGCGGAGCTGATGGTTCTGAGTTCCTCCCTGAACCCCAAATACTGTTCCTCCTGCATGCGCTGGGTCTCCTGAAACTTGGCCAGGACTGTTGCCATCGTCTCCTGGGAGTGGTGGTATGCTCCTATGATGGAGGAGAGGGCCTCATGGAGAGTGGGTTCCCTTGGCCTGTCCGCCCCCTGTCGCACAGCAGCCCTCCCAGTTCCCCTGTGTTCCTGGGCCTCCGTCCCCTGGATCGTGTGCCTACTGCCACTGCCCCCAGGTCCCTGTTGTTGTTGGGGTGGTGGGTTATCCTGGGTTCCCTGTAGTGGTGGACACACAGCTGATTGACGTGTCCTGGGGACGGAGGTATGGGCCCGCTGGGTGGGTGCTGTGCTGGTGTTACTAGAGGGTGGAAGGTCTGTGGTGGCCTGTGCCTGTGTGAGGGGAACCGACTGTCCCGAGGCCCACATTGGTCATCTAGATCCAGTTGTACAGAGCTGCTGTCATCACTGTGGGCCTCTTCTGTGGGTGGGGTGGAGATGTCTGAACCCTCCTGTCTGGTGACGTTGGGTAATGGTCCTGCAGGGGTGTAAAAGCATAATTATTGCATCTGTGTGTGTCATGGTGTGCAAGGGGTGGGTGACCGTGTACCCCAGTGCTTGCATTCCTATGTGGGGACTTGTGTGATGTTGGTTTAGGGGGATGTCTGGGTATGTGCAGTGGGCATGCTTTAGTGATGGGTGTCCATGAGTTGGTGTTGCATGCAGGGCTTGGTGTTGGGATGTGTGGTTTGTTATATTGGTACATTTGTGAGGAGTTGGAGTGATAGGGGAGGGGGCAAGGGTGGGGGTATGTGATAGCATGCAGGTAGGGTGGGGGAGATGGTAGTTAAAGGTTTGACTTACCAGAGTCCATTCCTCCACCGACTCCTGCGAGGCCCTCTGGATGCAGAATCGCCAAGACCTGCTCCTCCCATGTTGTTAGTTGTGGGTGAGGAGGTGGGGGTCCGCCGCCAGTCCGCTGAACCGCCAGGTGGTGTCTGGAGACCACGGAACGCACCTTCCCCCGTAGGTCGTTCCACCTCTTCCTGATGTCGTCCCGATTTCTTGGGTGTTGTCCCACTGCGTTTACCCTGTCGACTATTCTTTGCCATAGCTCCATCTTCCTTGCAATGGAGGTGTGCTGCACCTGTGCTCCAAATAGCTGTGGCTCTACCCGGACGATTTCCTCCACCATGACCCTGAGCTTCTCCTCCGAGAACCTGGCGTGTCTTTGCAGTGCCATGGGGTGGTGTAGGTGATGTGTGGGATGGTGTGTGTGGTGATAAGTGTGGTGATATGTAGTGGTGTGTGGTGTTTTGTGCATGGAAGTTGTGTGGGTGATGGTGTTGAGTGCCTGTGGCTGCTAGTTTGTGGAGGGTGGTGTCTCTCTCTGGCCTTCTCTCTGTAATTGTGGTCGTAGGGGTTTGTGGGTGATGTGGGTGTATGTTTTATATTGTAATGGGTGTGTGGGAGTGGTGGGTGTATGTGTATCAGGTGTGTGTATTTGGAATTGTCCAATGTGGCGGTGTTTTGTAGAAGTGTGTGTATTTTGAGCGCAGTGGTGTGTACCACCAATGGAATACAACGGTTGAAAGACTGCCGCGTGGATTCGTGGGTCGTGATAGCGTGGGCGTATTTCTGTTGGCGTGACGGTGGAGGTTTTGTTTTTGCCAGTTTATCACTGACCTTTGGTGTGGCGGACTTGTGTGGGTGTCTGAATTTTGTCGGATTTCGAGATGTGGGTCATAATAGCTGTGGCGGAATTCCGCGGCCGCGGTGGTATGTTGGTGTTCTTCTGCACGGCGGTAAGCGGCTTTTACCGCCAATGTTGTAATGACCACCTGAGTTGCAGTAGGTGTGAAGAATTTTAAACACATGGGGCCATATTTATACTTTTTGACGCAAAACTGCGCCAGCGCAGTTTTGTGTCAAAAATATTACCACCGGCTAACGCCATTTTGGTGCGCCGTGCGGGCGTCAAATTTATACTTTTACGCACGGCGGCGCAAACCACAGGTGGGAGTCATTTATTTGGACGCACACCGCAGCGTCAAGTCGTAAAGCAAAACGACGTTAACGCGGCGGAAATGACTGTGGGTCGATTTACGACCCCGCAAACCGGATATGCGCCGTTTTTTGACGCATTCGCGTAAAAAAAAAACGCAAACACTGCCATTTCACCAGAGAGCCAAAATGGATCCCAGATGCCACTACAGACCCCAGGAAGATGACAACAGACCAGGAACCAGCCAGGAGGACCCACACAAGAACCAGGACACTTATAAGAAGAAAAGAAAGTGTTGCTTCAGTGCAGAGGAGCAGGAAATTCTGGTTAAAGAGGTGACGGAACACCAGCACCAACTGTTTGTCACCTCAAAGTTGCCAATCAGTAGGAGAGAGGCTATATGGCAATAAATTGTTGACAAGATTAACAGTCTGGCAGAAGTACGCAGAACAGTCATCGAGTGCAAGAAACGCTGGCATAACTGCAAGCCCAGGACCAAGGAAAAGATGGCCAGGAACAGGAAGGCAGCACTGCAGACTGGAGGTGGGAGTCCAGCACACCAGGAGGCCCTGGCCCACATGGAGGAGATCGTCGTAGCCGTCATCCCTGAGGAGATCGTCACAGGGATTCAAGGACAGGACAGCGCAGACTACCAGGAGACAACGCACATGCAGGGTAATTCCCATGGGGAATTGAAATGCACTAATGTCAACTGCAACCAAGGGGGGAATACCTACTACACATTGCATGTAAGTCATCATATACATGGAGTGGCATGGGTAAAGGGGGACGGCATGGGGGCATGGCCTGCACAGACAGAAGCTGGGGCACACCATTACACTACACCAACAACAGTCCCATGGGGGCATGCTGTCATGCCAATGATGGAGCAAAGGGAAATCCACGCCAGGAGGGAAGGCCACAACGTCAAACTGACATCCCGGCACACGTCAGCCACCATACCCCCACATTAACTAGGGCCCTCTTAACAACCCCTAGCCATACCGACAACTGAAATGTAACTGCGACAACAGTTGCCACTACCACTTCCGCTCTGTGTGCAGCTCAAGTAGCCAATGGCAGTAACCTCCCCATGGATCATACACACCTAACTTAGAGGGTTGAGGATGACAACTTCAACAATCACCTGAAAAAAGACAAAGGCCCCAGTACTGTCAAATGCCAATGCCGTTAGTTGTTGCAAACATCAGCCAATGTCAACAACAATAGGAGCTACACAGCACTAAGGACATACCCATGCTGCATATGTCAGGGTCCATCCTGTGCCTGGGTCACAATGTAACATCCCAAATGTCATACTGCTCAGACAACATCATTGGGGGGGCGGGGGGCACATGTAACTGGTCACTGACATACACCTGCACAGTCAGAGGAGGAAAAAGGACACTGATACGATTATCAGGGCAATCCAATGTACCACACATTCCCAACATCAGCTGTACACATTACCAATGCCAACATCCATATCGTGTCATAACATTGCTATGCATAGGATATGCTACATGTCAAATACATTTAAGTGGATGTGAAAGATCAGAGATTGGGGCAGGTCCAGATTGTTAAGTGTGCTGCCAGTGCCATCAGAACACCCACAGCCAGTGAAAGGTCTCACCATGAGAATGGATGTAGATGGAGGGTTGAGTGGGACAAGAAGGTGGCAATTCACTATTTGGCCAAAACCAACACCTAGAAGAGATGATGCCGACAAGTCTAATAACTTAATAACATACATGTGGCATGCAGGTGGGCCATAGGCCTGGGAGAATGCCCATCTGAAAAACTGGAGCAATAAACACGAAACAAGATCACAATGTGAATTCATCACAAGGCAGGCATGTCACATCGCTCATGCCACAACACAGACACACTAATTGTACCCTGTTTCATTGCAGAGGAAGATGGATCTCCTGTGGATATGCCTGTCCCAGATTACCCTGATGACATGGATGACGAGCTGATAAACATTCCCCAGGAGACTATCCAAAAGGTCCTTGAAACCTTCCAGACCCCACCTTCAGTCACAAGGAGGAGCACAGAACAAGCAGCCATTGCAGAGGATCCACCCACCACCCCAATTGTAAGACCTGCCAGCTCCAATGCAGCTGAGGACTCAGACGACACAGGCACCAGCTTTGAGAGAACTGTAGTTGGGGTAAAGCGGGAGCTGGCCAAGGAGGTGCGGGTGGGGATGCAAACTATGGCAGCCAGCCTAGAGGGGGTGCGTTCGTGCATGATGTCATCTGCAGATCAGGCAGCAGCTATGCAAGCCCTAACATCTATCTTGCAGGAACAGCAAAAAACCCAGAAGGAAATCAGCACAGCTGTAATACAGTTGACCCAACAACTACAACAGCAATCCTGTCAACGCGTGCACAAACGCAACATTGAACCCCTCAGGGCCGACCTGGCTGCCTACCATCGTGATGTGGCTGCTATTCTCAAGAACTAGCAGACCCTCCTTGCTGCAGTACTGCCCTTAAGACCTTCACAGGTAGCAGCGACCGGGATGTCTGGCTCCACGTCTTCTAACACTGAGGTGTGTGTTGCCCCTTCACAACCACCACCACCAAGAACAGAGGAGGCAAAACACACATCAGAAGAAGACATGGAACAGATCACCTTCACACGGAAAAGTACCCGGAAGCACTAGTCCCTGCCACATGGCCAACTATTACCAAGGTCCTGCGCTTTGTAACATGACAGTCGTGCAACAACTCTACTTGATGACTGTTCTGCTTACCACTGTATATCTTGTCAGCCTGCCCATTGATTGTCTCTCTCCTACTCATTGGCAAATCCTGTCCCTCTGCACTGTCTGAAACATCACCCCAGCACGTCAAAAGCATTTCCGTAACCCCTTGTGTAGGATCACAATGTAAGATGTCACTCTAATGGACTCACAATCATGGACAATGTACATATAGCACTACAGCACTTTTCAATAAATAGCACTTACACAACAAATCTGTCTCTGGGTAATGTGACATATCAACTGTGCAGTAGATAACTAAAATGTGCCTACTGTCAAATTACGTAGCTTGTCAATACAACTGTCCAGATATTATGTAGTCAGATAAATCTGCACAGTGCTCATGATTGCATCATACTCTGCCCATCCTGAGGGACATATCTGATGAAGTGAGAAACCATACACCATCATGCTGTGTTGGACAGAATAATGCTTTCTCAAGGGATATCTAAGTCATCAAATAGTGGCCACAAAATGTTGTCCCCATGCAATACCAACACATATAACAGTGGACACTAATCTAAGCAAACACTACAAAAACTGCATGAATGAAGCTGTTTGAGTTTACATACAAATAGGTAATCATGCTGAACTGTGTCACAAATGACGTATGTGAGTCATAAAGACAAGAATACTAGAGTGCCTACGAGAACTCATCTTATAAGGGTGTCCTTGATCATCACACTGCAGTCAGACCTAAAACTGTTCCCCCAATACCAAGTCTGGAAGCACTGTTTGGGACGTAGAAAACACACTTATCAACAGAAACACATTGTCATCCATATTAACTGTGATTGGTGGTTGCAACGAAGGGTGGAGACTTTGCAAGGTAGCTCTGGGGTAGCTGCGAATCTTACAGCTCAGTTGGGATTTGTTTGTAGCATAGGACACAAATGTAATAGAACAACATTCAGGTACACTGATTCCAAGCCCAGGATCAAGTACCATTTAACACATACTGTTATGGGTTAACCAAATATTTAATAAATGCTAATCACAGAAGAGGAAACTGAGGGAAAAGTCTTACCTACCCTAATCTACCCTGACTACTCATTACCCACAACTGTCCCTAACTAACCTAAGCTACACTTACTTATCACATGTAACGAAACGTTCTAAACATCCACCCCCCACCCACCTTATGAGATGGGACACATGGAGGACAACACATACTAACCTAAACACATACTATACTATCCTAAACAAATATATATTTTTTTGTATTTTTTTTATTAATTTTTTTATTTATTTTTTATTAAACACACAAGAACCGCAACATAGCCCCCCACCCACCCACCCACCCACACATGTAATAAGTAAAAGTAGAAACAATCAGGACCCCCCACTGTCCCACCCACTAACACTAACTAAACTAACAGCCTATACTAACCTAACACTAAGGCCCCTAAGCCCACTAAGTATAAGAACAAGGAAAGAGGAGGGAGGGGAGTGAATCATGTCCATATCAAAAACAGTCTAGAGGTTGGCCCTGCGGAGAGTCCTCTTGATCGACTTCACACGCCGGTTAATGTGGCGCACATCCCGGCTCAGGTGGCTTAACTTGCGCAGCACACGGTCCATCTTCCGTTCCCTGTTGTGGAAGGCTGCAGGGTCAACAGATGGAGCTGGGGCAGTCTGGGTACAGGTGGAGGAGGTCTGTGTGTGTGTGGAGCCAAGGCCAGTGGGCTGTCCTGCACCTGTAGCAATGCTGGGGCCTGGAAGTCCGGCAGATGTAGGCACAACAGTCCCAGCTGTGGGTGGGGCCACCTGGCTTGAAGTGGTGGTTGTGCTGGTGGTGGCTGTGGTGGGCAAAGTAGGGCCACCCTGTGGGAAGGCCCTCCATGCCCCGGAGGCCCGTTCATGGCGATATCGACGGGCCATCCTCCTGAACCCCCACTCCACCAGCAGGATGTGCTGGTATCTCATGGCCCGCCGCTGGAAGTCACGGACCTGGTCTGGAGTCACGTTTGCAGCTGTGAAGACAAATGCAAATATTCTACATTAGTAACTGCATTGTGTGAAATGGCACAAGAAGTCAATCAGACAACACATCTACTGTACTTGTAACAGCTCATATCACAATACAGATCATTGAATGTCCCTGAGGAAGTACATGGCAGGCCAGCTTACAAAGGTCACATCACACATAGCACATCCATAACCTACAAGATGGGTAACAACTGGCTTTGACTTGCCATCTGAGTTCTGCCTGTTATCAGCTAACAATCATGCTGCATATTGTGAGAAAGTAGCCTCTTTCTAGCCTTGTTACCCCAACTTTTGACCTGTTTGTGAGTATATGTCAGGGTGTTTTCACTGTCTCATTGGGATCCTGATAGCCAGAGCCCAGTGCTCATAGTGAAAACCCTATGTTGTCAGTATGTTTGTTATGTGTCACTGGGACCCTGCTAGCCAGGACCCCAGTGCTCATAAGTTTGTGGCCTGTATGTGTTCCCTGTGTGATGCCTAACTGTCTCACTGAGGCTCTGCTAACCAGAACCTCAGTGGTTATGCTCTCTCTTTACTTCCAAATTTGTCACTAACAGGCTACTGACTAAATTTACCAATTCACATTGGCATACTGGTAAACCCATATAATTCTCTAGTATATGGTACTGAGGTACCCAGGGTATTGGGGTTCCAGGACACCCCTATGGGCTGCAGCATTTCTTTTGCCACCCATAGGGAGCTCTGACAATTCTTACACAGGCATGCCACTGCAGCCTTAGTGAAATAATGCCCACATTATTTCACAGTCATTTTACACTGCACATAAGTAACTTATAAGTCACCTATATGTCTAACCTTCACCTGGTGAAGGTTGGGTGCCAAGTTACTTAGTGTGTGGGCACCCTGGCACTAGCCAAGGTGCCCCCACATTGATAAGGGCAATTTCCCCGGACTTTGTGAGTGCGGGGACACCATTACACGCGTGCCCTACACATAGGGCACCACCTATGTGTAGCGTCACAATGGTAACTCTGAACATGGCCATGTAACATGTCTAAGATCATGGAATTGTCACCCCAATACCATTCTGGTATTGGGGAGACAATTCCATGATCCCCCGGGTCTCTAGCACAGAACCCTGGCACTGCCAAACTGCATTTCCGGGGTTTCACTGCAGCTGCTGCCAACCCCTCAGACAGGTTTCTGCCCCCCTGGGGCCCAGGCAGCCCTGGCCCAGGAAGGCAGAACAAAGGACTTCCTCAGAGAGAGGGTGTTACACCCTCTCCCTTTGAAAAGGTGAGAAAGGCTGGGGAGGAGTAGCCTCCCCCAGCCTCTGGAAATGCTTTGATGGGCACAGATGCTGCCCATCTCTGCATAAGCCAGTCTACACCAGTTCAGGGATCCCCCAGCCCTGCTCTGGCGTGAAACTGGACAAAGGAAAGGGGAGTGACCACTCCCCTGACCTGCACCTCCCAGGAGAGGTGCCCAGAGCTCCTCCAGTGTGCCCCAGACCTCTGCCATCTTGGATTCAGAGGTGTTGCTGGCACACTGGACTGCTCTGAGTGGCCAGTCCCAGCAGGTGACGTCAGAGACTCCTTCTGATAGGCTCTTACCTCTCTTAGTCGCCAATCCTCCTTCCTAGGTAGCCAAACCTCCTTTTCTGGCTATTTAGGGTCTCTGCTTTGGGGATCTCACCAGATAACGAATGCAAGAGCTCATCAGAGTTCCTCTGCATCTCCCTCTTCACCTTCTGCCAAAGGATCGACCGCTGACTGCTCAGGACGCCTGCAAAACCGCAACAAAGTAGCAAGACGACTACTAGCAACCTTGTATCGCTTCATCCTGCCGGCTTTCTTGACTGTTTCCAGGTGGTGCATGCTCTGGGGGTAGCCTGCCTCCTCTCTGCACCAGGAGCTCTGAAGAAATCTTCCGTGGGTCGACGGAATCTTCCCCCTGCAACCGCAGGCACCAAAAGACTGCATCACCGGTCCTCTGGGTCCCCTCTCAGCATGACGAGCGTGGTCCCTGGAACTCAGCAACTCTGTCCAAGTGACTCCCACAGTCCAGTGACTCTTCAGTCCAAGGCTGATGGAGGTAAGTCCTTGCCTCCCCACGCTAGACCTCATTGCTGGGTACCGCGTGATTTGCAGCTGCTCCGGCTCCTGTGCACTCCTCCAGGATTTCCTTCATGCACAGCCAAGCCTGGGTCCCCGACACTCCTTCCTGCAGTGCACAACCTTCTGAGTTGTCCTCCGGCATCGTGGGACTCCCTTTTGTGACTTCGGGTGGACTCCGGTTCACTCCTCTTCCAAGTGCCTGTCCGGGTACTTCTGCGGGTGCTGCCTGCTTTTGTGAGGGCTCCCTGACTTGCTGGGTGCCCCCTCTGTCTCCTCATCCAAGTGGCGACATCCTGGTCTCTCCTGGGCCACAGCAGCACCCAAAAACTTCTACCGCAACCCTTGCAGCTAGCAAGGCTTGTTTGCGGTCTTTCCGCATGGGAACACCTCTGCAAGCTTCATCGCGATGTGTGACATCCATCCTCCAAAGGGGAAGTTCCTAGTCCTCTACTTTCTTGCAGAACTCCAAGCTTCTTCCAACAGGTGGCAGCTTCCTTGCACCCTCAGCTGGCATTTCCCGGGCTCCTGCCCACTCTCGACACTGTCGCGACTATTGGACTTGGTCCCCTTCTCTTACAGGTACTCAGGTCTGGAAATCCACTGTTGTTGCATTGCTGGTGTTTGTTCTTCCTGCAGAAAACCCCTATCACGACTTCTGTGCTCTCTGGGGGTAGTAGGTGCACTTTACACCTATTTATCAGGGTCTTGGGGTGGGCTATTTTTCTAACTCTCACTGTTTTCTTACAGTCCCAGTGACCCTCTACAAGCTCACATAGGTTGGGGTTCCATTCGTGGTTCGCATTCCACTTTTGGAGTATATGGTTTGTGTTGCACCTATACCTATGTGCTCCTATTGCAATCTATTGTAATTCCACACTGTTTGCATTACTTTTCTTGCTATTACTTACCTAATTTTG